>NW_026947513.1:8937500-10137500 GCF_034190915.1 Cavia porcellus | reverse complement strand
ATAATATGAAATTAAACACTGTAAACATTCCCCTTCAGGCATCTGAATATTGGATATCATCTATTCTTTGAGCCAATACTCTCATTCTTATTCTTCTAGGAGTCTTCTTGGGCAGTATTCATTTTTAAAAATTATTCTAGTTCTTTTACCAGTAGTTTACAATTTTACCCATGTGAAATACATAAACATTTCTGTCCTTCCGTATACCAGATGTTCTCAGAATTTTTCAGTATTCCACCATTCAACAGGGAAAATGTTAGTGTTATACTCTCACCTGAAATGTTTTCATTCATGATTCCATTATCAAGACCTTTCTCTTAACAAGAGATATGTTATGGATTCTCTGCTTTCCATGAATCTTCTTCTTTTTGTTGTATTTCCTCACATAGCTCTAAATAAATCTTCACCATTGTCATTGAAATGCTTGCTTGTTCTCTATTTAGCTTGGAAATAGAGGCTGGAGATGATGTAATACTATCAGTAAATGTTTAAAAAACTTTAGCATATTTGATGGTAGTCTTATAACTCCTTATAACAGAGGAGTATTTAAACATTACTGACTTGTTCTTTACTTTGTGATAGCTTACCATAATCCTGTGACTAAAATATTTTTATTTACATAAGAAAAACTAAATAACTTTTAAGAAACTAGGTCCAAGCTAAATATGTGTTCACTTGGTATATTCTTAATTATGCAAAAGTGAAAAATGGATATTCCAAGGGCACTTGTAGAAGTATGTACAAAAAACAAAAGCCTGGAAACAACTAAAATGCACAAAAGAAGAATGAATCAATTTAGTGTTACTGCATACAATGGAACACTTTACAACAATGCAAACAAACAAAAGCTTTATTTATCCAAATAGGATAAATCCTAAGAACATAATTTCTAGAAAAAATATGTGAGGAATAATATACTAAATAGGATTCCATTTTATGCAGGTCAAAAACATGTTTAAAGTCTAAAGTAAGGGAAATAATTAGGTTTGATAAAAAGAATAGATGAATAGTTATGCGTGGGACAAACAGATAGGAATGACAAAGTGCTAAGAAAACTTAAAAGATGTAAGCAATGTTCTGTTTCTAAAATTGAATGAAGGGTTTATGAGTGCTTCTTCTATAATTATACTTTTTGAGTTATAAATGTAAATTTTTTTCTCTTTTTGTGTTTATAAATAATCGTACAATAATTAGAAAGAAAAGCAAAATAATGTTTTAGAAATGAAACAAACAAACAAACAAAAAAAAAAACCCCACAGAAGACACAAGTATACATTTCCTATTTCTGTTTACTTGGTTGAATTAGAAAACTTTTCTAGGCATCTGCCTTTTTTCTTCTGTGACATGGGAAAAATGGGAATTACAAAATGGTAAAGATAAAAGTGTTAATGTTAGTGTAAACTCTAAAAAAATAAAGATAAATGTAGCTAAGATTTATATATATTTAGTGTGCAAATCATTTTAAAAGAACTTAACAGTTATAATATCTTTTTGTGCAAAACACATAAATATTTCTACTGTATTTTAGTGATTCATATAAAGTTAAAAATATTTTGCAAGCTTAATGAACAATGACAAAGCAAACCTAGATCTTCCACTGTATGCCTACTGTGCATACTAACATATTATTTCCTCAATTTTTATAACTTTTACTCTAAAATTCCTTTTATTTCATTTTATTTTATTTTTGCCAGGCATGTGCTCTACCACTGAGTGTATCCCCAGCCCTAAATTTCCCTTTCTTAAAGTATAACAATGATCAATGACATTTCATAGTAACTTGCAAATGATGTCTCTGCCCTGAAATAAGAAGTATTTCTATATAGCTATAGATATCAACATTATCCAGGGAATGGATTTGTATCAGGGTTGGAGGTCTGGATAGAAAAAAACTATACATACATCTATATATGTTACATTATATTATATGTAAATGTATTTATATTCTTATCTGAGGTAGGCATATAATATCCACTGTGGATGCAGAGGCACAGCGATTCAAAGTGGACATTCATGCACTGCAGAATCAAAAGATCCAAATGAAAATCAAAGGCCTGGAGCTCACTGAAGAATCCAATCTGAGTGTCAAACGATCTACTCAGTTGAAGAAGTGTCTGCACTAGTGGCTTGAAGAAATGAGACAAATAGAGAAGGGCAGTGGCAAAGACCAGGATTTCTCAGAAGAAGCTGAGCTTAGACTTCCTCTTTCTCTTTTTATGCAGTCCATTCTACACCTGATTCCCTATACAACAGAACTGACATCCAATATTTTCCAAGTATATGATACGCATTATTTAAACTCAATAATGATATTCCTAAATGTTGGTTGAATATGCAGCACGAGAAATTCTACTCTAGACTTCATTAGACACAGACATAGCTCCAGAAAAAAGGAAGTAAGAACCAGAGAGGAATAACAATTGAATGTCTAAATTTATCTCAAGTTTGGGAATTATTGAGAGAAAAGACAATAGACATCATGAGTGAAACAAAAAGGTCTTTTCAGATATGAAATATAACACCATAAGACTGAGCAGCAGATAATTATAGGAAAAAGAAGTGAGATACCATTTCACAGTCATTTCAGTGACCACAAGTAGTGCCCTTAAATATGCATGGTAGATTTGTAGCTATGATCAAAATTGCTATTTCATACAAACTTGCCTTGTCATAGAAAGTATACAGATACAGAAACAAATAATAAGCAAATTAAAAGCAAGGAGAAAAATTCTCATGTGTCTATAAGAGCTACAGAGAAACGAATAAGACAAGGAACAGACCCCAGAGAGTTCTGCTGGAAGAGAATAGATATTGTCATAGTAGAGTGTCTGTTACTAAGAGAGAGGAAACTCCAAAGTCAAATCCTTGAGGTTGTGTCATGGATGATATAATGTTCTTGGACAATGGTTGTGTCAGACTTACACTGTAATATAAAGACTAAGGTAAACATCTATATAAATTAGCAATATCCAATGCCAAAATGCTATAAAACATTTTTCAGAAACATAATCCAGTTAGAGTCATGCCTAGATCTACACCTGAGTCCAGTGAAAAAAATTGCAAGACATTTTTGTCACCTTATTCCATACCTTTGGTTCACAAAATTGTAGTAAACATAGCAGATTTACATTTTTCACATTCTATTTTGTTGTTTTCTCCCTCAGTACTGTATCATTCAAATTTTTATCATGTTTATCAATGGAAACACAAACAGCTTACAAACAGCAACTGTTCTCAGACTTGGTTGCTTATTGTGTGAGCCTATCATCTGGTGCTATTAAAGCTATTCTATTTTTCAAAGCTGCATTAAATTCTTGGACTGTAGAAGACTGTGAAGAAAGATTACCTCTCCTTGCAGTTATTAGATTCAGTGATACTAATCTTAAATATAAACTGGTAATTTATTTCTTGATATTATATGAAATACAAAATTAAAATATTTTTGGAGGTATGAAAATGTCTGTATACAATTATAACAATCAGCATTACTGGCATCAATTACATTTATTACAGTATTGAATTGTTTTTACATGTAAATTATTACATGATGCAAAATAACAATTCTGAGTGTGAAAGACAAGCATTAAATTATACTAGTGGGATTCAAATGTACTATGTGTGTATATGTATATAAATGTCATGTGTCATTTGTATTAATATATACCAGATAGAGGAACTAAAAGAAAGATAGAAAAGAGTCAGGCCTTGAAAATATTAGAAGCCATTTCACAAAAGTCATTATTTTTAAAATGAGGACACTTAGGCTCAGAGGGAATAAAATGCTTGACCAAGTTCACAAAGAAAAGCCTGTGCTTAAGTGACATAATTTTAAGTATGTCTAATTAATGAGAAAGAAGTGTGGAGAGTGATAGAAAATGAAACAGAGAGAGAAGGAGGACTTGAGGGTTGGGGATATTTAGTCACAGTCGTAAAACTGTGCTTTGTATAAATACTCTATATTACACAATGTATAGTATTTGTTCATGGTTTACATGGTTTTACATGTGTAAGTGCTTTATTATATGAGTGAGTTAGTAAACCATATTATTATTTTAGTGTCTTGCATAGACAATGTGTAGTCATACAAAATTTTCCAGGTGTACATTTAAGAAACAATATTTGATTACATTCTTCTAGTCCAAATACATTGTACAAAATTATTTATTTATTCACTTATTTTAAAATGTTGAAAATACTTGAATATCATAACAAGAGCATTCTGTTGACTTAAAATTTATCTGTTGATTTTTGCCACAGCTAAATCCAACAGCACCCCTAAATCACTGATTAAACATTACAACCAATATTTCTAATAAATTGTAGAGTTAAGTGGTTTATATTTAGCTATTATTAGTTCTATAGCACATTCCTTTCTTTGCCTTTCCTGACATTTGTCTCTCATTAGGTCTTTCTCAAAGATGGATCACTAAGCAGAATTTAGTCAGACATTTGTTATTTATTGATTTCATTCAACTATAATGATACAGAATCTCTGTGGGTATGAGATTTCAATTTTAATATAGATTTTTAATATAGATTTTATAGATAATTTTAATATAGAAAACATTTCATAGACATTATCTCATAGATATTAATATTATCAATTTAGTTATGTAAATTAAATGGGTTTAAAAAAAGAAATAAAGAACAAAGAAGAAAATATAAAGGGAAGAATGGAAGGAAGGAAAGAGGAAAAAAGAGAAACTGGTTTATGATTTCCAGTTTATGATAAGACAGATTGGAAAGAAAAGAAGATAAATGCATAGCTATGGATTTTTACTTATGGGATTTAATTCCTTATATAAACAAGTTACAGTGAAATTAGTATTCCTAGCAGATTTGAAAATTCCTGATAATAAACAATTTTGTTTGACAGAATGACAGATAAGTCAGTAGTCTCTGACAAGATTTATATGACATCTTTGAATTTTTTCACTTCTAAAGACTTTGCAAAATGTCAATTAATGTTTAAATCTCATTAGTAAATTAATTATGATGTAGTTAAAATCTGCCACTAAGATTGTTAAACAAACAAATCAAGTAACGCATGAGTATTCATCCATGAATGAATTTTCTTTTGGATCAAGGGAATTGGCATATTACTAATTAGTGTTAATTTAGTTGTTCCTTTATTTGATAATAGATTTAGTTATCTGTATTGCTACAAACAAAACTTAGTTTTATTGTTTAATTTTAAGTGATTTTTTTTTTTTTACTCCCTGTCTTTTCCTTACTATAGACTGGAAACCAGTTTATTTTTTTTTTCTGATTTTCTTCTAAATCAATACAAAAATTTGTTCATTAGTGAGATGTAAATAGCAACTGTTAAGTCAAATTAAATGGAAGTCCAGGTCTGACAAATCCCTGAGCAGACAAAGTCAAGTTAGGCTTTGAAAATAATTTTAATTTTGCTTACACTGAAAACAGAAGCAAAACTTGACGATTTCATTTAAGTACTTGCTTTAGAGGAGAACAGAACATAGTTCCACCAATCAAGACTATATCAAACAAAGTCACTTTATTTCCATAAAGAAAACAAGATTGTTGTGGTACTTTTTCATTCATTCTATAAAAGTCCTTTCTTTTATACATTTACATTGAATGTTGGGAGCCATTGAAACTGGAAATTGAACACATGTGCAGGTCTGTAGCACGGCAGGAGCATGACCCGGCCAATCGGAGAATGAAGAGATTCCTCAAAGGGAAAGTGTAAGGTCACTGCTGAGGACACCTGGCCCAACTCCAATGAACAAAATGAAATAAAGACGGTAGCGACAAGCATTAAACTCCTGCAGTGAAATGCAACGTGGAGATCTTCTTCCAAGACACTTCTCTGAAATTAACATAAGGTAGTTTTCCTAAATTAAACATAATTTGTTACTTGGCAAAGTCCTTGAACCAATCCTAAGGTCTGTTCAGATTCCTGAGTTGCTTGAAAAAGAATAATAAATACGGGCTGCTCAGAGACATTCCCTGCTTTAGCCCTCAGAGTCTGGCACTCTGCAGAAGGGATTTGATCCTCGTGGAGCCCTAGAATCATACCTCTCATCTCACTTACTTAAGCCTTTACTGTACACTCCTTTGGGTGATAAGGGATGTAGGCCAGGTGTCTGGTAAATGAAGCCTCTAGACCACTAGTATTTTGAAGTTGTCAATTCATGAATCACTAATTGTTTAAATCAAGTTAATTTATTGCATGCCTCAGTTTATCTATTTAATATACTGTATCTCAATTCTTATTTGCTCTAAATTGATTAAATTAATTATCATCATACAACTGCTAGGAAAGGTTGAAAGAGTGGTTCATTCATTTACAGCAATGCAGTTCTCACTGGGGTGAGGTGACACATCCCTGTATTCCCTGCACATTGGAGGCTAAGGCAGAAATGTCATGAGTTTGAGGTTAGCCTCAGCTATATGGTGACTTCAAGCCAGCCTAAACTACATAGTGAGATCCTGTCTCACAAAACAAAACTTGAAACCAATAGACAAACAAAAGAACTCAGTTCTTCTCATATTTTAACTCAAATCCTTGTTCTCTCAATTGCATAAATTAAAAACAGTTGTATTTAATAGGTATTCACTTAAAAATAGTCACATAAGTAATAGAGGATGCAGAAGAATGTGAACAATAGCAATGACAACAACAAAAAAATACAAAGACATTTTTAAACTTTGAAAAATTTCATCTTGTAAAATTAATATTTGGTGTTTGACACATGTTTCCAGATGTGTTGAGTAGACTACACACAGTGATTTCCCAAGCAGGGATATAAAAATGAAACTTGTTTTTCATGTGCTTTTTAAAAAACTCACTTAAGTTTTTTTTTTTTTTTTTTTTAACCTACTTAGTAATTTGTTGGAAAATTATTGTCACTCTAATTGGATTTCTGAAGTTAAAAGAGTATAAATTGAAACATAGTTCTGAGGTCCTATCTTTAAAAGCCACTTTTAAACTGTATTTGAGGAGAAATCACATATTTCAAATTGTTAGGGGCTGGGGATTTAGCTCAGCGGCATAAGCACCTGCCTTGCAAGCAGGCGGTCCTGAGTTCGATCCCCGGTACCGGTAAAAAGAAAAAAGAAAAAAAAGTACCAAAAAATTTTATAAACATATAGAAGATTCAAAAGCACAAAGACAGAGCTATCTCTAAGACTTTTCCAAGTTTTTAAACTGATAGTATAGCCTATGAAAGAGAAAAAAGCTCTCTCAGAATAAAGGACTCAAATGGTGACTCAGTAAATTTAACATGGCATTTCAAAGGAAAACTCCTGCAATTAAGGCAGGAGATGGTCGATCTATGCAGCATCCTGTGAAACGATGTGGCGTATGTGGAGAGGTCTATACACAACATGGGAATTTAAGCAAAATGGTTGATCTTTCCATTCCCTCGGTAAGAAAAACAGTACTGTGGACACTAGAGGACAAATTTCATTACCTTGAATTTTGGAATGTGGCTCTTTTAATTCAAAACTAAATTATCCTGAATCCACTATTTTTTAAAAGACAATATCAAATGAGCACTTAATATACTTTAAAGTTCTATCATTTTAACCTACATTGAGAAACTAAATCAGAGATACTACTGTTTTCAAAGGCAATTTTTCTTACAGATTTTATTTTTAAAATCAATCTTAGCTCCTCTCCAAACGCCTTGGATACTCAGAACTTAAAAAAAAAAAAAAAATGCAGAAGAAAGTCCCATGTTAGATGGAAGCTCCTTTATTGTGATTTCTTAAATCATTTTAATATTTTTCATTGCCCTTTTCTTTATCCATGTATTTATTTTATACGTATATATTGCAAGTGGAATAAATTATTATGTAAGGAACTTTTTAATTTTACTAGCTTTTCAGGGAAGTTATGCACATAATTTTAATTAGGTTTCCATAATTAAACTGAGTAGACTAAATTTATAGTTGATATTGACCTTACCTAGATGCAGATTGTAATCTCCTTTGATTTCACATGATTTAATCTGAATAAATGCGTTTAAAAAAAGTAGTAGTATTAGATTTGCTACTTGGATATAAACACATACATATAAAGTGAGCAAGCAATTTCGTTCATTTTTACTGTAGAAAAGTACACAAATAATTTTCTATGCTATAACCTATTACATGAGTGTCTGATGTGTTTTTCAAGGTAAATGTAAATTTAGTTTTATTTGACAATAGTTGATATTTTGCTTCTATTATCAAAGAAAGGTTTTGACCTCCCAGAGAATCATTTCTTACACAGTTGCAGTAATTTTCACTCCTGAGTAATTTAGATTACAAAAATAGCAAAGGCTTTGAAAAGCTGTGGTGAGAGGGAAAAGGTTAATTTTCTCAGAATGGAAAACTCCACTTGTCCCCTTATAATTGAGCGGGTTATGGGAATAACTGATTCCACGGCAATGAAAAGAATATTGTGAAAGTTAAATTAGAATTTCGATAGGCTTATTTATAGCTATGCCTAGCTATGTCAATAACATAAACAGGTGGAGGAAAATGCTTACACTGAACAGACTTGTGGGATGCTCTTCCGCAGGGTGAGTCACCAGCTTTCTCACTGTGGGCGTCACCAGTGCTCCCCCAAAGGAAATAACTGCTAGAAGCATTTAGAGAACTTTGTACTCACTTGGTGGGTTGGTGGTTAGAAGAGGGATTTTTCCTCTGTAAGAAGAGTGTGTTTTAGACAGAGGTAAAACACACTTGCTAGCCTTTTTAGCTGAAATACTTAAGAAAACTCAGTATTTTAATCTTTAATAAATATGTTAATGGTGCAAGAAAAAATTTAGACTGCCTTGTCTACTTGCAATAGATTTGAAGGCACAGACAGCTATCCCCAAAATATCAAGATATAGCACAGTAATCATCTTTAATTTCCTATTATCTTAATCTAGATCCCTGTATAACTCATACTGTTTTATCATGACTGATCTTAGTTAAATCTGATTTGTTTGATTGTTGTTTGGTCTCGACAGATTTTATTCAAAACTGATCTGGTTGATAGTATCAAGTCTGAGAGTATAGGCAACTACACTGAAGATGACAAGACTTTATGATACACATTCTGATAAAAATTGAAGATAAAAAGTGACAACACAGGAACTGCTTTGTTTTCTCTTGCTCTGTTTTGTTTCTCCCTCTAATATAGAAAGGATAAACATACATGTTAAGACTCATTCATGTGTAGAATCTATGAACAGTTTATGAGAACTGATCCTATGACACATGATGAAATTGAACAAAAAGAAGCTGCTGTGGCCTGCACTGTATTACTTTGCACAACCTGTGCCATCTTCCCCACACAAACACAAAGGTGGCCATCTTCCCTCAAGTCACAAAGCAAATTAAATTCGTGAATTGAGTTACTGCTCTACTACTTTATTTCAGTTTACAAAATGATTAATTAAAAATTTAGTTCATTAGGCAAGAATGCATGGAAGAGAACAAAAGATATTTACAAATACTATATGGAATAAAACAATTTTACAGATGGTTTATATTAACGATGCTTACAATAGGTTACATACATCTGATCTTATTAGACATTAAAATACTACACAGAATGCCTCTTCTTTTGATCTCATTGTTCCTACACTGCTTTTGGATTTTCACTGGTTTGTCTAGCAAAAAAAAATGACAGTTTCCTCAGGTCCAAATAAGTACCTGATATGTTTCTCAGTTACAGTTGCATCAAAATGAATACACATTATTTTCTCATTTTACACATTTGTGTTCTATTGTTTACACAGGAATTTGCCTTTTTTACTTTTGTATCCTCTGGAAATACAATAAAATATTAGAATTTCCCAAATTGAGGACACAATTGAGGATGTTAAACGTATTCGAATTTTGGTTCCATTTAGAGATCCATTTAAAAAATATGACGGTCTTCTTCATTGTATGACTCTGAGAGACGAATAATTCTTACTCTTTTTTTTAAAATTTTATTTAAAGAAAGACAAAACAAAACATAAAATGGGCAGAAATAGTATATACTTTCAAAGAAAAGAAATAAACAGTAATAAATCACTAGTTGATGTATACATATTGTCCCCCCGCAAATAATTGTTCAAGATACAAAAGTGGAACATATAAATGGGAATTCATCCAGGGAGACTGCAAACAGTTCTGTTCAACTATCCAACAAAAACTAAGAAATATGGCTATCAATCCTGTACATTTAGATATGTATGCATTTATTCATATCATTTATGTTGAGACCAAACCAAATATAGCAAGTCAAAATCATTTTGAACAAAGATTAATAGCTTTGTTGGATTTCACATCATGACACTCTGGAATCAGCACTGGGTACTGCAGTGACCCTTTTTTCCTTCAAAATATTTGTTCATTTCATCATGTGTCATAAGATCAGTTCTCACAAACCATTTATGGGTTTTATGCAAGCATGAGTCTTAACATGTATTTCTATACTTTCTGTATTAGAGGGATAAACAGAACAAAGCAGAACAGAACAAAACACATTCCTATAAACACATAAAACTAAAAAGACATATAAAACTGCTGCATAAGGAGTTCTACCGTGATCATTGTGCTATCTCTTGTTATCATCAACAGAATTGACTGTATCATCAGATAAAGTATAATTGAATATATCAGTACATAACATAATTAATAGAAATACAACTTTGTAGATAGTGTAGAGCTACAAAAACAGGTAGTAATCAAATCAGAATGGGTATCATAGTGAATCATTATCATTTTCAGTATAGTTGTCTATACTCTCCAACCTGATAGCATCAACCTAACATTTTTGAATAAAATCTGTCAATAATAAGCACCGAGCAAACAAATCAGATTTAACTAAGTTTGGTCATGATACAACAGTATAAGTCACACAGGGATCTGGATTAACTTAATAGGAAATTAAAGATGACCGCTGTGCTATATACTTATATCTTCATGATAGCTGTCTGTGCCCTCAGATCCTGTGCTTGTATACAAACTGGGATGGAACAAGTTCCATCCAATCAGAGTGGTGCTAGTAATAAGGATTTTAATTCTTGATACACTATTAGCAATATCTTCTGCTATCTTTTTAAAGACTATTCCTACCCTTTCATTCCCCCAGGATGTACTGTGTGTATTTTTGGGTCTCTCCAACACTCTTGGTTTTAAGTTTGGCAGGCAATCTGCTATTTATCTAAGTGTTTCCAAACTTTCTCACTTCTGGACTTGATCTCTAGTTGTATTTCTTCACTTATTAAAGCCTGTCTTTTCACCCTATCTATAAATACTGGTCCACTTACCCCTATTACTCTCTGGTACTGTTTTCTATCACATCGAGTTCTGTTTTTCTCATATTTGGTTTTGGTCCATATACCCTTTCAGGTTAATTATATTTCCTATAAAAAGCATCTCAGTGGACCCACCCTCTTGATCCACTCTGCCCGTGATTCTCTCTTTTTTCCCTTAAGTCAGTATATCTAGGCCATCTATATTAGAAATTATATCCACCCTTCTCTGCCTCATTTCTGTTGTGATCTTTTTCCATCATTAGTTGTCTATTTGTCTTCTTCATTTCGCTTTTTGCTCCATTTTCTGGGGCCTCTCTGCCACTGTTCCTGAAATCCTGGTGCTTTTCTCTCTCTTTAGAATGTCCAGCATTATTCTCTGTAAAGTTAGATTTTGGTTCAAATTCCCCCAGTTCCTCTTTATCTTGGAAGCATCTTGTTTCTCTATTAATTTCTAGAGAGAATTGTGCAGAATACATCAATATGGTCTGGAGGTTATTTGTCTTTCAAGGCTTAGATTATTTTGCCCCCTACTTTTTTCGATTTGATGGTTTGTGCTGAGAAGTCTGCCATACTTCTGATGGGTTTTCCCTTGTAAGTGACCTGTTTCTTCTCCCTGGCAGATTTTAATATTCTGTTCTTATATTGAGTTTCTGGAATCTTGATTATTATATATCTGGGTGTAGTTCTGTTTTGGTTGTAGGTGGCTGGAGTTCTGTATGCCTCATACATCTGAGTATCTTTTCCTTTTCCTATGTTTGGGAAGTTTTCCTTAATTATTTCTGTGAATAGCCTTTGCAGTTCCATTGTTTGTACCCCTGCTTCTTCATTCACATTCTTTATTCTTAAGTTATAGATCCTCTTGTCCTCTTGTAGCCTTTGTATTGTTACTGCTTGTTTCCTTGTTATTTTTAAGAAAATTTTCCTTTCATGTCCCCACATTGCGAACCTGTCCTCCAGTTCAAATAATCTATCCTTAGTTTCTTTCAAGCAATTTTGCCAACTTTCAATGGAGTTTTTAATTTCCTGGCAATCTCTTTGAACCTGCTTCATGTATTCTATGTTTTCTCTATTTTCTCTATCAAAAAATTCTCCTCTTTATTTATTTATTTATTTATTTTTTGTTCTTCCATCTGTTTTTTCTCGGGAGGTGCTTAGCATTTCTTTAATTATTCCATTTATATCTTGCTTTACTTGGTTAAATACTTCACTTTTGAACTCATCTATGAGAGCTCTAACATATTGCTTTATCTCTATTGATACCATGTCTGATATTGCTTGTTTGCTGTCCTGATTCTCCTTTGCATTTACCTTTCCTGGATTAATATTCTCAGGATTGGGAACTGAGGGCACATTTTTGTTGCTTACTCTTTTCATATTTTTTGTTCCTTCCATATAGGCTTACATAGGAGGCCCAGATTCTTTCTTTGTTGGTTTCAGTTTGTCTGAAGTGTGCTGACTAGGTGGTCCCATCCACTGCAGTGTACTAGGAGTTACAGACCTGGGCAGCCTCTGTTGGGCCTGCCCCTCCAGGTCTGCCAACCTGCTGAAGGCTTCACTGCTAGGGTGCACCGCCAGGCATAGAGACTTGGCTTGGACTAGTCTATCTGTTCTCAGTCCCTGATGTGACCCAGATCAAGTGCTCCAAACCAATCCCACTTGAGAAGGGAATAGCTGACTGAAGTCAGTGCAGCCCCTTGTGCTGGCCAGTCTGCCAGGTCCCCGAATGTCATCTGTTGGAGCTCCACATCCTCTATGGAAGGTTTTCTATTCCCCTCACTCACTCAGGTAGATACAGGGTTCCCTGCCAGCTCTGTTCTCAGTTTGGTTTGCCGACTCCCACCCTCTGCGTTCGTGCATCTTCAGTGAGTTGAAACTGGCAGACTATGCCAGCTGCACCAATTCAAGTGCAGCAGTGGCAGCAAGTTCAAGTGGAAGCACCAAGACTGTAGCTGTTCCAATTGCAGCACCGGGACTGTATTTTTAATTGGTTTCTCTCTGCTTACTTTGTTCCTTGTTTGGGAGGGTGTATCTCCCTCTGTTTGGGACTTCTCATGCTGTATTATTTTTGGAATCTAAGTTGACTATATCCGAGAGTCTCTGTAGCCTGCTGTTATCTATCCGCCATATTTGGAACCTCTCAAATAACGCTTTCTCATGGATGCTGCTTTAGTTAATATGCTAGTGGGAGAGAAAATAAAACCAACTTTATGATGCTTCAAAGAATTAGGAGTTCTAATTTATAGCCATAGTAAAGAATACCACATTTGCATTGGACTAAGGTATGTATGGGTTTATATGCTATTTCTGCATTATAATATCACCTCTTGTCATTGTATTAAGCTATTATAGAAACAAAGAATATAGGACAATTATTTCAGATTTTGATAGTTTTATAAGCTAACAATGCAAAATGCATGGAGTAGTTATATTGCTAGATTTTTCTGTATTTGACTAGAGTAATACTGCTCTGACTTCTAGATTCTCTTAAAAAGTGTATGCTTCTTACTAATTTACACCTTTAGCAAATTTATTTTTATAACTAAGAACTTGTAATTTGCATAGAAATATTATGACACATAGTTGTTTCCAAATTATTCTTTGTGTCAATTGAAAAATTTGCTTTGCTAAATATTTTAAATAATCATCCTGGTTATTATTTGTAAAATTGCCTTGCCATATTTATAAATAGTTTTAGAAAAATCATGAAGTTCTATCACTTATTTAAATTTTCATAAATTTAGAATTGTGTAGTTTGAAATGAATCAAATTTAACTATAGCATTTCCATTTAAACATTTACAAGTTATGGAAGAAGCAGTTAATAACTGAGAATTTTGCTGCAGAACTATTGGAAAATTGTTATTTTGCCAATGAACTCATAAATAATGCATTAGAAACATGAATTCAGTGAGATCTTATAAAATGAATATCCTCCACCTAAAATGTATGTCTAATGTACTATTTACACTTATGGTAATTAAGAAGATTAAAAGTATTTAGAATACTTTTCACAAATGTTAAGAAAAAGTATGTAAACAAAAGTATTAAAATCACTCAAATTATAAAAATTGTTTTCAAGTATCCTCAAGGACATTAAATGAATATTCATATTGATACAAATAAGTAATATATTATTTTTTTCTTTACTAAAAGACTATCATATTCCCTCTGTTCCAAATAATAATTATTAAGCTTCAACTACTTACTGGACTAAATACTCTTGAGTGAAAATACTATTTTTTAGTAAAAAATAACTTTTTTCAGTTTTTAGAAAGGTAACCTTCAATTTGCTTTAAGATATAAAATTAGTCATAGCTTATATGACAAACACGTAATTTATATTCCTTATTTGAAAATAGTATCTTAACATTCAAAATATTATCACATGATACTTGACATTGCTGATGGCCCTGGAAGATGCAATGAGCAGGTGTTACTATTCTCACTTTAAATTGGAGAACACTGAAAATCTGAGAGATCAAGAAGATTTCCAAGGTGATTTGGCTAATGTTCAGTGCAGTAATACTTGAGCCAACTCTTGTCCTGGTATGTTCCTGATAAAATTATGAAACTGTGAAACTAAAGTATGCTATTTGTCTCATATGATATATATTATCATTAGCTTTCCTGTCTCTGAAGCACAATACCCAACACTCACAATTTAAAAGAAGGTGAGCTTTAATTTGGCTCACGTTTTCCTGTGATTCAGTCCATACTTGGCCGGCTGCAAGGCAGAAATGTCATGAGGAAGGGGTTGGCAGCTGTGGAGCTTAGCAGAGCATGAGCATCAGTCAGAGACTGATGGTCTCGAATCTCCCTGGAGCAGCACTGATAGGCATCTGCATTGAGACTGGCGAAGATGGCAGTCTGATGTCCATGGGTGACAGAAGCGACAAAAGACACAGCTCACATTTTTTTTAAAGCTAACTTCCCTTCTTTCCCTTTAATTCCAACCAGGCCATAGCATATTGATGGCTCCTCCCACATTCTGGGAAGATACACTCCACTTCAGTTTCCTAAGCCACATATCAACCAATATATTAATCATTGTTGAAAAGACCCCACAACCACACCCAGTAGTCCTTAGTAATCTGCTAGACATTTTCATTGAAAGTCAGATCAACAAATCACAAATAAGGGCACATTTATCATAGCATAATATAAAGAATAACCCTAATTTATATGAAAATTAATTTAATTAACTGTGTCAATCAAAATTAAAGAAAACAACTTATTCATTCTTAATTAATCTGATTGTATGAGGCAATGTGGTATGCCTTTATTTTTATTTTTTAATTTTAAAGAGAAAAAAACAGAACAAAGCCAAAAAAAAAAAAAAAAAAAAAAAAAACCAGAAGAAGATCAGAGCAAAACAATGCAAATAACAAGATTTTAGAACAAGATAACAGGAAATCAACAGTGGCTACCATAATATCTCTTGTTTTCTTCAAAATAATTGCCCATACCTTCATACACAATAATTTAATACAAAGCAAAATAGTATAAATGCAAAACAAATGTATGAAAGCCTTATGGGGCTTCAAAACCAGACAGTAGGAAATCAGTAATGGCTACTATAATGTCTCTTGTTTTCTTCAAAATAGCTGTCCATCCCTCCATACATATTGAAATCAAACAAAAGAACACAGACTAAAACCAATCAAAACCAAGAATAAAACATTATTGGACCTCAAATCAAATCAAATGGTAGGAAATTATGATGTCTAGTTCAATGTAGCTGTTCATGTCACCCCATATAATAAAATCAATTCTTGTAAACTCCTTAAGAGAGCTTCTGCGCATGTCTAAGCCTGTACATATACATCTATCCTTTCTGTATTGGAGGGAAAAACAAAATATAAAAAAAAAAAAAAAAAAAAAAAAAGAAATGAGTCAAATAACTATAACAAAAAGCCCCAAACAATGTAGGCTTTCAAAACAAGGATAAGGGGACATAACAAACATTGTTGTTTTGCATAGTTATCTTTAAAAGCCTTACTCAAATTACCAGATATAGTCATGCAAGTTTGATATAATCCTGTGGATGTTAATTTTTTTTGTTCCAAGAACTACTAGAATTAGTAGAACAATCATCTTAGTAATCTAAGTGTATATACATATAAATTTATATCTTTTTTTCTTTTCTTTTCCTTCTTTTTTCCTTTTCCCCAGGTTATTTTTTCTTCTTTGAGAAGTTTCTTATTCTTTCACAGTGTTTACTGAAGATTTTGTATCTTATTTACTCTTTAAGTTTCTTATAGAAGGGAGACAATACAGTTTTTACACATGTGAGTTTGATTTATTTCATTTCTGAACATGATCTCAAGTTGCATTCATTTTCCAAAAAAATGTCAATGTGGTCCTTATTTATAGTTGAGGAGTACTCCACTGTATAAAAATGCCACGTCTTTTTATCCATTCCTCAGTTGATAGGCATTTGGTTTGTTTCCAAGATGTAGCTATTACAAATTGTGCTGTTATAAACACGGGTGCACATAAATCACTGCGATATAATGTTTTCAGCTTGCATAGATGAGTCAAATGGGATCTCCAACCTAAGCTTTTTGAGGGACTTCCACACTGATTTTGTGGTGTGGCTTTAATAAGTAGGTACGACTGGTATTTGAAAGAAAGGCAGTGGAATTTAAAATAATCAAGGCTAAGGTTACAGCTCAGTGCTAGAGTGCTTGTTTATATATACATAAATTACAAAGTTCAGAGTTTGATCTCCAGGCCCACAGGGTAAAAAGAAAAGTGAGTTCATAGTTTTTTCATCTGATTTTTTAGGAATAAATTCAAATAAAAATTATTCTAAGCTTTCATACAGATACTCTCCAAATTGTGATGGTGTTACATCCAAATCAACCCATTAAAAATTGAAAAGTATCAAAAGTTGAAAATGGACTTAATATACCTAACTTATCAAACCCTACAACATAGCCTACCATGTGCTGAGAACACTTACATTAGCCCACAGTTGGGCAAAATGCCAAAAATCAGATTTTATGATCTATTGTAAAATAGCTCATGTAATATACTGAATACCTCCACCCAAAGTAAAATAAAACACCCCAACACAGTCCACTGTACATTAGCAGTTGTTTATTCCGTGATCTTATAGCTCACAAGGACCTGAGCTCTTGCGTCTGTCCATCAATAGGTAAGAGTGTGATACTGGCTATTACTTGCGTGAGGAAAGAGCAAAATTCAAAACTTGAGCGTAGTTTCTCCTAACCATATACCGCGAAGTCAAAAACTCACAAGGTAAATGCTTAATCAAGGGTTATCTATAGGTATGCAACACAACATTCTTCCAAATTAATAGAGAAAAATCTTCAGGAATTTTTGGTGTTATTTTGTTGTGTCAGTGATTTATTAAGTTCATAGAAGAAATGTTTACTCTCCTTAACAACCATGAAGGAGAATCAGCCTGGACTTAGAAGCACAACAGTTTAAATACAACACTTGAGTCCAAATCTCTAGAACTGTTTTTTTTTTTTTTCAATATTACACATTATTAAAAAGTTTTGCTTCTTCCTAACTGAAAAAACAGCAGAAAGAGTACAAAATTTTTAGCTTAGTCATAAAATGACACAGAAAATTAACCTTATTTTTCAAACTTATATAGGGACAGAGAGAGAGACAGAGAGAGAGAAAGAGAGAGAGATAATAATTCATTCTTTATCTTAGTTACACAGGTAAAAAAATTCATGAACAGTTTAGGTCACTATCTATTGGGCTAAAAGAAAATAATGTAATGTTATTATTTCCTGATTACACCGATTTTAAGTGAGTTAAAATAGCTTTGATGTACTTCAGAAAGAACTTTCTCATTCCACTTTTACAGAGTTTATTTTCTTTGTAAATTCCCAGATAACATTTACTTTGTGAAGATGGCTGCTTTAATCCTATCTCAAGTTGAAGTTTGGCCCTGCAAGCCAAAGTTCAATAATGACTCAAAGAAGACCCACCAGAGAAGAAGTGATGAAATAAGCTGTTAGAGGCGTTTACAAGGCAAAGCAGGTGGAGTTGACCTAAATGTTTGCAACATCTGAAGCAAGTTCCAAATTTCTCTTTCGGGTGGTAATGAGTTATTTCCCTTGCTAACATCTGGCACTGAGGACGTTTACAATGAATTTGTCGTGGGGATGAGAAATGAAATTTCTCATCTTTTAGTTACAGTTAAGAAAGAGATACATTTCTGTCCCTGTAACCATTTTATCATCACTTAGAAGGCAAAGGGGAAAAAATGACAAGTAATGTGGGCTTTGGCATCTGAAAGCATTCAATTCAGCTACTTTTTGTTACGGCCTGGATAATTGGAGGCAAGTTAACCTATCTACACCTTCCTCATTCTCCCTCCTCTCTTTTCCTTCCTGTCTGTCATTCCTTCACCTTCTTCTTCTAAGAGAAATTCATACTGAAAAACACAATGCAATTCTCCTTTTGAGAAGGAAGCATGGTGTATTCCTTTTTATTCTAGATTTTCCTTTAAAATGTATTTCTTTAAATAATTTTATTTTTAAAACATTTTAGGCACCCAGATAATGTGACAGTATGGTCCAGAGTGTCCATATACCCCTTGCTTAGTCCCTGTGTTAATGTGTTATATTTAATTACAATTATTAAGCCAACGCCCATGAATGATAGCTGCTCAGTGCCTGCCCTGTATTCCAGGTTAACATGCAGAATATTGTGGTACATTTAGCTGTTATTTTGTCTCGGCCCCTATGGCCTGGAACAGTTTTATGATCTTGGTTTGTTTTTGATGGTCTTGACCTCCTACTATAATTGCTCAGGAATTCGTGAGAAGATACCTCAGTTGGGAGTTTTATGATGTTTTCTCATGATAGACTGGATTAAGGATGTTTTGAGAATATGTAAAGAAATAGAGTACCATTTTCATCACAGCTCATCAGGTGTCTGCTATCACCTGTCTTGTTTCATTGATGATCACTTGGGAACCTTGACCAAGACCCTCAGGTAAAAGTTACCCCTCCACACACCATCCCAACCCCACTCCATAGAGTTGTCTTTGGAAAGAAATTGCTAAGCCAGGGCACAGTAAGATATGAAAATTATTTTCTATCTTTTGAGGGAGATACATATATATATATAAATGATTGAAATTTTTTTTCTAAAAGAATAAGTGTCTCTTCTCTACCATTTATTTATTCAGGTACATTAGTATGATTTATTGGCATTTATTTCACCCCTCCCTCTATAATCCAAACAAACTTTATTTTTTGTGGAGCTCAGATTTTTCTTTTCTTTTCTTTCTTTCTTTCTTTCTTTTCTTTTTTTTTTTTTTAATCTTTGGGTTTTGCGTCATCCTTAGTTTTTCTCACATGTCCTTTTGACGTCAATGGGAATAGGTTTGTTCGCTGAACATTTTTTCTTTTTATAAATACATGAAAATTTACTCTGGTTTCTGTGAAGTTCTATTAATTTAAACAAATGTAACAAACATATCCACAATGACAGAATTATTCAGAAAAGACTCATTACTTATGTGCTTCACTTATTCAGTTTTACTGACTGCCAGTCATAATGAATATTTTAAACCTTCAAAACAGTTTTGATTTTTCCTCAATGTCACATATTTGAAATTGTCTAGCCTGTAGATTTTTCAAAGTGCCTTCTTTTACTTATTAAATGAATTTTATATTCATCATGCTCTTTGATCTGTCAATATCTCTTTTCACTTGAACTCTAAATAATAGGCTATGGTGTGTTTCACACCATATATCTCTATTCACCTACTAAAGATTTCTTGATTTCTTTCAGCCTTTAGTGATTATATATAAAGTTCCTCTAAACATCTCCATGAAGATTTATAGTGAACAAAAGTATTCAAGTCAGTTTATAAATCTATTGGAATAGATTTCCTGTGTTATGAGATGATAGTAAATTTATCTTTGAAATACATTGCATCTGAAATGGCTAAGATACTTCACATGTTTCCTGGTTATGAATGGGTTCCTTTTGCTTTGTGTTCTTGCCTATTACTATTCTCTGTCACTTAGGATTATAGCTATCATAATAATATGTAAGAATGTCACATTATGGCTTTCAATCATATTTTTCTTTTTTTTCTTTTTTTAAAAAACAGAACAGAAAAAAAGGATAAGAATGATACAGAATTTCAGTAAAAAGTAGGAAGTGAACACTAGTTCATGTATTGCATATTGTTAGTTGTTTCGGTTAACCACTTATTCTTATGATAAATTATGTGGAGCATCCGTGTATGTTTATTTCCCACCTCTGCCTTTTCTTTGGTGAGCTTTAGACCTCTTACTACTTTTAAAAATAGCTTTGAGAAAAATAATTTTAAAAATAGGTTTGTGTATTGTTCACTTTCAACAGATTTTTAGATATCTTAGACAGTAGCCCATCAGATATATTCTCCTATTTGTGGCTTGTTTTTTCCATTCATTTACAAACTAATGCAAGTAGAAAATTTTAATTTTAATCAAATTAAAATCATTATATCTTACTGATCACATTGTTGGTCTTGTACATAAAAGTCCACTGTCAAATTCAAAGTAATGTAGACTTCCAAAGCTTTTTTGTGGACATTTTGGAGATTTTCATTTCATGTTTACATGTAAAATACTTTTTGATTTTTTCTGTAACAGAGGTAAGGTCTGCTCCAACTTTCATTTTGTGCATAGACATCTGGTTGTTTCACCTTCATTTCCTGAAAATTTCACCTCGGTCCTGAATTGTTTGTGGTCTTTTCTGAAAGATCAGTTGGCTATATTTGTGATGCTGTATTTGGGGACCTACTTTATGTGCTGTTTTATATAATTTGGTAAATTCCATGTTGTTTATATTACTGTAATATGAACCCATCAAAATTCCTTCACTGAGTTCTTCTTCATTATTGTGGTGGTTATGCTAGGCCTTTTTCCTATCCATAAAAGTTTATAAGTTTGTCAGTTTCTATAGAATAGCTTCGTGGGACTTTAATGAGATTGCATTAAATATACACATAAAGTTGTGAGACTTCATATTTTTGCAATATTGAATCTTCTAAGTCATGAATATGGAATATGGAAGAATATAATCTTTTGAATTTCTTTCATCACAATTTTGTAGAAATTTGCCTGTGTAGCATAGAGAAACCTCATTAGATTTACACCTAAGCATTCCATTATAGATTTGGGGAAAGCGATTACCATAAATGGCATCTTTTTTCTTAATTTCAAATTCCATTTCTAATAAACAGGAAAGCAACAGAGATTTGTCTATTTAACATATGTTCTCTGCTTTTGCTGTGTTTGCTTTTCATAGAAGTTATGTTTAGTTTTGTAGTCTTTTTATATTTTCTGTGTAAACACCATGTCATATGTGAACAAAAATGTCTTTCTTTTCTTTATTCCAAATATGCACTCTATTTTATGTCCTCTTATTTACTACAACAGGTAAAACTCCCGATATGATGTCAATTAAGATTGATAGCATAAGGTATGTTGCTTAATAAACAACTGTAGAGTAAAATCACACCCTTTCATAGCATTAACCAGGTTATCTGTGAGGTTTTGGTATATGAGCCTTAGCAAGTGAGAAGACTACACTATCTTCCTAGTTTGTTGCGTTTCTTAAATTCATGAATTAGTGGTACAAACATCTTTCTCCTTTAATTGATAAAGTCCCATATATATATATATATATATATATATATATATATATATATTGTAGCTTGTTTTATTGTGAATTACATTAATATTTTCTGAGTACTGAAATAACTTGGCATCCCTAGAGAAAACAGTCCTACTCTCACATAATTCTGTTTTACATTTTTATATGTTGTTGGATTTTATTTATTAATATCACATTAATGTAGATATTCAACATCTGTGTTATGAGAAACAATATTCTGTAATTTCTTTCTCTTAGTAACATATTATCTCAAAATGCTTTAGAAATTTTTTTTTTAATTTAAAAAGAAAAACCAAACAGTAAAAGGCTACAAGTAATACAGAATTTCAAGAGAAAAAATATACAGTAAGAATTCACTAGTTAATAGATTCCATATTGTCATCTCAGAAACAGTTGTCCAGGTTATAAAATTAAAGCATATAAAGTGGACATTAATACAGTGAGATTGCAGACAGCTTTGTTCAATGATCCAACAAAAACTTAGTAATATTGTTTTCTATCCTACACAATTAAATATACTTGCAGTTATATCCTTTCAATCACTTTCTTTCCTCTCTTTTTTATGCTTACAATCACACATTTTGGTTTCCATTACTCCCACAGTTCTTATAACTTTTTCTTTGAAGAGGAAAAGAAAACAAAAACAAAAACAAAACAGAACAGAACAATGAAAAAACCAATGTGACAAAGCAAAACAGAATCAGTTAGAACAGGAGGATGGCCATAGTATATAATGAAAAAAGAGATTACTAGGTGATCAACAGTGGTTACCATTATGCCACTTGTTATCCTAAAAAGAGTTGCCTATATCAGCTGGTATAAAAGAATTGAACAAAACCATGCAGAACAAAACCAATAAAACCTAAACATTGGAGACCTTACAGGGCTTCCAAAGAAGATAATAGTCAAACTATAATGGGCATCATAGAATATCTGGTTGCTTTCAAAGTGGTTGCCTATACTCTCAAATTTGATACTATTAAACAAAACAGAATATAATAAAATTAGTCAGAACAAGATATGGAGAACAATACAGGGGTTCAAATCAGGTTAACAGGAAAACAAAAAAGTTGCTATAATATATCCCGCCATTTTAAATTTAGTTTTCCCTTAATTAAAAGATACTAAGAAATAATTAACTTTTAAAAAAAGAAAAAAAAGGGGGGGGAGATTGAGATGAAAAAGAACATATCAATAGAACAACACCGGTCAGAACTGAACAATTTAAGCATTGTTGTGTTTTTACCACCAGATAGCCTGACATTAATAGTAGTTACCATAGTGTCTCTTTCCTTGAAATATTTGAGTCTAACTTCGTATACTATAGCATCAAGCTTATCAAGACAGTGTAAAACCATTCAAGAGAATGAAAGTATTGCAGGGCATTTAGAACCAACTAACAGTAACTGAACATCTGTTTCTATATTATCTCTTTGCCTATAAAAAATTTTGCTTTTACTATCGCATACATTAAAATATAATAAGATACAACATGTTAAAAACAATGGAAACAGACGAACAACAGCTTGATAGGGCTTCAAAACAGGATGATATTAAATCAGCACTAGCTATCACGCTGTCTTATTTTCTTCAAAATATCTATTCGTAGTATCACAGACAATAAAATAAAACAACCCAGATTAAAACCATTCCAATTAATGAGTGAAAACATTATATGGCTTCAAACCAGTGTGACTGGGAATCATGATTACCATGTACTTTTATGTATTCTTATCATTTCTTACACTGGGGAAACAATTCATTTTTTATGCATATGAGTTTGATTTATATCACTTATGAATATGGTCTCCAGCTGCGTCCATTTATTTATAAATGTCTCAGTGTGATCATTCTTTACAGCTGAGTAGTACTCATTGTATAAAAATACAACTTTTTTATGCATTCCTCAGTTGATGGACATGTAGTTTGTTTTCAAGATTATTACAAATTGTGCTAAAACAAATTGTGATGCTATAAACATGGGTGCACATGAATCACTGTGATATGATGCTTTCAGTTCTTCTGGGAATATGCCTAGGAGTGGAATAGCTGGGTCAAATGGGGCTTCCAGTCCCAGCTTTTTGAGAAATCTCCAGACTGACTTCCACAACGGTTGTACTAGTCTACACTCCCAACCATGTAAGAGAGTTCCTTTTTCCCCACAGCCTCTCCAGCATTTGTTGTTGGTGGTTTTCTTGATCTTGGCCATTCTTTCAGGAGTGAGATGAAATCTCAGTGTGGTTTTAATTTGCATTTCTCTAATGTCTAATGATGATGAACAGTTTTTCATATATTTATTTGCCGTTTGTATTTCTTTATCTGAAAATTGTTTATTCATCTCAGATGTCCATTTTTGGATGGGGTCTTTGAATTTTGGGGGTCTGATTTTTTTTTTTAATTCTTCATGTTTTAGACAGAAGTCCTTTGTCTGAGGGGCAGTTCACTAAGATTTTTTTCCCAGTTTGTGGATTTTCTTTTCACTATGTTAGAGATTTCTTTTGATGTGCAGAAACTTTTTAATAAGATGTGATCCTAGTTATTGACTCTAGGAAGTATTTCCCGTGCAGTTTGAGTCTTGTTCATGAATTCTCTACCTACCCCTATGTCTTCAAGGTTTTTACCCAATTTGTCTTCCAATAGATTTAGTGGTTCTGTTTTAATATTTAGATGTTAGATCCATTTAGATTTTATTTTAGTACATGGTGATAGGCATGGGTCTAGTTTTAGTTTTCGGCATATGGAGAGCCAGTTTTTCCAACACCATTTGTGAAAGAGACTGTCTTTCTTCCAGTGAACATGTTTGGCCACTTTATCAAAGATAAGGTGGTTGAGTATGTTTGTATTGTGGTTGTATCTTTTAATCCATTCCACTGATCTTCGGCTCTGTTTTGATTCCAGTACCATGTTGATTTTACTACAGTTGCTTTGTAGTAAAACTTCAAGTCAGGGATTGTGATGCCTCCTGCCTTGCCTTCGCTGCTTAGAACTGTCTTTGCTATAGAATTTTTTTCTTGTATTTCTACTTTCTGGACAATATTTCCTGTGCAGAATGTTCAGCATATATTTTATAATAGCTCCTCATCCCCTCCTTCTGCTGGAGTCTTGAGGCAGGATTTTTGATTGTTCCTATGAGAACAGGGAATGATGCAAAGAGGTGAACACTTGACAAAGTTCCTGTTCCCCAAAAGAGCAATCATCAAGAGTTTCTTACTCTCAGACTAGTTCTCATTCACTAGGTCTCCAGTGATTTAGAGAAACTGTGATTTAAGGGTCTGATAAGCTTCACCGTTTCTTGTTTCTGGTCCTGGTGTCTGGAGAATGATTGTGTGACTTTGTATTTTCCAAATTCCACATTAAGTTTGTCTTGAGAAATAAATTCCTTGATGGGTTCTATAAAAGCTGCTGATTATCAATTTGTTCAATTTTTTCTTGATGTAAGATTGGAAGTAATGACTTGTAAGCTTTTTATGTTGTGAAAATGAAACTAGAGGAGAAAAAATGGTCTTCAAATGGAAAATTTTAAATTTTTGTTCCAGAAATGTCCCTTTTTAAGTTTTCTTTACAACTATATTTTATTACTTTTCTATTGATCTTGCTCAAACATACCATATAAACAGTCAGACTTCTTTTTCCAAACATATCTATGGCATAAATTTTATCAATATAAATAAAGTATAGTATATTGTGAAATACTCAGATTGTATGCAGTTAAGACATGTAATAATAGATTTCACTCTTACGAATATTTATTTGCTCTTCTTGTTCTCATCATATTTCCTGAAGTTGGTAATTGCTTTACTTAATATCTATGTTTTTTAAAGTAAATGCAAACACCCTCCTGAAATGATAGGAAAACAAATGAAAAGCAGAAAATAAAGAAGTAAAATTAAAAGAAAGACAAAATAAATCCTGTAAAGTTTCTCTCAATGAAGTACAGAAAAATCATAAATTTTTTCTCAGTTCACATCATTTACAAATAATAGTCCATACCAATATTCTTTCAACTGTATTGTTGAACTAAAAGCTGTACTTTTTCCAATTTTTGTTTTTGAGCATCTGAATGACCTTTCATTTTTCTTTGTTTTTCCTTTCGTGATCTGTTTTTCTTTCCTTCTATAAACTATTTTTAGATTTTGTCCTTTGTGGCTGAAGCCAAAATGTTAACATTAAAGTCTACAGTGACATCTGTCCTACTTTTTTGAAGATTAAATAAAATAACACATGACAATGCCTTAGTGTACCAACTAATTTTGAGGATTCAATCAGTACTTGGCATATAATAAATTTATGATCATAATATCACTTGTTTTAGATACATATCAGATTTCATTTATAAATCTGAAAATAAGTCTTGCTCTGACATTTAATAGCTATTACTAAAACCACTGATGTTAACAGAACTTTCAAACTTCAATTTAAAATTAATAAATTTCTTTATAAGTATAATATTTAAGAAGCAAACATTTCTTGTGGCAGACAATTAAGGTTTTCAATACTTGTGCTACTGTATTTTAGAACACAGTACCAAAAAGTTATTAAAATTTATCCAATAATACATTTTCTGCTTCATATATTTCATGCAGAATTATCAAAAATATCAAATATTTTGAAATTAAGCAATGCTGTTCACACAGAAACTTTTCATACATTTATTTCCTTTTAAATTTCCTTCTTTCCCTTCCTCCCTACATCCCTGGATCCTTTGTCTTCCTTCCTTTATATGTTCGTTTCTTCTTTCCATGTTTGCTATGGCTTCAGCTACGTTTCTTTTTAATTTGTGAGGAAGATCCTACCATGCAAAAAGAGTATATTAAATTATATGTACTATACTCTATGTTCTAAATTTATTTTAAAGAGAAAAAACAATGAAAATGTTACACTTTCAAAACAAGATAAAAAGAGATTAACAATGGGTAGCGTATTGCGTATTGTTATTTTAAAAGTAGTTGCTCAGTTTACAAAAAATAGCCGTGAAAAATTATCAAACAATATAAGCACAAATTATTCTTCTCAATGAACTAATAGAAATTAATAGTATTATCTTAACTATCTTGTGTGTATGTATATATATATATATATATATATATATATTTCTTATTTTCTCCTTTCCCCCATCCCTGTTATTCTTTTTAAATGTAATCCAATAAAAATTTATTTAAAAATACTTATAAATTTGTGTATAGAAATAGGACTGGGAAACTTGAAATAAAGAAAATAACAAATGTTTACTTCAACTTATTACAGGAACAGAACTATATTACATTAAACAAAGTGTTAAAAAATTCTTGAAAATTCTGTTTTTGATGTGCTTTCAGAAAGCTTGAATACATCTTTTAAAACAACAAATTTGATAAAATATATTTTGTTTTGTATTTATAATAGATTTTGAGTAGTCTTTGTGGGTAGAATGGGAGCATTTTTTAATCTTCAAAGATGTCTAACCACTAGGTAATTGTCAATGATGCATTTAAAGTTCATTTAAGGAGGGCAGAGATGCAACTCACTGCCTACCTGGCAAGTGCTAGGTCATGAGCTTGATCCCATATCGATAATAATAATAAAAATATTCATTTGCCATTTTATAATGAATAATATCATTTGAAGTAGCAATTTCAATTGAGAATTCTGATTTTTATGCCTTTGAGTGCATGATTTTAGGATGATCTTGAGATTTGATTTTATGCAAGATTAGTGAAAAAGCACTTGAAAAATTCTGGTCTAGACATATAGCATAATGAGTTATATGACTTATTCCAAATTTTATATTCAAGGAGCTTAAGAAAAAAAATATCTCAAGCATACATAAGATTCAGTCTGAGCCTCAAATAATGAATGTAATTTTAGAGAGACTCCAATATTTTACAAAATGACATCGATCTCACTGGTAGTAACTAAATCAAAAGACAGATAAGCTTCTTCTTTCAACTATTTGTAAAATATTAGCAAATTCAAAACATGAATCAAGCTTTTTTCCAGTGACAGCATTTTTTAAGTTACATACCTTAAATCCAGCAATACAGAAGTCAGCTGGCATACATTATTTCTGACAGTACATATAAGCAGGTATTAATGAGGGCTACATTGATAAATGTTGACTTGAAACATTGCTGAAAAAGCTATTCATTTAAGAATAGGATTGTTTTATTTTTTCTGGTTAAAATACCCTGGTTTAAAAACACTATAAAATATTGTAGAAGCTGGAACAAATGCTGTACTTTTACACTGACAATATTTTAAGCCCAAATGGTTAGAATGAATAGCATTTAACATTTCATTCTCTTAAAAGCCTGTTACTTATTAAGTCTCAATAGTAGTAGAGGCATAAAGCTCTATAAAATTCTATGGTTTTCAATTTGGGACTATCATATTTTTGTTTGAATAACTTTCTCTTGAATGCATTTAAAATAAGAACAAGGAGTTTATGTGCAATTACAATATTTTAGAATATGTAGTGGTAACTCATATCTATTAAATATTTAAAACACATTGCTCGTTAAATGTTTTTCAAGGTGTTATAAACCTAATACCCTCTTCATTTATTATTCTATTATCTTTAAATGATCATAGCTAAGAAGTGAAGTCAGCTGGAATATAGCAAGTCATACTTATTTTTGTCATTAAAAGAGCTTTCATATAGAGATTTTTCTTTTGTTAGTATAAACATTTTCATTATTAAAATATGGTTTTCTAAAAAACTACATAAGAAAAGAATCAGCTGCATTAAAGTGTTGTTTCTATTGGTTGGATGTTGACTATCACACCAAAAGTCCATATATTAGAAACCTAGTCCCCAAGGAGAGGCTTTTGTGAAATGCTGTGAACCTTTGGAGGAATGTGGTTTTGCATGGGATCTTTAGTCATTGCAGTCCACCTATAGTGGTTTATGACCCTTCATTTTTCTCTCTGCCTTCTGACTCATGAATTGAGTCATTTTTTCCTGTGGCACATCCCCCACTTCCGTCATCCAGCATGTCTACCAGAGGCAGAAAGCAATGATACCCTCGGATCTTGGACTAGAATCTCCAAAACTGTCATCCAAAATATGATCTTCCTCAGCATAAGTTAATTACTTTACAATATATTACAATGTTATTCAGATACTTCAGTTTAATAATGGAAAACTGAATAAAATAATTGTTTTCATATTCAACATTAGAAACTGTTAATATTTTACTTTGATTACTATGCAATTGTTAGCCTGTATTAGAAAGCCTACTTCACAGTTGATAAATCGCTGTAATACCCAGGGCACAGCTGTATGTAGACAAACACTCATATTTTATATGAGCACACTTTTTGGCAGACAAAGAAAATGATTTCATTTCACAGGCCCATGTGTTTAAAAGGGAGTGTTTGCTATTTGTTGAGGACTGTTACATATTCTTTTCTAAAAGAAGCAATTATCATCAACCATAATATCTGATTTCTAGCAGGTTCTTATCTTGTCTTAGGGAAATATAACCAGCCAATGTGGTATCTCATAGTTTCATAATCTTATTCTAACTCTAAAATATCTCCACAGAGATATCATTTAGCCTAAAAGCTATCCAACAATGAAATATTTCTGGCTCTTTGTCAACTGATTAGAATGAATTTTGATATAACAAGGCAAAATACAACCAAAGAATTTCCATAATATCTGATGATTCCATAATTGTTGGGGAAATAAACTTTCTTTTTCTTAGTAATGGATGGAAATCTATCACACTTCTCTATAAAGAGGAACCTACATAAGAGACTCTCTAACAAGGAGCTTTAAACTTTTTCTTTGAAACCATTAGTTGGAGAAAATGTGATCCATTACCTATGTTGATTTAAGAAGAAGAAAATAGTAGAAGAAATTATCCAGCAATAAATTAAAAAAACACAAAATTTTGACATTCAATTAATTTCCAGGAAAAGAAAACATTTTGACAACAGGAATGGTATTCATGTCAATTGAAGAGTGACTGCAATCAAAAATTCTACATAGTTCACAAAGTAAGCATTCACTTCATTGTTGAATATTTTTCAGACCAAATGATATTGCCAGCTAAAGAATTTGTAACTTTTGTATTTGTTCTAAAAATTTCTCTGTCACCTTCTTAGGTGTCTTCAGTACAGGGCTCAAAAACATGGAATTCAATACACTAGATTTTCATTCGGCCTTTAATACTAACAACATACAGTGTCTCAGAGAGCTGTGTTTTGTTTTCTTTCAATTTTTGTATTCAGTCATCATATTTTTAGTTTTGAATCAGCCATGCTGTGCTTATACCATCGAAAAAGCCAAATGCTATAAATTAAACCCCATTACTGTTTTATTAAACATTTATGAATATAGTACAGTCTATATATCCTAAAGTCATTGAATATTCAACTCTTTAATACCTCAATATTTTCACCTATAAAATTGATACCATAAAAGTGCTTTATGTGAAAGCACTTTCTGTGAAAGCTAACTTTAATGTTTTATTTTATTTTAAAGAGAAAAGATCAAGAAGCAAACAATTAAAAAATAACAAAAGCAAATCAGCAATAACAATAAAACAATGCTGATGCAAGATTTCAAAATAAGATGATAGGAATTTGACAGTGGTTGTTATGGTGTATATTGTTTTCCTCAAAGTAATTGCTCAGGCTACCAGATAAGGACAGGCAAGTTTGATTGAACAATATAATTGGCCTTTCTTTCCCTTTTACCATATCTAACATTTTAATCTTATTTACCCTTTCAGTATCTTACACTACAGAGAAAATACAGTGTTTACACATGCAAGTTCGATTTAGTTCACTTATGAGTATAGTTTCTAGTTGCATCAGTTTACCTATACAAGCCTCGTTTATCATTAAGACTGAGTAGTATTCTATTGAATAAAAATACCACATATTTCTTATCCATTCCTTATTTGTTAGGCATTCAGGTTGTCTGAAAGATCTGGCTACTATAAATTGTGCAGCTATAAAATGGGTGCACAGATGCCACTATGGTATGATGTTTTCCATTCTTCTGGGAAAATGCCCAGAAGGGGAAGAGCTGGATCAAATGGGACCTCTAATCCTAATTTTTGAGGAATCTTCATACTGACTGCCACAGTGGTTGCACCAGTCTACATTCCTGTCAACGGTGGAGAAGGGTTTCTTTTCCCTACAGCCCCACCAACATTTGTTATTGGTTAATTTCTTGATATTATCCATTCTTTCTGGAGTGAGATGATATCTCATTGATGTTTTAATTTGCATTTCTCATTTGACCATTTAGGTTGAACATACGTTCTTTGCCATTTGTATTACTTCGTCTGAAAAGTGTATTTATCTCAGATGCCCAGTTTTGGATTGGATCTTTAATTTGAATGGTCTGATTTTCTTTTCAGTTTTTTTTTTTTTTTTTTTTATACATTCTAGAGATAAAAGTCCTTTTTCTGAGGCACAGTAGGAAAAAATACTTTTCTAATTTGTGGGTTTTCTTTTCACTCTGTTGGTGACTACTTTCAATGTGCAAAACCTTTTAATAAGATAAGACCTCGGTTGTTAAAACTTTGAAGTACTTACCATGCAGTTTTCTTTTGTTCATGATTCCTTGCTTACCCCTATGACCCGTATTCTACCTACTTTGTCTTTTAGTAGGTTTCATGTTATTGTCTTAATAGTTAGACCATTGATCCATTTGAGTTTCATTTGGTGCATTCTGATTGGTGTAGGTCCAGATTATGTCTTTGACATGTAGAAAGCCAGTTTTTCCAACAACACTTACTGAAGAGGCTATCTTTCTTCCAATGAACATGAATAGCTCCTTTTGTCAAAGATAAGATAGCTCAATGTTTGTAGTTGTGTCTGCATTTTCTATTCTGTTCCATTGATCTCCAGGTCTGTTTTTTTGTCAATATCATGATGACTTTATTGTAAGAGCATTGTAGTGTAATTTCAAGTCTGGGATTGCAATACATCCTTACCTTTCTTTTGTTTCTCATGATTGCTTTTGTTCTTCTAGGTCTCTTATGGCTTCATATGAATTTTAGGAATGTTTCCTCTAGATCTATGAGGTATGCTAATGATATTTTATCAGGATTGCATTAAATCTGTGTAACAGTTTTGGGAGTAAGGCCATTTTCACAGTGTTGGTTCTTTCTATTCATGGGCAATGGATATCTTTCCATTTTCTGAATTCCTCTTCAATTTCTTTTGTCAAAGTACTGTAATTTTCAGAGTATCAATCTTTTACTTCCTTTATTATATTGAAGAATTTCAATTTTATGTTGTTGTGAAAGATGTGGTTACCCTAATTTTTCTCTCAATGAGTTTGTTGTTAGTGTACAGGAATACTATTAAGTATTGACTTTTAAGTATTGACTTTGTACCCTGTTATGCTGCTGAATTTGTTTATTAAGTCTAGAAATCTGTTGATGAAGTTTTTGGGGTCTTCTATGTCATGTTATCTGTGAATAATGATAATCTAAATCCTTCCTTTCCTACCTTTATTCCTTTTATTCTCTTATCTAATTTCTCTGGCTAATGTTCTCACAACTATATTGAATAGGAGTGGAGATAGTGGACAACCCTGTCTTGCTCCTGATTTTAGAGTAAAATATTTCAGTTTTTGACCATTTAGTATGAAGTTGGCTATTGGTTTGTCATAGATGGCTTTTATCAGATTGAGGTTAAAAACATCATCTGTTCTGATTTTTCTCTAGGACTTTTACCATGAATGAATGTTGGACTTTATTAAAGCTCTTTCTGTGTCTATTGAGATTATCATGTGATTTTTGTCTTTCACACCGTTAATATGGTGTATTTCATTTATCGATTTTCATGTTTGAAACTTTCCTGTATTCCCAGGATGAATCTTGTTTGGTTGTGGTTATGGCTAAATGGAGTGCCATATGCCTTAGTTATCTGTATATCAGATTCTTTCCCATATTTGGAGAATTTTCTGCAATTACTTCTGCAAAAAGTCTTTTTATGTCATTTGTGTTGTCTCCTCCTTTTTGGTTGACACCTATCAGCCATACAGTGTTTCTCTTTGCATCATCTTGCAGCCATTGCATTGTTATTTCCTGATTCCTTTTATTTTTAAGAGATCTTTCTTTCATGATCAGTATCTGCAATCCTTCTCTAGGTTCTGAGACTGTTTTCAGTTTCATTTATGCAGTTTTGCCAGTTTTCAATGGAATGCTTGTTTTCCTGGATATCTCATCGCATCTGTTTCATGTATTCTAATTGTTTCCTGTATTATTCATTCAAGGTTCTATCATTTTCCTATTGTCCACTATTTTATCTATGTCTTTTTTGGAGGTACTCACCAATTCTTTCATTATGTATATCACTTATGCTTTTATCTGAGAGATTATTTCTGATTTTATATCCTTTACAGCTTTCTGGAGTTGTTCTTTAATTCCATTGCTATCATTTCAGAAATTATACGTGTGTGATTTTAATTTCATCTATAGCTATATCTCCTGCAATTGATTTGAATGGGCTGGAAGTTTGCAATTTTTTTTTCTTTGTTTTGGCATTTTCTTGTGTTCCTCTGACTCAGTTAGATGCCAAGTCCTACTTGCTTCCTGCACTAACAGCCCATCTGGCAGCAGGTCTCACTGAGGGTTGCTAATTGCTGCATGTCTCTGTAACCAGACTCCCAGTCTCTTTGGGCTTCAAAGACGATTCCTTGGTGTGGGCAGTTCACTTGGTATAGCTTCCCAGACTTTGTGGGCCTCACCATGGGTTCTCAGATGATTGTGCATTGCTAAACACAGATTCTTGGTCCTCACAGGCCTCAACAATGATTCCTGGGTGTGAGCAGGTGGCTGGGGCCAGACTCCCAGGCCCCACAGGCCTCACCAAGTGTTTCCCAATGACTGTAGGTTGCTGAGTGCAAAATCCCAGTTCCCATGGACTTCAGAGATGGTTACTGGGTATGGGTGGGATACTGCAGCCTTACTGAGGGTTCCTGGAGGACTGAAGACTGCTGGACATGGACTTCTGGTCCCCACAGACCTAATAGATCTAACTTTAATGTTTTAAAGTACCTGCTCCAGAGGATAGCTCATAGCAATTGCTCATAAATGTTAGTTGATTTTATTACTATATATTTGATAGGAACAACTATATAAAATCTCTATAAATCTCTAAAATATATAAAATTTCTATAAATCTCTAAAAATTGTAATAGTATGGTAAAGAAATATCTAAAGAAGAACATACAAATATAACTCTAGAGTTGGTCATCTAATGATTGATAATTTGATTTAATATAGACTAGTAAAATGTTTAATAATCTATCAATCAAATAATATTGAGTAATTTGAAGAGAAAGAAAGTGATGCATTTAATTCATTTTTAGTCCATAAATATTTAATTAGAACCCACTATTTGCAAACCATGGGTAAAACATTAGAAGAAAAATCTTGAAATTCACATCATTTTGAAGGGATACAGGGAAAAAAGTTAACAAATACAAACATACAGTGTCAGAAGAGTTATGTAACAAATAGAATGTGACAGGACAAAAGAGAAGCTGTGCCAAACTTAATAGAGCAACAGCCATGGCCTTTTTAGTAAGATCACATTTGAGTAGATATATGAATATAGTGAGGATAGTTGAAACAGTGATTACCAGATCATCCATGACAATGCAATGAAGAAAGACACAGCATGAGGCAGGAATGAACATACATCATATATTTAAGGAAAAGCAGGAGGCCAGTGTGATGGGAAAATCTCTAGAGAGGGGTACTTATAATTTAGTATTTGCCTATTAGCAGATCAGTTGTCTTTGCACATCCATTAAGTTTTTTCTTCCTCAGGTACTGTCACAAAATATCTCTGGCAATCTTGCCTGAAATTTTCAGTGAAGCCTGGAAAGTAAGTGCATATTCTTCATAACAAATAAGTCTGGGATTCACTGTTCAGTCCTGTCTTTGACTGAATTTGTGTCTATAGGTCACTCATAGTCTTCTCTCTAGATTGAGTTTGATGTTAAGCTGCTTATTGGTCTTTTGGTGTAGTAATTTATCTTATAGGTGTGGGGTGGTGGAGGTGGTTGTATGTGAAAGATTATTAAGTTTCATTTTGTCCTGCCATTCTTTCTCCTAGAAATTTCCTGCTTTTTTTTTTTTTTTTTGCTCATCTTTGTTTTACACTTCTTTGTATATACTCTCATAACTGTGATTTACCATGATCTGATGTTACAATAACAGAAACTATAAAATCACTCATTGTTTAATGGTTGCACGTAACATTTTTAACAACTATTTAAAATGATATTTGAGGGTAAGGTATTTCAGGGTTTAGAACACAGTCAAAATATGGCACCTCAACAATAGATAAGCCAAAGGTACAGAAAGGCCACTATGGCTCTCCAGGCCCTCAAGGTACAGAAAGGCCACTATGGCTCTCCAGGCCCTCCATTACCTCTACCCAACTGTCTTCTGTGTGAAGTAAGGTCACAAAAAAAAAAAAAAAAAAAAAAAAAAAAATTCTTCAAATGACTTCACATAAAAGTAGACCATAAAGCCCTCAAAGTGATCTGGCTGCTCTTATCTAAAGTGAGGGAATAGCTTACAGAATAGAATTGAAACAAGCAAGCCATGTTGTTTCCTCCAGTGTATACCATCATATCTTCCTTTTTCTTTCCAATCATGTTTCTCCACAGCTGTACAATTATTTTTGGTGACTAAGGACAAAACAACTTTTCTGAGTCTTTGCACTTTCATGTCTGAAGCCTTCTACGTCACAGACAAGTTAAATTAAAAAAATTAAAGTTCTTATACATTTTTTGTGTTAGTCTATCATTAGTTAAGAGGTGACAGCCATGATCTTTGCAATGGATGAAGAAAAGGACGCAGCTTCTCTCTTGTCAAATATACTTTAGATTTTAAGAAAAATTGTTTCAAATGATTAGGCCAATTTATAACCTTACTAATAATCTATAGAAGTTCTTTTTGTCCCTTATCTTTGGCATTATTTTGTAATGTGAAAATTTTGTTATAATTTTCATGATTTTATTTCATCAGTAATATTTCATACTGGTATTAATTTGAATCTAGAGATGGTAACAGACGTTCATAACTATCAACTGCTGAGTGACCACATATTTGCATATATTCTCTTGTATTCTTATCTATTCCAAAGAATCTTTCCTACTTTTATAAAACATTTCTAGGTTAACTTTCTTTTCATCATTGTCATGAACATAGTCCAAATAAAAATACTTTTTAAGACACAGGTTTTACTAATATTTTAATACTGCCCATAATTTCAGTATCTATTTTCTAAATTACTTATAGTAATCAGAATACTTTGATGTTTGTTAAATTCAATTCTGGATTTTATGTAGTTAAAAATTTTTGTTTCTTCTAAAAAAATTAAGGAAAATAATGTTCTTATGTTTTATTGAAGAAGCTTTGTGATTGTTATATTAAAATATACAGTTAGTTGGATTTATTTAATTTCTGAATTCTTAGTATATGTGCTGCTGAGATGAGCACTAATTACTGTATTCTTCACATTTTATATTTTTGGTCTGTTTTTTTTTTCTGATTTTGAGCATATTATTAAATATTCTGTGAAAGGTCTATGGATAATAAATTTACAATTTTCCTCCAAAAGTATCCTAGTAACACTGTTGTCCTTGAATAATTTTTTCTGGCTTGAGAAGTTGAAAGAATTTTTTTTTGCATCAATTATGCTGCAATAAGAAGCTTGAAATTAATCCAGTTTTTATTCACTCATTTTCTCTCTCTGCCTATATATATACATATATATATATGTATATATAAAATACATGTATATAATATATAATACGCATATGCTTTCTGTTTTTTACTTATTTTTTTTTAATTCATAACATTTTACTGATTCACTGTGTTATATAAACAAAGTCCATGCACTTTGAAAATTTGTATCTGTCTCCAATTCAAGAATAGTTGCAGGCATATTTATTTGAATATTATCTCTATAAAAGACCCCACATTTATTAGCGATTAATTCTATTAGAAAAAAACTATTAAAACTCTTTTTTATTTTATTTGTGCTTTTTTAATTTATCCTGTATTTATTTTTTCCCATTTCTTTGCATTTATGACATATTCTTCATTGTTATTTTTCATTTGACAAATGCAGTCTATGCTTAGACTTTATATGTACAGCTACTGAGGATACTTTTCATTACAATGGATATATATGCTTGATTTCCAAATTATCTTACTAGTTATTTTGTATGTCTCTCAGGACTTGATATATGCTCTTTAGCTTTATTTCATTACTTCTTTTTGGATGTATAGTATTTTCTCTTCAGACTTATTTAAGATTTTATATTTAATGAACATTTGTCAACTTTTCTGAAAAAGATCTCATTAATCTTTTGCTTTATTTTGAAAGCAAATATAGTGAAAGTTAGAAAGTCATACAGTGAAAATTAGTTAGAAAACAATATAGTGAAAATTCTTACAGAAAGTTAATTGTACAACTATTAGCTAAAAGAGAACAGATGTCAAAGCTTTCTCAGCATTCGAACTTTGTGATGGCTGTTAGTGCTAGGGTAAAGCTGAAAGCAGAACAATTTAATTTAGGAGTAACAATAAGCTATTTTCTCCATCTTGAACATTAGAGATTCGTGAGAAATAAATTCTAACCAAACAATGGCTTTGTAGAAAATATATTATATTTTAAATTATATTGACTTAGTTTTATATATATTTATGGGGTACATGAGGCATTATATAATTCACATAGCTAGAAGAGATTACTTTGAGTGTTTTCTTAAGGAAGAAATGAAAAATGTTTAAGGCTTTAGAAAAATTGTTTGCGCACTGACTGCACACACAAGTGCACTACATGTACCCTTGCTTGAAAATTCTGGAGAGGTAAAACTCGTATCAAAACTCTGCTCACCTAAAATTAAATAAGAAAAAAGAAAAGAAAAAAATCTACAATAATATTAAGAACACTGAAATGTAGAGGAGAGATGATGTATATAACAAATAGAATTTCTTTTTCTTTTAATTTTGAGTTTTAAAATAGTATTTAAGTAAAGTTTTGAAAATTCATATCTACAGATTAAGTGCTATTTAAATTTTAAAAATATTCTAGAGATTATATTACTTAATAAATCTGTGAAAATCTTTGGAAAGTGTAGCATCATATAAATACAATTGTTATGACTGTATAGCAGATGATTTAGGAATATTGAATTGCATATTTTAAAATTACTGAAAAAATTCATTTTAAATGTTGTTGCTTCCAAAATAATAAATTTGTAAAACAATGATATAACAAGCCTCATTCCATCACCGCACCAATAAAAAAGTATAATGGTCAAATAAAAATTGGATTTTAGTGCTGGAGATTTAGCTCAGTCGCCTAAGCACCTGCCTAGCAAGTGCGAGGTTTTGAGTTCGATCCCTGGTATGAAAAAAAGAAAGAAAGAAAGAAAGAAAGAAAAATTGGATTTCAAAAGCAAAATTTCAGAAAAAGCATTGTGCAATCTTGCTTTGTCTAAAAACAAATCTGAATCAGTAGTGGTTAAACAATAGAGCCCCACTAGAAATAGAAGAATATAACAATATGCTTTTTAAATTTTTATGTCATTTAAACACAAATAACAATACTATGGTGATATTTTTTAGTGTTGGTTAATTTCTTTTACACAGTGGAGTTACAATGCAGATGAAATTTCAATGCATGAGATTTAGGATCTATTTCAACTTGTCACTCTGTGATCTCTAAATTATATCACCACACATTTCCTAAGAATGTTGGGAATACTGAATGTGCACAAGTATGTGTAATTGGCATTACATGCCTAATATATGATAGGCACTTAAAAATGTTAATGTCACGTAAAGGAAAACAGCCTTAAGTAAATCTACTAGTTCTCTTCACTTTCCTTCAGTCGAGTTCACTTTCCTTCTGGTTGAGGGGAAGGTGAGTCACATACCTCCCTTGACTCAGGGCTCACATTTGGTCAGCCATCCCTGGAATGAGGGCACCACATGGAAATGCTTGCTTTGCCATCAAAGCGCTGGATCAGCACAAGAGAGTATTTCAGTTACTTGCAGGACAGATGTCTTGCCAAGGGTCATGTGTGTGCGCTCCCCTATGGTGTCTCCCTGTAAAGCCTTTGATAGCTGAGGTTTCCTTACCACCTTCTAGGTTAAGGAAAGTCAGTACTAATGGCATCTCTTTCCTGATAAAAATGGCAATAATTTGCGAGACAGCTTCCTGTGGTTCAGATTGTTGCTACGGCTTCCAGTGCCTAATGAATCTCTGTGCAATATCTCATTGAATGTGAATTTATGCAAATCGACAATTGAACAAGGGGGTTATTTTAGTCAAATCAATCTGATATTGTATCTATTTGAAATGACAATGTAAGCATAATTGATGGTGCATAATCAATGATCGGTTGAGGTTCCTAATAATTGAATGATAAAAAAGTATGACAAAAAAAATAACAAGATAAAGGCTTCAGTAACTTGGGCTCCGCGCCAGAAACAGTACAGCAAATACATTCACTCCATTTTCTTCAATCTTCTGGTTGCACATCAAAGCTACGTGCATTTATTGGAAGCCTTGCTGGCCTTATACCTAACCACTTATTGAAAGCCTAAGCATTTACTCATTGCTATATGGAAACTTTGGGGATACTAAAGGAAATAAAAATCTTGGAGCTATAAATTTCTTGTGGGTTTTAATTCTGGATCTTTCTCTATTTGGTTTGTTTTGTGTTAATGTAGGTCTGACACTAAAGAGCTAGATGAGCTTGGGATACATATATGTGGATATAAATATACATATGTACATATATGTATCAGATTTTGCATTTTCCTAGTTTATACATTGACAGCTATATTTTAGTAACTTTCAGCTATGAATTTTTGGAAAATGGAGTAAAATACTAAATATAAATATCTTGGATAGTTTCAGAAATTTAATGTATGCTCACAAATATTTATTCTAATTATGTTTGTAACTTTGTGTCTTCTTTGGCACTATTTGACAAATAATCATCATTGTGTGTCAAGCATTTAAAGCTTATTGCTTCAGCTTCCAATGCAATTCTTGGCTGAGAAACTCCCATGAAAATATGCATAATCACAACACCAAAATAACTGTCCATAAAATAAACTATCTGTAACATGTACTTCAATAAGATTGAACACTTCTCATCTGTAAAACATGCTGTCATATTAAATATAATCAAGCCACAGACTGGGAGAAACTATCTGCAAGAGACATATCTGATCAATTATCTAAATATACAAAACCTTTAAAAATTAATTGTAAGTAAAACTAGGTATTTTCCTAAGAGGTATCATGTTACAGTGGCATGTGCATATCTCTGTTGATAGCAACAAAATTGATGATAGCCAGACTTTGGAAGTGAGTTGTATGTTCTGGAAAAAGAAAATGTCATATGAATAACAAAGTACCAGTTTACCATAAAAAAGGGTAAACTCAAGGCCTTTACAGGAAAATGGATGTACCTTGAGACTGGCATGTTAAGTGAGATAAATCATACACACACACAAATTTAAATATTGAAATGTTTATCTTGTATGAAGAACCCCAAATATAAATCATGAGCAAAGTAAAAGCTAGGTAATAGAAAATGTAGAGATAGAACTTTTACTATGTAAGACCGGTGTCGCAAAGGAGACCTCAAGGACTCAGCTCTCATGCAAGAACAAAGGGGTTTTTATTATTCCGTGTGCACGGGGTCCTCCAAACAGGTGGAAACGGAGAGAACCCCTTACTCCGGCAGGGCTAGGTCTTTTAAGGCCTAAAACCGCAAAGCAAGCAAGCATTGTTACAGAAGCCAATCAGAGCGATTAGAGCAGGGCTGACGGTGAGCTGTCCTTAAGGGTTTGGGTTTTTTAGTGGGGTGAGGGAGTGTCTCCCGAGAAGGGGTGGCATTTTTTAGGAGCAGGCGTTTGTCCCATGACTGGGAAAACAGCCTGTTTGTCTCAAATGGTCCGGAAACACTGGATCCTGTGGGGGTGGAACCGCACATGGTTTTGAAACTCGCACCACAAGGCCTCTTGAATAGAAAAGTCTAACAGCAATTAACAACCTTAATTACCTTACTTTAGCACCATAACCGTTCTATTTGTAGAGGGCAACAATGGTTAGCATATCAATTAGGTAAGATTTTACAATTCTTTACAGAGGAGAGCATTGATTAACATATCAATCCTTTGCCCAGAGGAAAAGGAAGACACACATTCACAGTAAGGCCAAGTTACAGGGATTACTATGATTCAAGTGAAGCTATTTTTGTGAAGAATGTACAATCTAATATAATCTGATGCAATTAACACAATTTGTGACGGGGTTCCTGGTAGAGAAGACCCGAGATGTCAGGAGCTATTACCTCAGGCCTTTGTTTTATGGCCTTTGGGAAGTTAAAACTTAACCTAGTTAGATTTGCAGGGAGAAGGGGAGGGGAAGCAGCAGATGGAAGAGCTTTCTTGGTCTCTTCAACTATTTGGAACTCTTCCAAGAGATAGGGGATGGTAGGAGGAAGGGAAAAAAGGTAATATAAAGAATTGAGATGTGTTACATATAAGCATAATCTCTTCAAATGAATACAATTGTTATGGCTTGCAAACATCTCCAAAATTAAAAAAAAATAAATAATTGAAACTGAAAGAAAACAATTTGAATAAAAATAGGCCAAAGACTTGAAAAGCTTAACAAAGAAGGTACACTCATGGCAAATAAGCAAATCAAAAGACTTTTCAGAGATCATTAGGGAAATAAAAACTAATAAACTGAATAACAATAAGATATTCCTGCTCACCTAAGGGAGTGGTCAAAATTCAAAACACTTAAAATTTTGAGCATAAATCTGTCTCAATATTGAATTTGTCAATCTCAAACTTTGATGAGGATGTGGAGTGACAGGACAACATTCATTGTTGGGAATGCAAAGTGCTACAGATGCTTTGGAGAACATCTTGGCTGTTCTTCGGTCTTGTTTTTGTCTGTTACAAAATGAAGCATAATCTCCCAATAGAAACCAGTAATGATGTTAGGAAATATTTAGCCAAATGAGCGGAAAATTTATATATACACAAATATCCGCATAAGTACGATTCGTATGACTTTATTTAAAACTGTCAAAACTTGTAATCAAGAAAGATTTTCTTTAGGTGGTGAACACATAAATAAATATAGTGGAATTCATATAGTGGAATATTATAAGGCTCAAAAAAGGAATGCACTATCACATCATGAAAATACAAAAAGGAAACATGAAATCAGTATGGCTGACGAGCCTGAGAGCCAAACATGAGAGAGTTGATCTCTAGTGGGGTGGAAGCTTTGGAACATGGCTCCCAGGCGGTAGGACCACGCCTGTATTGCTGACTAAAGGAAGCTGATCTGGTATGTCAAATATTTTATGTTTCCACCTCTATGACATTCTGGAAATGCCAACTGTGGACACGGGACAAGGATCAGTGGTATTCAAGGGTTGGAAAAGGAGGAAGGGTATTCGATAGTGCAAAAAGGATCTTTAGAACAGTGAAATACTGAACAATAATAGAATGGTGGAGTATATACATCTCCTTACCTATTTATTAAAGCACATACAATATGTGGCAAGAAGATTTTTCCTTGAGTGTATTAGTAAACCATTCATTGACAATTTAATAATTATGTATTATATTTATTTTATGAGTGCTCTTTGAGAATCATGCCAAAATTCATCAGCTTTATACAATAAACTTTGAATTATTTCTTAAAGAGACTTAGATTATCCTCATCTGGGAGTTGCTTTCAGTTTTTGCTGTGCTTGGTCCTGTCTGGGGTTGACTGACTGTCATCGAATGTAGGTTCTTCTTGCTTGCAGTGACAGGGCTGTTGGTACTCTTAACTCTGCTACATAAATTCCTAAACCTGCAATATATAATCCTGAGCAAATTTTCATGGACATGAGGTAAGAAGTAATAGCAACACACATAAAGAGGCTTTCAAACTTCTTCAAGGTTTCAGTTTGCAAAGCTCTATTTATAACAAGTTCCAAGGCCAAATTCAGATATAAATTGATAGAGTTATTTCCAAAAGATGAAAAATATTAACAAAAGATGAGAAATATAAAATAAAAAGCGGCCTTTATTCTGAGAACACGGAGAGAGATGACCGGCACCCCACCGCTGGCGTCCGGCGATCTCTCCGGCGGACACGCGGCGTGGGGGCCTGTAAATAACCTCGGTTTGGGATGGAACCTAAGGCGGGCATTAGAGATACACAGGTAGCCCATTGGTCCTAGGTTTGGCGCCATATGTAAATTCCCAGGGGCGGGAAGATGGCGTCACAGGTAACTTCCTAGGGGCAGGGCAAGATGGGGCTTCCTGCTTCCAGTTGTGGCTTTCCTGGCTACAGTGTCCTGTCTGGGCCAAACCTTTCATAAATGATGTGGTAGATAGCTGTCCGCACTGAGTAGACACTGGCAGGTTGCATGACAAAGGGTGTAAATTCGAGGAGACAAAAACTGAGCCAAATGTTTGGATTTTACGTATTCACTACTTTCTTTATATTTTTTTACCTATCTTAACTTTTAGAGCACGTATATTTGAAACTATCCAGTGTGCATAAAATAGACACATTAACCAATGTAGGTGTATGAGAAAACATTGGCTTAAGATCCAACAGCATTTCACTTAGATTAAATGTTCAAATAATGTGATAATTGAGATCTGAAATGTCTCACAAAAGACTCATGTGTTTAAAAGCAGGTTGGTATGTAACTCAATGGAAACGTAACTCAGTGGAAATGTGACTCAGGAGAGTGGATCCTTGTTCCTACCTCCTGCCTCCATTCTCTGCTTCCTGGAAGCCTGGAGGTGAGCCGTGTTCCTCAGTGATGCCCTTCAATCATAGTGATTCTGCCTGGGAGCCTATAAACCATTTCCTAAAAGTCCTGAAACCATGAGCCAAAGTCAGCCATACCTTATTTAAATCATAGATGTGGGGAACTTTAAACCAGCAATGAGAAAGAATAGAATACAAATGATAAGTAATTGAACAAGTAAATACATTAATTAGCTTGACTCAATCATTCCATACCATACACGTATAATACCATTCTGAACTCCATAAACTTAGACAATTATAATTTGTCAATATCCAATAAAATATTAATACAATAAACTTGATAATGTTTATTCTAAAAATGAACAAAATGTTGATTAAACGATAGTTGGTAGATTGATTGACTCTAACCTAGAAAAATGATCTGAAATTAAAAATGCCTTTTTTACTCCTGATTTTTGTAGTTTGGCCATGTTCTGGAGATTTCCACAGATTGTGTGTGTGTGTGTGTGTGTGTGTGTGTGTGTGTGTGTAAGCAATCAATACATTTAATTAGTACATAAATATCCCTTCTGTTCATTGACATGGCACTCACTGCATTTCTGCAACATGTCATACTGTGCTTTCTTGACTTTTACCTGTGTTTACGTTTACAGGAGTGTATGAAACTTCACCACAAATAGTAGCCCAAAGCACTCACTTTCCTTTGCTCACTAATCTGCAGTTGGGACAGAAGCTCTTAACAGTTCATCTCTGCTCTACTCAGAATCAGCTATGGAAGCTAAGAAACTGGAGGATGGTCTACTTACTTACACGACTAGTGCTTGACACTAAGAAGATTCAAATATGTAGTTGCTTTAATAGTTGAGGTTATGTGGACACTTCTTTATTTTATCATATGGCCTCTTTAGTATGGATGTTTCGAGATAGATGCAATTCTTTAGTTGGCTCAACTATCTCACAATCATAACATAAGAGCTGGGTAGAAGCTGCATCAGCTTTTCTTATCTAGTCATTAAATACTTGAGGTATCATTTTTAACTTATGCCTATCATAATTTTTGGTCTCTATTTGAGGAGACAGGATTCTGACTTCACGTTTTCAATGAAAGTACTAATATTCGGGGGAGTGGGGGGTATGTGACTAAAGATGTTTTGTTGTGCTAGCCAGGGATGCCCCATGATGGTAGCTTGGCCATGTGCTCACCAAAGTAAAAAGGAGATTTTTGTTTTTCTACACCATTCCACTGAATACGCAAGTAAACTGTTATTTAGCACCTTTTGTGATAAATGTATAACAATCACTATGTGCTCAACTTTTTTTTTTTAGGATTTTTTATCTTTTAGAAAGAAAGCACTAGTAACTAATCAAATAAGCCCCACCTTTGAGCACATGAAAATTTCAAACAAATATATATGTAGATGAAGAATGTGTTCTACTTTCAGACAAATAGAAATGGATTTTAATTGTTGTATTTAAGGAGATACTTAATTCTTCATCACTTTCCCACGACATAGTTCTGAAGTTAATTATTTTATTGCTGAAAATTTCTCCCAAAACTTCTTCATTAATACCACTGCTATAGTGATGTTCTATGAGAACAGGAATATGAATGTTGGTTTATGATTTATCACTCAATTTTCAGCATATAGGCTATTAAATAGACTAAATTAAAGTAAAATATTGTAATTCTAAACAAATAAAGAAGATATTAAGGAAGTAGAATCACACCTTTAGAGATAATAATGTATTTCTGCTTTGCCAAGAACTTTGAAAGATCTTTGAGATAGCCCTCACATCTTAATCTATTTTGGTTATATAACAAAATACCATAGACTAAGTGGCTTATAAGCAACAGACATTTATTTTTCACCATAGTTTTGAAAAATAGAAAATCTAACATGAAGGTTCTTACAGATTTCGTATCAGATAAGGATCTGCTTCCTTACTCATAGTTGATTCATGTTTTGGAAAGGGTGAGCTTGTTCACTCTTCCTTGTTTTATTAGGAGCACAGATTCCATTATGAGGCTCTGCTCTCATGATTTTGTTGCTTCCTATGAGCCCCACTTTCCTATAACAGCACAATGTGAGTATGAATTTCAATAGATAAATCTTGGAGTATATAAAGATTCTGTCTGTGACACCTCATGTGGAGTAGGTTTCTCTTCTGCTTAAATGAAAGAGAAGTAACTTCATGTAAGTCAGATTCTTTGTGAATTAAGAGTTGTAGTGTGAAAAACAATAAGTCTATCTTTTTCAATACATTCCAGGTGAGTAAAAGGTATTATAGAAGCTTCTAGGATGTTCATAAAAGTATGCTTATCTAGGTAGGAATTCAAAAGCACTCAGTGTTTCTTAAATCACTTTAAAGCCGAGATAAGCCATTGTCATTCCTATAAAATTATGTGTAGGGTCAAAATTATGACATTATCCATGGAAAGAGAATGCCATAACCAGTTATTTCTCAGGGACTGTTTTAAGTGGAACCATATATGTGGAATTTATGAAGCTGACATATTTAGAAGAACATTATTTCTCCTTCTAAAACTAAAAATGGTTACTAAAACCCAGCACAGATCTTTGTTACTTTGGACAAAGATGCTAATTTCCCTAAGACAACAAGTTGACACTGAAGTGAATGAAATATTTTCTGATATGATTTAGCCCTTGCAGAGTATGGGGAAAAGAATATAAATATCAGAAATAGTTTCAGATTTTTATTCCAACTCTAAGAGCTACTAATTTAATATCTTTGAACAAATTATCTCACCTCCCTGAGCTTCACTCTTCTCTCCTCTTTTAGTTTTAGTCTCCTACTATAGCCCACAGTTTGACTTTTAAGATTCAATGATATAGCATATTTAGACAATTATACAATTATGAAATAGTGTTAGATTCTAGCTCCTTATTAAATTAAACAAACAAAATTAAATGCCATACCTTTTTCTCTGATGAAGTAGGAAAAGGACTAGTGAACATTCACCACGCTCCAGCTGTGCAGGCATAAGAAATTGTTCATAGCTGGTTAGTTTACCTAGTGATACCTCAGAAACAATGGATTCTATAGGAATTTGGAGGGAAAGTCCATTAATAAACATTTAACAAGGCTGTACAATGTCCCACAAGCTGTGGCAAGGAAGAGAATGTTTCCCCAAAGCACAGAGCTCCAGAATTTATCATGGTATTTGTTTAGTAAACATCTTAATATTGTCTTTTGCTACACTGATCAGTTTTGTCATGTGAGTTAATGCCAGTGTGCTTGATAAACACGAGGTTAATGTCAGCATAATGTTGAAGTCATAGCTCAAATGTGCTTTTTCCTGGCCAGTTAATGTCAGCAGTATCAACAGGCAATGTGGTAATACAGGTTTGAATGTCACATTCATTCTCTTCCCGTGCTTCTGAAGGAGCACCTACTCTATTTGGGGAGTTATTTCCCTACTGCATAGACATTTTGACCTTATTCCAGAACTCCGCAACACCGGCTCTTCTTTAGCCACTTAACTACTTTTCTCTTTTCTTTTCTTTTCTTTTCGTTTATTTTTAAGTCTGATATTTTTAGAGCAGTTTTTATTTATTGATTTGTTCTACAGATTTGAGCATGTCTTTACCTATGACATTATTTTTATTTGAATTGTAATTATTTCATTAGGATTTTATTTAGATACATCTGGTGTAAGCTGTTTTTCAGTCTTATTTTTCACCTGAGTCCTATTTTTCCAAGGATGCTTGTTTTAAAATATAAGATGTTTAAGACTGCTTTTTAAAGAATCACATAATAGAATAAATATAGTTAACATTGTCTATAAAAGACAGAAAACTTGAGCTTATGCATGTACCCTTATTTCTCAGAATTTCTCTAAAAATTATAACCTGATTTTTATCATTGCAAAGAAACATCACTCCAGTGGGTAATCTGTTTTACTAAAAACATTCTCCTTTGATATCCAGGTTAATATAACTCCTTTGTGGTCCCTAAGCTTGCTTTGTTTTACATCACAATGCAGGTTATATGCTAATATAATTTTCCATTGGTTTCTCAATGTCAAACACAGATTTCTACAACAGTAAGGATGTAGTAATTCAGCTTTACCTTGTTCAGCATTGTCTATAGTCTTCTTTAAAAGTAGTTCCAGGATGGCAGGATAAATTGTTGTTTTACTAGGTACACATCATCAAGGGTATAGAAAGCCTGCATCAAGAGAGTTCACGTACACAATACAGTATTATAAGCACATCATCAACAGTAGCAGCAACATAAGCATCAAATTTAATTACTAATTTCAGCTTATATGTTTTAGCTTTTGTAGGAAACCAAGTCCCTTCCATTTTCAATATCCTCTATTTTATAGCAGTTTTGCTTAAGGTATGTTTATCTCCATATTTAGAAGGAAAATATAAAAACGAGACCAAAGGGTCAGGGCAGTTTCTCTACATTTACATAGATATTTAATGCCTCTATTGCTTTGTATCTCACCTGTTCTATTTCCCAGGCAGATTTCCCAGAATCACTGTGATTATTCTCAGGGATTCCTCCTCAGGAAGACTTATGAAAGGATTATTTAGAATGCAAGGTTTTGATCCCTGACACATTATCCTTTCTGTTCCTGTGAGCTAAGCATACCAGGAATTAACATATTTTGTATGGATTAGCGCTTTCATTTAATATCTCTGTGGAGAGAGTTTTAAACATTGTGTGATGGTTTGTGCATACTGATTTGTGGAGGCAGGAGAGGGAATACTTATTTGTTGACATTTTGGTTTTGGTAAATAAAATGACCTTTAACTTTCACTTGTACAGTTGAATTAAAGTACAGGCGAATAAAAATCTGGAAACTGTGGCTAAAACCAAATATATTTGAATTAAGATGTACTATACTTACAGGAAAATCTTAGTTATATCTTCAAGATGTCTGCTTTCCTATAAAATATTATCTATAGTTTATGCAAATAATTTCAGATCAAACCATTTAACTTTTCTTTCCAAAGTCACTGATAATAAAATCCCTTTAAAAGAATGATTCCTGGTAGAGGTGGGAAATATCATAGGTTGCAATACAGCATTTTTAGGAATGTCAAAGAGATTTTATTCAGTGTATTTTCTGGTCTGGAGACTGTGTTAAGCGTTGGGATTACACTAAAGAACTGAAAACATAATAAAAATGTGTGATTTTGAAGATAAAAAGGGCTTAGTGTGTTCATTTGTATCTTTTTTTAGGAGCATGGCCACTTGCAGATGGAGGTTGAGTCAGATGATGTATAATCATCATTTTATGTTCAGTTAGGAAACAGCCAAATGCAAATTGTATTTTCAAAAAGCAGTGTTCTTTCCAAATGGATTCAAATACTTGCCTTTTCTAACTCCCATCTGCATTACCTGCAAAGCTCATCTTAAATTACCTTCCTATTCTTTTTAAAGGACAAAATGTTTACATTACACCTGTTATGGAGAAAATTCGTACTGCTGGTTTCCCACTCAAATCTATCTCTTAAAGCTGCCTTGAATCCTGATACTGGTTGTGTTCTCCAGAAACATCTAGAGTAAGTTGTGTTTTTGCCACAATATGATACATGAAAGCTACACATTCCTGTAACTCAATCTCATGATTTTCTACTTATTACTAAGATATGATAAATGAGAGTGGGTTGCAGAAAGACATAGAAAGATAAAGAAAGAGGCTTGAGTTAAATTAGCATTTTTTTCTTATATACATAATTTAATATCATATATATATATATATATATATATATACTATGACTATATGACAGTTATCTGAGTAGGAGAGAGAGAGAAGGTTAGAGTGAGAGACAGAGAGAGAGAGAGAGAGAGAGAAAGAGAGAGAGAGAGAACGAGTGAAAGAATGTGTTATGAAAGCCAGCATACCTTTTTAATCCCTTATATTGTAAATCTCCCTCCTCTTTGTAACAATCCATCTTTTTCACAGAAGTTAGAATCTCTTTAGGATTCTGAGTAATATCTTTATTGGAATAATAGCTTACAGTTTGTGAGAAATTATTCTTGAAATTTCAGAGAGCTTTGTGAAGAGCCCTGATGAATAGTTTTATGTGTCACCTCTACCTGATTACAAGGTGCCAAGACATTTGGATAAACGTCATTCTGCATAAATCTGTGATCATGTTTCCAGGCCCATGGACTGAGTCAAACAGATTGCCTCCACCAAGTAAGTATATTTCATCAAATCAACTGAAGATATCAACAATGCAAAACATGCTAAATATTAGGGAATTCTTCCTGCTTAACCATTTGATCTGGACTATCAATCTTTTCTAGTCTTTAAACACAGATTGAAATATAGACTTTCCTTGAGTCTCCAAGCTGCTGGCTTCACGAATGGAAACTGTATACTCCTCTCCTGGTTCTCAGGCCTTCAGACTTGCACATATTGGTGTTCCTGCAACTCCCCTGTGATTCCAGCTTGCTGACTTTAGACCTTGCTTGAAATCTCTCTTACTCTAACTATCTACCATTGGTAATTTTTCTCTGGTGATCTAATACTGGGTCCAGTCCCAATTCTGTTGTACAGTCCACATTAAATGAATATAGAATATGTTTGTTATTCTTAATTCTTGTAGTAATTTGCAATTTATTGAGCAAAGTTTATATAAACACACATGTTCACACTTACATGCATACTACAGATATCTGTGAAACCATATAAAAATGATTTCCCAAAGTTCACATAATTCACAGATTTCTATTTTTCACCAGTTGAGTGGATTTGTCATATTGCTACTTATACATTTTCTTGTCTTTTTTTACATTTACTTTTGAGGGTGGTATTTCAAAGGAAATGATTCCTAGAGAGTTCATAACTTTACATAGAGTAATTTCCTCACAAACTGGAACTACTCCTAATTTCTGCTTCATTATATCAGTATCCACTTCCGGATTCTGTACCCCTTGGGTAGAAACTTCTCATTTTAAATAATTTTCCCTTTTCCACGTAAATTGACTCTTTAGCATTTGATCTTTTCAATCTAGAATAATTTGCATGTGGAAGAGAAGCGGAGACTTAAGATTTTTTTCTGCTCAGTCTACTAGTATCTCAGAGATTTATCACAAAATTTGCCTTTCACCTGGGCTTGAGAATCTGTATTGGTCACCTTTTCCTTCTCTGGAACAAAACACCCAAAGCAACAAATTCAAGAAGGAGATGTTTATTTGGCTCACACTTTCCACTGGGTCCAGCCCATGGCTGGAAGTGTCTAAGGGATAATCTGCATGGTGAAAAGGGATGGCCAAAGATAGCTGTTCACCCTATGGAAGCCAGGAAGTAGAAAGAGAGGTAGCAGGCAGGAACAACAATCTATCCTTCTGGATCACGTGTCAGTGGCTCTCTGTTCTGATCAGTCTTCATCTCCAAACAAGAGACTTCTGGGGCACACTTTGATTTAAACCATAAAAGTATGCCACCCTTGCTGGACACATGACCTCACACATGAAACACTATTATTATGATCATGTAGGCACACTGAGAAAAGAGATTTGGTCTGTTTTGTTCCTTGATTTAACATCTAGCTTTAAAAATACTGTCCAAATAAATCACTTCTCCATAAATAAGATCAAAAGCATTGTGATAACTTATACTTTCAAAATAAATTTCCCAAGGGACTACTAATGCTGGGGATTGTGAATGAAAAGATGAGTGTAGTGTGCAAAAACAAAGTTGAGAACGAAGCCAACTTGAAGTCTAACATCTGTTAATGATGTAGAAATAAACTGCTAAAAGTAGGCTAACAGTAAAGAAGCAACGTACAACTGATTTGATTACCAGCATCCCTTTTTGTATTGAAACTCACTATATGTAAGGAAGATTATATTTTCCTTCTCAGCTCATTTTCTCTTTATGTGTAGTTAAGCAGTGAGGAAAAACATTATATTTTACAACAATCAAACTTTTTGACTCCTAGTTTTAGTTCTCAATGATGGAAACACAAATGTTGAGTTACAAGAGCTATAGATATGCCTATAGCCATACCAAGTTATTTCAGATGGATATTTCTTAAAATGTTAGATTTTTAAATTTAACCACACTTACCATGTCATGCTTTTACTTGCCTGGTTGGTATTCCTCTGAATATAATTTTTTAATGGCAGGAAATATCAATGCAATTATTTTGGGATATTTATTACAATGATGGCTTACTATCAGGTTCTGTGAAACCAAGTGTTGGGACTGTCTGTTGTTAAAATGTGAGGATTTGAAATATATTAAAGTGAATGACAGAGAAATGTGGTAAACACTTGCCAAAATTTTAAATGACTTCTTGGGAAATTCCTATTGAATGTATTCTTTGGAGTTTATAACTTATTCTGAATAAATGTTTATGAGTTCAAAAGTAGTGAAATGAGAACCTTAAGAGAGGCAAAGGATCAAACACAAATTCCCATGAGAAATTAAACCTACATGTATTTCAGTATTTCGTTTTTAAGTCAATATGACTTTTTTCTGTGTCAAAAAGTTCATGCAACAATTTATATTAAAGACATATCTCTCTCTCTGCCGGCTTTGCTTACCAGCTCCAAGCTTAAAATTCTGGCTTCTACACCTTACTCACTGCATTTGGAGTTCTGTTTATATTCTGAAAGGCTTTCTATACTGTTCCTCTTTTAGTTTTTGAGCACTGATTTTTTACAGCATCTTAGTCACATATTGTATCTCCTCTCAGCTATCTTAGAATGTTGTTCACTTTTTGCCTGAACTTCTAGAAGCCTGTCTTAAAAACCATTCCAAGCCTTTTTTGTACCTAGAATGCAAAGATGAGGATATTTTTGCCACACGACCACATATTTCCAGCGTTTTTGGAAAATTCATCAAATATATGGAGACTTCACTCTTGATTGGACTATATATACAGTAACACACAACTAGAAAAACAAAATGAAAATGAAATTCAGAAGAAATTTGAAGATGGTTATCAGTGCATCAGGAGAGTGTGAATTATCTGCAGTAGTTATCTACACACTTTTTTATCTAAATATGACAGATGTGAGTGGAGAGAGGTCAGCCTCTTTAAAAATAGATGCTGGCTTATTTTGCAAAAAGGAACAGAGTTAAAACAACCATCTCAGCCTTTTCCCATGTGCTGTAGTCCACTGATCCCTTCTAGGCTCCTTGGGACAAGTGAATTTCAAGCTTATCAATGCTGTGCAGTAGCAGATATAAGATTAAATTTGTCAGCTGCTGCTTTAGATTGCTCCAATAGAGCTCATTTATGTAATTATTTCTCCTGATTATTGAATTAAATTTATGTCTTTCAATTCTTCAGAGACAATAGAAAAATAATTTTAATAAATATTTTAAAGAAACTCAAATTAGTTTACAAAAAGAGGGATGTGTTTCTGGCTTTTCTTATACTTCCATCATGTTTAATTTCAAATGATTTATTATTCATCATATAAATACTATATTTCAGTCGAGAGTTAATTAAAAATATTCAGAATACAGCCCTACTGTTTCATCAACATACTAGTAGATGTAATTGTACAGAGAGTTTCAGGTCTCTGAGGATGTGGGGCTGGATGACTCAGGGCAAAAGAACTCAGTGATCACAGCCTGGAGCAGCATTGATGTCAAGCATAAGCCATGTCGGCCCTTGGGATTCACTATGAATTTCCTCAGTTCAAGGAATCCAGGTGGTTTTGCTTTTGTGAGCTCCTTCTTCAGATAAATAAGTAAATGGTAAAATTGTATTTTATAATTGTTTTAATATAAAGATGGATTCAATCCATACCATATTAATTTAAAGATTTAAATTTTACAATAAACATTAACATTATTGTGTACTCATAAAATTACCCTAGCACAAGAGTCTATGGGTATTGTTCCAGAAATACAAGTTCATTTTGCTGGCTCTGATCAGTATCCAGGTGGATGGCCACACATATTCAGTGATCCTTTTGAGAATGTGATTGTCCCAAACAACTCAACTAATATTATTAATGTTCTGACTTCATCACTGGCTTAGACTGTTTGTTTAATTTTGATATTTTTAGATATTTTGTTTGTTTAATTTTAGATATTTTGTTTGTTTAATTTTGATATTTTTCTTGTACCTTATTCTTTGGAAGGTACAAGATGTCTCATCCTGTAGGTTGGCGTGGGAAGAGTGGTGCAGAGGCTCCAGGTGTGAAATGGGCGTTCTGAGCACATTCCTGGTCATGCCCAAATGTGCCCAGATGTGCTCCATCCACAGATTTCCATACGTCCACAATGTATAATGGCTTCTTTTCAGTAATCATGTTTGTGACATCCTTGATTCCTCTTTCTCTCAAATGCCTAGCAAGTCACTATTTCATCCCCAACGAAGACACACTCCTCACTGTATCCTATTGCTATCACTCTGCTCCAGACACTCATAACCTATCTGAATGACTGCAACAATCCTAAATTATCTCCCTGTTTTTACCTTGATTCTCTCACAACTCTTCACAAACCAAGGCCAAGTGATTATTTTAAAGTATAAACCGCTGCATACATCCATCTACCACTTAACTTTGATGACTCTTTTTCAAAAAGTAAAAAGCTAAAGCCGTCATGATGTCCTACCGTTCTACACAGTCTGGCTCCATTTGATGTCATCTCCATGTGTCTCCATACCATGGACACTACAGGTTGGACCTGTGAAGCCCCTGCTAGGCACTCTATCTCTGAACTTTTGTGCTGACTTCTCCTGAGGTCACTCATCGCTCAATTGCTTCACTTCTTCAGTGTGTGTTATATCTGTGTCTCTTTCTCAGTGTTACCAAGGGTGTACTACTTTAAAAATGTACCATGGAATCTTTACCTGTCTTCCACTGGTTTGGCATTTATACTCTTAATGTAACATTTTATTACTTATTGCTTTTTGGTTACTGTCTTTTCAGTAATAGAGATTGTTGCCCATTTTATCTCTGATGTATTCACACCATAGGATTATTTCTGACATTCAATGCATATAGATTAAACTAATGGAATAAACAAATAGGAGATGGAAGAGTACGGGATGTATACAAGGAGATTAGAATGTGGGATGGATACATAGTTAACCGGCAACCCCAACGTGGTCCGATGTCTCCTGAAAGAGGGTGCTGATGCCACAGATTAGAATTCTAAATATGACCTCTCTCTTTACTATTTATCTAATTCACTCAAGTATATAAAAATCAATTGAATCTAGTCTTTATCATTCTTAATTAATACCTGTGATCCTTATTTCAAAAATACATTGACTATAGAGTTTTTATCCATCCTCGAAACATTGGATTTGGTCCTCGGATTCAATGCTTAGTGATGTGGAGATTACTGACTCTCAGCACTGCCCAAACTGGAAAGAGACCAAAATCAATGAAGATCGGTTTCCGGCCAGACTATTATTGCTGCCAGAGGAGACATTTATGTATTTTGCTTTTTCATATGTGCTATGAAATCACCTGGGAATATTGTGTCATTACCCTGTCTCTGCTGAACACGAAATCTGTGTACATATAATTACAGCTTACTTATATTTCTGAACACAGAAAAATCAAATTTGAGAGCACGGTTTACCTCTTCAAAACACTTTAACTATTTTGGTAGTTATTTTAATATTAATCTGCCTTTAAGAATAAGTCATTACAGCACTCAAGAGGCTGAGCAGGAGGATTACCCAAGGCCAGCTTGGTTTACAAAGTGAGTCCAAAGCCAACCAGAACCACATAGTGAGACTCTGTCTCAAAAAACTGTATTAAATTCTGGGAGAGACTTAATTTTATGTTTTAGGGTACTCTATAAAGAATACTGGGTTTTGGTGAGGAGATCAGATCAGAATCCTAAGAAGAAAAATTGATAATAACCAAAAGGTAAATTAAAAAAAAAATCAAAGTCTGTAGTATACTTTAGAAAAAATCAACTTGTAAAGAAGCACATTATTAAAATCGAATAGATGAATTGGTCAGCGCTGGTCTTGTCACCTTTACAAAGTGTGGAAGAGGAATGCTGCAAGTTGATTGCAAATTTTAACGCCTTACCTTCCCCTCCACTCCTCTTCTCCCTTTACCTCCACCTTTCTCTCTCTCTCCTGTCTGGATAAGGTTTTTTTTTTCGTGAGCATCACTGAGCAGACCTTCAGAAAGTTCTTAGTAAATTTGAAAAACACTTTGTGTTAATTATATGTATCTCAAGTTATAAATTTTTGTTCTAATTAGCACTAAAGAGCTTTTTTCATTTACACTGAAGATGGTTTTGGTCAACTATTGCTTTGTAACAATTTAAAATAATTGAAAGTACAAGAAGCAAAGGATTTACTTCTCTTGAGTGTTTGCAGGTTTGCTGGGTCAGCTGTACTTCATGCTAAAGATCATGGTGAGGTTCTGGTGCATATGTTTTTTTTACATAAAATATGTTTAGTAAAAACGTATGCACCACAGGGCATGGGAATTGCCAGGACTCCTCAGTGTTGAAGATAAGGCAGAAGAGTATCATTAGTACATTCATTCAAAGTCTTCTAAGAATGAGTTAGGAATTTGTTTCCTCTCATTTCTGCCCATTTCTCATTCATCAAAATGATGTTTGTGATAGAACCTAAAATAAATAGCAAAGGAATATTTCAGATTTGAGATGATTTCATTCAAAATAATGTCAATTATGAAAAAATAAATTATGATGAGTGCTAATGTCTATTTCCATTTCTCCATTCTTGCTTGATCATAAAAAATTTACTTATGTAGAATAATTTCAAAAATGGTTTTAACTCTTCACCTTCCCTTACTCTTCTTAAAGTTACACCAAAGCAAAGCCCAGTCCTCATGATATAGGGAATGAAACTCCCAATCTCTGGTACAAGTTCGTGTTCTGTAAAATTGAAGAATGAATTTTAGGAACAACAGAGGTTAAGAGCAGAATATATTTATTGAGAGAAAGAAAGCTTCTCTCTGGGAGAAAGACTGAAGGGATCCCTATTGAGTTGCCAAAGACTGTCTTTTCTAGGGGAAAATCATGAGGTGAGAAGGGTCAAAAATGGGGAAAACATGACACCTGGTGAGGCAAGTGGGCTTAAGTTGGGACAGAACTATGGTCAACCAATAAGGTCAACTGTTCAGGGAAAATTGATTAAATAGGGGTCAAATGGGGAAGCCAGTCGCATAGCAAGAGGGCATACTTAAAGAGCAGTGACTTTCTGTAGGAGGTTGGGATAGTGACTCCTGGCTTCCTTAAGGTGATACATACGTATTTAGATATTACTCCCTAATGTTTATACTTAGGATGTGGTTGAATTGTTTCGGCTTTTGTCTTGAGATCTGGCCTGCATAAGAGGAGATGTCTCCTCCAATGGTGCAAAGTATCTGTTCTTTTTCACTGGCTCCTTCAAGGGCCCAGCCCTGTCTCACTGCCTATAATATTTCTAACCTACTCAGTTGTCTGTAACACTTAGAATTCAACAGCTCTAATTGAATCTAATACCTACCAGTTTTTGCACATTATTTTCCTTTGGGATGATATCCATTTCAGAGTTGGGAAGGGAGTAATGAAGAGTATCAACCCAAGTTCAGTTTCTTCAAATTTATCAAGACAACTCCTTCCAATGTGTGCCAAGTGATTTCCTGGTTGGTTATCCAGCCCCTATAACTCTATTGGCTTATTGTTAAATGAGAGGTAAGTATTTTACCTAAGCTCCATAATTTTTTCATGTTGGCACCACTATTAAATCATATCACCAACTCTTTCAATGATATTTCATTATTTAAACATTAAATCTCCAACCATTGGCAAGATGGCCAAGACTACCTTTAGTTCACATGTATAACCCTTTTCTTATGCCATTCCTTCTATGTTCTTACAAGCGTGCCGTGACAACCATGCCATCCTAGACATGGATGAGGCCACGCACATAAATTATTCTCAACCTTGAATGTCTTTTGCCTATTTCTATGCCTATGGTTCATTAAGATTTACCCAAACTGTCAATTGCTTTGCAAATCTCCATAATAACTAGGGGAGAATATATGGATCTTTTTGGTGGCATTCCATTTATTTTGATTGGAGGCACACATTGTTCTTCCTAGTGTTAATAGCGGTATTATTCGGGTTGGTCTCATTTGTTGATTTTATGTTTTTTGAAAGCAAGACAGTAATAGTCTTATTATAATTTATAATTTTATCATTTGAGTGATAAAATTATAACAAGCATAATAAGTATTATGAAAGTATAACAGGCTTCCTATTGATATTTGTTGACTTTAAATGAGAATTACCAGAAATTTGATGTCCTCCAAAATATAAATGATTATTTCTTAAAAATTATGTTTTTGGAGGTATATAACTATCCCTGTAGGTCAATATCATTTTTGCTATATTTTCCAGTTTTAACATAATTAAACTGATAAATACAAATTGTATATATTCATATTGCATAGCAAGTATAGAATATATTTACATCCTGTAAAAAGAATATTTTAATAAAATTAATCAACACATTCATTACTATAGACAGTTTGTATGTGAGCGTGTTTCAGAGATGATGGCAATTAAGATCTACTTTCAGCAAATTTTAAAACAGTATTATATTTCCATTAACCGTAGTCACCGTGCTGTACTCTAGATCTCAGAATTTACTCATCTTGTAAGTGAAAGCTTGTGGCATTTCTCGCCAACCACTTTAACCCTCTTCCTATGGGTTTAAATTTTTAAAATTCCACACATTAATGAGACCATGCAATATTTCTCATTCCATGCCTGATTTATTCACTTCACATCAATATGTCCTTTAGGTTAAATGACAGGGATTCCTTCATTTTGTAAAATTTAAAAAATATCCATATACAGTTTAATTTATATATGTATATATATATATCTTGTTTCCCTGAATTGGCTGTTATGACTATTGCTAAAGTGAATATGAAAATATATAATATATATACATTGCCTCTATATTTTTACGCACACACACACGCTCACTCACACACATATATGTGTGTGTGTGAGTGAGCGTGTGTGTGTATACTCATTTCATTCTTCATTTTGGGGTAATATCTGGCAGTAATATTATTATAAACATTATTATAAATATTATTATTATTATAAACATTCTACCATTTCTGCAATATTTGCACCAGTGTGCAGCCTCATCTATAATGTACAAATATTTCCTTATCTCCACATATTTGACAGGACTTGTTTTCTCAAAAATTTTTCTTCCTACTGAAGATTGAACCCAAAGAATGCTGAGCTAAATCCCTAACCCTTTGTTGAAATTTATTATGATTTTTATTTTTGAAACAAGGTCTCCTTAAATTATATAGGCTACAGTTGAACCCATAATCCTTCTGTTGCAGTTTTCCAACAGTTGGGGCAATTTTGTGTTCCCAAATGTCTTTGGTTTCTTAAAATAGTCACCTTTCAGTTGTGAAGTGATATTCCATTGGGTTTTGATTTTCATTTACTGATAAATAGTGATACTGACCAACTCTCATATAGTTCTTTTTTCTTTTTATTTGAAAAATAGAAAGATTAACATGAAAAATATTGACTCTGTAGCTTACATTATATATTATAGATAATTTATCAGTAGTTATTTTTTGGGGGGCTGGGGATTTAGCTCAGTGGCATAAGCGCCTGCCTTGCAAGCATGTGGTAGTGAGTTTAATCCCCAGTACCGATAAAAAAAAAAAAAAAAAAAAGAAAAAAGAAAAGAAAAGATTAGAAATAGTGATTTTTTTCCTAGTGTACAAGCATTAAATATTTTTCTATTTGTGTTTTCTTCAATTTCTTTCATCAATGTTTCAATAGTTCTTATTATACATAATATTGTATTTCCTTGATTAAATTTGTTGCTAATTGTTTTATTCCATTTGATGATAAAGAAGTAGAAATTCAACTGACTTTGGAGTGATTTTTGCATCTTGAGAGTTTCCCAGTTTTTCTGTTTGAAAGGCATTTTTGTGTGGTCTTTGGGGATTTTACTGTTTATCAAATTTTGTCATTTATAAATAGAAATAATTTAATTTTTTTCTCTTCTGATTATAGTTGTTTTTATTCCTTTTGATTCAATTCCTCTGATTAGAACTTTCAGTACCATGTTGAGTAGAACTGCTGAGAGTGAATGCCCTTTTCTTGTTCCCGATCCCAGAGGACTGGCTTTCTGTTTTTTACTGTTGTTGGTTGGTTGTTAGCTTATTACATAAGGACCTCACTTTAAATAGTGATTCTATAGGAGAGCTTACAACTCTGTAGTTCAAGAACTCTTGGGAAGATAGTCGAAGAAAACGTAAATAATGATCAAAATATCAGAACTAGAAAAATGTTCTTGACATTATAGTGGAATAATTCTAATAATAAGTGGAGACATCAGAAATATTGAAAAACCAAGTAAAGCATTTTATTGAGTATTGTTCTCTGGAAGAACAAATCCAGAAGAATGTACACACACACAGACACACACACACACACACAGACACACACACAGACACACACACACACACACACGCACACACACACACTGTAATGTGTATTCTTATACATAAATTTTGTAAGATAATTATTAGATGGGGTTACAGGGCTGGAAGTGCGTCCATCTGTTACTTATTTACTGGAAAAGCCTGAAGATGCAGGACTTGTTGAATCTGGAACCTGCAGAATGGGAGGGATTGAGCACATAGTTTCATTCAGAGATTCAGGGACTTGAAGGTGCCTGTGGAGTCCCAGGTATAAGTCTGCAATGAAAGTCTGAGTATACTGGACACTGATGTCTGTGAGTGATGGCCGTAGCAGAGTTAGGTCTGCTCAGTTAGACTGGAGCACTTCAAAACAAGTGCTGGTGTCCTGCTTTCCTTTTTCTGCATCAGTCTAAAAACCTATTGGACGAGGGTAGGTCTACCACAATTGGGTGGTCTACTGTGGTTTGCTGGCTTACATGCCAGTCATCTTTGGAAATGCCCCACAGACACACTCAGAAATGTAATAATTTGGTAAGCATTTTTTAATCCAGACAAGTTCACAATCATCACTTATTGTCTCAGACTTCATATATTTGGTTACTCAAAAATCTTTCTCATATTGGATATTCCATGATCCATGTTAATAGAAAGAAAACTTTGATTTGTTAAGATATTATCATGCTTAACTCCAGTGCATTTACAGGAAAATACAAAAATACCTAGAATCATACATGTTCGTTACAAATATGGTTTCACAAATTCTGGGAAAGAGTAAAGTATTTTAAACACCCAAGATAAATAGCTTTAAAGTTATTGTACTACCATAAATAAATATTGCATTATTTTATAAAGTCTGTGTAAAAATGGCTCAGAATAAAAAAGGTATCACTTTGGGTTGAAGGTGGCAGAAAAATCTCTTGGTAATTGAATATAGAGGAGTAAGACTAAACACCAGATTCTTGTATTTCACAAATTACCTGGAACTTCTGCCTGTATACTATAAACACTATACAACTATCTTGAGCAGAACAGAAACATTCAGTCTCCCAAAAAACGTCTTCCTCCTATGGTCCTCTGAATTTATGGATACAATTATGATCTAACCATAATACCAAAATTGCTTTGTAATGCTAATTTTCCTCTCATCTTGTTAGTTGAAAGGACAATTAGTTTCCTCTTAATCTTGTTAATCTCTTAAAAAAAAAGAGATTAGTTTCCTCTTAATCTTATTAGTTGCATTTTCCCAACAGGCACCCCAGTTAAAGGAAATACTTTGCCATATATTTGCTGAAAAAAATTATAATCATTGTCAAACATTGCCAATGTATTAACTTTAATAATGAAAATTTAAAGTCTGGTTTAAACTCAAATGTACCTGCTCATTTAATCAAGGTTTAGGCAAATTTATCTGCCCACCTTTAAAAAGAATTAGACTGAGATGTGTCTTTTCGATTTAAAGGTCTATTTATTAATTTTTAATGGGAGAATGGCACCATCCTGTGTGGTAGCCACTAGAAACACATGGCTAATAATTGAAATATGTATTATTAACATTAGTCTGTGCAAGAAATCTGAAATGTACCTCAAATTTCAAAATTAAGTATTAAAAACTAAGAAATGTTGCTAGTCTGTTTTAATATTTGTTACATATAAGCTTAATAATATGAGGACATTATAAGCTCTATTGCTGTTCTTTTATAAATGTTGATTAATGTACTCTACGGAGACTCTATAGGCTGTTTCTGCTTAAGAAAAATTTCATAGTAAAGTGATTTTAAGTGACAAAATCAATTTTTAGATTTATTTCTGTACTCTCTAGTCTAGAAACAAATTTCTCTTTAAGATTAGAAACAGAGAAAGTTTTCTCTGTATTTACTCTTTTTTTGCCTAGAATTGCTGATAGATACTGGTGCTCTATAGCCTCTTGATCTCCAGATTTTTATTTCAAATAATGAGCCATCTATGAGTCCTAAAATCTAGAACTTTTATAAGACTTTCTTATTTCCTCTTGTAGATCCCTATATACATTGCTATCCAAAGTAATCACACAGTATTTAGTTATCCATTTATTTGTGTGATCTATTCATTTCACTTAAATTCTTGGTGGTTACCGTATATGTGATATTAATTTTGACTCTAAGTACTTCGTATCTTGCCTTACATAATAGATCTTTCGAATGTATGTAGAATGCAGAAAAAAAAAAAAAAAAAAAAAAACATACACCAATGAAAGAATCTCTAGTTATTTGTGAGTACAAATTCTTTGAATAATAAGAATTGTTTTGGAAGTTTAGCTCAAAATTTGATTTTCATTGCAAATCTTTCTTTCATGATTTCTGTACATTGCTATTTTCTCTACATATCATTTGTATGAAATAAAGGTGTTTAAACAGATAAATTGTGACCAAAATTGTCCTGTACCTTTACAAAGTAACATAAAGTAAGTTATGAGAGCATAAAAATGCCTTATTGCAATATTGTTCTTTTTGAGCTGAATTAGCTTTTGAAGTGGTTTTGCAAATGTGTTTCTTTACTCGGCTGAAAAGAGATGGTCTGAAAGTTTTAAAATTCCTATTCCTTTCTGTTTGTCTTTGTTCCTCATGAAACAGGCCAGCACAATCATTTCTGCACAACCCAAAGCCAAACTCCTGAGCCGTTTCTATTATACATTCATTCCAATGGCAATAATGGTTTCCATTTACCACAGTGTCAGAGGCCAGTGGAGCCAGATCGGCTGCAGCTGCGCTGTATTATAACAGAAGATAATGTTATCCCCACTGTAGTTACAAATGTGATTTCCTCCGAGTTCAAATACTCTTAGAGCTAAACTGTGATTTGATGTCTAATGGTCAACTCATGTTCTGGGGATTAAGTTAATTAAAACAGTTGCCCTACTCTATTAAAGCTCCCTGTAGACTAATTATTAAAGTGCCAAGCACCATTACAAACCTACAGCATTCGAAAGTCACAAAGGGAGTTGCTTATATTATGGGAACTCCGGAACTCAGTAGATTATCGCCCGTAGTAACACGCACACTGAGAAGTAGATTACCTTCTCCACAGCCACTGAGCTATTATAAAACGTACAAAGGAAAAGTCAAATGTGCAAGCACTTAGATTCACAGCCCTTAGAATCTGCAATTTCCAAAGCTAGTCAAGTATCAGAAAGGCAGCAGCTTGGTAAAGTGAAGACAACTCCATTCAAAGAATAGAAGTATAACTTCAAATCCTAGAAATTCCTCTGTCTGTGGAAGCTCAGATAATTCCCTTCACTTTAGGCATGGAGTGTGTCATCTTCAAAATGAAAACCGTATCTGTGGTCAGTGATTCTACACTGACATATTTTAAGTTAATCAGGGTATTGAGTCCACAAAAATGTTGGATACAAAAATACAAGGGTATGGCATGGAGCACAGATATTAGACCTTTATAGCCTCAGAATTCTCTCAGGGCTTTCTTAAAAGATTCCATATCCTCTTCTTGGTATAAGAAAAAGATACTTGATTTTCTTCTTTTACTAAATTTCAGAGAGATAAAGATAGTATACTTTTTAAAAATGATTTTAAATGTGTACTTTCTTACCAAAATAATTTAGTGATAATGACAATAATAAATAGAAATGCTGATACTTGTGTTAAAATACAGGAAAGAACATCAGGTATAAAGTTAGGCTGAACTTGTTTTGATTTCAAATTCAATAGTATGTCTTTAAGACAAATTCTTTCCCCTTTTGGTATATCAGCATACATATATAAAAGCATATAACCTCCAATACCAACTGTATTGCCAGAAAAAATTAGGACACACACACACATAAGTACACACACACACACAGAAGTACATATAATGTAATGGTCACTTTCAGGTATTTCAGTTCTATAGTGTAGAAAAGAAAGAAAATACTTTTTTAAGACCCTAGTACAATCTGGATTGATTTTATTTCTAAAACTTGTCTGTGGTTCAAGACATGTAACAGGTGGCTACATGATATTTTATGATGTATTCTCATTTTTAAAAAGTTATCACAGGTACAAGAACACAACTTTCAAGTCTGTTGGGTGAGAAATCAAGGCAAGGAATAAGACAGGGCTGAAGATAATTATGCCTTCAAGGTTATCCATGAACCATCAGAACTTTCAGGGATACAGCTACTTGTATTACATGTAGTGGATTTTCAAGCCTACAATCCATTAAGGTAGGACTTGGATGTTTTCATTTTAGGTATGTCAGTGAGAAATATTTTAAAAAATCAATTTCCTATATTAACTTTCCATTTACGTGAGTTTAATATCAACTGGTGATATCATTGTTACTTGTTGGGTAGCAAATCAGTTTGGGAATGTTGTTGTGTAGTCAATAAATCATCTTGTAAAATCCCTTTTTACTCACTGGAGTTAACAGCAAACTATTAGGCAGCAGAAGTTCTCATTATTATTGCATGAGGTGCTCGGGCATCACAGTGCACAAGCGCTGGCAGAGCTCGTTCATCAAGGTAGGAAATCTGTTTCCAGCCTTAAAACACAGTCAGAGAAGTACAAAAATCCATGTTTGGGTGAAACAAGTAGAAATTTTAAAAAATAAGAAAAAACACATTGAAAAAAGGAAGAAATTGCAGTTTATTTAAAGTTGTGTGATGAATTGAAACACATACAATTATTCAAATGTTTATCCTTGATCAATACTCAAAAGTGCATGACCTAATTCATAGAGTTTCAGAGAGGGGGAGAGAGAGAGAGAGAGAGAGAGAGAGAGAGAGAGAGAGAGAGAGAGAGACAGAGAGAGAGAGAGAGAGAGAGAGAGAGAGAGTCACTGTTTATATAAAACAATTTTAGCTGGTACTAAGTCTGGTTGTTCAGAAGTTATGTCCAAAAATAGTATGGCTTCCTTTGATGGTCAGTGGCCTATACCAGCAATCCCCAACGTCTTTTGGCAACAAGTACTGATTTCATGGAAGAGAATTTTTCCAAAGATGAGGGGCAAGGATGATGTTAAATTTCTTTTCCTTATTAGTGTTTGTTTACAATTTATAATAATTATATTCCCCAGCACTAGCATCACTGCTCCAATTCCTGATCATTGGCCATTAGATTCTCATAAGTAGTAGGGACCACAGATCTTGAGGGTGTAGTTCAGAGTAGGAGTCCGGTCCTCAATGAATAGGATGATGTCCACTCACATGAGTGAATACAGTCTTCTTTATTCCAGTCTATGCATTCAAATGTTTATTTCTTCTGGAAGCATTAATATTTTCCCAGATACCTAAGCATTCTTTAACACAGTTAGGTTGACACAACCAGCATATATAGGTAAACTGGTTCTTCCAAACCTAGGAAATTTATGATTATTACTGAAGAGGAGAAAGCCAAAGAACATCAATTTGTTTGGTTACTTATATAGACCAATATCTTTCTTCCCAATTTTGTGCAAATTTTGAAAATGAATTAAAGTTCAGTGAGCTTTAAAAATGACTTTGGCTGTAGTGTATTACATGGCATTCTGACAGCCATGAATGAAGGCCTGTACTTCCACATATAGTCTTTAATGATGCCTGTTGGAATTTCAGCTCCTGAACAAGAACCCTTCAGTGACATTGTTGCTATTGAAAATACCTACTCATAAAAGATATATATATATATATATTTTTTTTTAATTTGGAAGCATCTCATCTTCAGTCTGACATCATAAATCTGAGTCAGCATCAGTAGCCACAGAGAGAAGAGGAATTACTTAGAGGGCTATGGTAAATCACCTTTCAGAATTTTACATAAAGCTCTTGGTAAATCACAAAGTTACAATAGAGCTATTTCATGATCATACAGTAAATAACCAACAGCAGCAGTATAAATCAGCCTGCAGCATAACTATATTTTAGGCACAGCATTTCCAACATGAAAGACTCCACATTTACCAAATATGGCTTCCTATTTTCCAAGTTGCTGACTGGCTAGTGACATCATTACAAATTGTACAGAAAATAAATTTAGAATAAATGTGTATAGAAGGCGCATTTAAATGTCTGACAGCACTTACAATCAAAGGATACTATATTTCTTCACTGTCGAATGAATATGAGCCGGAACATCTTCAATACTGCTGTTTTATTATTGTTTGAATGTATTTCCAGCACATAATACATATCAGGCAACTGGTTTGGAACATAACAGCAAAAAATCTAGTTCTCAGCTCTGGGCCATAGCTTCTAAAGAGACTGATCGGAAGGATAGAATTGCAAGAAGCAGAGCGTACTTGGTGTATTTGTCTCCATCTTCTATTCTCTCAGCCTCTCTGCCTCGCTCACTCTTTCCTTCTCTCCTGATACTTTCTTCCTGTTTTTCTCTCCTTGTTCTTTATTGTCTTAGATTTTTTTTTTAAATTTCTGCAACACTGAAAAAGATTCCCACCTGTGTGTTTAACCAATCTCCTATGTGAACTCTAGAAACACCAATTTTCTTTGCTAAACCTGTATAACTTTGGTAAACCACTATATTCTTTTATAAATCTGCATGTGAACACACAACCAGTTAATCCTTCACTGATTAGTGAATAGAGAAATATAAACTATGGAAATCCAGACTACGTTTTGAAGCCTACATTTGAGTTTCAAAATATCAGATTTGCTGGCCATATGGTAATTTTTGTAAGCTTAAGAAACCCGTTTCATGCAAATATGCAAGTTACATGTCAAAGCACATGTTTGGACATAAATATATTTATATCAGCTATATTTTAAAAATATTTAATGTTACTTACTTATCTCAAAAGCTGAATTTTGTGATTTAAAGTCTGTAATAATTACCATAAATGTATATTTTAGTGACTAAAATGGAAATCTATATCTTTGGTACACAATATGGCAGAGCAGTCTGTGAGGTTCTGTGATGGTGGAAATCACTGGCATGCACTCTTAACGGTGTTGGCAAATGATTCTCAGAAGATAAATTTTCCAGGAGGAGGGACAGGAGAAGGTGCTACATGAGCTGAGACTGCTGTGCAGGACCTTGGTCTGGAGGAAATGACACTAGCAGAGGCAGTGGAAAACTTTCATGCTCCAAGTGAAGGCACTTTTTCCTGACAAAAGTTAACATCTGCTAGGCAGCAAAGTATATTTGTTCTAAGAGCTCATGCCTGCTTTTTCACAGCTCTTAGGAACACTGGATTGAAATTAGGAGATAAACTGAAAATGTGTTAAATAGCAAAAGGGATCGGTATGGTTGGAGTAAAATAAATGAAAGAAAAATGGTTAAGAGACAAGAACAATAAGAAAAAGAGTAACTATCTTGCAGAATACTTTAGGCTACTAAAAAATATTAACTCAGATTGAGAACCATTGTAAGTTTTTCAACATGGAGGACTATGATTAAACTTTTATATGAAATTCTGGCTGCTATTTTGAGAACAAACTATAGAATGGGATTAAGCTTACAGAGAGGAAGATCTCAAAAATAAAAATGAATGATGATTCCTATGGAAAGATAAACAATATAGATTATGAACAGTGTGTTGCTTCTTTCTGGACATACTAAATTTTGCAAAAGGAGGTGTTGCTGGAGAATTGAATCTGGAGTCAAGATTGATTTCAAAACGGATGGCTTGGACAGTTAGAATGGTGAAGTTGTCATTGATTTAGATGGCAACATTTCCTTTGAGAAAAATTAAAATATTCAAATTACTATTTTACTCATATAAAATGTTTAAAGTCTGCTAAGTTTCCCTTAGGAGAGTACCCGCAAACATCAAATGAGCAGTTAGTGTTGAAATCTGAAGTTCAGCAGTGGTTCTAAGCTGGGCATGTGAATTTTGGATTTATGAGCACACAATTTTATTTAATGCATGCAGCTGATGAAGTCTGTCAGGGACTAAAAGCCAATAGAGATGAGTCAAAGCCAAAGAGCTGATTCAACAGTATTTCAATACAAAAGTGTTTAAAAGAGGTGAAAAGGTAGCATGTAAAATTGAGATGTAGCTACTATTAAATAACAAAAAACACCAAAAGTGCACAGTGTTCTAGAAATCCAGTAAATGATGAATTAAAAAAAATCATCTGTTTATATGCAAGTTAGACTTTATGATTAAATAATTATTAACAGCAATTGGAAGGTTATTGGTAACCTTAAAGAAAGCAGGTTACATGAACTAGTCGGAGTAAAATTCTGATTGACATAGACTTACAGGAGCATGAACAAGCAGAGTTTACAGGAAGTGTTAGATTTTCAGTGTAAAGATGCAACAAAAATGTATGTGGACAAAATATAAACACTTTCTTTTGATTTTTTTTTTTTTTTTGCTATTTTTGGTAGCCATTTTGCATTTAGCTGACCAGTAACTTCAGAATTATAATAGATTTTAATAGAAATGCCAGCAACAAATTCAATGGTTACTAATGATATTTTTATTTGTTCTGTATTATTTCTTGAGTTTAATTTGTTTCAAATGAAAAATTAAAGTTTAATATACCAAATTATGTAAGATATTGCTGGATGACTTCTTTTGCCTTGAATCATTATTCCATTCAACTATATTTATTGTTTATTGAGTGAAGTTACACCAGTGTATCAGAATGTATTATTATATCTTTGTAGTTTCAGTCTTCCTCAGACCTAAAATATAATTTATGGTTTACATCACATTTTAGAACTACAGTAGAATGAGGTATATTTTTTCTGTATTTGTTATAATCCACCAATTAGTGATCTCAGTCTTACAAAAACTGTAAAAGTTAAATTATTGATAGAGGAATCACAGTTGAACACAGAGAGATTTCATAGAATGACTTTAACAGAGTTCTTGATTTTGACAAATGTGAGAAGTTTGGTAACTACAGTTTGAAATTAATCATGCATTAAAAATCATACATAAAATTCACATGTTCAAATTTATTAAACATGATATTGAGTAAATCAATTTATTAAAATTGTTTTATTTGCTTCATTTGATTAAGTTATTGTTTTATTTCATCATGGCAACTATTTACATTTTATTTATTGAAAGAATTTTGAATGTTGTGACAATTTTACTTTCCAAAATTTTAAATTATTTAGGTATAATTTTATTTTTATAACTATTCTTTTTATAAAATGTTTAATTTTATGTCCAGTATGTTTATTTTTATTACCTGTATTGAAAGTGACCAAATCAGTGAAAATGCTCTACAAATAACTTTTTTTTTTTAGAGTCTGAAGCTTGTAAGCGGTAATAATTTAAAAGCACTGTTTTGTTCTGTATTTTGTACTTGTGATGCTTATTTCCTCCTGCATCTATTTCTCAAAGTGGTAACTATTTTACATTTTTGCTTTGCTTACCATCTCTAATATATATGTGTACAACTAAGGGTGCACACAGTTACTTTCTACTATTACATGATATTTGAAATAGGACTTCAGGTTTTTTTGCATTATAATACTGTTGCCTCATATATGTCATAACAGCTTATAGCATAATACTCTGACACCAGAAAAAAGGATTTTCTCTTTTGTTAAGATGTATTTTGTCACATATGCATTTTATTTTACCAGTCATGCCCTCCACATATTTTTCACAATTTCGTAAGTTTCATATAATTTCTTCTTATGAAATATCTTAATCTTTTCTGTTAATTTCCTTCATATCTGATAGTATATATCTGTGATGTTATTAGTGGTTATAAAACTTACCAAGTTTTACTGTGGCTGATATGGCTTTTTTGATGTTAACTATCATTATAAAATGGATGTTTCTTTTTGCTTTGAGCTTTTATTTTTATTTTTTTGCCTGGTGGTGTTATCATAATATTTACCTTCCTTTCACTTGTTCATGTTGATTTTGAGGTTTACTACATAAAAACTCATGTATTTACCTTTAGTCATGACTCATGCTATTTTAGTGCTAACTTTTAAAGGCAGTCTAAATTTCATTTAGTGTTTTAGTGCTGATTAAAAGCTTCCTAAACTGATATTGACTTTGATTTAAAGCATAACTTTAGAAGTATTTATAAATGCACTCATCTCTGTATATATACACACATAATTATGTTTTCAAATACAGATGCAGATATAAATACAGAAATTTGAGTCTTTATAAAATAAATGACATCTGTTTATTTATATTTTCCTGAGTAGTATTTACACTCCCTGCATCTTCCTTCCTCTATCCACACCTGATATTTAACAGTTCGTAGATGTTTTGGTTCAGCGTACTATCTTCAGATTACTTTCAAAATTGAAATTACCTAGGTTTTCTTTCAAGTATGTTGTATCTCATTCCTATTTTGTAAATATGACCTGCTAATTTTAATAATACACAGGCACACATGTGTATATTTAAACTGATATGTTTGACAATGGATTATACATACACAAAAAATCATAAATGGATTTCAAATCAATGTCTTTTAATATGACATGTATAGCCCTGAGAATCTTATGGTTTACATCTGAAATATGCTGCCCCAAACTTCATGTCAAGAAAGAAGGCTTGGTCCTCTGTGCATTAGGGCTCATAGTTAGGGCTTTTAAGATGTGATCAGATTTTGGGGGATTTGACCTCATGAATGGATTAAACTACCTTTGAATTCAAAACTTCATGAACTACTGGGAAGCAACGGAACTTTTCCCTTGTTGGAAAAAGTAGACCATGGTGCTTTGCGGTGCCTTGAACAGTACATTGTCCCAAGGCCGGTCTCCCTCTGTTTTCTGGCTTCCACAGGGGAGCAGCTTTTTTCCACAGGCTTTTCCTTCTTTGATTTGCCAACTCCCCACTTGCCTGAAATAATGGAACAGCTGAAAATGAAATGGAGCCAAGCCTCTGAAACTTGGATTTAAAATAAATCATTAGCCCACTGAAGCTGATTTTCTCAGGTGTTTTGTCATCCTGACAGAAAGCTGACTCCTATAGAATATTTTCATTGGAGTTTCACTAAATCTCCTCAAAAAGTAGAGAAAATCCCCAAGATATTTGTAATGTCCATTATGATCTGCCCAATGACAGTAATAAGTGCCTTTTGAACAATTATTATGCATAAAGTTGTATGTTCTTTACATTATCTCTAACACTATTGATGGATCAGTCTAATAACTCCATACACCCTGTTTTAATCCCATTCTGTAAGAGCAAACTTTTTAAAAGCAATATATTATCTCCTGACATCTTTGTTAAATGTCTGGTTTGTGATAGATATTTTTAGTTTTAAATCTTCTTATGGTTCTATACTTTGAAACTGAAAAATCATATTTTCTATTTTAATGAATCTGTGTGCTTCCTTTCTATAATTTCTTGGTGATGGAGCAATAGTCTTTCACACTTTCGTTGCACAGATAGATTTTCATAAAATTTTGCAAACCTTGATGAGTGGAAGTCTACTACTTTTATTAAATTGCAGATTGGTAAACCTATTTTATGAAAGAATACTGATGTCCTGGTTTGTAATGTGTTATCCTCCATGTTAAAGGGCTTAGAAAACACTATAAGTTATGTTTCACTTTTAAAACAGTACGTGTCTGTAGATCTGGAGGGTTTCATTTCATTTGTTTCTTTGTTTTTGAACTACACATTATTTCTTGGAAAATTTTAACTTTGTCTAATAAAATGAAAATCTATCAAAAAAGATGAAAAATGCTTAAAAACATACTACCTTCTTAGAATAATGTGAAATCAAAACTCATTTGGATTTTAATTAACAAGATCATACACTGATCTTTCTCCTAACAAGTCTTTAACCTAAAATCTGAGAAACTATGTGAGCTTTTTAATACAACCAAGTCACTTTTATAATTAACATGACAGGGATGACAAATAATTAAAATTAATTGAAGTATTCAATTACAATTAGAGAAAGCTTAGCTATATAAAGTATCTTCTATGTATAATTTATAAATATGCATATTTCATAGTTATATAATGAAACTATCTTTCACTAACATATTGAAGGAGGAGGAAATGTAGAAGGAAGTGCATGATCAACAAGTCGTGAGGAAAGGAGAACAGAAGACGAAAATAACTTTAGTTTGGATCAAAACATTATAGGTTTCTCTTTCTTGAAACTTGCTTTTTCTTTAGAAGAAAATGATGAGTTTATTCAAGATTATTAATGCATGTACATTTGATGCAATCTTAGAGTTGATACACGAGGCGTGATTGATGCATTTCATCTAGAAAGCAACTGGGGAAAAATGAAGTCCTGAATCTTTACAATTAAAATGAACTAAAATTTTTATTAAGCAGTTACAAGAACCAAGGTATCCTAGTTGACAATCCATGGTTTTCACAATGTCTCACTTCACGGACTTAAAATGATAATAAAAATACTATAATATAAAGCTGTAAAGCTTCCAGAATAAATATGATTGAAGTAAATGTTTAACAAAATTTCTTCTGGTGAACAGGATAGTAGAGCAAGGAAAAACGGTTAAATAAAGAATTACAGGGGGAAAAAAAAGAAAGAAAATCAATACTGTTTTAGTGTGAGCACAGCTATTTTATTTTATTTATCTTTTTTTGGTCTTTTTCATTTTTTATCGGTACCAGGGATCGAACTCACGACTGCCTGCTTGCAAGGCAGGCGCTTATGCCACTGAGCTAAATCTCCAGCCCCTGTTTTGTTTTTCTTAAGAAAAAGTAGAGAAATACCCACCAATGAAAATTAGTCTTGTAAAAAGTTTTTGGAATTAAAAATGGACAGAATCATTAAAAAGAAATACCTTGATCACAAAAATGTAAAGTCTTGAGAGGAAATATATCAGATTTCTTCTGTGTGATTGTGTGTGTGCGTGTGTGTGTGTGTGTGTGTGTATCTGTTTTAAATTTTAGACAACTTGAGTTAAAATTCTGTCTCTTTTTACCCTTCTGCAAACTTAAACAGTAATTATTCTCTCAGCTGTACAGAAAACATCATCCATCTTAAAGAAATGAGAGGAAATGTTTTTCTAATATTAACTTTTCATATAACAAAGTAAAGTCTAAGTATAAAAAAGGCTGTCAATGAAAGTAGCAAATTGTTAAATACTTGTTAAATTAAATGGTATGTTGTATATTGCCTACATTATTAACATTTTAGCAACCCTATGAAATCGAAATTATGGTTACTAGTTTGCAGAAAAGAAATTGAGGATCAACTATTTCCCCAAACATAAGTCTGTAAGTAATTGACAGGATTAGGATATGAACTCAAGTATTTGAATCTCAATACAGTAGTGCTATATATTTCCTCTTTTATTTAACTTAGACTTAGAAATTATGTTGTGGAGGCTTTAGGTGGAAAATGGAAGCATTATTTCATACCTAATTGTAAGCACTACAATCACAGGCAAGATTTTCTTAGTGAAAACAGTAGCACCGGGTAACAACTTGACTTCTCCAGTTATCACCACCTCTCTAGAAAGGCACCTGGGATTTGAGGGCTTTAGAAGGTTATTTTTGGTATCTGCGTTTATAGCTCTAAAAGTAATGATAGTATGAAATGTTTCCCTTTTCTTTTCAGAGGAGATTTAAAGAAGATGTGTTTCCTGTAATTTAAAAGAGGACAGAAGGTTTAATAAAACCATTTATAAAGAAAAGAAATATCTAAAAGGAATGTATCTAGAGAAAACCCTAAGTGAATGTTTATTCATATTGCAAGCCTATTAATTGTCTTCTGGGCCTATTTGAAAAGGACAATGTAAGGTATAGGAGATAGATCTCAGGGCAGAGAGAAGAACGCTAGTGAATATCTTACATTCCTAGAATTAGCTTGAAAATATGCCTACATCTCACACAACTACATTGAATAATGTTGAAGATCAGTAGGCTCCAGATATTTTGATGATGGCCCATCCTGCCAAGACTAACACTGACTCCACAAATAAGGGTGTGAAAATTTGCCAGGAGAAGATTAAACCAAAACAAATTATCCAAATAACTCAAGAATACAAACTCTGCCAACTCTGAACATCTCAAAATGCTCCCCATTACAATGCTGTCATTTAGACATTGACACACACTTGTGGTCTTTGGTGACCAACCAGAAATTTAGAAACAACCAGAAAACTATAAGCACCAAGGCGTATAGGAAACCTGTACACTCACCTGTTCTTAGGAGATAGACATAGTAATGGGGGGGAAGGAAAAATGCAAAATGACTTCATCATAATTACAAACATAAAAACACATTTATACACAGAGAGCCATAGACTAGAAGAAAGAAAAAGAATGTGCATGAATAGAATTTTAAAATGAACAAGAATTTGTTGTATATTTGTAATAGAAACCCCTTCTGAGTCCAAAAGACAAGAAAAGGAGATATACAAAGGATTACTGAATGAACAAGATGTTAAAATTTCTTTAAGACAATTTCATAACTGGGCAGGATCCACAATAATGTATCATTTCGGGTTTTGCTGAGAACGCTGTAAACTCATCTTTTTTAGAGTAGTTCCTGTCTCTTTCAGAATGACAGTTAAAGCTAAAAGTGAGAACACCAAAGATTTCCTCTCTTAGTAATTGCAAGAAAACTCAGGTTCTTTTGCAAACTTTCTTTTCCATTTGACCATGAAGACAGGTGCCATGTGTTCTGGGGACATGATTTTTGTAGGTTGGCTTTTTGTTTTTGATGTAGTTTTTGGCATACCTAAGATTTCCAGCTTCCCCCAGAATGCCTAGTTTAGCATAAATTAGTTAGTTTCCCATCTGTTCTTCCACATTTTTTTGTATACTCAACATTACATTTTGGTGAAAAGACTGGCAAGACCAGTGTGCCCAAGATTTTAAGGAAACAGAGACACGACCAGCATTGACAGAATCTAAAAAAACAGAGATTTTATTTATCTTCGTAACTTGCTGACCTAAATGTATCCTTAGCTCTTAATAATCTGAGACATACAAATATAAACAATAGAAATCAAGATTGCAAAGCTTTAAAAACTTGTACCAAAAAGATTTCCTTACTTATGAACCTTGAATCCAACATATATTGACCCAAGAATGGATATAATATTATATATTCCACTAATTTTCTGTTTGTTTAATTGTCAAGTGAAGGCTTAAGCAATAGAAGCTCTAGAAATACTTCTGATGGCTATGAATCTTGAAGATGTGACATAATTCTCTGTGGAATTTAGATTATATTGTGACAAGTTTCAAGCTTCAATGCAATTACAAAATCTTACTGATCTTTATTTACTTAAAAAGCTTTTTATACTTACTCATAAGTTATTTTTTAATGTTCTGTTTTGTACCAGAACTGGCATTACATATCATTTGATGTGCCAGCTACTAATTAACTAAGTAAAATTTGAGTTTTCAGTGATTAAAAGGCCTAACATTTTATTCAAGTTATATTTGGTATTTTTATTTTTTTCTTTGATTTAAAGTATAGCTGTAAGTCAATGATTTTTGAACAGAGATTTTCCTTCTGACCTTGAGAAAATCTATTTCATTATGAGGTTGTATTTCATTTTGAGGTTATAGCCACCTAGGACCTTCAAATCTTCAGTTCCCAAGTCTAAGAATTTCACAGGTTATGAAAAACACGACTAATTTTCAGACCATAAGATGAGCACAATGTTCAGGAGTACATGTTCTCTGGTGCATCACATCACAGCCTTGATTTCTGAATTCTTCTCATTTCTTCCTTGTGATTATTGACTGAATTATGCCATTTTGTTAAAGGTCTATCTCCACAGTAGACCTGTGGGAAAGAAGACTTAATATTCAGTTAATTACATTTGTCCTATTAAGCCTGGAAATCTCATTGCCTCTCCAACTTCTCAATTTCTATTGCTCATAGGTGAGCTTATTGATATATCTCACTATGCTCTGAAACCCCACTGCAGTGCACACTGTCATTCAATTGTCCCTAATTTAAAAGGAGTCTTCAGTTCAGCTCTGTAGAATCATAGGGGTCAGAAGTTAGAAACACATTCCTGCTGCTTCTGCCAGTCTATATTTTATTTTGTAACCTGTGTCTTGAAAAATGTCAGTCATGGGAATTTGCTTCCCGTGAAAGTGAACAGTATTTATACTATTTAAGTGTTTGCAAATTGCTCACATATATACTGTTATTTAGTACTCTAAGTATCACTATTAACCCAATTTTACAGATAAAAATTGGAGGCCCAGAGTCAAAGGACTAAGGTCATACAATTTATAATTTTAGTCCCCCAATACAAATGCATATGCTTTTTTTCAGTGTTTCATTTTTCCTATGAGGCACTTTGAGATTCCCAGTGTTGGAGCCACAGTGGCAGAGCACGTCTCTTAACTCTGATTTCCTTCTAATTATAGATTGTTTGGGAAGGTGCTAGTTCCTTTACTTTTGCCTTAGAATCCTCATCTATAATGTGACCAAAAATAATGTAATTATCATCCTGAGGTGTCATAAGATAAATTCAGTTAAGATATATACAATTAAACCATTAATCTGCCCTCAGTATAAGACCATGAACTGTAAGACTGAATTCCCTCCAATACTAAACTAGAATCATTTTGGTAGACTCCATAATGCTTGAGAGCATGGATGTTTCTGACCTTCTTTTGATGATGATAGCTACCATGCATCTCTTGATTCTTCTCAAAAAAATGGAAATTTTGAAAATAATATATATATGTATATATAAGTATTTCTATTTTGACAGAAATAGTTTAATATCATTCAATATAGAACAGTGGCTTTTCCACTCTGGCCTACAAAAAGGGAACTAAGATTATTAACAGAGCCAATTAATTATATCATAAGGTATCAATCAAAAACAACCTGCAAAACAGTGATTGTTATGCTTCCCAATGATGGTGAAAGACATAGTTGCAAAAACAGATTTAGAATGGCATATTTGTATTAGTTGATGCATGTTGTTATTTTTTCACTGTGTCAAAGAATACAGTATAGATTGAATATGAATTTAAATGGCTGTATTAGCTTTTCAAGAACTATAACAATATTGCTATTCTTATAAATAATTTCCTAGTTTTTATTTATAAGGAAGTATTTCAGTTAGTAGTGTTTAAGCATTACTAGGCCTTGACTATGAAATTTCTTGATCAACAAAAAGTAAATTTTTGGTAGAAATAAATATTTAATCAACACAATGGAACACTATCATTCCTGAATTTCACTTATATTAAGGCTTGACATATTCTAGCACTGGGAGATGGCTGAACTGTAGAAAATTGATTAACTTCTCCAAATTTCAGTTATGTGCCAACATAATAGAGATCATAATAACCATATTTATCTGAGTATTATTGTGAGACTTAAAAAGATTATATATATATATATATATATATATATATATATATATATATATAATTTGACCTGCTAAGCAGGACATGATTAGGAAAATATGTTTGTAAATTTAGCTGTTTTTTAAAAATTTTTAATATTATGCTTACTTAACTTGATGAGCCATGAATGTTAATTTTACAACTATTTTAAAATTCATTTTATATGAAATTTTTATCAAGATTTTTGAGTTATGCAGTAATTTCTCCAGAAAATGTAGGTTTGGCTTTGTTCTTCTCTCTTCCAGAAGCAAGCTATTCTTCAGCTTTGCCCAGAGAGCTCCAGGGTCTGCTGCATGTGTCCCATAGCAATTGCTTTCCATGCCCTGTTACTTGTGATGCTGGTGAGCTTCACGAACTCAAGGCTCCAGTTCAAAGGCAGCTTTCTGAGTTTTGGGACACAGACTCACAAGGGATCACACGGTTTTTCTCTCGCTAGATAACTATCTGCAAGTATTTAACCCAATGTTGTGTGTTTTCTGTCCCATGAGACTCAACAAAGTGCAGTAATCTGTGCACATTGGGCCTGGATGATAGCGTGACAGAAAGTGCAACATGGACTTCTGTCTTCAGTGGTTGTCACAGTGCTGACATTGGTTTCATTTCCTGACTAAGAGCATTGTCTCTTGTGATTATAAACAACAAACCTGAGTTTTACATACAACAAACCAAGTTTTAATACTTGGTTCTACTGAGACACATTTTAGATATTTTTATCTCTTGTAACCTGGAGTGACTGTTTTTCTTGATATGTAAACAAACTGTGGATTCCTCTTCATCAGCAGTCTGGGTCTTTATATGTTTCATCTGCGTTGAAAAATATCTTACCTGACACCCATTCCTTTTTACTTCATTCTAGCCTCCATAAAAAGGTAAGCAGATGAGTGCTTAGTATCTGCTTGAAGAAAGATACTTGAGAAAAACACTGAAAACTTGTAGAGATCAGAATGTTTTTCTAAATGCTTTGCCTGCCTGAAGATTTACAATCTAAAATTATTTGAATTGATACATGATCATCATTGTCTTTGAAATCCAGTGCTTTTGAGAAAGAGTTCCTTTCTGATAACTGAGTTTTCCTGAGAGGCAAGGGCATCTATTCACAAGGGAATAGAGATATGATTTGTGGACATGGAGTGGATTTTTATCATCCAATGATCTGAATAAATTTGAATCAAGAAAATGTATAGTTGCATACATTCAGTCATGAGAATTTCTCAAATCTACTTCTTCCTTTCTGTGTTTTTAAATATCTACTACTTGAAATTCCTGGAGTGAGCATCCAGATTTCTTATTTTTCTCTTTTTATATTTACTTAACCTTTTATATTTACTTAAATTATATAACCTTTGGATTTGGATTCAACTTTCATCATCTTTTAAAGTATTTTATTAAAAAAAGAAACACCCACCAACATGGAGTTTCCAAGAGCTTTTTAATATTTCTGATAGTTTCCTTCCTTGTTTTTTGGATTTTTTTTTTGCTACTCTTTTGTTTTTCATGGCTAAAATAGTGGGCATCTTTAAATATTATTCTGAGAAGTTTCCTTTTTTGCTGTCAGTATTTTATTTTTCTCTGAGATATTTATTCATTTATTTTGATTGGCTAGGTAGTTCTGGTATGATAATAGTTGTTTTATCTGGTGCTGTTTTGTTTTTCTTTCATCCAATGTCTTCTCATTTTGGCCATCAACTCATATTAAGTAGTTAAGAAATAAAATTTTATAATTAGAATCTCCACATGAAAATGTAAAAGAAAGATCATAAATTCTCTTCCTAGTACTAACTAACTGCCGCTGTAGGTGTAGAGTTTACTTGGAATGGTTGCTTGAACACCAAAGTCATCCTGTCCAATGCAGGAAGTATTCCGGTTGCCCAAAATCTCATTTTCCCAATGTAGGATTTCCATTATTTCCTAATTTTATCTATGATATACTAAAATTCAAATATGTGTGTTATTTCATAATCAAAATATTGCTATTTTATTGTCATCTCAGAGCAAACTTGTTTTTACCTCAGTTAGAGCCACAGATTTCTGGATATGTGGAACCTCTGGCCCCCCAAAGATTCCTACATTTCTGGAATTGTCCCCTCTCAGCCAGTCTGCACCAAAGGCCTCATCTCTTCTGGCTTGTTTAGTAAGAATGACTCTGTAAAGCTGATTGCCATTGACTTTTCTGCTTTCTTGCATTCAAAACCTACTATAGTAGTCTTTTTTTATCCTTGTGCCATTATTTCTTTATTTATCTTCTTACAGTTACTTTAAGAGAAGTCAGGAGAAGCAAAATGTAACTAGTTAATAGCAACACATGGTCAAATATTTTTACAAATTAAGAGAAAAAATGGTTCTGGGAATTAGAATGCTACATTCAACTTTATTAGATGTTGAAATCCAAATGCAGGCTTTAGGTGTTGTTCTATGTTCATTATACCTAACACAAAGCAATGGAAGAGTTCCAAGGGCATGAAAATTCTAATCATTAAAAGGGGGCTAGAGAAGCTGCCAAGAGAAAATGACCGTGAAGTGAGTAAAACACTGATCTGATCATCAAATAATGATGAACAGGACTAACAAATATTCCCCTTAAATGCATAAGTCAGGTTTCTTGTCACCTAGTGATGAAGACAGATAAGCCCATACTGGAGCATTTCACTTCTGTAAATTCACATATCAGTTGTTACATCATGTAAGGAAGACTAGACTTGGAAATTATAATGCCCATCTCAGCTATTGATTACACTTTGTTTTTCCAATAATGAAAATAAAGTACATGATGATATTCTTAGCTATGAAAATTAACTGAGAAAATAGGATTGAACACACAGAGTTTTACACATGAAGTGCTTACTTCTACATCATCATACAATGGCCTGTCATTACTGTCTTCCCCTTGTCCCCCTCCATTTCTTGTTCTTTTTCAGTTGTGCAAAGCAACGAATTTTCCCTGAAATGAGCCACTTGGCTTGACTTCAATGTAAAATCTCACTCTGTGGATCTCTTCATGGTACTGAACTAACTAGCAAGGCGGCAAGAGAAAGTGACAATTTTATATGAAACTCAATGTGTTGAGATAAAGTGCCTGTCAGAATCCTGTTCCTGTGGGGAGAACAGAGCCTGCACATCAGGAATGAGCAGTGGGACACCCTGCACTCCACTGTGCCTGGGAGGATGGGTCAGCTTCTGTCCCCAAGTGCTCAGACGTGATGTGCAGGTGACACTCAGGTCAGGCAGGGCATAGCAATCCTTCAGGATCCGGCCAGCACCTTGTCAAGCTTAGTTATGGTAATTAAATGAGTCTTTCTTAAAATTTTATAGATAAAATAGTCAGTTATTTATCAAAATTTTGTACTATAGCAGATTACTATAGAATTAGATATTAACATCTCACAGTCTAGAAATAGATCTTAACATCTCACATGGTAGGAATAGATTGAGAGTGATTTGTAAAAATAAAACTCTTAATTATGGAAGCTAATTATCTTGCATTTTCTTTTCTGCACTCCTGGGTTTCTCTCACTTCACCCTCATTCTCTTTCGCAGTCTTTGCTTTGCTCCCTGCCTCCCGCCCCCACACCCCCAGAGCTGGCTTTCCAGGTATCTTTTGGGAGCAGAGCAGAGCACAGCCATGTGTGGCAGTTCTCAGCTACTTTAGTTCAGACTTTTCTTCTTTCATGTATTAGACTTAACTTTTCCAGAGTTGCAATGCAACATCTCTGGCTATACTCTGTGGATTTTTAGACCCAGAATTAAAGTGTGCACAGATTTAATTGGACAGCAAAAAGCGTTTTATATTTTTTGTATAACAGCATTATTTTTGCCTTTATAGAAAAGGTAAGCTAATGGAATCATGATTCAATCATATCTGCAATACTTCTCATTGATTTAATGTTTCCTCTATACATTCCATTGTACATGTCAGGAACAGATGATTATAACACACTGCTTCTGTCTTCAAAGAGCTTGTAAGTAAAATCAGGATTTTAAAGAAAAAAGTGTAAGAACAGTTAATGTGCTCCAAAAAAAATGTCAGTTGAGTGATCTCTGTTTTATTCAGGACACTGCATGAAGGCGATGTGCCTTGACATAATTTGTTAAATGAAAGTAATACTTCTGCAAGTGGATCCTGGCAAAAGAAAAAATAATAGCTTTGCTTATGAGGAAATACCTGCATTGAAGAGAACTGAAGCTATTGCTGAAAATACATGTAAATCACTATAAATGAGGAAAAGAAGAGGCATTAATTTCAGTGTTTCCATACCAAAGCAAAGAATTTGCCACTTAATTTTGAGGAGAAAGAAAAAAGTCATTGCAGAAGTATGCCATGCTGAGTTGCATTTTAGAAGATCACTTACATCAGAGCTCTAAGTGGTTTAGGAGACATAATACTACAGTTAAGTGCAGTAAGAGATAAACAGGAATCAGATGAGATCATCATGAAGATACTAATAAAGGTAATGGTTATAAAGAACTTGTCTAAGAATTATGCAGATGAGTAAGATTGTTTTCAGGATCATCTTTTGTTCCTGATTTAAGTCATCAAACACAAAATATTTTAATTTACAGGAGTCCTTAAAATTTTTGTTACATATATATAAAAGTAAAGATAAAAACAAAGAAAAACATTAAAATAGAACAGGCAAAAAAGAGAAAAACCACATAATATGATAATTACATAAAAAACAGTAGTTATAGAAAAATAATGCTAGATACCATGTTAAAACTATTCACACAAAACACGAAATGCTATGATAGTACCCTGTTTATCTTACTTTTCTCTATATTTACTTAACTAAGTATAACCAGTGGATTATTGTGATTATTCTTCAGAACCAGAATAATATTGATACGCGGAGAGTTTGATGCTTTTGCTATTGTCATCAGTAAGCAGAGATAACTATAACTGCTAAAAGTAGGCCAGGAAGCAATTGACCCAGCCAGACTCATGGATTCTCCTATGCCATGTTTTAATTAGACATTTTTAAGTTTCACTACTTGTGAATTTTGAAGACCTCTTATGTGAAAAATATCTATTACTTATAAAAGAAAACTTCCCTGAGACTCACTTCATGTGATAACCATACAGCTGCTTCTCTAGTTCACTAAAATAACATCAGATTTTTTATAGATGATTTACATGGATGATAGTTGAATCGTAAATTTCTGTAATACTATGCTTGATATGCTCATTTAAACTATTATTTCCTGAATTAAAGACATAATTCCATTCTGAAAATGTCAGTAAAAAGCTACTAAAATAGATTATTTTACTTTTTCTTTAGATGTTAGTCTTGTTATTTTATTAGAAATTAAGTATCTATAGGACATAAACGCCCATGAATAAAAAGGAGGAGGTCAAAGGAGGAGAGAAGAAGAAAAACAAAACTCATCTGCAAGCCTAGAGATGTCCCTGGCCATGTGACTAATCATAAGAAAGGAGGGTTGGGGATGGAAGGGAAGCTGAGGAGAACCTGAGAAGGCATGAGAATGTCATTTTTCACTTTTGTCTCAGAAGATTATAAAACAAGTCAGAAGATGCAATAGTAAATGATATAGTTTTCTATCTGCTCTTCCTCTTGGTGTCATGAGTAATTTCTTCTTTATATATACTTCAAACTGTTAGTACTTATACTACCAGGCTAAATTCTTAAGAAAAAAATTTTCCCTTATCTATTGGGAAATTTTTCAACTCAAAGGAATCCATAGAATTTACTAATTTAGGAATTTATATTCTACGGAAAATATATTTTATAACAGAACTTTTCATTAAGAGGTATTTCCTGAAATATTCCCACAAAAACGCTGGCTATCATGGAGATTAAGTACATAACTTTAATCAATTTTAAATCAGCCAATTCCTAGTCCTTGTCAGAGGAACTAGCCAATGAAGAAAGAAGACAGTCTTCTGCTGCCCTGCTTTTTAGGCAATTTCTTTTCTAGAATTTTCCTTATTGGTTAATGGCTCCATGTATTAGTCTACCTTTGTTATTATTAAAAAGTACTTGAGGGGGTAACTTTATACAGAAAAAAAAAAAAAAAAAGAACTTGCTTCACTCACAGCTTTAGAGGTCGAAAAGTATGATTCCACTATTTGCATTTAGTGAGGTGGTAACATACTTCATAGCATGGTGGATGGTGTCATGGTGCCAAAGTATATGAAAGAGAGAGAGAGAGAGAGAGAGAGAGAGAGAGAGAGAGAGAGAGAGAGAGAGACAGAGACAGAGAGACAGAGAGAGACAGAAAGACAGAGAGAGACAGAAAGACAGAGAGAGACAGAAAGACAGAGACAGAATGAGAGTAAAATCCAGCTCTCACAGAAACCAAGCCAGAGTTCTACGAGAACTACCAGAATTACTTATAAAGGCAGTTTGCCAAGTGACTGAATCATTTCCCACTTGATCCCAATTCTTAAAATATTTGCCTTCTCAACATAACACCACCAAAGATCAAGCTTTCAGCCCGTGGACCTTTGGAAAAAGCACTTGAACCATACCAAACCATAGGACTCCTTTTACTCACCAAAATTTAATTTCTTACTTTTATTTTTGCATCTTGTCTCATCAGAACCTGATACCAGATATCTTTGGATATATTCCAATTTATTCAACAAATATGTGGGTGTTTACTATTTGGCACATACTACAGTTTCAAGAATTACTGGTAAACTAAAACCTTGCACCTTTTTTTTTTTTCTTTTGTTAGTATGGCTTGTAATTCCCTTTCTATAAACAAATGAATGATAAATACCAGTTGCAACAAACTAAGATACTTGTGCCAAATTTAGCTCACCACTTATTTTTGTGTATCTAATAAGGATAGCTTTAACATTTTTAATGGTTGAAAATAATCAAAAAAAATTGCTATGTGACAGATTAAAATAATATTATGAAATTCTATAATTTAGCTACCATAAATTGACAATTCCACTTACAAATTTAATTTGTTTTTATCATTTTGGGGGAGATAGCTGCATTTGTGTTTGCATGGATAAGATGGCCATGGTTGTGTCTATTACCTGATGTGGAGTTTACAACAAATGCAAAAGTTTAACAAATGCTTTTGTTTGTGAACCTAATTGGAACACCGTGCACTTACCTTTTGTCTGTATTTGGAGCTTCAGAGATAGAGTTGATTATATAGAGAAATAATTTAGAGAACAAGTTTAAAATGTATATTATATGGCCCATCATAAAACATTTGGAAACCCCAGATATAGCCCTTTAATATACAGGTCATATATGATTTTTATTAATTTGTATGTTCCTTCTCATTTTTCCCCAAATTCACTTTCTGAAGAGCTCACAAAATTGTAGCTAGTATGAAAGCCTAGCCTTTTCACTACCTTAATTAAAACCCTCTATTAGCTGTGCAAAAACTGTAGGAGAATCCAAGCTTTCTAAATGAACATACGAAGCAGAAGGTCTTCATTTGCCTCCACACTCCCTAAACCACATTAAGAACAGTTAGAAATATCTGTGTAGGAAAAAAGAGGAGTCACAGTTGTTCTCTGAAATTACCTGTGTCAGCCCAAAAAAAAAGGAATAAAGGAAAAGGTATGATAACTTTTACAGACTAGGGGGCCACAGCTGGGACAGGCCTGAGTTTGTGCAGGAGCAATCTATAGGCTTAGTGCAGAGAGGTCTTTAGAGTGCTACAGGAGGGTCTAGCACAGCTAGTAGGAAGCCGACTGATCGCAGAGGCCAGAGTGAGAATACTGCTATCACTCAAGGACATCTCAGCAACTTCCCAGCTAAGCTGTACTACTCTATTTCCCTGACCTGCCTTAGTGCAGCCATGCTGCTAGGTACCGAGAGTGGAGCAGAAAATGAGAGAAGTAAATAAATAAAATGTTTGTTAGTCTAGGAGCAACCCTCTGACACTGTGATTGTAGAGTCCTATTAAAAAGCAAAGAAGGAGCCTCTCTGAAGACGCAGAGTGCCAAGGAAGACTTCTGGGAAGAAGTGACAAGAAAGCAAGTTAACCATGTTAAAAAAAAAAAAAAAATGATGCTCGAAGCAGAGTTTTGGTTTCTTTTCTGCACCAAATGAAAACATAAACAGTTTTTGATAAGGTTTTGGAAGAAATGATTATAATATTATATATTAAAGGATGGGTAGAAATCTGTGGAGATTGGCAAGGACATTTCAAAATTCAAATGACATGGCTCATGATTTCGTGATTGTCATTCCAGGGGTGAATAATGGATCAATGAAATAAACGTTCTTTTCCTTTAGTTCCAATGAGACAGTCACTTTATGTTAACGCCTCATTTATCCTGTTTATCTCCTGTGTGTTTTTGATCAGTTGAAATACTGTGCTCTTGGATTTACTTTTTTTGTAACATTTCATTTATTTTATACAACTGTCTGAAATGTGAGGGGTCAAAATGTGTTGTAGCAGTGAGATGACTAAAAGTACAAGTCTACTGCAATGACTTTTCAGGAAACCCAGCTCTTCTGTCCATGTTAGTTTCTTATTTTATGAACAAAATGGAAAAATTATCAAAAAGTATAAGTAAAGCAGCTTCTACATAGCAATTGATCAAAATGGTAGGTGTTTATGTGATACCTTAATTGATTTTATGTTTATTATTTAATGTTTTGCCTGTTACTGTGTTTTAAAACAAACTTTTGATGTTTTCATTCTCTATGCAACCTAATGGTTTTACGAGTGTGAGTTTATGCATCACAAAAAATAGAAATCTAAAACAGAACATTAGAGCAATGGAGAAATGAGGAAAACTTTGTCTCCAAATCATAATATAGAGCTATTTTTGCAAGATATTTTAAGTCACATTGCCTGGTTCTGCCCACTTTGATTGCTGGAGTTGTAGCTGTTTCAGTCCTCACCTATTCTACCTATGGGATTTCTGCCTTAAGCCATATCACATAAAAAGTGCATGTATGCAGTTAGATAATTGTGGTTTTAAATATTGTCTCCCCTGTTTAATAAGTTATGCCAACTTGAATAATGTCTGTGACTCATATCCTGTTTTATAGAATGGAAATGTCATTTATTGCACAGGGCTAAAAATCAGTATCTGTCTTATACAGATAGTGGCACATTACACAGTGCTTTGTACACAACCCAGGCTAAGAAAAGGACATTGCCGCTTGTGAGTGTTCTATTCTTTCGCCCTCTTTATCCTAACTATAAAACTCTCTTGTTTAAATACCAGAGGACATAGAATGAAAAATTATCAGAGGGAACTTTAAGGCAAATTTGAACATAGGCTACAAGAGAAGGAGACTTTTTTTTTTTAAAGCTGATGAAAAGTTGTTCTCAGTAGAATAAAGAGTAACCTTGAGACACTAGCACTAAAGTCACAAAACCTATAATTACACAAATAGCCAGTTATGCAAGGACATCAGAGTCCTTTCCCAAATGAAATAATGTGTCCGGTGGCAGGAACACCCACTCAATGCCCTCCCCACTATCACAAAAGGAAAAATAAATTTTATCTACTTTGTCCTAAATTCTATAGTGTAATTCAAACGGTATTTAACAAGTAATTCAGCTAGTTTATGTGTCACTCTTCACAATATGGTTCAGGGAACTAACAATCTTGTTGAGTATTATTCCATGAAGGGCAAAATTATGATGCTTCAAGCAAATGACATACAAACACATGTTAACATTTAAGCATGTACCATTTGGAGATGATATGATGTAATATTAACAGGTTAGAACAATGATATATTTTAAAATTGCAAGTCTCTGAAGTTGTCAGTTGAAAACAGAGACTAATTTTCACCCACAAATGTGGTTTGCCCCTTCTGTCAACACAGGGCATCTTTGCACTAACCTAGATTTAAGTATATCAGCAGTTAAACAGTCATTTGAAGATGTGGATTACGGTTCCTACGTAAGTGTTTTATAAAGGTGCCCAACTTATATTTGAATTGAGAAAATTTGTAATTGATTTAATGGCTTATGTTCTTTACAAAATTTGCTAAACAATGAAGCTGTTTATGTTTCAGGGTACATTAAATATGTATTTTGCATGCATATTCATATGTGTGCCTATCATTTATAGCATATTTATATAGCCTATATAAGTTTACATGTACATATGTGCTTTGTTTTAAAACACATCATTTATGGAATATCTATATGTAGGATTGTTTGTATATTTTTATATGTATAAGCACATATATATGTATTTATGCTACAAATGTTATATGCATATATGTGCATATAACATATATATATATATATATATATATATAACTTATCTGCTGTGTAGTGTTTTATGACACCATATCTGATACTGTGTTAATTTTTTTAAGGCAAATAGATACTACTTCTCTTTAATGTTTAACAACTATCCAAATCTCTGACACATTGGATGTGGAATAATGTACTTTAAGGCTGACACTGAATCCCACAGTTAGTGTTGAACACAAGCCAAAGGCTCAGTCTTAGAACATTGTCTACTTCAGAGGCTTCCCAGGATACCTGGGCAATTACAAATTTGGTGTTCCTGCGACTATATCACAGTTTTGATAATTTACTAGAATGAATAACAGGACTCAAAAAGCACTTTATTAGTGATTTTTTTTTATTATGAAGGATAAATTTTAGGATCTACCAAATGGAAACGATGTATCTGGCAAGACACAGGTGTGTGGTTGATTAAAGAGATCATCTGACTAGAAGTTTTAGGAAGTTCTCTGCCAATTTACTTTCCAAATGTATCCCATTTCGGTGTAGGCCTTCTAGTCAATTCTAACAGTAGAAACATAGCCAGTAGAAAAACAAAGAAAGAAAATTGTTACCCTCTTTAATTTTTATGTTAAAAATAGCTATGGATACTATATGTATTAAGTAAATTAGCCCATAAAGTAAAGAAGTCATCAATCTATCTTCAAGGGTATGACTGAGAAATACAATCAATGTTTAAGTTTTTAGAAATTTATTATTTATTTATTTAAAAACCTGCTCTCACTTTAAGGACATATCCCATTGCTCTTGCCATTTTCTAAAATAGTTCTAGAGGCCTTTGTTCAGGAATGTCTTTAATTGTGTTATCATGGTTGCTTTGATGTCCTAAAGGAATTCGTAACTTTTACCATTCGTGGTCATTTTGACTTTGGAGAAGACTGAAAAATCTCAGAGTGCTTGTGCAGTGTATAAGGTGCATTACGACACAACATAATATTTTTACAAGCCTGCCTTTCTGTTACATGATGGTAATTCAAAGAATCATTTACAACCATATCTTTGCTCAGACCTCACATAAGCCAATCTACAAGAATTTTTTAGAATTTTTCCATAAAGTGATATGATAGAATAAGGGTTTTGAAGACTGATGAAAAGGGATATTGCTTAGCAAAACGCTCTGGTACACATGGTGGGACTTCAGTAATTGTAGGAGTAATGTCAGTGTGAGGGTTTATGATATGAGAGTTTACCCCAAATCTTCTTAAATCAAACCACACTGTTGGTAGTTCCCCAGTGAACTCAGGAACTCCAAAGACTTATCAGAAAATAATTACGTACCTGTCAGATGGAAAACAAAAGCGCTTCTCAATTCCTTGTTAAAGAAGAGAATGAGAGCATAAGGAATAATATCTATTAAATATTTTATAGCATAAAGGCAATTTAATTGTAGTATTTTATTGTAAATAACATTAATTGCTTATTAATTGACAATATACAACAAACAATGTTAACACAAAGGAAAGCACAGTTATTAGCAGGCAAAATCAAAAAGCATTTCTTGAAAGAAAACACATCCTTTTATCTCTTTAGAATGCCACACTCCAATATTTGTAAAGCCTTTGTTGACAGCATTATGAATATTAAAGAATATTCATATTCTTTATGAATATGAAAGAATACCATGAAAACTTTTTTAAGGAAGTGATATATTATTTCATGTTTTTTTTTTTTTATTATTGGTGCCAGAAAAGCAACTTCCTAGTGGTCAGATAAGAATGTTTTCATATTTTAGTGCTAAGGCATTAGTTCATCCATTATTAATGCAAATCATAAGTACTCTTACCTTCAAAAATAGCCTGAAACAACCTTACCTGGCTGGATTCCAATTTCATTTCCTCCTCCAGGTTTTGAGTTTTTAGACTGCAATGAATTGTCAACTATTCTGATCGAGTAGATTCTAACACCCCCCCCCCCCCGTCTCAATCCTGAGGCAACCTATACAGTTTACTAAAGGAGCCTAACAGAAGAGAGAAAACAGGTAGAATGGGACGTGACTCATTATTTTTAGCCAAAAGTTAATTAGCTATTTTTATGGGATTATTTTCCCCAAATCATTCAGATTTTTCCAAATGCTGAAGTCAGGTTATGCCACCTTTTAAAACAATTTTAGTCACTTGTTCTCTTGCTTCTGCCCTCTAGTCCTCTACTTGTATGTCTGCATAAAATAAAATTCTTGCTAATTAAGCCTCCCCATTAAAAATGTATGCTGTTAAATAATTCTTTTAGATACAAAACTCATAGATTCTGGAAAATATCTCAAGTGTCACTTAATTCCTAAAGCAGTTTATTGAGACCATAAAAGTCTCACAAACATTTTAGTCAGCTTTACTCCTCATAAGTAATATTACTTCCTAGCTACAATCGCTTGAGAAAACAGGATTTTTTTCCTCTAACTCAAGAAGTACACAAGCCCTTCCACCATAGTGTAAGCACCGGCAAAAGTTTTCATAAGACACAAAATAATCACAGACAGAGTAGCCCAGGTCTTCACTCTCGGACTGATGACAAAGGTGGAATTTTTAAAAAATTTCATCTTTAAGGTAAACTTTGATTGTGTTTGTACAGCTATATTTTCTCTTCTCGGTTGTGCAAGTTAAGAATATGAAAAAAAAGCTACTTAATTTTTACTATTTTTAGGCATTGTAAGTGGCACTTGACATAAAGCAGTGAATGCACAAGTTTTCAGAAAACATTTTTAGGTCTACAGTGTGTAATGCAAAGAGATATTTAAAATACAGTGTCATGAGTACTGTGATAAAAATTGCAGTGGGCTGGGAAAAGGCCTGCCATTCAATTTGGAAGTGAGATTATATTCAGTGTTTATCAAACTCTTCATAGAAAAAGGGACAAATAAACTGAATCCAGAAAGTAGAGTTTGTGGTAGAATAGAGATAAATTCTGAATAATCCTGATCATATATTTTCCCTTGAATTTTCTAACTGTCCATGGAATTAATTCTACTTCAGGTGTTCTCTTTTCTATTTTTCACTCATTGCATTTAATGATGCAGTGATACTGAATGAAGCAATATAGCAGGAAAACCTTGAAGCAGTTGTTTTCAAGTAATGAACAACAGAAGATACAAGTCTATATTAATTGAAAGATAGAAAACACTCTGAGATCTGCCTCACACTGCCTTCTTGCATAGCAGCTATTGCTTTTTAAGATCTCAGCACAAAAAAAAAAAAAAAAAAAAAAAAAAGAGAAAACTCAGGCAGAAAGATTCAGTCCCCAGTGAATGAAGCTGTACACAATAAAAAAGTTCGTATCTTCTGGAATGAAAAAATTTGATACTCAAGGGCAGTAGAAAAGACAGAGTTTTACAGGAAAGAAACTCATACACCAGCATGGCATTATCTCTGTTGCATCGATAAGAATGAGAGCGTGGCAGGCTCAGGGGGAGGCTTTGAGGTCCTGAGTGACGCAGCTGCAGGGGGATTAATAACTGCAGACACCAGATGCTGCTCAGTGCTGGGGAGCATTCAAGTATGAGCTTGTTACAGTGGAGGCTTGTCGAGGACACCATGTGTAAGTATCCTGCAGAAAGGCCATGCATTAAAACAGTCACAGACCAGAATAAGCAAAATATTAAAACAGAACATGAACATCCAAAACCCTGAAATGGAGACTCCCAGTGATTAATCAGGTATTGTCTGCCAGTAGAAAATGCTATACTTTAAAGAAAAAATAAATTCAGATTTCTGTCAATAACATTAGTGTCAGGTAAGAGTGAAACAGATATGTATTCTTCACAGTAAAGAGAAAATGAATCAAATATTAATCATCCAAAATAAAAGAGGTAATAGAAACAGACATGGCTGTGTAGCGCAGTTGTGCAGTGCCTGCTTAGCAAGTATGAGGTCCTGAATTTTATTCCACATATCAAAATAAACCAAACCAATTAAGCCAAATCAAATATATATGTTCATATCTATTTCTATATCTATATCTATACATAGTTATGTATACATAGATACATACACACACACACAGACAACATAGATGTTACAATTCAGGGTAACATTTAAAAACTGAAAATCAATAGTTGAGAGAACAAATGTGAAATTTTTCCAAAAGAAATAAAATAAAATAAATGATAAACAGTCCTCAAGTCCTCAAAAATGTAGATGTAAATGAAAAAATAATAGGACAGCCTTAAAAAGAGAATAAACTTTAATTCAGTTTATTAGAAATTATCCTAATTGGCGCACATAGAAGTAAGATGCAGGAGTGATGAGAGCTGAAGTTTTGTGAAAGATCAAATAGTCTTACTTTCGTATGATGGGATTCTATAAAAAAAAAAGAGAGAGAGAAAAAGAAGGGAACTTTTTGAGAAAACTACTGGCATCCTAAATTTGGTGAAAAGTATGAATTCATGTTCCACAAGCTCAGCAAGTATTAAAGAAAATATTTGTTATGTTTTAGGTATTAAATGTTCCCCAGAGACTCTTCCTCTAAAGGCATGGTTGTCATCCTGCGGATCTACTAGGAGCTGGTGGAACACTAGGCAATGGACCTACTAAAGGGTAAGTGGATCCTTAGATGCGAGCTTAACTGCCAGGAGGCTAACAGATGCCGCCCTGCCACCACCAACTCTAAGCAAGGATCAAATAACCGTGCCCTAAAACCTGTGAAAGTGTGATGCAGGAATGTGTTTTCTGATTTGTTTCTTGGTTAATTATCAAGAAATTTGTATGTGCTCGACTGTTTGTAAATTAAGTGATAATGAAAAAAAAATGTACCATTAGAATGTCAAGCTCTGGATTAGGTTCTATTAGTTAAAAGAGGAATGACTTTTGTTGCTGATAGGCTGGAGGATGAGGGAGCCAGTTGTTTCATGGGATCTTAATTTAATGTTGGAAAACTATCATTCAAGGTACACTGTACTTCCTGTTCCTACAGGAAGACAGATTTGTAAGAACCCCAACTGAATGCTTGATGTATTTCTGTACTTCTTCTGGGAAAATGTTGAAACTCACTGTGTGCCACCTTTTTCTCTGTCTTGCTGTGTCCACGAATAGCTCCCCTCAATTTATATTCTATCATACTCAGTTTAAAATTCAAGAACTGCTTCAATGAACAATGATAAACGCAGAGGAGAAGAAAACCTCCTTTTTGGAGGTAGTATAATATCTAAAATGATTTTTTGGGGGGTACTTGAGATTGAACTCACGACCTCGTGCTTGCTAAGGAGGCACTGTGCTTGATATATCCCCAGCCCCTAAAATGAAAAATTTAACATTTTACCTAAACATGGAAAATGGCAAGACATAGCTAACAAAGTTATTCTTTTGAAATGTGTGTAAGTTCGTTTGATCATATTTCCTTCTATTTTCATAACAGTGACATCTACATATTGAAGTTTTTAAAATTTGTTTCCCTGATATGAAGACAATATAGATCAGAATATCTCTTGAACAGAAATGAGCAGGTAATTCAAGAAAAATACAAAACTTGCTGTTACAAAGATGATTTTGAACTGCATTCTAGTACATTATAATCACAATTGATAAAGATGCTTTAATATTATAAAATCTATTAATGTAATTTTCTTCAAACTTTATCAAAATAAAATGGAAATCATAATTATCAATATTAATATATGGAAAATATATAATAACTTTGATATCACATACACATTTAAATATCTTAACAATGATATAGGAGGGAACTATTTAATATTTTGAAATTTCCTACTAAAAAGAGGACTATAAATAAAATTTTCATTTTGAACAGCTTTAGCACTTTTTAAAAAATTACAATGATTAACAGTTAGCATCCCAGTTTATTAACACCTTATATCTATGTTATATTTGTACAAATAATGGGTTAATATTCAAATAGTTTTATAAATTAAAGTTTGTTCTTAATTCAGATTTTCTTAATTGTTATTTTTTTTTCTCTTCCAAAATCATATTCTCAATGATCTATTACAATTACTTATTTTAAGCTCTTCTGATTGACATTTTCTCAGATTTTCTTTAATACTTTTGAGGGGTATTGTTTAGAATATTTTGTAGAGCATTCATTAGAACTCTGACCATTTTTCATTTTCATAATATGTAGAGTTTCATGTCTGTCAGAGGAGGACTATAGACATTATGTCCCATTTTCATTACATCACAAGATAAAACCAAAAACATATTTACTGTAAAAGAGATTGGTTCACTTGGCCTGTGGACATATTATTCTCTAATTATTTTCCCCAAACACTAGTCATACTTTACTTCTTAAAACTCTCAACTTCTTACAGTTAGTGTGCCTTAGGTTTCATTTTTTGATCAATTTTACCTTCTTTTACTCGTCAGTTATTTCTTCCAATTTCTCAATTTCAACTGAATTTTCGTAATCATGACTCTTAAATATATATTGTGTGGTAGATTAACTAGTGTTCAACTTACCCCAAATGAACCCAATAATCATGGTTCTGGGTGTGGAAGGCCCACCCAAAGATTGTTGCCAATACCAGAAAAGGAGAACTGTAAGGGAAGATGGTGCACTGTTGATTTTGCTGGAGAAGTGTTGTGAAGCTTATTTCCCAAATAGGAACTCAGTTGTCCTCAACATCAAAGAAGTGCAGTTCCTTGCATTCACAGAGAATGACTGTGGTTCTCTCTTGAGGGCTCTAGCTTTGACCTTGGGCACTGCTTCTTGGTTCTAGTGCAGATCCTTCAGCCACTGGCACAGATCCTGCACCCCACTGGCAAAGACTTTTTTTTTTAAATTTTATTTAAGGAGAAAAGGAAAAAAAAAAAACTGAAAAGGGGTACAAGTTACACAGAATTGCAAAAAATATAAAGAGTAGGAAATCACTAGTTAATAGATTACATATTGTATCGCAGAAATAGTTGTTCAAGTTACAAAATTAAAGCATATAAAGTGGACATTCAAACAGTGAGACTGCAAAAAGTTCTGTTCAATGATCCGACAAAAACTTCAGTAATACGGTTGTCTACCTTATACACTTAAATATATATGCGGTTATATCCTTTAAATCACTTTCTTTTCCTCTCTTTTTTACAATGACAGTTACACATTTTGGATTTTATTAATCCCACTATTCTTATTACTTTTTTTGAAGAGAATAAAACCAAATGTGACATAATAAAACAGAGTCAGTCAAATCAAAAGGATGCACATAGTACATGATGTAAAAACAGAATACAAGGTGATCAACAATGGTTACCATATGCCTCTTGCTATCTTAAAAAGTATTGCCTATATCATCAGTTAAGATAAAATTGAACAAAACAGTAAAGAACAAAACCAATAAACCCAAAACTTTGGAGATATTATAGGACTTCAAAAGAAGGTAATAGTCAAACTAGAATGGGCATCATAGTGAATCTTATTGTCTTCACAGTTGTTGCCTATACTCTCAAACTTGGTACTATCAAACAAAACTAGAGTAAAATCATTCAAAACAAGATGGTGAGAGCAACACACTGTTTCAAATCAAGTTAATAGGAAATCAAAGAGGGTTACTATAATATATCCTGCTATTTTTATTTATTTTTTCTTAATTAAAAAGATAAAAATAAAAAATAAATAATAAAAAAGGAGACTGAGATAAAAGAGGACATAACAACAAAACAGCACAGGTCAGAACATAACCATTTAAGCGAAATAGTGTTTCACCACAAGATATCCAACATAAAAGTAGTTATCATAGTGTCTCTTTCCTTGAAATCTTTGAGTATAAATTTGTATACTGTTGCATCAAATATATCAAGAAAATGTAAAACCATTCAAGGAATGACAGTATTAAGGAGTATTTAGAATCAGCTAACAGAAAATGAACCAATGGTTTCTGTATGATTACCTTGTCTATAAAAGTATTTGTTTATATTATCACATATAATAAAATCCAATAAGATACAACATGTTAAGATCGATGGAAACAGAGGAACAAAAGCTTGATGGGACTTCAAAACAAGATATTAAACAAGCACTAGCTATTATGATGTCTTGTTTTCTCCAAAATAGCTGTTCATACCATCCAACCTTCTCTGCCTCATTTCTGTTGAGCTCTTTTTCTGTCATTAGTTGTCAGTTTGTCTTCTTCATTTCATTTTCTACTCCATTCATTGTGGCCTCTCTGCCACTGTTTCTGGAATCTTGGTATTTTTCTCTTTTAGAATGTCCTGCAGTATTTTCTGTAGTGTTGAATTGGTATTTGCAAATTCCCCTAGTTCCTCTTTGTCCTGGAAGCACCTTGTTTCTCCATTAATTTCTAGGGAGAGTTATGAAGGATATATCAATCTTGGCTGGAGGTTATTGTCTTTCAAAGCTTGAATTATTTCGCCCCATGCTCTTCATGATTTGATGGCTTGTGCTGAGAAGTCTGCTGTAATACTGATGGGTGTTCCCTTGTAACTGTTTCTTGTCTCTGACAGCTTTCAATATTCTGTTCTTATATTGGTTTTCTGGAATTTTGATTATTATATGCCTGGGTGTAGTTCTGTTTGGATTGTAGGTGGCTGGGGTCCTGTATGCCTCATAGATCTGAGTATCTTTATCTTTTCCCATATTAGGGAATTTCTCCTTGAAAATTTTTGTGAATAGCCTTTGCAGTTCATTTGTTTGTATTCCTGCTTCTTCCTTTACATTCTTAATTCTTGTTATAGATCCTCTTATCATCTTCTAGTCTTTGTATTGTTACTGCTTCTTTCCTTGTTATTTTTAGGAAGTTTTTCCTTTCCGGCTCCCACATTACAAATATGTCCTCGAGTACAGATAATCTACCCTTAGTTTCTTTCAAGCTGTTATGCCAGCTTTCAGTAGAGTTTTTAGTTTTCTGGTAATCTCTTTGAACATGTTTCATGTATTCTACATTCTCTCTATTTTCTCCATCAAACAATTCTCACCTTTTTTTTCTGTTCTTCTATTCTGCCATCTGTTTATTTTTCTTGAGAGGTGCTTAGCATTTCTTTAACTATTCTACTTATATCTTGCTTTACTTGGTTAAATACTTCACTTTTGATCTCTTCTATGAGGTCCTGGAGATATCATTTTATGTCTATTGGTGCCATGCCTGATATTGCATGTTTTCTGTCTTCATTCTCTTTTGCATTTACCTGTCCTGGATCAGAATTCTCAGAATTGGGGGCTGAGGACCCTTTCTTGTTGCTCCCTCTTCCCATACTTTTTGTTCCTTCCATACAAGCATATATAAGAGGCCCAGTTTCTTTCTTTGTTGGTCACTGTTTGTTTGAATCGTGACAGCTAGGTGTTCCCACCCACTGCAGTGTACAGTGTACCCACTGCAGTGTTCCCACCCACTGACACAGACCTGGGCAGCCTATGCTAGGCCCGCTCCTCCAGGTCACTGCATTATGGTGCACTGCCAGGTGCAGGGACCCGGTTTGGGCTAGCCTACTGGGTCTTAGTCCATGGCATCACCCAGGTCAATCACTCCCCACCAATCCTGCTTGAGAGGAGAATATGTGACTGAAGTCACTGCAGTATCCCGTTCTGGCTAGTCTGCCTGGTCCCAGAATGTCCTCTGTTGGAACCTACTAGTCTGTGGAAGGGTCCTCGTTCCTCTCACTCACTGCAGGTTGATGCAGGGCTCCCTGCCAGCTGTGCTCTTAATTTGGTTCACCAATTCCCGCTCTCAGAGCTTTCATGTCTCTATCCCTTCTCTGTTGATTCAGATGCAGCAGGGGCAGCAGGAAATTCAAGCCACAGTTTCTGGAGGTGCGGTTCAAGCTTAGACACTGAGACTTTAGCTGTTCCAGTTGTAGCACCAGGATTGCATTTCCAGTTGGTTTCTCTCAGCTTAGTTCATTCCTGGGTCAGCAGGGTATATCTCCTCGTGATTAAGACTCCCCACACCACCCCGCACTATTCCTGGAATCTAAGCTGGCTATCTCAGAGAGCCACTGTAGTTGCTGTTATCTATCTGCCATGTTCTTCCGGAAGTCAAGACTTTCTAGTTTCTAGCACTGACCTTTGGGTCTTCCTAGTGCATATCCTTGATACGGACTTGTATGAGACATTGTGATGTGCTCTAGGCCTCCAGCTGGCCTCCTGCAGGACATGGACATGGGATCCAGGCCATTAGCTAGATTCTTTGGGTCTCCAGTGTGTGGACAGATCTACACTCTTCCACATTTGACTTTTTGAGTAAATATTGTAACATAATCCTATAAATTATTTGTCCTATATTAAACATATTCCTTTGCAAACCCCAACTAGAATATAGCACTGGTTTGTTTGCTTAAACTCCATAAAAATATACATACATATTTAGATGACATCTTTACTTGAAACACCTAAAACTGGAATTGCTCAAAATAGACATGTCGATTTTTCCTCCAAAATTTTTTCCATCTACATATTTTCTTCCCCTCAGTATACTTTATAATTCTGATCTACCATGAAATTTTTTTAAAGTGAAAAAATTGACTCAGCTTTGAAACATTTCTCTTATGTTCATTTATGTGCTTTAAAAGTAGATATAAAATCTGAAAAATTCCCCCCATTTCCTACCCTTTTACAAGGCATCAGGTTCCTTGAGGTTCTTCCTTTACGTTTTCCTGTACAGTGTCTTTGAAACCGTCAGTGATTTTTGCAAGTCATCAAGATTAAATTCCTGTTTTCCTCTGGTAGCTCCTTGTGTCACTTGGAGTAAAACTAGTAGCTTCTAAGTGGCTTAAGATATTCTGAAGAATCCAAGTCCCAGAAAGAATGCTGACCTCATTATTTGTACTGTCCTACTTGCTACAATGCCCTACTTCCTATAGTCACATAGGCCACATGTGCTCATGCTTTAGGTCATGACCTCTGTTCCCAGTCTTTAAAACTCTGTGCCCAGCTGCCCCCTTATTCTCGATTCCTGTACTGATTTCCTTAAGTTAAGATAGAGCAAGAAATAAAAAATAAAAGCAAATAAACATCTCTCATCCCTCCCCACAACTTCTGTTCATGTCCTATTTTCTCACCTAATATATCTATTTTTCCTCTTTATCATTCCAATTGGTAATGAGTTAATGATTCTTCTCAATTTTACTGCTACTGTAGGTATACCATATCGTGTTTGCCAAAAGTAGGGAATCAATAAATATTTACTGAATTTATAAAGTAGTGAAAATAATCATAAACGCCTATAACTATGCATTCCTTGACAATGACAAGAAAACTGCATGTTCTTCGGATTTTAATTATTTTAATTTTAACAATTAACTTAAAATGTGTATAATGTAATAAATGTAATAAAAACTTTAGGCTTTAAAATCCTGCTGCTCACAAAATGTTAAGTTACTTCAGTCATACAAATTAATAAAAGTTACAAGATAAAATAATAAAAAATTCTTAAAATAATAAAAATATAGGGATAAAGGATTCAATTTGTAGCCAATATTCTTTATCTTTAATATACACCAATAAACTCATATGACCTTTAAAATGTTAATGAGAAAATACCTAAGCCCTGAACTTCATTGGATAAGCAACACAGCTGGCCTCTAAAAAGTCATCTTTATTATGAGAAGAGCAACTGGAAATATCTCAGTAAAGAAGTCTCAAGGGATTCTTCCACCAGAGATAGCTAAAACAGCCTCGTTGGACTGGGGATTGGACATGACTAGTTCAAAGTCAGTGAACTGTGGGTGGCATGCCAAGAATAGAGACTTTTTTTGAGAGAAGGTTATAAAAGTTATTCCAAAGAGAGATGTACCTGACATTGATTTCTTATACTGTAGTACAACGGAAATGAAAGAGTACAGTTTCTCTCTGGAAGATTAAAAGCAGGAGTTTTCAAATTCACTGTCTTTGCCATTTCTAAAATCTTTGTGAGCAACTATAATTGTTATTGTATTTCTCTTGTTAAAGGGAATGTAGTGGGAAAATTTTATTATGAAAATCAGTGGTCCTGTTATTTTTCTGCTTTGGGAAGATAAGATCCTAACATCAAAAGGTAATATCTGAAGGTCATTTTACTTAAACTTTAAAGTAAATAAATCTTTGTCTCTTATGTCAAATTGCTTTGTCTCTTATGTCAAATTATGGCAGTGACATAGTATCACAAAATTTGTCAGAAATAAATGACTCCCATGTTTACTCACTGTAAGGACAAATAATATTAAATGTCATCAATTCTAATTCATTTGAATAAATTTATTATTTACAGATGCAGTTAAATACTTATCAATAAAGATTCAATTTTTAAAGTCATAAGCAAAAAATATCTTAATTTACTTCATACACTGAAATATGTCAGAGATCTTTATGCATATTATATAATTGCTCATGTAAAAAAGTTACCAGTTCTTTGAAAAAGAGTAATGATCTTAATTTTTAGACATATTTAAAAATAAAATTTTCATCCTTTGATTCACTGTGTATCTTTACAAGTCTTAAAGATAAGTCATATAAATAGACTTTCCTGATAGTTCTATCTGTATAATCTAAATCATCACACACACATGACAGACAAGAGTACACTAGAGGTAGTCCTGACATAATTCTTTCAGAGCAGATTCTGATCAGAAAATGATCCTCTCAAAATTAAATATTTTTGTATATACAAATAGGGGAAATAAATGAAATTAATTTCCTTTAATTTGTTATAGTAATTTCTACAAAATGTTTGCAAAGATTTCTGTGAAACTCAAAGGTCATGCTTTGGATACTTGAAATTGACATGCAGTCTTTGCACTATAATCAGAAGTCTTTGAGCGTCTACCACAAAGAAATATTTATGGTAACACTTAGAACTAAGAACAATCATTGTGATGTAAGACTTCACAGTCTTACAGTTTTTGCAGTCAGGAAAGACATTTTATTTAATATACATGCTAGGGAAAAGGATTTTTAAATAACATTCTGTAATGTAAACCCATAGAAGTGTAAGGTGTTTTTCTGGAACTCATGTTTATATAGGAAGCCCTTATGCCAGAAAATTCAGAGATTTACAGAATAATGCTTCATAATTCATGAGCAAAATGTATCTTGTCATAAAAATGAAATTTAGAAATATAAGGTTGGGGTGTGTTAGCTGTTAGATAAAAAATGTTCCCCAAAAGCTTTATATGTTCAGAAGTGGCACTCTCAGGTAACATAAAAATGAAGTATCCAACTTTACCAGTGAATATTCCATTTTGATAGCTTTAATGAGAGATCATGGAATTTCAGGACTTGGGGCTCAGTTGAAGGATATAAATCATGGGATCAATGACATTGAGGACTGGACTGTGCCCCAGCCCCGTTTATCTGATTTTTCCTCTAGTCTCTGTTTTCCGAATGCCATGAATTAAGGCGCTTTCTTCTTTCACTTCCCTTTACTAGAAAGCTGCTCCTTCTCCAAGAGCCTGAAACAATGTAGCTGTCTGACCATGGACTGAACATTTAAGTCTAGAACCAAAATAAATCTCTCCTCTTCTGAATGTTTTTTATCAGATACTTGGTAACAGCATCAAAAAGTTGATAAATGCAAGGTACATGGTTTAAATGAAAAAGTATTTTGGTAAAACTAGAAAAAGGATACCTTTAAAAAATTCTTTTGTTCCAGTATGCTTGCAAGGCCCAACATTTTAGGTAAGCTCTCATTTGATCAACAATATATTATTTTTGTAAGACAATTTTGTGAACTTAAGATATAAATATATACATTATATAGATATTCATGGAATAAAGCTAAGTTAAAACTTTAAATCTTATGAGTTTTGTAGGATATAATTCTATTTTTTCATGTATATATATTCTTGCTTTGAACTGCACAGTCCTGATGGACTGTTTTGATTAGTGACTTACATGAATACCAATTTAATTTTTCCTATTTATTTCCTAAAGTATCCCTGCTTAGCTTTTCTTCTTTAAGTATTATAAAATGCAATGTATCTTGGTTACTTTTTTCTCATTGTTGGAACAAAATACTCAACACCCAATATTAAGGAAGGAAAGTTTTATTTAGCTTACAGTTTTTGGAGGTTTCAGTCTGTAATCAGCTGGCTGCCAGGCACAGAAAAACACTTCAAGGCAGCAGCCAGAGTAAAATGGGGAAACAAACCTCTTCTCCTTCTTCATGTTATACACAGGCCACTTCCACATCCCCCAGGATAGGTGCAGCACTCACAAAATCATTGTGCCCTCCTCTTGCCCAGGATGAGGATATTTACAAGTAAGGATCCTGGCTTCCTGCTGAGTCTCTTAGCTAAACTTCTAAGCTTCTCAAATTAACACAATTTATCAACCTTAACACGTTTTAAGTGAAATAATATTTCATGTGTCCCTCCAAATAGTGTCATAAATTCTAGTAAATACATAAATTTTTTAATGCAATGAGAGATACATAGAGTGATAAAATGGAGTTATCTGTTGTGCAGAAAGATGTTTGGCATTTGTAGTTGGCTCCAGTTGGAGAACCACAAAGCACACACATTTGTGTTTGGAAGTAAATGATTATAATCTTTTAAATAACAGTTTTTGGAATATTAAAGAAGCATTTGTTCAACTTTTGGGGACTATGTGACATGTACTAAGGAGTATGTTTGACCCAGTTGTTTACATATATAGTACAAGATAGCAAATAAGTAATAGCTGAAGCTAAAATTTATCACTTCTATGTATTTCAAATTTCATTAAATAACATAAAAAATTAAAGTAAATTACTGATTAAGACATAAAGAAGTGAGAAATGTGTTAAAAGAGATTTACATGAAAAGTCTAATTTTAATAACTAGGTTTAATAACAGCAACATGAAACATCACATGCATAGCTATTCATTTATTTGTTTTGAAAATTTATTCATTAAAATATAATCATTTGTTTAGAGTAACATTGCTCAAATGTTGTTGAGGATCAAATTAATTGTTACATGTAAAGCACTTAGAAAATTACCTAGAGTACAAAATTACAGTAGAAATGTTATCTATCATTATTATTCCTCTAAAATAAAATACAATGAATTATAAAAAATATAAAATTGAGTATAAAGAAAATAAATAACTTCAGTATTTATTGAAAAGTCTTCATGTTATAAAACCAGAATATCATGTCTAATGTTTATTTAATATTTTTGTTTAATTTGAAAGTATATTTCTGTTATAATAAATCTTGTTAATGTCAGATATATAGCATCCTTCTTCTATAAAATTTTCAGTGTATATCATTATAAACCAACATCAAACTAAAAGTGATAGTCTGAAAATTCGGCAAATCGTCCACGCTCCAACTTTATAATAGACTTTATTTCCTTTACTTGCACCCTAAATTGTATCTTTTCAATGCAGTAAGGTAACTATATAATTTATCATCCAAATTTTTAGAACTTTTTAGAACTTTTAGAACTTTTTAGAAATGATAATTATACCTAGAAAAATATATAGTCCAGGATTGTCTCATGAATCTTATAATCATTCTAAACAAAGGCAGAGAGGCACTACAATCTTCCCTGAGAATCATTATAAATCAACTACAGTAGAATCACCTTCCTACAAACTCTATGCTCTAAGACACAAGCTTGTGTCAGCATCATGGTCAGCTTCTCAAGTCTTCCTGACTCCTTTTCCCTGCTACCCAACCCTTTCTCCACTTAGCAGCAAAAGTACCACAGGAAATGGACTTCTACACTGTCCTATTAAAACATCCCAATAATTACTCATTTGCTTTAGGACAAAGTACAGAAATCTTAATCATGCTTTACAGAACCATGTGGGTTGCTTTATGACTATTGAACCAAAGTACCTCTCCTTCAGAAGGTTGTACACACAACTTTCTTTTTAAAATTTGTCCCATTCAAGAGGCTTTGTAAGACACAGTGGCAGAAAAAAGAGAGTAGCACATAATAAATATGCAAATTTAAAGCATCTATGTTGACCTAGTAGATCTAGAAGGCAATAATGTAATAAAGATAAGCCTAAAATATGATAAATAATTTGATAATTTTAACTCTGAATTACAATAGTAGTTTATTTTCAGAAGCACATAAATTCAAAACATAAACTAATAATTATCCTCAAATATTAGTGTTGGTGCAATAATAAGTCTAAGACTTAAAAAGATAATACATTATATTAAAATTACAGACAAATTAATTATACTCATGCATAAAAGTAAAATTTGCACACACAGATTTTAAAAGAATCCAACAGCACATTGCAAAGTAATTAATATCTTACAAAAAAAAAAAAATCCTCAGGGGACCTGGATGTGAGAAAGTGTCCCTGGTTCCATCATTCAAATGTAGCATCAAAGCCAAGATTCAGTATCATTAGAAATCCCCAGCTTCATCAAATTCAAATGGTCTTGTTTGGTATGTATATATTTTATATCAGGACTCTACTTAAGAATAAGAGGAGCATTGTGGGCCCCAAGATTCAAATAATGAAAGGCATCAGAGAGACAGAAAGTATTTTTTAGAGTTTCAGTTTCTATCCCGCATTCGCCACAGGGGCGCTACTGCTCACAGACATCCTAGAGAGGAGAGCAAGAAAACCAAGGAGATAAATTTCAAATAATAAAAAATCTTAGATACTCCATTTTCAACCCACCATGCAAAATATGAATGCAGAGAACTAGAAACTCCTCAAGTGCAGGAATGCAAAGAGAGAAAAGCAGTGATCTACCAGCGAAGGCTAAATTCAGCACAAAGCTAGGTGGAAAGAAAGACACATCAGTATCATCTAAGGTTCGTTTGTGCTTCTTTTCTTCCAGGCCAACCGTACCTAAAATCCCTAAATGATTCTAGAAGCTAATAAATGAGTTAAACTGATAAAGAAAAGGACAAGAACTTGATTTTAAAATGAACAGATTGAGAGAGCTCAAAGAATATTTTTAAGAAAAACATCTTACGTAATTTATCTTAAAAAATATAAAAGGACAGGACTTGGGCCTTTCAACTAAAAATAGGTCTTTATCTCTCTATTTGTAAGCCATCATTTGCTCTTGTAAATCAAGATAGAACTTCCTGGAGATTCACAAATTCCATTAAATTTCCATCCCCTCAAGAAAAATATAAAATATTCCCAGTTCCAGAAAATTATTTATCCCTTTCTTAGGGGCCCAAACTCTATTTTCTGTGAACGTGTGCTTAAAATCCTGCTTGTAAATGTCCTTATGACTCTTAAAAAAGGTAAAAAGAAAGAAAGGAAAGAAAACAACAGCTCATGTGTTCACTTTTGGCTGACTAGTATTATTATATAAAGACTGAAACAAAGATTGTTATCACTAATGATGAGTGAAACATTAATATTGTGTATTTTTTTCTCCAGTGATATTTAATTGTAACAAAAGATGCCCCAGTTCCAGCCTGAATACTGCAGCTTCTTAGCCACCCAGGTAACAGTTCCTGTTGCAGTTCCAGTTTCTTCTGTCTCCTAGAAACCGTTGATCACTGTGATTCATAGCTGGTCACTATGATGCATATTGTAAGAACCAGCCTCCAACTGACAAGCTATTCTGCTTCTGTATTTCCTGCTTGCTTATCTCATATAAACTACACACCACCAGAGATCAGAGATATCATGATATTTTGGGAATGATCCTGATAAGTGCTTGTTGATGTGAATAAATCTGCCTCCAAATCCTGGGCGTCATCTTGATGTTTCTATTTGCTGCTGCATAACTACATAGATCTAGCAAAGTTATAAGAAAATAACTGAACAAAGCCATCAGAGTTTTTAAAGATAAATAATTTGGAAAACAGATGAGTTAATGAGTTAGAAGAACACAAAAGGAGCATGAAAGTATTGGCACTTGAAAGTTACATGGAGTATAAGACAAAGATCAGGTGTATAAAATAAAATTAATAAGACTAAGAAAATGAATTAGAAATCTTAATGATTCAGATATTTCTTCCTTCCTTTGCAAGAATAATTAATTGATCTTCTCTAGTCTAGCTTTCCATCATATTTCTTCTGATGTCTATGCCCAATAACTTTTTAATCTACATAATAAACAACTCAAATTTAATATTTTTCAGAGGAGATATTTATTATTCTCACAAAATAACCAATATCCCCTTTCATTTTTTATGCTGGTAGAAGGAAATTTGTAATTTTTTCATATTCTCAGGTCAAACATCCTCTGTAAATCTCAAATTCAATCTGTCAACAACTTTTATTGACACACATGCATAGATTACACAGATTCTACTGCATGATAGACCACTGTCCAGTGTCTATTCTTCTATTATGTCTCACTAGATTGTTGCAATATGTATACTTTTAAATTTATCTCTAAGTTTCCACCTTTGTCTTACTAAGGTCTATTATCCATTTGTCAGAAGAAAGATTCTTTAAAAGTGAAAACTAAATCAGGGGCTGGGGATTTAGCTCAGCGGAATAAGCGCCTGCCTTGTAAGCAGGCAGTCGTGAATTTCATCCCTGGTACCGATAAAAATGAAAAAGACAAAAACAGTGAAAACTAAATTACATTACTTAAAAGTTCAGATACACTCAATATGAGACAAATTCCCTACCATGCTCTATGTAATCTCTTCTGACTGCCTGTTTCAACTTTTCGTACTAACATCACCCCTGGCTGATCAGACAACATATTTCATAATCATTCTAAAGATACACTTCTTCCTGGATCTTTGCACTAATTTAGATCTTTCCCTGAGATACGTATTTCTTGATATTTATGGGTTGTTTCATCCTTTCCTTAGATCTCTGCTCAAGTGTTTCCTCTTGCTAGTCTTCTCTGATTATTCTACATAAAATAGTGTTCACAAAATCTGCTGTAACATTGTATTATTTAGCAGTCAATGAAACATTTATGTAATGTAAATATATTTATTGGTTTAATGTTTTTCTTCCTTATATGTAGAACAAATTCTTTAGAGGAGGAATCTTCCTTCCTTCCATCTTTCATTCCTTCCTCCCTTCCTTCCTTCCTTTCTTTCTTTCTTTTTCTCTCTTTCTTTCCTCCCATCTTTTTCTTTCTTTCTTTCTTTCTGTCTGTCTGTCTGTCTGTCTGTCTCTTTCTTTCTTTCTTTCATTCTTTCTTTCTTTCCTGTTGTTGTTCATGTGCTCATATCTATACACATTACTATGCAATAAGTAAATAAAAAAGAAAAAATTCAAAATTTACAAAGTCACTTTAGTAATAATAGAAGTTAGATCTTCAAGGAATACAAACAAGTTGTGCTATTTTCTAATGTAACATATAGGTATTGGGAATAAATTATGAGAGTAGGATTTAAAAGAACATTTTGGGAAAACAGGATAGTTTTAAGATGTATCCACCGTCAATATTCTTCTCTCTTGAGTGTTTCTGTAAAGCAGTATCCTGAATAGGCCACTTTCTTTGTCATCTTTCTCTGAATGGGGCATTTATTGCATCATCATCATCATCGTTAATGTCATCAGTATTGGTAAATTTAGTGTAATGGGTTAGTAAACAAAATTGTATACACTTCCTGATACATAACTTTAAATTGAGTTGATCTATTTTCATTAATGCAAATATTTGCATATCTATTCAGTGAATTCAAATGCATTTTACAGACTGGAAAACTATGGATTCAGGATGAGAATTTACAAGATACACTCACATAAGTATTCATTACATTTTATAGTGCCTGATAACAAGAGAAGCAACTTGAAGAACCACATTTTATTTCTGTTGAGTTATAGCTATCATTATATAGTTATCCACAAGATGACATAATTCCATTATAACAGATTTTGTATGACTAGGGGCTTCCATTAATGTAGCCTCATAAATTTATTAAAAGCTAAAATGAAGGTTCTTGTTTTTCCAGGGTGTTTATCAAACAATGAGTTCATAGTGTTGGCTCTAAAAAGCTTGCTTTAAACTAATTAAAAGCAGTACTTATGTCACCCAAGGGCAATTGCTGCTTACTTATTTATGGTCTTATAATTTACTTTCATTAGTTTGGAGTGATTAGGCCCACTGTAGAAAAAGCTTCAGGTTATTAGGATGTTATGAACGTTGACCATTTGACTTCAAATATTCAGTGGAGTGCAAATTTCAATATTTAAGTAATGCACCTATTTGAATGTCATTAAGGGAAGTGGACTAGACCTTAAACAGGAAAATAACACAACTGAATTGCTGAATTTAAATTAGCATCTTTACTTACAGCTTTAAATGAAAAAAAAAGGAAAAGTACAATCAAAGTTGGAACCAATACACAGGTGCACGCACATGTCTTGTTTGCCCAACCAAGTGAAATCTTGAGGTAGAGATAATTCATCAGTCAAAGTAACCCAGGACCTGTACTCAGAGGACCTGATGTATCTGTCAGTAAGTAATGTAAAGATAATTTCTGCTAGTACATGACATATCTCTGCATGTCTGTATTATTTAGGGGGAAAATTAGTTTCTTGATCTTAAGTTTGAGCTTCTGCAAATACCAAATACAGATCAAAACTGATCCAGATAAAAGTTAAATAAATTCCGTCATAATCTACCTTTAGTGATTCTGGAGTACATTTGGATATATACTTCTACTATAAGCTCTGTTATAATTTTTCAAAATTTTATATACAACTATAAATATAAAAACACACAAGACATACCAACTATCTGTACTTCATTTTTCTAAATGCTGATTGAACAGAATCATTATTTTGTTCTTTAAATGAATATGACCTAAACACCTATTAAGCTTAAAAGAGATTGAATAATCCTGGGTATTCAATCAGAAATCAGCAAAATATAGCCTCTGGAAACATTATAATGTTTTATCAATATCCTAATAACAATAGTTATTTCTTGGTAGTTGTATTAATAACTGTGTATAGTAGTGAATTAGATTCCAAACCCAGGGTAATCAGATACTTGCTCCTAAGGCAAGTTCATAGATTTGCATGTGTGTTTATAGTAGGTAGTAATTCATGTTCTTTATGATCTAAGTATATTGTTTATCTTGCAGGTGATGCCAAATCAGTGATTAAAGTAAAAACTTCCAGGTAGTACAGCTTGTAATTGTCAGAGCTAGGAAATTGAAACAACATATTCTGTTTCTAGATTGAAAAGTTTTAACAGCTATATCTCTCTTGTACTTACAGAGCTATAAGATCAAAATAAATATCTGAAATATACCCCTACAATGTGTTAAAGATACTACTACTGTGATACAAAAGGACCAGCATGTCATTTCTACTGTTTTTACTCAAATGAAGCCAGTTGAAAAAGAATTTATGTAATGTACAGCCAAGATGTTGGGTCATGATAATGAATCAGCATCCAAATTTTTTTTCAAGGAGTTGGTTAAGAGGAAGCATGCTTTGGGTATAAACTATTGTAACTTCAGGAAGGTATTGTCACAGGTCATGGTACTATGGAGTTAACGAAGCAAAAGAAGAGAGTGAGAAATCAAAAAGGGAAACAAAAATGAAATATTACACCATTCTATATTTTCATGCTTCCAAGTAGTTATCATATATATATATATATATATATATGTTTATGTTAATATAAACATACATGTTAACAGACAGATTCTTTGCACAGTTTAATGTTTATTGTAAGTAAGATTGAAATTCTTAGTTACCTAAAGAAAAATATTAAGGGTGTAATAGTGAACAGGTACAGAGGGACATAAAATTTGAAGAAGTGGTTTTAAAACTACATTGGAAACAGAAGATGGCTTTAACTTTTATCATATAAATAGGAAAAGTTAGAAGATTAACAGTATTTGAGAGTTTTAACAGAAAAATACACAGCTTACACAAATTTACAGTAAAATGTGTTCTCTAGTAAAGCATTGGGAGTTAGGCAAAGAGTCCCAAGGGCTCTCCCTAGGGTGACACTAGCTGGAGCAAATGGGTAATACTTGTATCAGAACACAGAGTAACAGCAATCACTTTATTTTGCTTTGTTGTATTTGTATTTGATGAGGGAAGGTTAAAGATACCCCATTTAGACATATTCAAAGTAAATTCCCCATGGCAGATGTCCATAAACTGATCATTGGGAATGAAATACTGACCACTTTGACAAGGGAGACTGACCGGTAACCCTAGAAGTTACACTCATAAGCAAAGCAGATGTCAAAATAATATCAATACATTTCATTCTATGAGACTTCAAACACTCTGATCAAACAGCAAGTAGTTTATGAGGCTGAGATCTAAATATCTAGGACACACTTGAAAAATAGACCCTTGTTTTCTATATTAAACCTGTCTGGTGAATTTTCTGGTGACAGGGTCCTAGACTTTGTATGTTTAAAAGATTTTTGATGTAATTTGTTATGTACCCTAGTTTAGGAGTGATTATTCTTCAATGACTTTAATTCTTGCATAGGTGTCCACATCCCACAAAATGTCCTACCACTGGAAGATGATGACATTCCTAAGGAAACCTGCTCAGGCTTGACAGAGTTGGGTCCACATTGCTCTAAGACTGAAGAGATGGCTTTGGTCCTCAGCTCTGGGTAAATCTTTCCTTGACAGGACAGGATTCTGGTACTGTACATTTATTTGTTTTAAATAATCAAAACTGAAATAAATCTGGGGTTGGCTTCAGCCTCTCATTTCTCTTTGTGAAGCTTTTGTCAAATACTTTTTTTTCTCTCTCTCTATTTTGTGTAGAATAGGAAAAATAGTAAATAATGGCTTCTCTTAACTTTTAACTTTGGTCCTGCTATAATAATACTTCATGGTGTATGGACATAGACACAACATATGAAGCACATAACTCTGCTTTTGGGATTAATAGGTAATAGGTCACTGACAGCTCAATATTTAACATTAATAATATGCACTAGTACTTTTACCTAGAATGCTTCTTCTCTCTGGCCAGAATCCAAAAGTTATAGCATTGTTTAATATATGATAGTATTTCCAAGTGTAAGCATTGTAAAGCTCATATTTTTAGTTGATAATTATTTCTCTGGTCAGTAAAGGAAACATCATTCTCCTCCTTTATTCTTCCATATATTAAGTGAAATAATGACTAATTTCTTCCAGTCTTTCAGTGTGTGCAGAGATAAATGAAAGTTAGTTTCTTCAAATAATGACCGTCCGAATAGAAGCTGCTGAAGGATAGTGCTCTGTTGGATAGATATACAGGTTAACACACCAACATTCAGTTTCTGTTATAAACATTTTCAGCATTTCTTATTAAAATCTCTCTTCTCTTCTCCTTTCTACTTTTTCCCCAAGCAGTTGACCTGTATTTTCCCATCATCTAGATCTCTCACCTTTGGATGATGAAGAACTGAAGGAAAGTGTGAAGCGCGGACCGATTACTGTCCCACCACCTTCCCTGAGAGGTTCTCATCTCTCACTGCCTCAAAACCATCCCAGTGCGCGTGCTGTTCACTACTGTTACTCCAAGTGTGGCCCATCGACCGACACTGGTGACAAGACTCAGTTAGAGAATTCAAATATAATTTTATAGAGAAGCTTTTGGTTTGTTGAGTTTAAATTGCTAGAAACAGAAATTTCATTTTGTCCTTTTATTTCACCTTTCCAGTAATTTACAATATTTTACGAAGTGTCTCTTGCAAAGGAGTTCAAAGTAAACAAACAGACAAAATATCAAATTAACCATGGCAAGTTGTTTTTTTTTTTTTTTTTCTCTGCAGATAAAGTTACCGATTTTTACAACTAAATATAGAGTATATCAGTTAACTCTGCATTTCAAAAATTATGGCAAATTTGTTTAGTTTACATTTTTCTCAAGTAGTCTATGTCTTTTATACTACAGAGAGTTTGAGGGATGTTGCTCTCAAACATCTTTCTTCAGTTTCTGCTTCCTTTTTTGATGTTTGTTTGTTTTGGTACCAGGACTGGAACTCAGGACCTCACACTTGCCAGGCAGGTGCTGTGCTACTAAGCTACGTTCCTGACCCTTCCATTCCTGTATGGCATTTCTAAGCTCTGTCCTCTTGGTGTAGGAGTGGTAACCTCACTACTGTTAAGAGCAAGAGCCTGGTTTTTGTGCTGATATGTTGATCATTATGCTGATATGTTTTTCCAAAATTCTCTCCTTTGATTCTGCTAACTTGAATATGCCATCTGCTCCTCAGTGGACCACAGACTGATGCCATTTCTATGCTACATTTTCCCAGTTAGGTCTACATTCTAGTATTCAAGGCCATACCACTTTACTGTCTATATCATCTCTACTCAGAATTATCACATTTTATATAGTGACCTGTTAAAAAGGAAATGAAACAGCTTCCTCATGCCTAACTTGAGGAAGACAAAAGCCATTAAGCTGCCAGTCAACATTACCCAGATGTCTGCATCAGGTTACCTCATTTCTCAAATCCTTTATTCCCTCTGGCTAATTGCACAGTATGTAGTTTATTTGCTCTCTGACTCTTGTCACAAACTCCCCTTAATTGCCCTAATTCACATCCTGCAACTTTGCAATAAAGAAAACGAATACACTTGCTGGGAGCTAACAGTCATTCACTCTGGCACTGAGCACCCTTAATTCCAGCTTTAGCATTGTCCCCATTTGAAGACAACCTGACACATCTTCACACAGCAATGATTTTTCTCACCTTCACAAAAGAATGCAGAACACTTAGCTTGAAAACACTTTATTCACATTTTTATTACACAACTTTTTCAGTTATAAAGGAACTCTTCTAGACAGTGCTATAGGCTATGGTGAAGTATGGTTCCTAACAATTTCCAAGCATTACCTCTAATTTTGAGCTCTATAGTATGAATATGCATGCCCTTTCTTATTTATCATATTTTTCCATGCCATCAGCATTTAATGTGTATTTTAAAAATATGTTATTGTATTAGACCTCAAATTATAATCCAATGTGCTATAATAACCCTACAACTAACATCAAGAAACTTTATGTTCTCACATTTATGCAGTATTTGTGTAGGAAAACCATGATAACTATCCTTAAGATACAAATATATCCATATTTATTTTCATCTTAACTTTCGGTATTAGTACTAAGCTATACAGGGCCTCAAGCATATTCTCTAGATCAGCAAGTAATTATTTTATATTTGTGAAGAAAATCATATTCTAAAGTCTAGAATAAGTAACATGAATTTATAGTGAAGTAAAAATCTTCAGCAAAGGCTTTTAAATTATTTTACACTTGGGAAATCCAAAACTTTTGTTACACTATTAGGAACAGAAAGACTCACTTGATGTTTTCTGTTCTTGTGTAGTTTATTTATTTATTAATTTTTGGTGCCTGGGATCAAACTTATGACCTTACATTTGCCAGACTGGCATTTATGCCACTGAGCTAAATTCCTGTCTCTTGCTGTTAAATGTAGTTTTTATGTTGCAACATATATTACAAGATGAGTCTGCCTTATGAAGTATATCATTGATACTTTTAAGGAAAAATATTCCTTGTTGTTATCATGTATATTAGTCAGTTTTTCATCTCTGAAACCAAATATATGACATACACAATGTAAAGGAGAGAAGGTTTACTTTAACTGCTGGTTTTAGAAATTTCAATTCAAGGCTGGCCAGTTCCAAGGCTGAAATTTTATAGCACAGAAGCTTGGCAGAGGAAACCTGGCCACCTCTTGGTACCAAGAAGCAGGGAGACCTACAAGATAGCTATAAGAGAAGCTAGGAGAGAAGCTGCAAGAAAGCCACCATGAGAAAAGTACTCCCCAAAGCATGCCTCAATTATTTATAAGTATCTCAATGTGATCATTCTTTATGGCTGAGTAATACTCCATTGTATATGCCCAGAAGTGGAATGGCTGGGTCAAATGGAACTTCCAGTCAAAATGTTTTGAGGCATCTCTAGACTGACCTCCACATTAGTTGCACCACTCTGCACTCCCTCCAAAAGTGCAGAAAAGTTTCTTTTTCCCTGCAGCCTCTCCAGCATTCTCTCTCAGTGATTTTCTTGTTAGTGTATAGAAATGCTATTGATTTTTAAGTGTTGACTTTGTATCCAGCTGCATTACTGAATTTGTTTTTTATACTTAGGAATCTTTCAATGGAGTTTTAGGGGTCTTCTATGTAGAGTATCATGCCATCTGCAAATAATGATAATTTAATTTCTTTTTCCTATCCTTTCTCCTTTTATTTCTCTCTCTTTCTAATTACTGTATCTAGTGTTTCCAGAACTATATTGAATAGAGGTGATGATAATGGACATCCTTTTTTGTTCCCGATTTTAAGGTAAAAGCTTTCAGTTTTTGGCCATTTAATACGATTCTGTTCTGGTTTGTCATAGATGGCTTTTTATCATGTTGATGTAAAGAAATACTAAAAGTGTTGGACCTTATCAAAAACTTTTTCTGCATTTATAGAAATGACCATGTGATTATTATTTTTGGCTTTGTTGATATGACATAAATAATAACATAAATAAATGATTACATTTATTGATTTAGGTATGTTGAACCATCCCTGCATGCCTGGGATGAACCCCTCTTGGTTACGGTATATAATCTTGATGATTCGCTGCATTCTGTTTGCCAATATTTTACTGAGAATTTTTGCATCTATGTTCATTAGGGAGATTGGTCCTTTTTGGCTGAGTCTTTCTCAGCTTTTAGCAATAGAGTAATATTTGCTTCCAGGAATGAGTTAGGGAGAATTGCTTCCCTTTAATTTCATTGAAGAGTTTATTGAGTGTCGGCATTAAGTCTTCTTTGAATTTCTTGTAGAATTCCACAATGAATCCATCTGGACCTTGGTTTTTCCTTGTTGATAAGGATAATTACATCTTGAATTTTGTTAATTAAAATTGGATTATTCAGCATTTTACATCTTCTTGACCCAGCTTTGGTAATTCATATATTTCTAAAAATCTGTCCATTTCTTCTGTGTTATCAAGCCCTATGAGAGTAGACGTTTTCAAAATAGGAATTGATGATCTGTATTTCAACAGGATCTATATTGACTACACTCTTTCATTCCTTATTACCTGAATTTGAGTTTTTACTTTACTTTTTAAAATAAGCTTGACTAGGTGTTTATCAATTTTATTTATTCTTTCACAGAACCAATTCTTTGATTCGTTGATTCTTTGGATTGTTTTCTTAGTCTCCATTGCATTGATTTCTGCTCTGATCTTTATGATTTCCTCCTGCTTTTGGCTTTGGGCTTGGCTTGCTCTTCTTTTCCTAGATGTTTGAGGTGTAGCATCAGGTTATTTATTTCTGTTTGTTCTGTTCTGTTTTCTTGATGTGGGAATTCACTGCAATTTCATTTCATCCCCCTGTTCTAATAAATTGTATTTGCATTTCTGTTTGCTTGTAGATATTATTTAATTTCTTGTTGAATTTCCTCTATGACCCACTGATTGCTCAGTGGTTTATTATTCAATTTCCATGTGTTTGTGTGGTTTTTGTAGTTTTTTGTCATTAATTTCTAGTTTCATGTTGCTATGATCTGATAACATGCATGGGATAATGTGAATTATTTTCCATTTGCTTAAGCATGTTCTTTGGGGTAGTATATGGTCTGTTTTACAGAATGTCCAATGTGCTGCTCAGAAAAATGTATAATCTGATGTTTGTGGATGGAACACTCTGTATATGTCCACCAAGTCCTTTTGTTTGCGGGTGTGATTTTGTTCTGCTATTTCTTTGCTGATTTTCTGTCTAGTTGATCTGTCCCTTTATGTCAATAGCATGTTAAATTTTCCTGTAGTAATTGTGTTATTGCTTATTTGATTTTTAATTTCTGTTAATATTTGTTTTGTATATCTGGTTGCTCCCAAATTTGGTGCATATATATTTAAGCTTATTACTTTTCCTCTTGAAGTTTTCCCCTAGCTAGTAGGTAGTGACCTTTATCTCTTTGGATCATTCTTGGTTTGAAATTCACATTGTCTGCAAAATGAATAGCTAAGTCTGCTTTTTGGGGGGTTTTTTGTTGCACGAAGTAGTGTTTTCCATACTTTGACTTTCAGTCTGTGACCTTCCTTTTGGGTTAGATGGGTTTCCTTGTAGACAGCATATGGTTGGATGTTGTTTCTTGATATATTCTGCCAGTCTATTTCATTTAATTGGTTAATTTGTGTCATTTACATTAATTGTTATAACTGATGTATGTCAGTTTATTTTGATATGTTATGTTTCTGTTGTTGCTTCTTTACCTTTCCACTCTGTTTAATTGTCTGCCTTGATTGTTGGGTTTTTTTCCTATTTCTATCTGGAATGTCTTTCAATATTCATTGCAAGTTTTTTTTTTGGTGGTCAAAAAGTTCTTTCAGCTGTTCTTTGTTGTGGAAGTATCTTATTTCCCCATCCATTTTGAACAACAGTTTTGCAGGGTACATCAGTCTGAATTGAAAGTTGTTTTCATTTATCAAAATATTTCACTCCATGCTCTCTTGACTTCATTGTTAGTGTTGAGAAGTCTGCTGTGATTCTTATAGGTTTTATTTTATAGGTGATCCCTGTCTCTTCTGTCTAGCTCTTTTGACATTCTGTGCTTATGTTAGATTACTGGGATGTTGATTATTATATGTCGGCATGTAGTTTTATTTTGGTTTAGGCTACTTGGACTTCTATATGTTTTACTGATCTATATGTCAGTTTCAATTCTCATGTTTGGTAAATTTTTAGGTTTTACTTTTGTAAACAGCCTCTTCCTATCATGTGTATTGTCACTTCTTTTTCATTTATCCCTATCAATCTTATATTGTTTTTCTTTGTATCATCTTGCAGCTGTTGAATTGTTATTTTCTGATTCCTTGTTATTTTTAAAGCTCCTTCCTTTCCTATTCACTACCTGCAATCTTGTCTTCGAGGTCTGAAAGTGCATCTTCACTTTCATTGAGGCAGTTTTGCCAACTTTCAAAGGAATTTATGCTTTCCTATATATCTATTTGAAACTGCTTCATGCATTGTCTTTTTCTTATATTATTCATTCATGTTTTCCATCTTTTTGAATTGCTCCTCTAATTTTTTTAAAAGTACAAACCTTCTTTAGTTGCATTTAGCATTTCTTACAGTACATTTATCATTTCCTTTTTTACCTGGGAGATTATTTCTGTTGAGATCTTTTATAGCTTCTCAGAGTTGTTTCTTTACTTCAGTTGTTATCATTTCAGAAATTTCAGGTATATGGCTTACATTTTCTACTATGTCCATGTCTCCGAAGTTTTCTTGGGATGACCGGGAGGTTTGAGATTACATTTTGATCTTTTGTTTTGCCATTTTTCTATATTTCTGGATTTTGAGTGATGTTCAAAAGCTTCCCCATTCACTATGAATCACTTCCTGCACTTTTTGCTCCGGGGGTTGAATTCAGGCAAGTGCTAGCTGCTTGGAATCACTGGGCATGCCCAGTTAGGCCTGTAGGGACCTGCTGTGCGTCCTCTGGTGATTTGTAATGCTAGGCAGGGTCTTTCTGGCTGGGAGCGATGTTCCAAAGCTTTCCCCCTGTGGTTGGAATCACCTCATGCATGCTCGACTCCCAGGGCAGAATAGAGGTCATTGGGTGTAGCCCAGTTAGGCATTTTGGGACCTCCCGTGCATTCTCCTGTGATTTGGGACTCTGGGCAAGATTTTGCCTGGGGCTGCAAGCGATGTTCTTAAGCTTCCCTTGTGCGCTGCGAGTCACCTCGCACAAGTTCGGCTCCCAGGGTGGAGTGGAGGTCACAGGGCATGGCTCAGTTAGGTTCACCAGGGAACTCTGTGAATTCTATGGTGAGTTGGCATGCTGGGGTCTTACCAGCTGGAAACAATGTTCCAAAGCTTCACTCGTGCGCTGGGAATCACCTCGCACACGTTCAGTTCTCAGGACAGAATTGCCATTGTTTTCTATTTCATTTCCTGGATATGAGATGAAGACATTTGCTCTTCTGCCATATACTGGCACCATGATGTGCCATCATAGAAACAAAATAATAATGCCAATTGCTCATGGACTTGAACTTTTAAGCCATGAACTAAAATAAAACTTTTCTCCTTATAAATTGAATTTTAAGTATTTATTATAATAATGCAAATCTAAGACAAATATGTTATTACATAATAGCTTCATTCATCCATTTATCCATCCATCTATGCATTCATTCAATAGATTGATTATATTTCAACACACTGTTTAAGTCCTATTTGCTATCCTGACTCTTCCAGTTACTTCTAGAAAATATTTTAAATTTAAATCTCTCTACATCATCTTCTGGTCTAAAACTCTTTATGTATCTCTAACACCCACAAGATATATATATATATATATATATATATATATATATATATATATATATAAAAATTTGGCTTTTTATTCCAGACAATATTTCACTAAATTTTTTAGACTGGCTCCAAAAGTGTGAACCTCCTGCCTCAGCCTCCCCGGTAGGTGAGTTTGTGGAGGTGTGCCCCAGCATTGGGTGAATTTAAGCAGTATATAAGCACTAGGAGGTTGCACTACTATTCTTCATGTACATTCTGTCTGACCTTTTCCAATAATTTTGCTATAGAGAACACATCTATTCCTACCTTATTTTGTAGCTGCAAAAAACTATATAATAACAGCTTAAATACAAGACCCCCTGACATTTCAGTTAATTATTTTTAATGTTTGATTTCCCTCCTGTAATAAAATTATAATTTATATTTACAAATATTTATTTTTAATTAATTTTATTGGTATTTTGATATACTTGATCACAAACATTCACCATAGGGAGTTTACACATTTCCACAATAGATCTTATTGTTTTCCCATTCCCCTATGCCCTCTTCAACATTTCTTCTTTCTTTATTTATTTATGAAAGCTTTATTTCCATTTTTCCTTCTAATATCTTTTTTCTTAAATTTTATTGAGTACACATTGTTTTAGGAACTTTGTATATAGCATTATTTAATTTTTGAAACAACCATTAAAGAAGATAAATTTATGCTTATTTTACAAATGAGAAAAACAGGCTCAGAGATGCCAATTGCCCTAGAATTTCAAAAATATTTAATGGAACAATATTTTCTCATTTCACATTAATATTGAATCCATTCTTTCATACTTTCCTTCATTTTTTTACACAATGTTTGACTTAGTTCACTAATTGGTTATCTAGAGATTATACACTACTTTTATTTGAAAAATAGCCTACAACTTCTTTTCTTTCACACTCTGCTTTATTTTATTATCAAAAACAAGATACACATAAGTAACTACACAAACATACCAAGATGACCTTAACTTTTGGTCAGTTTAACTAACTTTAAACAGATATTCTTCCTGACCATAGAATCCTATCCTTCTCTCTCTTACTGTATTTACTTTAAAAAAAAAAACTTGCAGTTATAATGTCTGTCTCAACTTCTATGAGATATAAATCTTCACCAGCCTCTTGTTAAGCCTAGGAAAATTTTTTCAAGAACATCAGAGACTTTTCTGTTAACTGTTATAAAACGGGACAGCATCCTGATCTCCCATCCTCTATGGAAGTGCAGGTGCTCACCTTCCATAAGAACCAGCTGCTGCACACAGATGGGCTCATCACATGGACCAACTTCTTCACTAAAGTTCTGCACTATCTTACCCCCATGCTTAAATATTACCCTTCTGTCTTTTCAGTAAGGTTTATTTTAATCTTCTGCCTCCTTTTTTTTAAATGAACAAAGAACAAAATCAATGATAGAGAATTTCAAAACAACAAAACAGGAGATTAACAATGGTTAGTATATTGTGTTGCTATCTTCAAAGTAGTTGTTCAGATTACAAGACAAAGGCATGAAAAAATGATCAATGAAAGAACAAACCATTTGTTTTGGTCAACTAATGTAAATTAGTAGTATAAATATCTATTTTGCAAATATATATATATATATATATATATATATATATATACATACTGTTTTTCTGTCTTTATTTTCTTCTTTTCCTCATCGTAGTTATCCTCTTCTTCTGAGCAATTTCCCCCTTTCGTTTGCACAACATCTATTATATATTTTGTATCCTATTTACTCTTATAGTTTTTACATTAGAAAATACAATGTTTATATTATATTTGATTTATTTCACTTGTGAGTATGGTCCTAAGTTGCATACATTTACCTATGAAACTTTGCAGTTTATCCTTCTTTATAGCTAAGAAGTATTCCATTGTACAAAAATACTACTTTTTTTATCCATTCTGCTATCAATGGGCATTTGGGCTGTCTCCAAGTTTTAGTTATTACAATTTGTGCTGCTATAAACATGAGTACACATATATTGCTGAGATGTGATGTTTTCAACTCTTCTGGGAAAATCGTCAGAGCAAGAATAGCTGAATTGGATGGGACCTTCAAACCTATGTTTTGAGCAGTTTTTACACTGACTTTCGCAGTGATTATACCAGTCTACACGCCTACCAGCAGTTCCGCCAGCATTTGTAATTGGTTGATTTCTTGAGGATTACTATTCTTTGTGGAGTGAGATGCAATCTCAGTGTTGTTTTAAATTGCATTTCTTGAATGACCAGTGATACTGAAAATATATTTATTTGATATTTATATTTCTTCATCTGAGAAGTGCATATTCATCTCAGATGCCCATTTCTGTCTCTTGCCTCTTTTTGCAATAGCCTTGAATAAAATGTTTCTGTCTGTTTAAATCTAGTGGAACACTTTTTCTTTGACAATATGGACAAATGCATATTGTTTACATCTGTTTACCACCTTTTTTCTCTATCTTTGAGGTTGTAGATTCTTGTAAAAATCACTTGGTATACAATACAAATCTAAGGAAGAAATATGTGTGTCTTATTTATCATGTAAACCTAATACTCCTTCTCTGTTAGATGTATTCAATTTTCAAAAATAATTTTTGAGGATTTCTGCCTGTAGAGGAAGAACATTTATTTTAGCTGGGTATACAATGTTTCTTGAAATTAATATCAACATTTTTTAAGTAAGTAAATTGTGAATTTCCTTTGTTGGCATGACATCCATGGGCAAAAATATCTTGTCATTTACTTCTGTATACATGGCAAAAGAATTCATGCTTGTGTGTGTATTAATATCTATATATTAGATCTATTTAACGCTTTATTTACAATTTTGATATATGCTGCCTGCTGACGATGTTGCTTTCACAATTATGTATACAGTCCATACAGTCCAAATATGTATTATTACATTAGCTATTTTGAAGAAAGTAACACAACATAAAAGCTAGTGCTGATTTAATATCATCTTGTTTTGAAGTCCCATCAAGCTGTAGTACATCTGTTTCCACTGGTTTTAACATGTTGTATCTTACTATATTTCACTATACGCTATAGTATAAACAAAACTCTTTATAGGCAAAGAGATAATATAGAAATCATTGTTTATTTTCTATTAGCAGGTTCTAAATACCCTGTAATTCTTGCATTCTCTTGAAAGGCTTCACACTGTCTAGATACGCTTGATATTATAGCACGCGAAGTTACACTCAAATAATTTAAGGAAAGAGGCACTGTGGTGAATACTATTATGTTAGATTATCTGGTGGTGAAACACAATGATGCTTGAATTGCTCGGTTCCGCCCTCGTTGTTCTATTACAATGTCCTCTCTTATCTCAATCTTCCCCCTATTTTTAAATTAATCTATTTTCTCTCATTTTTTTTTAATTAAGGGAAAACTAAATTAAAGAATAACGGGACATATTATAGTAACTTTTTTGTTGTCCTATTAACCTGACTTCAACCCCAGTATTGCTCTCCCCATCTTGTTCTGTCTGATTGTTATATATTCTTCTTTGTTTGATAGTATCAAGTTTGAGGGTATAGGCAATCACTTTGAAGGCAACAAGATATACTATGATGCCCAATATGGATTGACTATCATCCTTTTTATTTTTGAAGTCCTGTAAGGTCCTCAGTGTAGATTTTATGGTTTTGTTCCATATTGTTTTGATCAATTCTATTATATCTGATGATATAGACAACTCAGTTTAAAAATAGCAAGAGAGGGGGCTGGGGATTTAGCTCAGCGACATAAGCACCTGCCTTGCAAGCAGGCGGTCGTGAGTTCGATCCCCGGTACCGATAAAAATGAAAAAGACAAAAAAAAAAAAAAAAAAAAAAATAGCAAGAGGCACAATGGTAACCACTTTTAATCACCTGGTATTCTATTTTTGCATCACGTGCTATGCCCACCCTTCTGTTCTGACTCTGTTTTGCTTAGTCACATTTGTTTTTATTCTCTTCAAAAAAGTAATAAGAACCGTGAGAGTAATAAAACCCTAAAAGTCTAATTGTTACTGTAAAAAAGAGGAAAGTAAGGTGGACTAAGGGATATAACCACAGGTATGTTCAAGAGTGTAGGATAGAAAACCATATAACTGAGCTTTTGTTGGATCATTGAATGGAACTGTCTCCAATTTCACTGTATGAATGTTCACTTTATATACTTTAATTTAGTGATATGGACAACTGTTTTGGGAAAATAATGTGTAGCCTGTAAACTGGTGATTTTGTACTGTGTATATTTTTTTCTAGAAATACTGTATTTTACAGCATTTTTTATGTCCTTTCTGTTTTTTTTCTCTTCTCTCTTTAAATAAAAAAAATATGTATTATTGCATATACAGTCCTTTCTGGGACTGCTCAAGAGCTATGGTTATCACTTTTCTTTCTAAAGCTTGCTTATTGGAAATGAGTACGTTACATTGTCATGCTACACTTAGTGTCTTCTTGAGAGCAGTCACATTGACTCTGCTTTATTCTTGCCTAAGTAGTAAAATGATGTACCTTATTTATATGTGAGTCCAGAAGAAAAACTAGTGGCAATCTTTCTTTGCTTAAGCAAGGATACAGCCGCATATGTTCTTATTGGGACAAAGAATTTGAAAGATGTAAAAATATTTTAATAAGTACTTTAATAATTTTTAAATATTTGAAGAAGTTTTTGGCTTTTCCATTGCTTTCTCCAAATAAACACTTAATAGGCTAAAGTTGTTGGACACTCAGATTGATGAAAAACTGTGGGGGAGGTTTTTTTTTTGTGTGTTATGGGTTGTAGTTAGATGCCCTCCAAAGCCTTATGTGATGATAGGTGGAATTTTGGGGATGGCTGAGACTGTTTGGTGCTGGGGTTAAGAATGCCTGACCTTGGGTGTAGCTGGCACTGCTCAAGAGGTTTACAGCCGAGATAGAATATAAAGGAAAAGAAAAAAGCTGTTGCCACCATCGTTCGCAGCTGCTGCTTCTGTTGCTGTTGCTTGTCTTCTGCTGTCTCCTGCCTGTTCTGCAATTCCACTCTACCGTGCCATCCTGCTTTGGAGTCAGTCAGTTACAGACTGGAACCTCTACAAACTTGAGCCTTTCCTCCTTCAACTTTAGTGTTGAATACTTTGTTCAGTAGTGTATAAAGTAACTATGACACTATGAAATATTTAAGAAAATAAACAATCATATAATTTATAATATTAATCTATGTAGATGGACCAATGTCCTCAGGAGTTCTATTTAAATTGTTTAAATACAAATGTGGATGTTCATAATAATCTCTCTAATATATTACTTACCACACACTATTTCAATAGTCACAATGTAGGAGAAAATGAGTCCCCAACTAGTATACTCTAAATTTTTAGTTGTCCAGGTAATAGATCTTATTGCAATTCTAGTTGCTTCTATCTCCTAGAAATGGTTAGTCACTGTGATGCATAGCTGATCACTATTATGCATATTGTAAGATGCAATCAAAGACAGACAAGTCCTCTAACTCTATACTTTCCCTTTTCAACTCCATTAAAGACCTCTTTCCCTGATCCTTAAGTCCTAATATTTTGGAAATGATCTTGATCAGTACCTATCAACATAAATAAATCAGCCTCCAAATTCTGGGTATTGTTTCAGTGTTTAATGTTTGCTGTAGCATCTGTTATGTTGGCAGGGAAGACTAACCATGCTGACCTCTTTGGTCATGGCCCTCATCGATGGAGCAAGGACATCTCCAGGTCCCAACCTCAAGATTTCCAGAGTCCCCTTGGAGGTCTGCAGGAGGATTCTTGGCTCCCTGCCTGAGTAGTTCACATCAATTCCCAAAGAGAGAGGGACGTAGTCTGTTTGTTTGTTTGGCTGCCTGATTCCAGTAAGATGCCCCAGGGGTATCCCAGATAGTCTGTCTATCAGTCCTGCTCAGGTCCACCAGAAAAGGAGTCTGATCTACATCCATTTGTCAAGACCACCTCAAGGGAAGGGAGTTGGAATGTTAATCTCTGAGTGCCTGTTGAATGAATGTGTGAGTGGAATAGACAGCATATGCCATAGGCTGCTCAGTCTGTGCACCAGGACTGGGAAGCACTAGTGACAGTAGCTGAATGTCCTTCACCTGCAGGTCTGTGGTGACATGGGGTATAATGGAAGCCTCTCACACTCCTTAACTAAGTTGCACCTAAATCTCTGGGAGAGATATGGCCAGGTGGGCATCTGAAGTCTCATCCTAAGGGCTACCCTCTGTTGTGTCATTGTTCAAGGGTGCACAAAGCACATGTAGAAAGTCAGAGATGGGAGCTAATAATTACAGGAAAAAAGGGGCTTTTATAGAATTAAACATGCCTTCCTGTGTTTCAAAGAAAACAAAGGTCCATTCTTCCTTACAATCCTGCCTTGGCACTTTCATCAGTCACAGCAGTTGCTGCCAACACCGATAGCTTCACCCACACCCAACACTTCCAGCCAACTGAACCAGTTCCAGTTTGATTAGTCACTGCCTGCATTCATCCATGCTGTCCCATGCCCTGGAGACACTATTCTGGTCAGATGGCATCATCTAACACTCACCTAAATAAGACTGTCAGGAATTCTTTCTGAGTTCAACTTTGAATACTACTGGAAAAAATTGGACTGTGATCCCTGATGAATGAATTTTTGTGGCCTCTTCGAACGTTCAACCTGCCTTGAAGCATAAAATCAGTCAAGGGGTTCTTAAAGACGTGAAAGAAAGGGAACAAAAAATGCATCAACCACTATTATTCAGAAACCTAATAAAAGAAAAATATCTGATGTCCATAAGAAAATCAAGTCTGATAGATGAACATACCCTCTGATTGTGAGTTACAAGTGTTATGGACACAAAAACAAATGTCCCTCTATCTGTAAGATACAAAGACACCAGACTATCCACCTGACTATCCTCAACCTGAGCCTCCCCTCACTCTGACTAGTCTGAAAGAAGACGGTAGACCAAGCTGTGTCAAATTGAGCCCCAAAAGCCCTCAGTCATGGCAAAAGTCAGGGCCAAATCTGTGACTTTCCTGGTAGACAATAGAACAGAAGTTCTCTCTGTCAAAAAGTTACCATCACCAGGGCAACTGGGATTCTTACCTCTTACTCCTTCTGTCAGGCACAGACTTGCAGCATGGGAAAACATCTCATCAAGCATGAATTCCTGCATAAGCCAGTTCTGATACCTCTTCTGGGAAAAGACCAGGTCTTCAAGTTAGAAGAAAGCATTTCCTTTGCATCCAGCCAGTCAGGCTTCCTTTCTGTTAACTCTGCACTTTCAATTTTGACTATTTCCCAAGAGGAAGATGATGACTCCATCAGAAACAGATGACCATAATCCTGAAGTTTTGAAACTTTCAGAGGTATGGGCTAAAGACCTGCCTGGGGCCTGGAGATCAAGTGTGATACTTTGCTGTGATCCACATCACATGGGAAGCACAAACAGGTACCTAGCCTGCAGTTCCCAACCCATACACACATTTTAGACTCTCACTCAATTGTCACAAGCGTTTAGGGTTTCTCTCGTTATTTTCAGGTCCTAGCAACAGATTCGATTCTGGAACAGTCTGTTTATCTGTCCCTTCCAGGTCTATTATCATCTGCCAAGAAAGAAAAAAAAAAAAAATGAGACTTCAAACCTGCAAAATGTCTATAGACTGTCAAACTGCTACAATACACATCTCTTGCCTATAAAGCCAGTTCACAATCTCTGGGTTGCCAATGCCACAATGATTTCTCTCCAAGTACATTGTCTCAGTCTTCTGCCATCCACAGACTGCTGGCATACTTCCTGGATCTAAAGAGTGTCTTCTAGGCTTTAATCATCCTGTCAGCAAGCCCCTCTTTGCCTTTGAATAGAAAGACCCAGTTCTGCACAAAGGTCAACTGACCTGGGTTCAACCTCCCTGAGGTTCAAAACTCTTTTACTCTCTTTGGAGAAGCCCCCACAGAAGGTGCCAGTAGTTTCCAACACAGAATATCACTGCATTTCTGACTAATGTTACCCAAGTTGCCTACTGGAAAGACACAAAAGCTCTGCTACATTATCTTTCAGAAACTGGTTATAAGAAAGGAACTCAACAAATTTTTCAATGCTGCTGGCTTCCATAGACTCTAGATCCTTCAGTTAACAAAATCAATGATGTTACTCAAATAATCAGGCACTGGGAGTGCCCAATGGTCTACCTATACAAATACTTGGGGCTAGTCACTAGGGCCTCCCTCCTATGCCTTTGTGCCCTAATAACTACTGTCCTGCTCAAGAAATCTGACCAACTCAAGTTAGGTGAAACCTAACTGTCCAGGTATCAGATGCTGTACGGGACAACCTGAATAACTGCAGATCACTTAGTCCTGCTACTTATCTGATTACTGAGCTGAGTCTACAAGGCCATGATTAAAAAGTGAACCCCCTGACAGATGCTGAGCACACCCTGTTTAGCAATGGAATAGCTCTGTTAGGAATAGAATCTGACAAGCTAAATATGCTGTGGTCACCTTGGACAAAGTTATTTTACCAAAGTTCTCATGCTACTGCCTCATTCTGTTTTTTGGAAACCTGCCATCATTAACACCAAACCTGTGCCCCTAAGCTTCCTCTGGGGATCCAATCTACTAAAACATCATCCCCAGCCCAAATTGTCTAGTACTCCTGGAAGACAGTCAGACCAGCCTCCACCATACAATTTTAATCACAGTACTGGCATCCATACCCCTGCACCCACCTCAGGCTTCATTATCTGTGTCAGTGGCCCTAACCTCTTCCCATTTAAAGAAATATAGACACACTTACTGCTCATTTACACCTACTGAGGCTGGCCAAAGGAATTCCCTACTTGAGCTTCCCAGCAATAAAACTTCATAGGGTCTCACTATGAAAGATCCTTCCTAGATATGGCATACCCTTGATTATTGGCAGCAACAACAGGCCGATATTTGTATCACAGATAACTAAATAAAATCTACATACAACATGCAGGCCACAAACTCTAAAAAGTTAAAAAAGGAAAACGTAACCCTGCAAAAACATCTTGTAACTAGCTCCACAAAAGTTTAGCTAAAAGCCCAATAGATATGTCCAGTAAAGATTTTCTAGGAAACTAAAGGGGGGGGGGTGTAACAGAAAATGTGTCCCTTCTTCCAATATACTTCAGTTTCTTAGTTGCTCAGGAAATAGTTCTTGTTTCAGTTCCCATTGCTTCTGTCTCCTAGAAATAGCTGGTCACTGTGATTCACATCTGGTCACTATGATACACATTGCAAGAATCAATGAAAGAGAGTCAAGTAATCTATCTCTGCTTTGCAATCCCATAAAAACCTTCTTCTCTGAGAAAGCCTGATATTTTAGGAATGATCCTCATCAGCTGATGAGCATAAATCCACCTCAAAACCTGTAGTGTAGTTTCAGTGTTTCTGTTTGCAGTAGCAATAAAAGATATAAATAGGTTAGTCTCATTTTTCTGCTTACAATATTCCAACACCGTTTTTTGTTAATGAACTAACACACAAACTCCCTTATATAACAGCTCTGAATGTGCTACCTGTGTTTTTAATGCTAGGCTTGGGGCCTGGCCCATACTAAAGATTTCAAGCTCTATCTTATAGTGACATGGAGAGGATCTTGAACCTTCAAATAGGTTGTTGTTCTTTTTTGCATTACACTAAAGAACTTGTATTATAAATATAATTTTCTGCTAGTATTTTCAATAGTTATGTGATGTTTAAAATATTGGCAGTAATTCTTAGAGAATTAAAATGCAAAAGTTTTATAGGGTGGAAACAATTACAGTTTATATGTACTTTACTCACGGTTTGAACACTGTGTGCGACCAACAGTATTTTCAGGGCCAGCAGACTAAGTTTAGTTAAAGTAAAAAAGGTTTTTCATTTTTATAATTTGAGAACATATTTCAGAGAGAGAGAGAGAGAGAGAAAGAGAGAATGATGTTAGTCATACTGCTTTTTTATATTTGAAGAATTTTACTTTTATCAGACTCGGGAAGAAGTAACATTTCTATTAAATATTTAAAGAAGGCCTATAACACTTCAGAAAAGGTCTGAATGAACTTTTTCTGGTAGCAATGTCTACAGGGAAAGAAAGAAATATACCAAAATGTATCATTTTTGTACTTTATTATATGAATTTATGTGAGACTATGAATATCATTTGATATATCATATAGTGTCACACATTTTAATACATTTAGAGAACACATTCTGAAACTCTATGTTAGTGAAGTATGACACTTTTCTGAGAATAAAACTACTTCATTTATACCCAAACCTGACTATATTTTCTTTAACAAAAATTTAAATGGCTCTAGGTACTCACTGAAACTATTTTATATATCATCCTTCCCATGATGAAAAATATATGTTCATCTCCAAGTCTGAAGTGATTTCATTCTAAGCTCCTTACAAATAGATTTTATGCTACCATATATGCTCTTCTGCCTCTTAAATTATATGAAAATGCAGTAACACAGAATCTCAGACTTCCAAAGATAATTACTTCTTTCTTCTCAGGACCAGCTTCTTTAAAGGAGTTGGAATTGTATGAGGTAGAAACTGATGAGATGGCACTGAAGGGTTTACAGGGCTGCTGAGAAGACGAGTTCCTATTTTCTGCATGTAGGACACGTCTGAGAGATAGGAGAGACCTGGTCAGCACAGCTCCTGAAAGGCTGATTTAGCATTCTGGGATTTAAATTATTACCCTGGCAAAGCTTGGGCTAAAATATAACACTGCTGGAGATAAGCACAAAGGAATAAAAGCTAGGGTTTTCTTTTTCTTTTTTTTTTTTTCCTCTCTTCCCAGAATCATCTCATTCAACCGTGACATTCTAGGGGAAGAATGGTTTTGAAAGATAAATCATTATATTTTAAGGATAGTGTCTTTCCCACTCAATTCAACTTTGCTTAGTTAAATATGTCTTAGTCCATTCAGCTTCTGTAGCATAATACTTTAGTCTGGGTAATTCCGTTAACAGTGTAAATTTATTATATTTACAAAAGCCAGAAAGTCTAAACATCGAAGAAGTATCAGATTCAGTGTCCAGCAAGGTTTTCTTTAACACAGATGAGAACTTTCCTGTACCTCACATGGCAGAAGGGAAAAGGCACCTTCTTGTCACCTTTATTAAAGAGGCACAAATTTTATCTATGAATGCAGATTAGGTCACAACACATGAATTTTAGGGGAACTCCAGAATTCAGACCACTGTGTAAGACTGGATAGGCTACACCACAACTTTGCTATTTTTATTATACAGAGTTGAACAAAGATTAGAAATAAAATTAAATGAGATTCCTATGTCGGGCTTTCTTCTTTATGCCTTATATCTATGTTTCTCAAGTTTGGCTGAATATTTTGATCATATCAGCAAGTTTCAGAAACCCTAATGTATAAGGTTTACGTATATAGATCAATATTTCTGAGACTGAGAAGCATAATTTAATATTTTTAAGATCTACAGGTACTTTCAATGTGCAGGCAATATTGATAAATGCTCCTTTGAAATTATAGTGGGCTAAAGTAATTTTATTCAAATATTAAATTATTCTATGAAGACATTATTTATTCCAGAAAACAGGTACTCTTAATTTTCAGAGATGTCTAGATTAAAATTTAATATTCTTCATAGATACTTGAGAAGGTTTATTTTACTTTGACTATAAAAAATTACACACCTTACAGAGAATTTGTGAAGAATGTAGAAAACGAATAATGCCTTACATATGATTAAATAGCTATTAAAGCAAAATAGAGGATGTTGGCTCAGCCCTAGAAAATTGTGCCAACTTGCACGTTTCCTCTATTTTTATGACTTTGCACATTTAAAATCCAGCTTCTTATTTGGACTTCAGCAACTTGACTGGGGGAGGTAAAGAGGGATGAACTTAAGACTAACTTTAACTTGTGTACTTTGTACCACTGTATTCCTTTTCTAAGAGTAAGAATATGTGATAAGAGACAGCCAAACAGCACATGTTATCTCTTATTTATTGTGCATCAGGAAGAAGCTTATAATACATCATGGGACAGTGAGAGCCTGCCATGGAGATTTACTCAAATTTCTGAGAGATGGGGAAGTTCTTTCTGCTGAGGTTGAGACTGTAGAGATGCAGGGCTGTACTCTGCTCAGCTTTTAATTGTCTTCAGACAGTCTCCAGTAACAAAGACCCCCTAGCAGTGCTGCCTCGTAATCAGTAAACACGTGGGTCACCAACTCTTCCCTCTCTTTTTGCTTCAGCCAGTCTATTGTCTAAACTATATTTTCAAAAGGTTATCCACTATATATATCTTATGAAAAATGTCTTTCCTTTTTTCTTGTCATTCAAACTCTGTGTTATCTATGAACTGAAAACAATTATTTATGGTCTGACATATATAAGTGATGAATTTATGCTTATTCCTTTTACAGACATGGCTTCAGTAACGCAAAATAATTTCACTCACTCTTCTTGCAAATCACATTTGTCTGCCAAAATTTAGAACAGATGTTAAATGTTTACTCAATTTTCAGAAAGGATTATTCTCTTTCTCCTCCCCACCGTATGCTATTTATATTGACTAGTTAAGATACCTATATACATCTGAAAGCAGAATTTGTGTTTTACTCACTTTTTAGCTTCCACACTTAGTACAGAGGTCAGTATAAAATAGAAACTCATTGACATTATTGAACTATTAAATTGAATTCTCCCCAAATTGATAAAACCTCAGGCTGCCCCCATAAATACAATCACAATTTCCACAATAAAGTCAGCAATGTCTCAAATGTTTAACCATGTTTGTAAATTTACCTTTATTTCTGGAACAGTTTTTCAAAGAAATAGAAGCGATATTGACAGCTAACTAGGATATTTCTATATGAAATTGTCTGAATTACTGAGATTGATATATTTAAAACTACTGAAGAAATGAAAAATCTATTCTACTGGCTATTTTCAAAATTTGAATTATAGAACAAAGCTAAAATAATCTGTTCAAAGCATAAAGACACTGAAAATATATACCAGATATGTTGGACAAATAGGGATGTACAGCATAAAGCATTCTGTCATAAGTAATGTAACCTAAGACAAAAAAAGAAGGTTAAATTAGAGGAATTCAAAAACTGCTGAGTGTCCAAGGATTTGTAATTCATTGATTTGACGCATATATCAAAAAACTATATTTCAGGAGAAAAAGACATTACCAAAACGATAGCTGTCCTATAGCTTTGAAAATAGTAATACTTGTTACTTTGCTCTGTTTTTGCATTTGCTAATCAGCAGAGAGAATCTGAATGATCTGAACGATTTTCCCAGTTGGAGATTTGTATGCTTTATATCTTGGCTTAAATTTTCTGTAACTTTAATTAATCTTCTCTTTTCCTAAGAAGTTTCAAATCATGAAATATATATATATATATATATATATATATATATATATAGTAATAATTTAAAGGGTTGAATTTCTGAAATAAAAATAAAAATTTTTATCTGTGTGTAGTTAAGTTTATGTAATTGGTAACTGGGAAAGCATCCCCTCTTTCTTGCACCAGTGTCAACCCTACTTGCCAAGGAGAAACAAAAGTAGGCCACATGCCGCTCCCACCACCAACGTGAGACAGCTGGTGAACAAGCTGGGAGAGAAGAACCCCTCCCCCACAAGCAATCGCTGATTCGAAGGAATACAGGCTGAGATGACAACAACTGAAGTAAAGAAGTAGCATAATGCTTGTACTGTCTGATTGACTTTGCACCTAAATCCAGTAGTCTGAGCAGCTATTTAGAGGATCACAATATGCAATACAGCAACTAATACGGATTTCTTGCTGTTTCATCGCTGTTTTGTTTTACTGTTCTGTTCTATTCCCTTTAAAATAAAATATATAAATAATAAATAAATAAATAAATAAATAACGCTCTATTCTTGATCTTTACCCCTAGTCTTGGGAAGACATATTACTAGTGCATCTCTAAATTATTAAAATACATTTACAGTAAACTTGGTAATAAGAATATGGACAGTTACAAAAGCAGATGTCTTTAACAATGTTTATGGAATTTCAAAAGAATAGGAAAACTTCATGAGCAATTTCAGATTGTCTTTGTGAAGAAAAAGGAAGTAGAAAATCATGAAAAACCATGTAAATTTTTAAGTAATGAAACAGAAATAATATGTATATTGGAGGAAGTTAAAGAGGACATTTGTCTTATCAAGAAAATAGTATGCAGTTTTAATTAAATATTGTGAAATGAAATAAGGACATTAGTTATAGGGTACAGACTTCACATTAGTCAGTTTGATGAATGTATACTGCAAGAAAAAATGTTTATCTTAATAGAGAGTAATTGCAATACCTAAAGAATTATACACAAATGTCAGAACCATACAATTATTGTTTTTATTATTTTTGTACTAAGTGTGAAGCCTAAACTGTTAAAGAACTGAGTTGAAACTGTGACTGGGTGGATGCTTTACCTTACCAAATATTTTTATAAATAGTGTAGAGGAGAGGATGGATGATTCTCTCCTGCATGCTAAAACATCAAAACTACTGGAGTTCAGTTTAATACTTCACAAGGTATACCGAATGAATATGGAAAACAATAGAGCAAAAACACTTTATACTTTTAAGAAAAATGATTCAAAATTATAAAGGTTTAAGGTTTATAGAAGCTAATTTCATTACTTATTGCCCCACTCCTCACCATCAATGAAAATGATATTCAAGTCTTTAAAAATGATTAAATTGTTTGACTAATATGGTGATTTGCTCTAAAGGAACAATATGACAGCATAGTTCAATGAGAAACAGATTAAAATTAAACAGACCTATAGTGTACTTTTTTCTACTTTTTATTTTATTTTAAAGAGTAAAACAGAATATAACAAAACAACACAGCAGATTTTAAAAACTTAAAGTGTTCATGAGTATTTAATATGTACTTTGTGCTTGACTTGGTTTTCCACGTATATTACATTGCATGAAAACCCTTAGAAATCCTATTTTGTAACCAGGACAATCAAAACTCTTTTACAGGTAAGGACAAATGGTTCTTAGCCAGTCTTATTAAAATGGTCAAGTCATATCTCTAAGTAAAGGAAAAATCACTGGAATACTTCAAAAGCCTTCGGAGGTTAATGATCACACCATCACCATAAATAAGCGACTTTAGCTGGAATAAAAATGATGTATTTAAGCACACAAATTAAAATGAAAGACATGCAAACAGAAAATATTATCATAATGTAGGGGGGCTGATTTTTTGCTCCATAGAACTGTTACATAATATGCAAAAGACAGAACTAAGTTTCAGAATTTGAATCTAGACACCAAAGGCAAATTAAACCCAGAGTAAGATTTTTTTAAATACATCAAATAACAACACAATTTAAATAGAGAAAAAATATTTTACCCTAAGTATCTTTTGTATTTTCAGGATGATCAGAATGCCGTTGTGCATGGTGTGTATCACTATGTAGCTTACAGTTTTTTAGCGATGCTCTGCTTTTGAGATAATTTACAATAACCCATTAATGCATTCTTGTGCTCTACATAAAGTATATTGTTGAGGCATAAAGTCATATCCTGTCTTTGTAAATGGTGTTACAAGAACAAGCTAACTGCATGATGTATCTTCATCGCCTGTAAACAATTTATTATGGTGGATTTGATTTTTAAATGAAACCATAAATTTACACGGCACTAAATATGTTAAGGTTTAATGATGAGCTTTACTGTAACTTTCATCTGAGACAGATTTTCCCATACCACTCTAAATCAGCGTTTAATGAATTGACAGAAGCTGAAGAATATGAAATAGTGCCAGGTGGGAAAGACTTGAAGAAATTTAAGGGTCTTGGTCAGAAGTTAAAAACCTATACTTCCTCCATTCAGCCTCCAGCTCACAAAGAAATGCTCCACTTTCATCTCTCAAGGGCATGGAAAAGTTGTGAGGCTGGGGTTACAGCCTTGATCTGCCAGGAACTGTCTTCTCATTCTTAATGCCCCAAATGAGACAAAGAATTAGTAGCTGAAGCATCTGTTCCTGCACATGTTGAACAATGGATAAATCCCACATTTAGTGTAGTGGCAGACAAAGGAGACTGTGATCCGGAAATGTAAATCACTGAAAGGATTTACTCTGGAGTGTTAATAACAGGTCAGTAATTATTCTAAAAGAGAAGGAGAAAGATAGAACTCTACTGAGAATCCAGCATACCCTGTTACACACCCACAATGTTTTCTTTGGGAGAAGCAATTTAATTTCAATAGGAAAATATATTTCCTAGCTGCAACTTCTATTAAATGTTTAATTAAAGTTAATAGAAAGGCTCCATTTACAAAAGCAATTAAACACTAGAACACTAGGAAATTTTTTTCTTCCTTTTTAATTGTCACTCCTTTGGAAACTACAACATCATTATTACCCTCTGTGTTAGGAAAAATTCAATGTGAAGTACATTCCCATAGTATTTTCAAAGCTTAAAAGTGAGAAGAAAAATAATCCATTTTAAGTAATATGCAGCATTATTATTTATGGAGTTGTTTTGGGGGCATGAAGAAATTATACTATTAATTATTTACATTACCGTTACCTTTTGTGATAGCACACATGAAAAGATGATATGTCTAGAAAAGTTTCATATGGTTCAGATAGAAAAAAAAAACTAAAAGTACTCCTTGTGGAAAACGCTGTCATGAACAATACTTCAAAACATAAGTACCTGAAACCGTCTTAGATATAAAATTAAGGCTTTCTTTCTTTCTTTTTCTGTGACAATGCCAGGACAAAATCCATTTTGTCTACATTTAGTCTTTTGGATTGTGGATTTAAGGTCTCACAAAGATGATTCAGTCCATTAAACATGTCCTTATAACTCCCAAGAGACATGGGAGTAGTGACATGCTGTCCTAAAAACCCTCTACTCTATGCTAAGAATCAAAACGAATAGGACTCAGTTGGTTTAGCGTCTTTGAAGCACAGCACATGCCATGATGCCTGTCACATAGTCAGAACTCAATACAATATTGTTGAATGAAGAAAAATATGATACCCAGAGGTTCTGTGTTTAGAAAGGTGGGATTTATACAGTGCTATGACGGGATTGCATGTGTCCATGTAAGTGCCTGTGTGTTTTAACCAACCATTTCTCAACTGACTCAATCATTTTCTCTTAAAATTATGCTCTACTAGAAAATACAAGGATAAATGCATGTCTAAATATAGGCAGGCATAGTCTCACTGAAATAACTAGAAAGAGAAGTTGTATTAGTGCTCTAAACAATCATTCTTGTTTGACTTTGGCATTTGGACTTTAGTCTAGTCCAAGAAATAGTATGTAAACAGAGAGAAGAAAGCAATATAATGAAAAATGAGAGAGAATACTGTTCTATTCATCTTCCATTATTTTCTCTCACTTTAGTCCCTGTTTCTTATTATGCTGGAAATTGAGTTGGCCACAAAGCAAAATTAGAAAGTCAACCGACTTCCCTTAGAAAACTTGTAAACTCTCATTTTCTTTGCAGTGGAGATAATGAGAAGGAAGGACATCCTTGTGCTGTCTCTTTCAAATGGACTAAACCAAAAACCTATTATATTAGCAGAGTACTTGAAAGAAATACCCCCCTGTCAAGTAAAACTGTGAAAACAAGCTATAAAGGACAGCAGACACATTCAAGGCAGGAGGACAAGGAGGATACAGATGATATAATGAAGGAAAGAATTATAAACCTTAATGCACCAATGTCTAGACATTGATGGAAGAAACAGTAGAAAAAAACGGAGAAAAATCCCAAAGTATCAGAAATAGAAATAGAAGTCCAGACTTGACTTTCAAGGAGGGCAAATATTCAGATTTGCCCATTTTTTTTTAAAAAGTACATAGCAAAAGGATGTATACTATGACAATATAAGATAAAACTATTGCATTTTGAAAATTAAATATAAGTTTTGTATGTCTTGGGAGCCTAGAATTGACACTAGTTTCTTTAAGACTGCCAGGCACCACCCAAATATTTTTGAAAAGCCTTCATTCTCACTGGGGATGTAAGCAGGGCAGGAAACTATTGTTCTCTTTTTTTTTCATTCATACATACCATCAGATTCAAGATGTTTTGCATACTTACAAATTATATTTCAATTTCATGAGGTTCTCTGTCTCCATAGTTATCACATGAGAAAAATTCGTACTGAAAAAGCATAACTTTCTGACTGGATCTCTTATATTTACCCTTAATTATATACATAGCCATTAAAAGATTCTTGAAAATAAAATAAATGAAATATTTCATCTACTTAAATAATTCAGTGTCTGTCAATCATGCTAGAATAAAAGTCTAAACTCATTCTGACTTACGAAGGTTTGGGGATTGCATTGTAGTTTGGGTTCAGAGCACAGTTTTGAAAATACGATGCTTCTCTGCATGCTGAGCAATCCAATATGAAGGAACTCAAGCCCTTAAAAGCAGGAACAGTAGTTCTGTATTGCGTGTACCCTTACGCCGCTTTGGTTTGTTTTGTGTTTTTCTCTTTTTCCTCTTAAATTAAAAAAAAAATAATAAATAAATAAATAAATAAAAGCAGGAACAGAGTCAAGAGCATTCCAAGTTTGTATTGCTTCTGCCCACTGAAACACAGGGAAAAACTCTTCTTGGAAGTCGCTTATCTGCATTAAAACCAGACTGCAAAAGGGAATATAACTGCCTCCAATCTCCACACTGAAATTCCACTATCTCAGAGGAGAAAACTGAGGAACACAACCACAGACACACTGCCATTGTACCTTAATGTTTGTCCGTTGGGCTCAGTCAGATGCCAAAGAGACTGATTTTACAAGGTAATTTCTGTTTGGGGCACCATTCATTCCCCTAACAACAATCCACAGCCCTGGGGTCCTCAATGTTGCCTATTTTCTCCTTCTCCTATAGGAAAATGTGAATGTAAGTCTTTAATAATGTGAAGCAGGTAAATAATCACATTGCTGTGTTCATATACCCTCAACTGTGACTTATTCCCTTTTGTTTGTCTTTTCTGTTATTTAATATTTACCAGTTTATTCCAGCAAACCTATCAGAGGGGAAAAAGGAAATTGCTCCTTGTTCCCATGCTTTTGTTTACAGTAATGTGTTTTCTTGTTGTAAAAGTTTGGTATCATCCTTCTCTGTATGGGGAGGATGGACAGGCTTGAAAATTCACATTCTCCTGGGAAAAGAAGGCTCAGCTCATTCCCAGGCCCCAAAGCATGTAAGATGTGTCAGAAGGAAGCGTAATATCTACCCCACTCTTTCTATTCCTTCCAGCACCAATCTATACATATTAAGAGCCTAGAAAACAAGAGAGCTAGGTGTGTATTTGGCAGATATATAAGGCATAAATTAGTTCTTCACTGAGGTGAACACTAGAGAGTGTACATTAGGGTAGCAGCCTGCTATTGTTATCACTTTGATGACAAATGTAAGAAGCTTTGCTGTGAGGGGCTTCAACATATTGCAGATCACAAAGGCAGCAATATTGTCCAGTAGGGCACATAAGCCGTTTAAGAGGGAACTAAAATTCAGTAGGTTTAAAGGTAACACATTTGTGCGTCCATGAGCTTTGGCAAAGGAAGCATCCCACACACATCCTGGGTTGCTTAAATAGGCTTGGGGGGAAATGACAAAAGGTATGTAACAGCTTACATTAGTGAGACAGGAAGGGGCTGAAACTGGCTGGGTAGGAAGACATGGAACACGTGTACACAATTCCCAAAGCCCTTCACATGGACTTCTAAAACTCGAGCAGGTTTCCAATACAATGACCTTGAGGTCAGCCTCAGGAATGAATGACATAAAAAGGACCATCCAAATTGAGGCTTTGCCACTATTTTCTCTCCTTGCATGGTAGCCCACCCTCACACTAAGGGGCGTACATTTTCTGGCTTTTACTTGGCTCAGACTCACTAATCAGAACCTGTTTGTTTTGGTTTTTTGTTTGTTTAATTGATTTTTGTCATTGTCATTAAAAAAAAAAAATCTTTGCTAACGTTTGCGCTTTTCTTTATCAATTCTTTGCTCAGGACAGAAACAACCTAGAAACCACCTCCAAAAGGAGACTCCAGCACCCCAAACCACACGATGTTAAAGATGTGCCAGTTTTGTTGGAGATTGAATATCTGCCACCTTCCTCTCCAGAGCCAGGAAGTGAGCTCCTCTGTTGATAAGAACAGCCAAGTTCATATCAGCAAAGAAGTTCAACAAACGCCTCCAGGAGCACTCATGGTCATAGGAGGACGAGCAACACCACACTTTCCTCTTCGGTTCTCCATTTTATATTGACAACAATCCTCAGGTGAGTCTTCCACGCCCAGCATCATGCTGATTCAGTTCAGCTGTGTGTTAAATTGACCACCAGTTGTCAATCCACCACAAGAGGGAAGTATCCCTGATAAACTTCCAGAATGTGTGATATTTTTATTTTTTCTGAAGAAACCCAAATCATAGTACTCATTGCTACTGCAATTAAGACTAAAATAGTTGCTCATGAGAAAGATAGAACTATGGCCCTTAGATCCATCTATCTATCTCTATCTATCTGTAGTAGTTGATTGATTGTGTCAACTTGAGAAATTCAGAAGCTTAACTGAGTTTAGTAAGTCTACACCCTAGAGTGTAGAAGAGCCACCCTAGGGTGTCTCATCACCTGGCGGTATAAAAGGGAAGGAGCAAAGCTGAATGCATTCCATTCTTTGGAGAAGCTCCAGTCTTGGCCTTTGGTTGCATGTTATCTTGGCTTCTTGTGTAGACTCCTCAGCTTTCCAGCTTTTCAGCACAGACTCTTCAGCCTGCCATCACAGGCCTTTCATCCTTCTGTCGCAGACCCATCAGCCTACTGATGGCTGGACACTGGGGTGAACTCAAGACTTTGGATTGAATCCTTCAGCCTCCAGTGTGCAGACACTCTCTGCATGCTTTGTCATCTGACTCTGTGGATCACCATCGTAAGCCAAACTTGTCATTTTTTATATATTTGTATATCTCATATTCTATGTTTTCTCTAGTAAAACCCTAATTATCTGTCTATCTATCTGTCCATCTATCTATCTGCCTATTGTTCTATTAACCCTCACTTCACCTAAATCAGGTCAGCCAGGTGCTTACTGAACTTCAGAAAAAAAAAAAAAAAAATAATTTCACTTTGCTTTTGTGTAATTTGGTTCTCTTAGAGTTTAGTTTATTCTGCATTTAAAATAAGTGAGCTATTCTGATTGTCCAAGTAACAGTCTCAGATTTTAAGAGACTCTTTTAAGTAAACTGAATCAAAATGTTTATAAGTGCTTGTGAATTGAAGCTGCAAGTGGCTTAATCTAAATCACAGCATGAGTAATTGCAGTAAATCCTTCTCATATAGCCAACATTTCACCAGAGGGCAGATCTGTGACAATCCTGTTCTCTAGCTAGCAATTGTGAGTGGGGCTTTAAATAAGTACTTTGCATTTGTGAATTCCTATTGGCTTTATTTCTGAATAGGTTATCTACAAATCCAGAATATTTATTACATCAAATCAAATACATATAATCCTATTTCTTTAATAATAACAATAGTAAGTTAACAGAAAAATAACATTCTAAACACTTTAAATATAATTTATTTTAAGCTGTCATAAATGTCTAAGGGAATTTTTATGGGTGTACTAAAAGCTTTTATTTGACTAGATAGGTTAAATATGTGATAAATTCAAATTAAAAGAAAGATTTACAAATATGTCATTTTCATTTTGTGAAGTGTTTCAGGTAAACAAAGGAGGAAATTAAAACAAAGGAGGTAGTTAAAATTGACCTACCAACCAGTTTCTTCCCACAGCATACAAGAATGTTACAGAGATTATTACCACCTGTGTTTCCCTTTCAGGCTCCTCACTTGCTGAGTCTTAAAGCTGGAGAAATGTTGTAAATCAGACCTGTTCTTTCCCTGTGTAATTGGATCTATTTCTCCCCAAAATTCTAAATTCACAAATGCTGTAGATTTCTACTCTCAAAGAAACAGCATTGTTAAATACCATATCTGTAGACCTCAAAAACATGCCGTTTATTTGCATTTGAACTAGTCCACTAATAGGTAACCTAATAGGTATTAGACTTTCCCCTCCTGGGTCATCCTTTCTGAAGATCTCACAACCACAAGAATATCCCCAAATCTAGACCATAATGCACCCCACATTGACTACTCACACTCCTTTTCCAATGTGTACTTTTTTATCTTTCAATATATCTGCAGACTCATCTCACTGTAATCTCTTTGAAATGATTTTCTGTGATGAGAGTTCCAGATCTTGTCTCAGGGAGAAGGACAAGTTGAAATCTTCATCTCCCTTTTGGCAGTGAGACATCCCAGGGTCCTTCCCAGTGACAATATAACCCTTATATGAAGCTGTGTTAATAGATGGCCCGAGGAGATGAGTTTTTATTCCCAATATTTTCCACATAATTTCCCTATAAACAAATGTACAATGCAGGACACTGCAGGGAAAAGCATATATATATATATATATATATATATATATATATATATAGATACTCATTTTAAAATGGAACTAAATGAAAATAAAGTAGTGAGCTTCAAAGTCCTCTCACCTCAAAGTTCATACAGGACCTCCATGGTCTTACAAATCTTCCCAAGGTTTCCTTCACTATAAGAAATACACAACGCATTCTTCTCCAGACTCTAGCAGTGCCTACAGCATGAAAAAATAACTCAATAATTGCCCTGAAGTGTTCAAACATAAAGCTGTGGTTTCTAAGATGCTTTTAAACTCTACTGTGGTATGTAATGTGCAACCCTGAACAGTTGGTGAGATATATTTCCACAAAGTAAACCTCTAGGAAATCTCTTCTGCTTTCTTCATGTTTCTTCATAACAGTCTAACTGTCATTACACATTCTGAAACACACATCTGTTTTATGATTCTGAAATATGAGACTAAAAAACTAAAGTAGATCAATAATTCAATAGATCATGCAAAACAATAAAGCCTGAAGCTTTCAGGTTATAAGTATCGTTTAATGATTATGAACCCTATACACAAAGCTAACTCCTCTCCCACTTTCACTTATATCCATGCTGAAGTGGCAAATAGAGAAGTCATCTCTATCATTATAAGAGCTACCATAAAGCCAGGGACGTAGCTCAGTGGCACAGTACCAAGGTCATGGAAAAACATGAGGTCTTGAGTTTGATTTCTGGTATAAAAAAAAAAAAGCCACAGTAAAGAGGATAGGGTGGGATACAGCTATAAAGGAGATACAGATGCTAAGGGTGAGATGTGTTCTTAAATGCAATCCCATCAACCCTGAGCGCTGTGTTAGACATGAAGACTGAAACATCGCGTTATAAGACAGATATAATTTATCTGTTTTCTTTGAGTGAAAAGTTATGGGATATAACACATTTTTTAAATGTTCTCCAACCATTCATGTAACTAAAAACTGAAAAGCAATGCAACAAATTAAAAGACAGAAACAAAACAAAACACATACGAAATGTTAGGTTGGGCAAGAATAAAAAGCAAAAGCCAGCTCTTTTATAAATGCTTTTCAAAGTACATGATAATATTGTTGTATTCAATTTACATAATTTTTATCTGCATAATAATTTTGACCTTTTCTTTGGCAGGCACCTCCAAACACAGGGAATAAGTTTGCTACTAGAGATTTTTTTAAGTATTAAGAATAGGAGATTTAAAATCCTTTGAATGTGCACAGAAGTACAGTATTCCAAACCTCAGATTATTTTATCCTAAAGTTGGTGCCTGCAGGGTACCTGCTTTATTGGGTTCTCTGAAGCATTTGTTTATGGCTTAATCAGTCTTTATTTATAATCTTTCTGTGGGATGTATCTTGACGTGATTATGTTATTACATTGCATGAAACCTATGCCAGAGCTCAAACCTGAGACAAATAAAAAGGCACAATCAGAAATACAATGTATGAGAATTAGTGTATTCTGAAAAGAATGCCAAAGAGACCCTCAAGAATAAATGAGTAAAAGATAAAGAATATGAAGCATGCATGCTTTAAATATCTGCTGGAAGGAGCCTGCCTACCTGGTATGCTTTCATATAAGCTTCAAATCTTGTTCTTCCCTTTTAGTAGTAGGCATTAAGCCTAAAAATTTTGCATCTGAGATCCTACACCAGTGTCAATCTGCTATTTCGCCAATCTTTATTACATCAGTAAAGGGCAAGAGAGGCTCAGGCTTCCCTGGACCAGAATTTTAGAATCAGCCATGACATCTCTTGTACATCACAATTTTATTGAACTGCAAATTCTCATAACACTACCTTCAAGATACATGTAGAATCTGAACACTTTTCCTCTTCTCCACTGCACTCTGATCTGAAATATTCTCAGCCATCACTGGGAACGTGGGGCCACCTCTCCACTGGCCTCACTCATTTCCCTTGGAACTCGCTTTCTCTTCTCCATTCCTGAGCTCATGTTTTCCCTGGGCAGGGGACAGAATGATACAGTGCCAGGCAGAGTTTCCATGTCTCTGCAGACATCTGCCAATGGGTCCTCATCTCTATCTGTCTGAATGTTAACCTTCTCAATGAGCTACAAGGCTCTAAACTCACACTCTCAGTCTGGCGGTCCTATTTTCTGTGAGAAACGTTTTCTGATTTGATTGCTGCTGTTTATTCTATCCCAGGTTCTTGAGCTCATGTGAACGCTGCTCTGGACCACTTCTACCCACATCTTCACGGTTCACTCCCTGTGCCTCTCCTGCCTCAACTCTGCTGCCATCTTCTCAGTGATCCAGCCCCGACCACTCTTTAATGTGGTAACAGTCTCCTGAATCCCAGAACCGCCCCCCCCAAGCCCATGCACTCTTGATTCATCTTTATTTTTCTATCTCTAGTTTAAGCATTCCATTAAACATAAAAATTATTTAGACAATTTTCAAGTAAATTTCACGTAATTTTTAGTGGAAAATTTTTATTACAAAAAAAATCTACATTTTGGACAAATGACCTTCCTTTTCTACTCTTTTTTTTTTTTTCCTTCAAGACAAGAATCTTAGGCACTATATTTAGTGCCTACTAAATAAAAAACTTAGTTGTTTGGCTTATTTTTAATACATAATTTTATTTTTAAAGGTTTGAATTAGTATGCTTATTCTTTTAAATTTAGTTGGCTTATGTGTCTTGTTAGAACTTATGTTCTATCAGAGAAAGATTTTTGCCTCTTCATTAACATATAGTATGATAAGTATTTAGAGAGAAGACTGAACTTATTTTTGCTCAATAAATGAATAGTTGAGTAATTACATTTAGTGTTTGAGTTTCCTTAACTTAAAGATAATAATGTGTTTCTGGTATTTGTTTTCACTAAATGCTAATTAGGCTAATATGCTAGGTCTTGTGATGAAAGGGAGATATAAATATAAACATAGGAAAATTCCATGCTTTAAAAGTTTCACTTATTGTGAACATATTTCTGCTGAATTTCCAGAAGTCACAAAATCTGCTTCATCCTTCTTGATCCCAAAATCTGATGTCAGGATTTTGATATTCTGATTCATTTTTATAGTTTTCATGGTCAATACAGAGCCTTAGCCAACTGTGGATATTTAGTAAATATTTTGACTCAATGAGTCTTCATATACTTTCAGTATAGTGAGATTCTGGATATAGAAAAAGATTACTCAATGGGGCTGGGGATTTAGCTCAGCGGCACAAGTGCCTGCCTTGCAAGCACATGGTCGTGACTTCAATCCCTGGTACCGGTTTAAAAAAAAAAGTGGTTACTCAGTCTCAGTTCTGTTGTCCTTGTAGGGGGTACATTTTAGGCTTCATGCTAGATGCCGGAAGTACCCATCTTTTCCCTCCAATGCTGATAACCAAACATCTCTCTCCTGATATTCCTAATTGTTTTCTTGGAACAAAATCATGTCTAGCTTCCAACAACTTTTCTAAATGATTCAAAAATTGGATTAAAAACAAATATATTTCTTCAACTTCAGTATTATTTCCACTCTTTTTAATGTTTTGTCTTTTTTTTTTTCTTTTTTCTTTAAATAAATAAAATAATGACTGGGAAATTCTTACATACTACTGTAATGGATGAGCCAGACTTCTTTATAGTCTCTCTCTTGCTATCTTGATTTCAACCAGCAAATATTTACTATTGTCCACATGTCAAAATTGAAAGATGAAATCTCAATGAGTTGAACAATTTTGCTTTGCTTTAAAGTTAATCAGTATAGGTTTAATATTTCTATATTTGTTCCTATTTAATCATCTCTACCATCAACACACTGTTGAAGATATTATTTTCTTGTTATATGTACACAGAGAATCTTTAAACTGTGTAGTCATTGAAATTAATTGGCTTGCCATTTGAAATCAGAAACTGTAATATGTATCCAGAATCTGATGAAATAAAATCTTAGCTTTCTCTAATGTTATCTAGTTTTCTAGAGATTTTTAAATACTTTATGTCTTTGCATCAAAAAGGTATTTCCAGGGTATACTAGCAAAGCAATCAAATATTTGGTCTACATCTCTTCAAATTGAGGAAATAAAAATGAATATATTGTATTTTTGAGGACATTTTGTATCCATTGAATGAAATAGCCCAGGTAAAGGAAAACCCTTTCCATCATTTACTAAGTTTTGTTTTATTTTATCAAATAAGTAATCAGTAAAGGTGAGAAATAATTTTCATTGAAGTTCAGACTCTGTAGAACACAGTCACATTAGTTCTAAAAGAAAAGGAAAATTTAGTAAACTAGCATGAAATTTATGGTTACGATTTGACTTTTAAAGATTTTCCTCTCTATGCATAGCATTCCAACTAATGAGCTGTCATTTCAGAATTGCTACTGGAAGAGAACATCAGTTAATTATGCACAAGAAAAGTGCTGACTACCTGAATAAATAGTATTTACAAAACAAGCATGATTATGATAATGCCATTTCTAACTTTTATTTATTTATTTATTTGAATACAGGGAATCGAACTCAAGACCTCACTATTGCCAGGCAGGTAGGCAGATCCTGTGCCACTGAATTAAATCCCCAGGTGCTAACATTTTTTTCATATATCAATTAACAATCATTTTAAACACAGTTTTAGTTACTTACTGCCTACATTTTTTTTTCTAACATCAAAATAACTGTCCAATATATGTGAGAGAACATGCATAAATTTAGATAATTTAGGAAAGGCTGCACTGCATTTACAAAAATATAAAATATCAAAGATTCTACTTCTGAGTCTGGATAATAATTGTAATACCTTTATTTCTAAGATCTGTGGCTATCTTTCATTCTACTAAATTGAATTTTTAAACTTTTATCCAGGAAACATTTAGTTTGTTTGTTTGAAATATTTTTATTTTTTTATAGTTCTTGTCTAAGCTGTACCTGTTATTATATTTTCACTCTATTGAAAGGAAAGTTTGTATTTTATATTTAGTGAGTAGATTGTACTGGAGTTTGAAATGAAATTAAATGATTGTTTATTTTTAGAATGTGCATCTGACAATGGGCCCATTTTATTCTACTATTCTATTTCTTTTACATAATTTCCTACTGAATCTAGAATATGTTGGAAATAATCAGTATGATAAGAGGAAAAGATCCAAATATTATATGATCAGAACATATTTAAAGTTTTGACCCCAGGTTTGCATTTTGTCTTTTAATTTTTTCTTTTCCTCTAAATTGATATATGACTTTAATGGGATTGAGGAACTTTAAGTTGAATTTCTAGAATTAAATAGTCTATAAACTTTTTTTTTACTTTTTAATAATGAAGAATACCAATAAGATTATGACACCAGGCAGGATAAACATTTAAGTGGAGAAGAAAACCAGGATCAAAAAGCAGATAATATAACAATGATAAATCAATACATTTCAGTTATAACCATCAATGTAAATATTCTTTAATTAATAATCAAAAGAAGTAGACTAGAGGGATGGATCGAGAAACAAGATACAGCAATGTGTTGTGTACAAGAAATAAACATAACTCAAAAAGAAATTCATAAACTGGAAGTCGAAGAATGTAAAACAACATTTCATGAGGCAGGAACTGAGAAAAAATGCAAAAGTAACTATTCCATTTGCAGACAAGGTGAGCATCAAGCCAAGACATATTAAAAGAGATAAAGAATGGCACTGCATTCTTGTAGTGTCCAAGAAGAGATTACAATCATAAATATATATGCACCAGATCCAAATATATAAAATAAATATTAATAGACATGAAAAACCTAATAAACATGAGTAGAATTCTAATGGAGGAACGCAACACCTCATTGTCACAAATAGGTCAAATCGATAAAAAATCAAAAAAGACTCAAAGTCATGCAATTAGAAACTGAAAAGGTAAATTCACAACAGATCTTGCAGAAATTCATAAGATAATACTTACTGCAAGGAAATTTATTTTAATAAAATGTAAAACACAGATTAAATGAACAGATTCCTAGATAATATGAACTACCAAAGCTGAATCAAGAAGAGATAAAATTTGTAAATAACTCAGTATCAGTCAATTAAATTAAAAACATAGTTACAAACCTAACAGCAAAGAAAAACCAGGTTCTCATGGATATACAACTGGGTTCTATGAGAAATTTAGAGAAGATCTATCCATTACTCCTCAATTTCTTCATTGAAATAGAAAGGGAGGCAATTCTTCAAAATGCATTCCTGGAAGTAAGTGTTACTCTGATGCCATGAGTAGAGAAAGATTCATCCAGAAAGAGAAACAGAGGCCAAACTCCCTAATGAACATAGATGCAAAAATCCTCAGTAAGATATCGACAAACACAGTGCAGCAAATCATCACGAAGATTACACACCATGACCAAGTAGGATTCATTCCAGGTAGGTAAGGTTAGTTTGACATATGCAAATCAATAAATGCAATGCAAAATATTAACAGAACAAATTCAAAAAAATCACATTATCATCTCTATAGATACAACAAAAGTATTTGACAAAGTTCAATACCCATTATGATAAAAATCCTACATAAAATTGGAACAGATGTTCATTTGTAATAATCTTAAACACACAGGGGTAAACAGGGACTTCAGCAAAACCCAGATCATATGGGAAATCCTACAGAGAATCAACAACTGTTATCTCATCTTATTAAAAAAATTTTTACAAATTGAACGAAAAAATCAACAGAGAGAAAAGACAATCCACAGAGTGGGAAAATGTTTTAGTCAGTTGTCCTTCAGACAACGGACGTAAATATAAAACATATAAAGAATTGAAGAAAATCAGACTCCTCATATTCAAAGACACAATCCAAAAATGAGCATCTGAAATGAATACACTTCTCAGAGGAAAAAACACAAATAGCAAATAAACATTAAAAAATGATCAACATCACTGGTCACTCATGAGATGCAAATTAAAACACTCTATCTCCAGAAAGAATGGCTAACATCAAGAAATCAACCAATAATAAATTCTAGAGGGACTGTGGATAAAAGGAACTGTTATAAATTAAAAACTGGTGGTCAACTCAATGCCAGAGGAATTAAATCACCATGGTGCTGAGAGTAGGTGTTTCACCTGAGGAAAGTTGCCAGCATAAATAGAGACATGGAGAAGGAGAAGTGAGGCATTGAGGCGCTGAGGCATTGTGGGTTCTCCTATGAGTTGCTGTTTGAGCTAGTGTTTCTCCTGGAAAAGCTCTGGTCCTCACATTGAGCATCGCTTCCCCACTGCAGAGAAAAGGTAAGTGCCTCTTAGTTTCCAGGATGAATTCGTCACGCTGGCTTCCCTGCATGTACTCGACTGTGCTTATCTTTGGAGAAGCTCAGGGCCTCCACGTGGTTGAGGATGGCTGTGGTGCTTTTCAGGACAGCTCTGGTCTTTGTTGTGAGTGAGACTTCTCAACTTCAGCATAGAACCTTCAACTTACCAGCACCGCTCCTTCCCCTGCTGGCATAGACATTCCAGCTTCTACCGCTAACCTTTGGGTCTTCTCAGCACAGACCCATAAATGAGACTGGTGTGAGTCATTCTTGTGGGCTCTAAACTTCCAGCTGGACTGATGGGAGGCATTGTCATCAGCTCTGGATCTTTGGCTGGACTCATGTAGGACTTGCTGTGAGATTCAGGACCTTGGCTAAATATTCTATGTCTTTAGTAGTGTGGATAGATCTCCCACATTTTCTTGTGTTAGCTCTGTGTGATATCATAAAATAAGACTATAAACTCCATATCCTGATTCTAATTGATCTCCTCACAACCCCTTACTATAACAGGAACCCTTCTTCACTGCTGGTGGAAGTGAAGATTGGTGCAACCACTGTGGAAATCAGTATGGAGGTTCTACAGAAATGTAGAATTGGAGATCCCATTCAATCTAGCTGTTCATCTCCTGGGTATCTTCCCAGAAGTATTAAAGATTCATACAGCAGAAATATATGTGCACCCACTTTTATAGCAGCACAATTTGTAATAGCTAAATCTTGGAAACAATCTAAATATTCATCAACTGAAGAATGTCTTAAAATATGTGGTCTTTTAATACAATGGAATACTACTCAGCCATAAACATGGATCACTGAGATTTTTATAGGTAAATGGATGCAACCAGAGTCAATACTCAGAAATAAATCAGACTCACATATATAAACATCATATTGACTTCCTGGTGTGAGGAACTAGAAGAGTAAATTAGGTCCAAAATGCACAATTGATATTGTGAAATGAAAAGAAATTATTCAAAAGGAAAATGGAACTAGGATTGGGGAAAGCAAAATGGAAGGAAGGGAAAAGAAAAAACAAAAAAATAATGACAGTTATACTACCCCTTTTCTTCATTTAGAAGAAAGTTTCATCTAACATCATTTGGAAAATTTTTATGCCCATATCTTATATTCTGATGAACTGCTTTATAGATAACAATACTGAATGTATTAATTGTTACTTTTCTCATATAATTTTGTTATGATATTTTGTTTTACCTTTTTCCATAGAATATAAAAACAAAAATAAAAAACCCACAAAATTTCTTTTTCAGATTAGTAAGTGTAAAATTCTGACAATGTCTTTAGAGCTGAAAGTGGAACTCAGAACTAGGTTTCTTGCCTATATGGTAAAATCATTTCTTTGCTTTTAATTATTTCTCCATAAATGAAAGAAATAGTATTGACCTTATTCACAATTAACTAACAAAAATGATTTCCATGTCTGAATAGGTGTGAAGTGCTATGAAAATGTTAGTGCTAAAAATGGTGATACATGTTATGGAATATATTCGTGCTCCATTAAAATGCTTGAATACTGCATCACCATAAAATTACTATCAAAAATATTAAAGAAACTACAGCAAATGCACTGATGTTAAATCAAAGCCTAAAATGTCTTTGTGTATTAATTACCTGTATTCTTTTATGTAGCCATCGTTCTATACAGTTTATTAGGAACTCAATCTTTACAAGTATCCTACTGTTTAGACATAATTATCCTCTGTTAAGACTATATATATTTTAAATAAGGAGGGATCATTGTAATTTTGGGTGCTAACAAGACTTGTGGATACAGAAAAGGTGGCCGTTCTGGAAATTCAAGGAAGAGTTCGTGCAGACAAGATGGCACACGCCCGCCACCTCTACACTCGCGGTCGTAAGAGAACTGCAGTGTGAGTGCTGTCTCGGCACTTAGTTCTGTTTCGAAGAAAAAAAAAGTCTGCTGACGTAGCTCGATGTGAAGACATAGTTTCAATTACCAGCACCACACAAAGAAAAATGAAAACACAAATAATATCCATGTTAAGTCTGAAACCTGCAGGCTGAATACTTATAAAAGGCTTCTATGTTGTGCTCCTACTGCAGAAGTGCTAATTCTACAGGAAATTTTGTCTTTTTTCTGTTAAAACCATCAACTGACTAAATGAGACCCACACATTATGGAAGGTAAACACTTTATTCAGTTTACTGAAGCAAATACTAATTACATTTAAAAGACCCAAAAATTCATATAACAACATTTACATGGATACTTACTAGCATAACTGGGTATTGTAGTCTAGAAAAATTGACACATAAAATCAAACATCGTATTTCTATTTCATAAATGAAGGGAAACTAATAGAAAAAGTTTTATGAAATCAACTAGCTATTATGCAGCCAAGCTGTTGCATCATTAGAGATTTGCCCAGAGACCATAGCCTGCTCAAATGTATATATATTTACAAAATAAAACAAACTATCCACCGTGATATAAGGTACCAATCACAAACTGAAGACTTTGGATTGCTTAGGTGCAGTAACCTGATTCCTAAAGTTAATTACTGCCAGTCTTATGGTTTTTGTGCCAGCAGGATTTTTTCAGAATGTTGTACTCTTTATTCGATATAACAAAACACTGTTAATCTAAATATCTTTAAGTAAAATACCTGTATGTAGATAAAACAGAGAGAAAGTGGAAGTTGTTCCATAATCTGCAGTCCTACCTACCATTCCACTGTGATCCCTCCTGCCCACCTTCTGTTGCCTCCAGACCCAGTGAATGACAGAAGGAAACATTGGAGTCACCTGTGCTATTCTTTGGGGAATATGATGACATAAAGCTTTTAGCTAATTGCATTAAGACTTTAATTATTAATAGTTACTAAATATTCACCATGACTGAGAGTGATCAAAAGAAATTTTGGGCAACCATTCATTACAAATGAAAAGATCCTGAAGGACTTGGATTAGATGGCCAACTTGCATCCTTTCAATCCTGAAAGGTTAAGTGTCCATATCATTGGTCTTCAGTGCACATTAATTATTGAAAATAAGGGTTGACAAAGAATGTTTTATCATACTATTAATATCACCTGGTAGTTGACTGAGATTTCTTTCCAGTTTTATTCATCATTGAAATAATTCTTGTGTATGAACCCTTCTCTAATTCTTTTCTAGTTGATATGATAGTAAAAATTAACTCCCAAAGGAAACTCTAACTAGCAAAAATCCAAAGTTAGCCTGCAAGCAGTGCTCTATATTTCTACAAATATTATGTTGTTTTTAATTTTCAGTGTGCAGAATGAAAATAAGTGTGAAATTCTTCCCTATATTTGGTTTGTAAAAGATAGTAGTAGTTTTACATGATGGACAATAATTGGATCTTTTTATTAGGTTATTTCTTTTTGTTAAACTTTACTCAGAGAACTTTGATCTTACCTTTATAAAATAAATTTTGTTTTCAATTTATTTTCAATTCATTTTTCATAATATCAGCTTAATGGAATGAAAGCATGGTAAATTCCATCCATTCTGCCTCTATGAACTCCTTTTGATTTCAGATTTAACAGAGGAAAAATTTACTTCCACTTTACCCAAGATTGCATGAAACTCATTTCCTACTAAAGCAACCTGCCAGTTTTCTGTCTAGGCTTTCTTATGCTATCGATCCCATTACTCTGCAGAATTCTAAATTGTAACACCATGAAAGTACCAGCTGTTTCATACAAATGTTACATCAACATTCTCATCTCTTTTTGTACTCATTGGTAGAGAGTTCACTTTATTCATGAATCTCTGAAATGTCACATCTTTATGTGTGGAACTGAAAGAGATCCCATCAACATCTTGCACCTATGAGCATTGTGGAACTGAGAAGACAGTGAACTGTACAGTGGAAGAAAATAAGAATATGCAAAAATAGATGAATAAAAGTGAGCTTTAGGCCTTAGTCTGTTGCAGTGAATCTCGATGAGGATCGACTATGACAGTTGAACTTGATAGCTTTTGCTTATAGTCTCACCAGGGAAAAGTCTAAGGTAGGAGAATCCTGAGTTCAAGTTCAGTGACGACTATATAATGAATCCAGTGCCAATGTGGACTACATAATGAGACCATGTCTAAAAACAAAAGCAAAAGACATACACACTTGCACACACACGCCAACAAAGCTACAAGTTTACTTCCAGTCAAGTTTTGATATGTTGCCTTTAGTAATTCCAAATTAGTAAAGCTAATGAGAAGATCCTGAAAAATAATTTTTAGCTAGATCCAAAGATAAACCTGAACATTTGTGAAAAAAAAAATGGACGCAAATAGTACACGTCCTTATGTTTCCAAAACGTTGTCCAAGCTCACTATGGTTTTGGTACATTTTACTACTAAATATGACTACAGATATTCAGCATTAATTTCATGTAGCTGTACATCTAGTTCTCCTGCTTTACTAGGTTCTTTGACATCAAATACCCTGCATTTTGTTATTACTCAGTCAGAAGCAGTTTTGGTAAAATCACGTCCCCTAACTACCCTCTCACTTCCATTCCACCAACTGTGCTGTCATATCACACTCAGTTCTTCCTTCACTTCCATAGCTTTCCAAGCAAGCCTTTATTTGAGTTTTTATCTTTTCCCTGGTTCCTTTGTGTCTTCATACTCTTGAGACACTGATATTTATTATATGACAGAGACCATGAGTAAGAGAGATGAGGAATAATGTGGGTCTACAGCAAGGTCTGGTTCTATAAATTATGCTGTTTGATGGTCGATGATCTTTTCCACAAATCTGTAAGGATAACGTACATGATGTGTGACTGCATAGACTGAGAGTCAGAAAGATCCATCTCCTGGAGGCTGTATTTGCCCCTTCACCTGAGACAATGGGGCTTTCAGCGTCCTGGCATCCATTCACTCAACTCAGATGACATTTCCTTTGTCATTTGAGTTAATGGATGTACAATAACCTTATGGAAGTGTAAAAGGGCGCTTCATAAGGCACTCCAGTTTTGCTGCTATTTCTAGTACTTTCTGAAGATGACATGACTGATGAATCAACCCTAAATAAAGCCATAGGCACTGTCAGTTACAAATATGTAGCACATACACTGTTGCTAGTTCCTATGTCAGGAGCACAGAGCATTCTTTTCAGACAATAATTTAAAGTTAACTTCAGAAATGTCTTTCAGTGCCATGAAATAGAGTTAGTATTACCGTAAAACTACAACCCAAAATTACTGTTCAACTTTCTTTCAAAGAACCTAGAATATGTATTGATAAAGAAATCACTTAAGCATCTGAGGAACAGACAACTGTGCTTCAATTTCTCAGCAATCTCTGGCATCTGCAAGGTCAGCCTAGGTGTTGCATTTATATATGTGAATAAAGAAGCAGGCCTTAGAGGGAAGAGTACAACAGGATTTGCTATAAAGAAGAGATCCATTTTATTATAGGCCATGGCATTGCAACTTAGTTTGGGATAATATACAGAAGTTTGTGTGTATCTCATTAAATCATCTGAGGAATTTTAAGAAGTTTTTTTGGTAACAGCTTAACTATGTTTTAAGAATTACATAAAAAAAAAAAAAACAGTACTAAAACTGGCTCATATGATGTTGTCAAGATAACTTCAAATGAGTTCAAGGCAATGCCTAAACCACATAAATGTCTATGAGTAGATCCAGAAATGAGACAAAGCAATAAAAAGTGGTTTTATTGGTCATTTTGTTTTACTTTTCAGTTTTATCAAATATTTTGTGAGTAAACAGAAAATGCTGTTTAATGCCCTTTACTAAGTCACTTAAATTCTCTGTATTTCAGTTTAGTCTTTTATGATGAAAGGCAATTAAGCTCATATTAAAGATTGCTTGGAATAATATGTGAATCCCTTAGACTACAGTCTGTCCCATAATGGATAATCAACAGACATTAGTTTTCATAGATTTCTCTTGCAGTCCTGGTTAGCTTACACATGAAGGGCCGAGGGAATGGACAGAGTGTCCAGAAGCTGCCATTCATAGTTAAGAGTTCTATTATGGTATGTTTTATAGTAGTTACCGTGTGAGATCCTTAAGAATAAGGGATTCATATTGTATGTAAAATACATGATGTCTTAAAAAATTCTGATACTGAGGGGCTGGGGATTTAGCTCAGCGGCATAAGCGCCTGCCTTGCAAGTGTGCAGCCATGAATGCGATCACTGGTACCGATAAAAATGAAAAAGACCAAAAAAAAAAAAAAAATCAAAAAAAATTCTGATACTGTATTCTCAGAGGATTGTGAGATTTTCTTCATCCAAATGCTAGCAATAAAATCAAATGAAAAGCCAATATTGATACTGGGAAACTTGCAAAGCACTGGTGATTACTGGTATTTATTCATAATAAATGTAATCCTTTTGCAGTAGCCCTAGGACAAATATCAAAACATTAAAGAGAAAGTATAGTCTTATACTTGTAAAATATTAATTGCATCAAAGAATAAATGCATTTATTCATTTAAGTAATTTCAATTCACAATCACACTAATGACAAAATTGATTTTTGTAATTCAAAAGTAACATTAATTTTTTTCCCCAGTGGAAAATAGACAGGGGGTGACCGCTTTTCCACTCTTTCTCATTTCTACAAAGATATGTTTTTCATTTCCTGGTCAAACACATTTTCATTTAAGAGAAGAAAATGAAAGCTCTTCTAAGAGAAAAGATATCCTTATCATGAGCATAGTGCTGACTCATGACCTAGCAAAGAAAGAATATATAAAATTGCCCATGTGGAGAAAGAAAAATATTTTTATTATCTATCAATCTCTTGAATAATTAAAATGGCCACATCCTACTTTTATTCAGGTTATGAATGACTTGGTGGTGACCATCCATTCAGAATTATTTCTAATTATTTTCCTCAAATTATATTTCTTCCCTTTGTCCTTGTAAATCATTATTTCAACAATTAATGAACTAGAAGATGTAAAGCCCGTTTATACCATAATTTCTATTAAGTGCAAAAACAATCATTCTAAATTTTCATCCCAATTGGAGTGTGAATTCCATGGAAGAAAATGTTTCCATAATGCTCTTACTGTTTATCTACACGAAATGATTATGCTGGCATTGTAACTTAGCTGCAGATTCTTTTAAAAACTTATAAAACCCATTTCTTTCTTTTGTCCTTTTCTTTTTTATCAGTACCGGGGATTGAACTCACGACTGCCTGCTTGCAAGGCAGGTCCTTATGCCACTGAGCTAAATCCACATCCCCTTATACAACCCATTTCTTCTCCCACATTTGAGAGGACGATGATTTCTCAAGGTCTGATGATGATCTTCTCAAGGTCCTTATGTGTTTGCTTCTTGGGCTGCCCACAAACAAGATTAGTTCCTGGTGACAGCCATCAATTCTTAACATTCTTTGTTTTGTAAACGCTACACCCTATCATACCCTCCATCTTTGTGTGGACTTCTAATCACATCTTTCCACATCTTTTATGGCTTATCACCAGTCATCCTGGCAAATAAGAACAGTCTACTGAAGTCATCTGACCTGTAGCTGTTCTGTTAGATACTAGTTTACTTCCAAATATGGTCACTGTTTGAGTCATTGGAGGTCAGGATACTCACATGAACTCTGGGGACGTGATTCACTGATACTACTGCATTAAGTACAAAAATCCCTAAAGGACTCCTCCTGAAGAGTTGAATCAGCTGAACTTTCTTCTTGTTCACTTCTGATTCTATAAAATCCCATAGAGGTTTACCAGCTAACAGACTGCAATTCTGATGCATAGAATACTTTCCTCTGACATCTGCTTTCTAGTATTTATTATGTACCAGCCACTTAGAAAACTAGTCTACAAATTATTCTAACAGACTTGTAATATTCACCATATTACCTCATGAATTGATTTTATTTCCCATGTGATCAAAGACATTGCCCATAGAGATAAGAGAGGATCCTATAAGTTATATGGGACCATCCATCATATATCACACTGGTATATTCTTACGTTCTAGAGAGAATCAATAGTGCCTGAATCCCTAACTGATTCTCTTATTTCAAAAAGCACCAATAGTCATCCATTAGCCCATATTTTAGGAGAAACTAGCTGGCAGACAGCTCTATCACTACTAAAGAGGCTGCTTTTAAAAGTGACCTTGCTTATTGAATACTCAGCATTGTAAAAAGTAACATTTTATACCTCATACACACATTCTCTGGAAAATGCTGTGCAGAAAGCTCTAGAGAATGATAACAGGTCTGTTAGCAGAAATGAAACTTGTTAAAAAATGACCTAGCCCAACCTGTCATCAAATCAGTGAAGCAAAATCCTGTCTGAGCCAACAGGAAGCATCGCATCCACATTGAACAAGACATCATCAGCCTCTGTGTGCGGCTTTGTGGTCTATGCTTAGAATCCTATGAATTTCAAATGCTCTGGTGAGATCTGTAGTATGATTAAGAATTTAGAAACCTAGATGTAATATGTTGATGTCCTTCAAGGAAAAGGTTATGTTAAAAGAGAAAGAAACAGGATGTTGAGAGCTCCTCAAAGTGGAAGAATTTCATCAAATTTCAAAATCAGATAACTTTTCCAGATTCATTATTTTACTAACAATTTATTAATTTTTCAATAACTAAAAAAGTGTTTCATACTTTGGTTTGATTATGTAAATCCTTCATCAATCTGTTGTCTGTTTGCTGGCTCTTTTATTCTGCCAATAAACAACTTGGTTGACCTATTTGCAATCGATTAATGTGGACCAAATTTCTCTCACAGTGAATTTAAATGTCAACATAGTCCAAGAATAAAATACATACAATATATGCATGAGTTTGCACATAGGAAATTTGCCATCAAATCAGTATAAGCACTATTGAATAAAGCTAAAAGCAAGATAGCCTCATAATCCAGCATCTTCCTATTTATTAAAATATTCCTATCATACTTGGAGGGCTTGATGTCTTTTAACAGAGCAGGCACACAATATCTATTTGTTGAAATTTCAGGGAAAACTTTTTCTTTTTTCAAACTTTGAAAGAATTCTAATACTGGTTGACAAGTGGCACATATTTTGTCTTTGTATTCTTAGCTTATATTCTTTTAAAGTATTAGAGACCCCAAAGAATTTTAGTTCATACTTTTGTTTTTCATTAATATTTACAGTATTACAAATTAAAAGATCTAAAAATAAAAACTTTGAAAGCTGGTTTAATGTTTAAAATTTGTTTGAAATTATTATTTACAATGAAGAAATAATTATATGGAAATATAAATATATTTGTTATGAAATAATAACTGCTTTCCAAAGCAAAGTTGTGAAGTCTATCATGTGTTTATACATTTCCTTAGCTTCCAGCTTAATGGTGGAAACTGTAATTTGAGATCTGTGTTTAAAGAAAATGAGAGCTCACTTGGGTAAACATTTTCAAAACAAGCATATTTTATTTTATTTTTTCAGGGTGACCCTGACATGATTTGAACAGGAAAACAAGCATATTTTAACAACATTCTTAGATAACCACAGATTATTTTTTAGACTGTTGCAAACAATCCTATGATAGTTTCTCAAAGTTACTTACAATGCAGAAGCTGAAACCACACTGACAGACTTGTCACACTATATATCTTTGAAATCCACTGTTATATCTTGGGCTTCAAATACATATTTTGTCCATGGATTAATTCATGACATAATTTGTCACTGATGTGTAAATTTTTCATAACAACCCATGTTATACAACGTAAAATTTTTACTATGAACAAATTATTACTATGAACAAAAAATAGTTAAATATTGGGAAGATGTCAAGTTCTATTTATTTAAGTAGGTTTTTCAAAAATTCAAGTTCTTACTTGCATTCTTGAATTTCATAATTGACCAATTTTTGGCTTTTAATTTTTTTCAATTTTAAGTTTGTTTTAGAACATGTCTGCATTACATCTTGATCACGTTCTTCGTGGGCAGTGGTGCATATTCACATAATACATCGTAATGCTTTGAAAAATATCTGTCTCCATTTTTAATTCTGATCTTTTATCTTGATCTTTATTACCTCTATTTGGGTTTACTCTAAGAGTGAAATCATCTGATGTTCAAATCTGTGTGTCCAATTTTATTTTACTTAACATTACGGTCTCAAGATACATCCATTTTTCTACAAATAACTCAAGTTTATACTTCTCGATGGCAAAAATAGTACTCAGTTGTATCTAAATGTTATATTTTATTCATTCATCTGTTGATGGACAAGACTTAATTATTATGAATTCTGTTGCTATAACTATGAATATGCATATATCACTGTAATATGATGCCTTTAACTGTTTGGGAAAGATAGGTACTCTTAGAAGATACCTACCTTCAACCTTTAGTGTTTTGAGGAATTTCCATAGTATTTGTATTTGTTTACTTTCTCATCAACAACATCTAAGGGCTCCTTTTTCCTTGCAGCTCTGCCAACATTTTTTATTATACGGTATCTTGATGATGGCCACTCTTCCTGGGGTAAGATGGAATCTCATCATTGTTTAAACTTGCATTTTTCTAATGGCCAGAAATGTTGAACGTTTGCCATATTAATTTGCCACTTATTTCTTCTTGTGAGAGTAACTATTTAGGTTGCTCATTTGTTGATTGATCTTTTATTCTGCAGAAATCTAAATATTTACATTTTTATATATTCTAGATATTATCTGGTTATAGGAATAGCTTGCAAAAAATCTTGCCATTTCAAAGATTCTTATGAGGAAAAATCAGTTAGGTCAGAATCAGTAAAAAAAGTGTGAAAATGAGTTTGTGGTCGTTTTACTGTGAGACAAGAATCATGGGAAGTTGCTAGAAATACAAAGTGTCAGAGAAATATTTTCTTCCTTCAAGTGTCCAGCTTTTATTTTGAGTCTAGTGCAATACAACCGATTTTATGTTTTTTGAGCTCCAAAAATGTAAAATGCTAAATTTATATATTTTTAAGAAAGTATATGTCTAGAAAGTTTTACAGAAAGTGACAAGCTATAAATATAAGCATGGGTGGGAAATATGAAGTAGAACAGAGAATAATCATATTTTTAAAAGAATCCTGTAAAGATAAACAAAGAGGAGTTCTAAAGCATTAAAGCATTAAAGAGATGCTGAATATGGACATGCAGTCCTGTAACCCCAGTGTCCGAGACAATAAGGTAGGAATTCCACAAGCTGAGCTCATTTACAACTTAGGGAGAATCTGTCTCAAAATAAAATAAAGCAAAATAAACTGATAACTGAAGTTTAGGTTTGTAACTCAGTACGAAGGCCCTAGGTTCAATCCACCATACATTTTAAAAAAGACAACTTTTGTTAGGGAAAAGGATATATCATCTGCTGTAAAGAAAAGATAACAAAAATCATGATTACATATGGATATATTTGAGCATTAGAACTTGAATGTATTTAATTTTTTAGGACATATTTATGAAAGTACACAATGAGTTTGAGAAAGAAAGGAAACTAAAAGATCATGGAAGATAGAAAACTAGTTACAGCATAGGAAAGTTGATGTACCTGTAAAGTTAGCAGATTTGGCTTTCCCAAGGAGAAAACTAAGGTCACATTTGGACTAGCAATAGATATCACATTGAAATCCCTATCTAATTTCAGAAAATCTGCACTGTCTGACTCCCTGTGTTAACTCATTGAATTCAGTACTCATTTATCCAGTAAATGATATGAGCCAAGTACTTTGCAAACGTGGCACTAACCAAATTTAATGAGATGACTAGTAATCCCAGGGTTTCATAGTTTGACTATTAAGAAGAAATCAAGTCAATGAATGACTTCAAACAAGGTATAAGAATACTGTGTCTTGGAGCATCCAAGAAGCTGATCATAGTCTGCTAAACTGGAGGACAGGAAGACTGTTTACATAGAACATTAATTTAGCTAGATCTGCAAGCAATAAGATAACAGGAGAATAGAAAGTGCTTCAATAAAATAATCCCTTGTGAATACATTCCATACAATACTACTGTGACCTTAGGAATTGTTGGGTTAGAGAAGTACTAGTCCTACAAATTATATTTTAGTTACTTTAATCATAATATGTTTTTCCAGCATTTGAATCTTGTTTTACACTTTAGTTTTAAAGAAATAATTTGCTTTTTGATTTCTCTAACTTACTAATTTAAGTTCCACTAAACTTCTAAGAAAAATTTCAGTTCTTTTTTTTTTTTTTTTTCATTTGCTCATTTTACATTCATTTTCTGGGTGTTCATTTTGTTCCACCAAGATAAAGAGAAAAACAGGAGAAAATTTAAAAATGCAAGCTTTAGTTCACTTTGTTTATAATTTATCCTTTTGATTTGTAGCATTTTCTAATCTATGAAAAGTAACTGTTTTTTATAATGAAATAGCCTGTGGTCAAAAATTCAAAACCAAAAATATTCACAATAAAGCACACAGGGATGTAGCAATTAAAATGGCATAATAATAAAGTATCACATTGTGATACCTTCTTTTAAAGTAAAAAAATACCTCATAGTATACTACATCATTAATTTTACATGAAAAGATTCATAAACCCTTTTGCTTTGTGATCTGCCTGAAGTCAAAATTTTGCACATTAGGAAACAGTATTTTGTGCCTGAATGAGTGTAATTCATTCAGTAGCAACTCTTTTGTTGCCATTGCTGTATTTTTTTCATTTTATTGTTATTTTAAATTAGAAAATTAATATATACTGTACAAATTCATAGAAAACAGACATTTATAAATTAAATGTCAATAATCTTTGCTTCTCGCTTCCTTTCATTGACCTCGAACTTCACATGTGCTGTGTTAACTGTCAGACTGCCTGCTTTCAATCTTGCTCCCTGTCCAGTACTTTTTATCTTTTTTCCTAACATGTGCAAATACATGCACACTTATAGTTAATTTCCATTTTTTTATTTTAATTATTCTAGGAGTACAGTCACTCACCACTGAATACATTATAGACAAAAGTCTAAGTCAATATATAAACTGGAAACATTTAACTGCTGCATTTTCTAACTATAGATGCAGTGCGATTTATTTAACAATTCCATATTTTTTGACACTCAGTTCATTTTTAGTTCATTTCTAGTCTGCTTCTAAGAATATCATTGTAAGACAACCTAAAATGGCAGTTAATGGCATAGATTTTAAAATATTAGTCAATATATCAAGTTAAACAATTGTATCCTTTGTGCTTTTTTTTCATTTTCCATAATATATAACATATTACACAGTTTTCTTATGTAATTTTCTTGATCATTTGGTTTGTCCTTCAGTTTCTGTAAACTGTCAATCTATAAATATGCCAATTTTAATGGAATTATTGAATTTTAATGAATTTTCAAGAATATTATGTTACATTGTCTAAATTTAACTTTCTATACTATATATATTTCTGTTTTATAGAATTATGCATGATTATTTCACCTTGATGTTCTTTAATGTTGTTTTTACAACTAATATCAGTATTATTTAAGATTTTCTAGTTGCCTAAAAATCTTTTTTTTTTTTTTTTTTTTGGAGGTAGTAAAATACAACAGAACAAGACAAAATAAAGCCACCTGAGACCATGTAGTGAAACTGGTACAGACCTTCATAGCCAGTTACCGGGATAACAGTAATAGGTATCACAGTATATTTTATAATCTTTACACTATTTGTCCTTTCAATCACATATACCAAAATAAAATGAAATACAGAAAATTATAGAACTTATCAAAACAGAATGTTGAATAGAACAATACCATTAATCAGAATAAAGCAAAACAGTATAAAAATATTTGCCTTCAAAGAGATGGTAGAAGGAAATCCCCCTTATTTGCTATGGTCAACCTCCCAAGAGATGCCCAGATTTCTGTTCCTATTGGCTAATGAGGGGACAGGGGAAAGCAGGTAAGGGAGGTGGGATGTTTGACTCTAGGCCTTACACCAGTACGTTCACTATTGCTTAGCAGGTAGGCAGGCTGGTTGCTTTGTTTCCCAGAGTCCTAAGTTCCAACATGGCGCGGATCTCAGAGGACACTAGTGGTTTTCCCCCTGGAGGGGCCGCAGCTGGCCACACCACAGCCGCTTACCAGGGAGAGGAGCTGCTTTCCTAATAATCTTTAAATTTTATTGTAAAAATATTCATAGTAGCTCAGGTTTCAAAAGAATAATGCAAGAACCATTCATGTTAAAGAGCTATGTAAATAAAGTAACTACTTATAGAATGATTTAAAATTAATTTACAGGAATCATGACATTTTACCCCCTAAATTTACATGCATATTCTATAATTGCAACCAAATTTTAGTAATTTACTTTATTAGTTATTCTATTTAGTAATTTTGTACTTCCATCCATCATGCCTCCAAACTCAGTCTTCTCTTTTTGTACTCAAAATATTTAATTATGTTTTTTTTAAAGCAAGAATCCAACTGTTAAAAATGCTGAATTTACTCCTTTCTTAAAGAAAATGACAACCAGATATTTTTCAGGTAAAATCCCATGTTTTTCCCTTTTAATAGTTTCAGATATCCACGTAGTGTTCCTTTGGCAGTTTGCAAATGCTATTTCCAGCAGGCTTTTAGTGGTTGGTTTTAGTATCTATTTCTCTCTCTTTCTGTCTCTTTGTCTCTCTGTGTCTTTGTCTCTGTCGCTCTCATCTCTTTGTCTCTCTCTCTCTGTCTCTCTCTCTCTCTCTGTCTCTCTCTCTGTATCTCACTCTCTCCTCTGTTTCTATTCTCTGTCTCTCTTTCCCCTCTGTCTCTCTGTCTCTGTTGCTCAGTCTCTCCACTCTCTGTCTCTTTCTCCTTTCTCTCCTCTCTTTTCTCTCTCTGTCTCTCTCCTCTGTCCCTCTCTCCTTCACTCTCTCCCCTTCCTTCCATCCTTTCCTCTTCTCATAAACACACACACACACACAAAAACACACACGACATATAGATTTTTAATTAATATGTTACAGTTAATTATCTAACTGGGAATAAATTGCTAATTTTATTACATTTCAAACATACCAGAGTTAGTCCGTAAGGCCTACTTTGGTCTAGACTTTTTGTTGTTGTTGTTCTTAGCATATTTTCATGTTATTTTTTGAGTTCTTTTTCAGACATGATGTTCCAATGTCACTTCACACTTTGTTCTTCCAAGAGCACTAGAAGTTTTTAGAGAAAAATGGTTCTTAGAAACCAACATAGTCTTCCTTCCCATTGATATTATTTCTGGCATTTATGTTTTTCCTTATCTGCTACAGTTCTCTGTATGATATCTTTTATCTCCAAGGTTATCTCTTTCTTTCAGAAGTAAAGTTTCACAGCACAGTGAAGAATACCTTTTGCTTTGTCTTTAATTTCCAGGAGCAGGATCTTTGGTGTCAGAATTATTTTCAATAGTTCCTACATTAACTAGGTGGCAAACTTTGTTTTCCATACCAGCCCAACCTACCTGTAGGTTTTCTCATGGACATAGCTAACATGGAGGTCTAAGAAGATCGCCATACATGAAGAATAATGTATTTAGATATCACCACCCACTTCCTAGATTTATCCCAGGGTTATGGCAAAATTTCTTCATCAGTTGACGCTTCTGTTTATCTCTTTTCTTGTTTGCTTGGACAAAATTGGAGATATTCCATTTTATATGGGTGATTTCTTATTTAGGAAGAATACATATCTATATATGTTTTGAAATTTAGCTGGATACAAATATTCATCTTTTTCTATACGTTTTCTCCCAGTCCAGGGGCATATTTTGCCAGTGTTACAGATTGTTAAAGTATGTGCTTCTGAATTTTCCCTTCCTTAGACTTCTTTTCTTCAACAATTTGACAATTTTTTTTATTCCTAATTGCATTACATCTCCTTCCTTTCTTCTTTCTTTTGTTATTTCTCTCTTTCTTCCATTCTTTCTTTTCACATTGTTATCATGTGGGTCATCTAATCAAGGGCATATTACATATTGTCATATTATGTGTAGGCATATATATCACCATGATGACAGATTTATATACCCAGAAGATTACTTGACAAATTTTAACAATTTCTAGCACAAAAATTCTAATTTGAGAAGCAATTCTTAAGAGAAACATATTGAATGAATAATTTGTAAAAATTTACTTAAATCTTAATATTTTCTACTGTAAAGAATTGTACATCCTCTCCAAATTAAAGCTTATATCCTTTAGTAAAATTATTTTCACTGTGATGTAAATCAGCAATCTACTTTTTCAATGTATTTACACATGCTGTCCATTGCTTTGCTATAATAAATACTGTAATTTGTAACCTTGCATTTGCAGGCTGGAAATTTGTAATATTGGAAGACCTTAAGTTTTTTATTTCTTTACTATTTAATTAGCATATTTTCTCATAAATTTCTGCTAAATATTTTAAAATTGCTTTTATGCAATTATAATTTTTATTGTATCTTCTTTTATTACTCCCCACTTTATTTTCATACCAGCATAATTTAAGTCATAGAGGTGAATATTTTCCCATTCTGTGAACAAAATCTGTAACAACTTTAATACTCAATGTGGTAACTTTTTCACATATTAATCGTACATATTATATTGATATCTCACATTCTCATTTTACTTAGATATTGAATTATAGATTTAAGAAGGAATATATGAAAAAATCTGTATTGTTATAGGTACATGATGTTTTCTCTACTACCTTAAGGTATGTACTTGTGTCTTTCCTAAAATAAAGCATTATTTCATGTGTTGAATAAAAATTTTTTGATCATTGGGTATGAATCATAGAATATACTGCTCTTATTTTTTCTCCTAATACTGTATTTAAATTTTTCACACTGTAATTATGAATTGAATTTCTAGGCTTCTTCTCAATTTTATTTTATATTACCAATAGTACATGCTTGCAGGACATAATGATAACATCCCTTGTGGGGAGATGGTACATGTACATAAAACATCTCAACATTTTTCATCTCCTCCCTCAACTCTAGGTGCCCTTCCCATTTGCAAAATATCTGACTCCATACTTCTTATTATCTGTCTTTTATTTTGTTCTTTAATTTTAGTTTGGGTCTTTCATATAAGAAAATTTCAGTGTTATTCAAACTGTGTGTCTGGTTTATTTCAAACAACATTTTGATATCAAGGTGCATCCATTTTTCTACAGATGACTCAGGTTTATTGTTATTTCCACTAAGATTTTTATAATTTCTTATGTTCTTTGTAGTATAAATGGCATCACAATTATTTCACTGAAGAGAACTCCAATTCAATCATTAAGTCAATCTCCATGTAACATGTTGAAAGTTGTATTACTTATGTATATTCAAATATTGCTCAGTTTCTCAGGCTCTCTCCCACTTCTCATGTACAAACTGACTAACTTTTATGGTCTAATTCAAAATTCTATAAAGGTTGTATTTGTTTTCAAAACTCTACTTTTATTACATGTAATATTCTTGATGGCATCTTAATAGTTTCATTTTTTATGTTGTTTATTCTTTATTTTCATTTTTGCTAAGCCAACAAATACTTTGTGCAGAAAGTACACTTACCTTTTGAAAGATAAAAATTTATTTATACTTTTGGTAGTTTTCTTATAGTACATTTTAATATACTTGCTATTACATATACATTTTTTCTTAGATTTCAATTGTGTAAATGGTGATATTTTGATATATTTATATGACTATTGAAAAGCTAGTAAATATAATACTCATGTCACACAGTTAATGTTTTGCACATGTGGAAGTATTTAAGGTGTATTATATTCAAAAATTTCAAGTACATAATCTAATATTGATTGGTTGTTACACATTAACTATAATCATTGTGCATTAGATCCTAAGAACTTATTCATACTGTAAAAATTAAACTTTACATTTATTGACTAGAACACATTTGTAGCTACACTGTTTGATTCTTATTTTACAGTTCTTCATTTAAAATATGGTTTAATATTATACTAGAATAATAAATAATTTCTGATCCTTCATTTTCTTCCAATAAAAGTTCTAAGTTCATTTTAAAGTTTGGCAAGGTATTCTACTTTGTTTCTATAGAATACTATTTGATTTTAATTTCCATTTACTTTTTTGTACAATGTTTTCAAGTGTTAATTTCAAGTATAATTACATTAGTATAATATGCTCTACTGAATCTTGAAAATTTTCAAGGCTGTTAAATGTTTGATCATATTATTAAAAAGGTCTACATCTTTGAATTATTTAGTATTCATGAATAGTCAAATCTAAAATAGGTTATTTAAATGTATTTCCTTTAATTGTGACTTTAACAAATTATCATTGTATTTCTAGATGTTACTGAACATGTGGCAAATGGCACAATAATATAATTCATTTTCACTCATATAAATATATCATCCCAAAGGTTACAAATAAAAAGTCTCAAGATTTGGTAGTAAATAGAAATAAAAAAGAAATAGTATATATATATATATATCTATATATATATATATACTATATATATATATATATATATACTATAATATATATACTATATATAAATAGTATATATATATATATATAATAGTATATATATATATACTTTCTTGGAAGTTTTATTAATGGAGTAGTCACAACAAAATGTAATAAGATTAAAGAAAGTAGATATGAGTATATGTTTATGACATTCATACAGAATTATGATATAGTAAAATAGAATTTGTTCCCATGTATTTAAAAATACACAAATACATTTCCACATATATATGAAAGGTTTCATTCTTACTTTATGTTCATATTACTATGTTTATGCTGAAGTTTTTATACTAAATATTGTGAGTGAAAATACTAAATTTTTAAATAAATTATTTCCTATCAGTTAATGTAAGTGTATATGTATATGAAATCAAGGGTAAAATATTTAAATGGGAGGAAGAACAAGGCATGGGAAAGAAAGGAAGGAAGGGAATAAAGAGGAGAGAAGAAAAAATGGAAACAGCTTTTGTAAATAGGGATGGTAAATGGGCAGAAAGGAAGGGAGGAGATTGGAGAAAAAACAAGAATCAAGATGTATTATGTACAGGTACAAATTCCCTATGATGCATGTGATCATTATGTGTATCTAAAATGTATCAATAAAATAAATATTGAAATGATACATAGAAGATACATTTGTATGTATATGATACAAATTTTTTTACAAAATTGCATTACTATAAAAGTCCAAACTTTTGTCTTATTAAAAGTTTTCTATTCATAGAATGTGATGAAAATTTTAGGAAATCATTGTATACCCATAGTAAAATACTGAAATCTTTCCCCCTAAAAATAAGTAAGGTAAATGTGAACAGTCTTTTTTATTCAATCTTGCATTGGAAATAGTAACAAGAAAACCAAACGATATTCAAATTGAAAACGAAGAATTAAACTCTCTACATCACATATAATAAAATCCAATAAGATATAACATGTCAAGACCTATGGAGACAGAAGAACAAAAGCTTGATGGGGTTTCAAAATAAGATGATACCAAATCAGCACTACCTATTATGACATCGTTTTCTCCAAGATAGCTGTTCCTATCATCCAATCTTCTCTGCCTCACTTATCTTGAGCTCTTTTTCTGTCATTAGTTGTCAGCTTGTCTTCTTCATTTTGTTTTCTGCCCCATTCATTGTGGCCTCTCTGCCATTATTTCTGGATTCTTCGTATGTTTCTTTTTTAGAATATCCTGCAGTATTCTCTGTAGAGTTGAATTGGTGGTTGCATATTCCCCTAGTTCCTCTTTATCCTGAAAGCACCTTGTTTTTCCACCAATTTCCAGGGATAGTTGTGCAGGATATATCAATCTTGGCTGGAGGTTATTATCTTTCAAAGCTTGAATTATTTCCCCCCCATGCTCTTCGTGAGTTGATGGTTTGTGCCTAGAAGTCTGCTGTAATTCTGATGGGTGTTCCCTTGTAAGTGATTTGTTTCTTGTCTCTGACAGCTTTTAGTATTCTGTTCTTATATTGGATTTCTGGAATTTTGATTATTATATGCCTCGGTGTAGCTCTATTTGGGTTGTAGGTAGCTGGAGTCCTGTATGGCTCATATATCTGAGTATCTTTACAGTTTGCTAAATTAGGGAAATTCTCTTGGATTATTTCTGTGAATAGCTTTTTGTAGTCCATTTGTTTGTGCCCACACTTCTTCTCTTATGTTCTTAATTCTTAAGTTATAGATCCTCTTATCATCTTCTAGTTTTTGTATTGTTGCTGTTTGTTTTTTTGTTATTTTTAAGAAGTTTATCATTTCATGTTCCCATATTACAAATCTGCCCTCCAGTTCTGATAATGTGTCCTTAGTTTCTTTCAAGCTGTTATGCCAGTTTTCGATAGAGTTTTTAGTTTCCTGGCAATCTCTTTGAACCTGCTTCACGTATTCTATGTGTTCTCTATTTTCTCCATCAAATAATTCTCCCCTCTTTTTCTGTTCTTCCATTCCACCATCTGCTTTTTCTTGGGTGGTGCTTAGCATTTCTCTGACTATTCTGCTTATGTCTTGCTTCAGGTCATTAATAACTTCATTCCTGAACTTGTCTATGAGGCTCTGGAGATAGCCTTTTATGTCTATTGGTGGTGTGTCTGCTATTGCCTGCTTCTCGGGATTGGGGGCTGAGGAGCCTTTCTTGTTGCTCCCTCTTTCCATATTCTTTGTTCCTTATATATGCAAGCTTATATAGGAGGCCCAGCTTCTTTCCCTTTAGGCCACAGTCTGACTGAATTGTGCCGGCTAGGTGTTCCCGCCCACCGCAGTGCACCAGGGAGTTACGGACCAGGCAGTCTATGCGGGGCCCACCCCTTCAGGTCAATCTACCGAAAGGCCTCACCTCTAGGGTATATGTGATAGTATAAACAAAAACTTTTATAGACAAAGAGATTATACAGAAACCATAGCTCATTATCTGTTAGTTGATTCTAAATACCCTGTAATACTATCATTCTCTTGAATGGTTATACATTGTGTTGATATATTTGATGCTACAGTATACGAAGTTATACTCAAAGATCTCAAGGAAAGAGACAATATGGTAACTACTTTTATGTCGGGATTATCTTGTGGTGAAACACTAATTTGCTTAAATGGTTAGGTATTGATCTACACTGTTTAGTTGTTATGCCCTCTATTATCTCAATCTCCAGTTTATTATTTACTTTTTTAGTTTTATCCTTTTAATTAAAGGAAAGATAAATTTAAAAAAGCAGGATATATTATAGTAACCTACTTTCATATTCTATTAACTTGATTTGAAGCCCTGTATTGCTCTCACCATCTTGTTTTGACTGATGTTCCTCTATTCTACTTTGCTTGATAGTACCAGGTTCGGAAGTTTAGGAAACAGCTGTGAAGATAGTGGGATTCATTATGACGCCCATCTTATCTACTTTTGAAGACCTTTTCAATCTCATACACAATTCTGTCCACTTTCAATTTTTTTTAACTTTTTTTTCTCCTTCTTAAGTTCGCTCCCATGTCTCCAATGTTTTGGATTTGTTGGTTTCATTTTTTACTGTTTTGTTCAATTTTATTATTACTGATGACATAGGCAATTCTATTTGAGATAGCGGGAGTCATTATCGTAACCATTGTTGACCACCTTGTTTTTATTTATTTATTTATTTATTTATTTTTTACATTATCTATTATGTCCACACTTTTGATTTAACCGATTCTGTTCTGTTAAGTCACATTTGGTTTTACTCTCTTCCAAAAAAAGCAATAAGAACTGTGGGAGCAATAAAACCCAAAATGTGTAATAGTCATTGTACAAAAGAGAGGAAAAGAAAGTGCTCTAAATGGTATAACTGCATGTAAATTTAAGTGTATAAAATAGACAATGATATTACTGAGTTTTGTTGGATCATTGAACAGAACTGTTTGCAGTCTCGCTGTTTGAATGTCTACTTTATGTACTTTAATCTTGTAATTTGAACAAATATTTCTAAGATGACAATATGTAATCCATTAACTAGTGATTTCTTATTGTTTATTTTTTTCTGAAATTCTGTATAACTTGTACCTTTTTTCTACTTTTTTCCTTTTTCTCCTTAAATAAAAAAAAAACTCTCTACATCCACAGATGATATAATTACACATATACATACACACATATATACATATATATGACAAAATTATACATATATATATACTCTTGAATAGTCCATTAAAAATTCTTAGACTAGTAAAGGAGACAAAATTTTGTAGGATATAAGTTCAACAATGAAGATTCAGTTACAATTCTATACATTACCAGTGAAAAATACAAAAACAATATGAAAAACGATTTTTCTTGCACTAGTGTAAAAAATAAAGTTACAATAAATTTAATCAAGTGCAGTCATGGTTTGGTACTTGACTGCTTTAAACTGTGTCCAAGTTGGTATACGATGCGGAAGTATCGTCCAAACACTGAGTCTGCCAGAGCCTTGACACTAGAATTCCCAGCCTGTAAGACCAAGGAATGACTTTCTGGTATTTAATACTTACACAATCTGTTATATTTTTGTTATAGCAGCAGAATGTAGTAAGACATAGGTAAAGGAGAATTTTGGTAAAAAGGAAAAATATGAAGATACTGGAATCTTACTGGATAAGAGGGAGAAAACAAAAAGAAAACCCAGAAAGATAAGAATGTTAAAGACTGAAAAAATAAAAGTAGAGAAAGCAGTAAAAGCAGCTCTGGGTTAACCTGGTGTCAGAGAGAAATTGATCCTGTCATTTTTACTAATCTTAGTGAAAAACAGTTAATAGAGAGTCGAACAGTGGTTCAAGGAAATGATATTAAATAAAGTTATTTAGGCCAAATTAACATTTTAATGGATATTAAGAAATCAAGGGGACATTTGCACCATAGATGTTTATTCCTCCTCTATTTTAAACAAAATAAATTCACAGTTTTTTTTTTTTTTCCTATTTGTGCAAGAGACAGTTTGATACAGAATTCCTGTACATAGGAACTTTTGGTAAATGTATACAATTTTATCTGTGAAATTTCTCCAATATGTCACTGTCATCACTTCAACTTTAATCTTTATTTCTGCTTAAGAAAATATTTAGGTCTAAACCTCTTATTTAAGCTCTGCCTTTATCATATTTCAATCTCATACACAATTCTGTCCACTTTCAATTTTTTTTTAACTTTTTTTTTCTCCTTAAGTTCGCTCCCACCTGACATCTCTCAAACCTAGGATATTTTATATATCATTAGCTCACACACACACACACACACACACATATTAGGTGAATTGGAACATTTGAAATTCATAAATGAAAGTGGCATAAGAATGTCTGAGAATGAGAAAAGATAATAGAAGGAGACATTTTAAAATGAAATGCAAACAGTGGTTCACAGAGTACAAGCAGGAGCAAGTGGGGAAGACAGCCATCTCCAAAAACCAGACCCAGGGAGGCACTGAAAGGTCACTCTGTGGGGCACACAGCCCGGTCAGCAAACAGCCCTCTCTCCCCTGGTTGGAGAAGTAAATAGAAAATTCACAGGAGACTGGATCTGTGAAAGAACAGTAAATAAAATTGCTACTCGGAAGCCAAAAACAAAACAAATAAAACTTCAGTTTTCCACCAAAAGACAGTTTAAAGCTTAAAAATCACAAAAAGGCATTTAAACCTCTAACTACTAATGTTTATGGAGAAATAAATATTCTAATTAGTTCTGATATATTTTTGAAAGTTCAACTTACTTGATATGAAAAGGTTGTTATCTCTTTGTTCCTTAACTGGGTGATCTCTTGATAATCAGACAACCCCTTCAAGCCTCAGTTTACCATTAAACATTAAAGGACTTCTCCCATCACAATCTCACAGATGTTAAATATATGGATACTAATGACACCAGTGTAACACAGTAATAGCTGTTAAACATTTACAAACTCTTTATTCGCTTCTTTGGAGAGTCAGATTCCAAGATCAATAAACCAGAAGAAACAATAATTTTGAGCATAGGCTGGGATTGCTAGATACAAGATATACAAAGTCATAAAAGGCACATCATCACAGCAAAGCAGCTTTTTTTTTGTTTGTTTGTTTCTTATATACTTCAGACTTTCTGCAATCAAAGTAAAACAGGGAAATGAACAAATTCTGTGTAAGATTCAAGCATGACCTTGAATTGCATTGAACTATGGAAATATCACCGATGAATATCATTGATATATAAATTGTTTACACAAGACCTAAGATCTGTTTTAGTAACTTTTACTGAGACCTAACACCCAACAATCATAACTTAAAAGAGGGAAAGGTTTATTTTGGTTCATATTTTGTAGTCTCAGCCTTCACATGGTCCACTGGTTCCGAGACAAAAGAAAATGTTTATTCTGATTCACAGGTTATAGGGGTTTCAATCCCTAGTGGGCTGGCTCCAATACAGTGCAGCATGGCAGAGGGTACGGCAGGGGAGAGCTGCTCACAGCATGGAAAACATGAAGCAGAGAATCAAAGAAGAAGCTGGGAAGGGAGACAGAACCTCTCAGGTCATATCCACAGTCACCACTTCGTGCAACCAGGCCCACACTGCCACACTCAGCTACACCTGCATACACGGTCACCTTCCGCAGGTCCTGACAGTGATCCCATGAGGCTTTAAGAGGACATCTAGATAGAAACCGTAACAGCCATCCTCCATCAAGACTTCCATCAGCTCTTTACAATATAACAATATTCTTATGGCTCAAGATCTGTTTTACTCTCTCCTTACTGAATACTTACTTTATATGAGCAGGCGACAGAGCAAAAATTTGTGACAGAAAAAGCTTAACTAGACATAATATAATATAATATCTGTAGAAAATGGGCAGTATCTGTGGTTCGTGGAACTCAAGAGTTCTTCTTAACCACATTCAGAGTCATCCATTATCTAGACAACAGCACTTCATCCAAATCAGTCTGTCTGCAGAACAGTTGTCTGAAAAACCATTTTTAAGTAGTAAATAGGTCAAGAAATTGACCTTACCTTCTCCAAAAGCTTACTGAATATTTTTAACAGCTCTTGTCTTGGCCATTAAGAAATATAAAAGGCATATGTAGTCGTACCTTCAAAGGACTTAGGAATCTTGTCTAGCTAAGGGAAACAGAAAAAGAATAATGAAAAACATTGGCAGACTCTATTAAGTCGAATTGTGACTAAAATAACAAAAAAGGAACCAAAAAAAAAAAAGAGAAGTCATTGAAAGAAATTCATCGATCTAGGGAATTCGGGATCTAAATCAGTCCTATAGGACAGGAATTCTCAAACTATGTATCAAACTCACCAGGCTTTGAAGATTTATAAGTAGGTCTGGGTCAAAGCCTAAGAAGTCTCATGTCTACAGTTTCCACAAGTCAGGGCTGCTACAAAGGAAACTGCACTTTGCGAAGCGTTGCATTAGGACTAGAAATTTTAGTTTAAAAGTTTAGCTACTCAATTTTAGATATTTGCAACTTGAAAAAACTGCACATTTTTGCATTCATCCCTCTCCCCACAAAAACAAGCACCAGAAAAGCCCAGGTGTATCTGATGGAATTATATCTGGAGATTCTTCAGGGAAAGAACTTCAGATTTTGAGCTCATATAAATGTGTGGTCACACCCTGGTCAGACTCCCCTTCTAGGTTCTGTGGTGTCTGTGTGAACCCCAACACTTGATTTGATATGCCAATACAAAACAATACGAAGCCAATAGTATTTCTGCATGCAGCTTGCTCCTTTGGCATTCATTGGCCTTTTCAGGTTTGCAGGTTTGTATAGTTTCTAGATTATAATGAAATATGTGTCGGGCCCTGCTTCACAGTCCGAGTCCAGCTGTGGTGCTCTGCTGAAGACCAGGAGCTCTGCCTGACTACCTGGTTCTTCCTGGTATAAGCAAGTAAACATTAAAATTGGTGAACTGACAGTCATTCCTATGGCATATTGTTTGAGGACACAAATCTGAAACATCAAGGATAAAATTAATTTTGGAATATGAGAATCTGGAAAATTTGGAGAAGATAAAATATAGTCAGTATCCTTATTGGGAAATCAATAATATAGGAAATGCAGAATTTAGAGGACAAGATAATGTGTCCCATTTGTTTCAATATTTTTGAAGATCTGCCTACACTACCATGCTCTTATACTTTTGATAGAAGTTGTTTGGGAAATGTTCTTCAGGCATCTGGTCATTTTTATGAACTGAGACCTTTAAGAATTCCACTCAAATGTCCTAGTTGCAGAAGTGCTACTGAAATTGGTCCAACTGGTATTCAATCTTTACCTGTTGATTTTGCATCAAGGGCCAGTATTGAAATGTATCAGCAGCAAGACATCCCAGAAGGTGTTTTCTGCCCTGAACATTACAAGAAACCATTAAATGTTTTACTAGAAAAAAAATTGTTTGTGGTCACTGCCTTATAGTAGGTCAACATCATGGTCATCATATAGATGACCTTCAAAGTGCCTGTCTGAAGGAAAAGGACACACCTCAGAAACTGCTGAAACAGTTAACTAACACACATTGGACAGGTACTACTCAGCTTATTGAAAAGCTAAAAAAACACAAGCTATTCTCAGGAAATGATCCAGGGCAATAAACAAGCTGTTCTCCAGTATTTTGAACAGCTTATTTATACATTAGAACAGAAAAAAAATTATAACAGCTCGCTATGATGCTGGCAATCTGATAAATCAGGAATATACTCCACATATGAAAGAAATAAGAGAACAACAGTTGAGCAAACGACACTGACATCTTTACAAGAAGTCTCCACTTAAATTTCTTGAAAAAATTACGTCTGCCAGAGTGCGCAGATCTTAAAACAAAGACCACTTACCGAGATCCACCCTACTGAAATTTAATCCCCAACTTAGCCAAGTATTAAAAGATGGAGCAGCACAGAAATTGAGGAAATTAAGAAAGCTTTCATCCCTGAAATGAAAATTTCTTCAATAAGGATGCCATCATCCTGGCCTGATAAAGATCAAAAAGAAGTTAGTTTTTTTTTTTTTTTTTTTTTTTTTTTTTTTTTTTTTTTCATATTTTAAGCATTTCAGTGTTTTTAATGTTGGTGCTCTTTTTCTGCCAGTACATAATAACTTTCTTAAATGAAGTATCTTCAGAATGTTTTCCTGAAATCTCCTTGTTTACTAGAGTTTGCCTAGCAATTTGCATGATTTAAAAGCCATACTATGTCACACTTTATATTTGTTAAAGGAATTCATGTGGAAAATAGTTTCTCCTTGAAAATTTGAATCTAAATTGTTAAATGAGCTTATTCTGTACAGAAGAGGCAATTGCTCATGATAAACAGGAGGGAGTATAAATAGTAAACTAAACTTTGGTAGAGTTCAGGCAAATTTAAAATGTGTTAAACCTCTCAGACTTCAGTTGGAGATAGTTCATCAGGTAAAAATGAAAATGACAAAGATTCTAATCATTAGATACTAATCATTAGATCATTAGATTAGTAATCAGTGACTGGTTTATTACTGTTGTCCCATTTGTATTGGCTTGAAAGTTGACTTAAAGCTGCTGGCATTTAAATCTTGCACTATTGTCTGTTTCACGAGTCAATGCTATCTACCTATGTATGAATCTAGGTTTCAGGTTCAGAGATTAAAAAAATCCTCAAAATTTTTTACCTATTTTTTGAGAGAAAGATATTATTACTACATTACTACCTAAAATACTGAAAATTTGCCATTTTTCAATTGAATTTATAATTTTGAAATGATTACACAAGAACTCTATCTGTTGAATAATACTCAGGTAAAAATCGTCAATCAGGTATAACTAATATTTTTTAGGTTCTTCTAAAATTCTTATTTCCTCTTTCAGTTATTAATTTCACTCCATTTTTAAAAGCAAGAGAGCAGTAAACTCCTACTTTGTTCTGCAACTTATGTTAATCATGCAGCAAACTGTTCTGAGTCATTTTCATGTCTGTAAATACATAATTAAAAATAACAATGTCTAAAACGCATAACTTTTCAAAATAATTTCAACTCCTTTCATATTCTGAATTTTATAACAATTTATTATTTACATTATTATTCAAGGCAAGATACATTGCACAGGTACATTGTTCTTTGGATTTTGATACTTTCAGTCAACAAATTAAAAAGACATGATTTTTTAAAATTCATTAAAAAACATGGTTTTTCTTATCTTCTGTTAATTATCAAGTAGGGAAGAGAAGAGATGTGACTGAAGGAATGGTGCATGCTGTTAAAATGCCATCTACTTTAGTGGCTGAGGCTGCCAGAAGGGAATTTAAAGTCACTTAATGAGATACTTTCTCAAAATAAATAAACAACAAAAAAATCAAGACAATGGTTTTTGAAAACCTAATCACGTCATTCAGAGGTAAAATACTTATGAATTCAAAGCCTTAAGATCATCCAACAGCACACGCGTGCACGCACACACAGACACACACACACACACCAAACACACAACTCGATGTATAATGTCTATGTAGTTTATGTGTTACCAACTCAAGGCAAATGAACTGAGATGGTGCAGTATAACAAGATATTGTCGTAGCCTGTTGAGGAAAAAGATAAATCAGATGAAAAAAGACTAGGTCAACATGTTGAAAGCAATGAGAAATAAAAATAGAACACATTAACATACTTACAGGTTTGAGCTAATTCTTTCATGAGATATGAATAATAAGTTTTAAGTTTAGTTAATACCCATACTTAGATACAGATATTATTTCAAGTTTTGAACATGTGGAGTCTTCAGTAAACATTAGTGCAAGGAATCCTAGGAATTCACTTAACTTTGTTAGGAAAATAATTTTATAAGAAGACAATACTTTGGTTAGCACTTCCAAAATGAAGGCAACTAATAAGATAAAAATGAAAATACTAAGATGAAAATAAAAATAGACATTTCCTAATAATATCTAGTATTTTATTGATGCTTCTAAGTGAATTAGTAAATGAATGATTAAGTTTGGTTTCAGCACACACATTATAAATGTGACTATTTGCAACTATTTTGTTTCCTCTGTATGCTTAAAAAAAGAAGAGATTTCCTCAGTTTTCCTTGATTTTTGTCCTCTCATCTGTACATCTGAGGAGAAAGGTAAAGTGAGTGAGAGAGAAGGAGTAAAAACCTTGCAGAGGATTTGAAGTGAAAAAGAAGAGAAAAGAAAATGTAGATTGAAAGGGAAATTGACAAAGAGAAATTTGAGAACTCAGAAGAAGAAACAAAAGACAGATTTTAGTCAGTGAAACAGAGACATGTGAGACATTACATTTAATTCCAACTAGGAATTAATACTGAATAACTGGGATCAAGCAGAAAAAACCACCTTCCTCTTCCTCTGTGTTTCCTATAAATGTTTGAATTTACATTTTTATTTCTATTTTATGAAATTATTTTTGGAATATTAGAAATTATGCACAATTAAACTGAGAGTTTAATGAAATTATTTTGCCTTTCAATTTGTCTTATTTTATGATAATGCTTTTATATATCAATCTTATAGGAACAACATTTAATTTATATCCACAATTAAAACCATTCTTTTTTCAATAGGCTATGTAGTATATGGAATATTACATATCTCTATTTGTATATAGCACAAGTACTTAAAAGAGTATGTTAACATATATTCAGATTCTAAAATATCCTATCTCAATGAAGCTAAACCCATATAAACTTAGTTACAGCCAATCCATGAGTTATGATGGTTTGAATTTATTTTTTGGATTTAATTATAGTTCAGAAATAATACACATTCAAGAAAAATGGTTGCTTTGAATTTTGGCCCTTTTCTCAGTAAAGATAAAGAATGTGACCGTCCCTTTCATGAAGAGCAGCAGTAAACCCTAAATGCCAGTCAACCACAGGATCCCAAGGATAAATCATTAACACTCCACTCCAAGATTGCAGATTGGTAAGCCATGGTGTTCAAATGAACTTATGGCACGTACTCTTTGTAAGCTGAGGAGCATCCATATTGCTTATCATGTACAAACAAAGTTCAATGTCAAATATCTGGGAATGATTTCTTTCTCAGCTTTAAATATGTAAGTACTGAGTGTGATCACAAAACATGGTGCCTGTTTAAAAATTAAAACATTATGATCTGTTTGTCATTCTATCAATAATACAACACCAAGTTGATTACTATAGTTTTATAGTAAGCATTGAAGTCTAGTAATATTAGTTTTCCATCTTTCAATCTTTCCTTCTACTGTAATGCTTGTCTTTTTAAAATCTTTTCCCTTTACATATAAACTTTTAAAATCAATTTGTCAATATCCATAAAATACTTTGATGTGGATTACCTCAAGCCCTCCCCCTTCTTGAGCTAGGGAGTGAAACATCTTAAAATATCAACTCTTTAGGTCCATTCACATAGGTGATATCTCTGTTTATTTTGTTATTTTGATTTCTTTCTTCAGAGCTTTATAGATTTCTTCATTGATCTTCAGCACATTTTCTTAAATTTATACTTAAATACATCATTTGGGGTGGTACGGATATAGACGTATACCCTACTTTTAATTTTCAAACTCCACTTGTTCAGTGTTGGTAAGAAGATATTTAATTGTATATTTATCTTTTACCTGATAATCTTTTAATTGTTTACTACTATAGGAGGTCTGTCAATTATTTTGGCCATCTAAAGAATTATGTCTTCCTTTCTAATTGGTTAATTTTACTTAAGAGACTTTCAATAATGTTAAAAATTACTGGCTAGAGGAAACATTATTGCTTGATTATAGTAGAAAACACCAAATTTCTTACTATTATATATGATGTGAGCTATAGAGTTTTGTAAATATTCTTTACCATATTAATGAATTTTCCTATAGTATTTATTTAAATTTTTATACTAAATGAATGAATATTTGTATTTTTCCATCACTGTTTCTTCATCTTTGTGTATGACCATTTGATTTTTCTTTTAACTCTGTTGATAAAATAGATTAAACTGATTGATTCTATAATTTTTGGTCAGATTGGAAGATTTAGGATAAATCCTGTATCATTGTGATGTATCATTGTTCCTACCTTATAATGAAATAAATTGGCCTATATTTTAGTTGAACTTTTTCATCTATGTTCAGAAGGGGTACTTACATTTTTCTTGTAATCATTTGACTGGTTTGGGTAGAAAGGTGATCATAGTTTCATAGAATAGTCCAGCAAGTATAACATTTACTATCTTCTAAGAAACATTATGGATTATTAGAGTAATTTAATAAATATTTGATCAAATTCTTCCAGGTCTTGCAAGGTATTTATTACGAATTTAATTATTTTAGTAAATACAATCCTCTTCAAATTGTCTAATTTTTGTTGTTGGGATTATTGGCAGATTATTATCAATCAAGAACTTATATATTTTATTTGAGCTGTCGAGTTTATGGAAATAACTTGTTTTATGATATGCTTCTCAAAATCTTTTCAATGTCTATGAAATCTGTAGTGCTTGTGATAAAGTTCTCTCTTTGATTTCTTACATTATTGGTTTGCTTCCTCTTTCTTTTTTCTTAACTAACCTGTAATGCTTTTGTGTATGATCCTGTGGATTAAACTCAATCTTTTGCTATGTTTGTAAATTTTATTGATTTATTCAGGGGACAATAATATTTCTGTTTTAAATTTCATGGATAATTTCCCTCCTGTTTTGTTATCTTATTCTAATAATTATAGATGTAATTTTCTCTCCCTACTGTGCTAAAGCAAAAGCTTAGATTGTTGATTTTTATTTTTCTTCTTTCTCAATATATGTGTTCAAAGCTATAGATTGTCCTGTAATCAGTGCACTGCACTGCCTGCATGTCATGAATGTTGATGTCTGTTTTCATTTACATTTAGTTCAGTGTATTTTAAAAATTTCTCTGTGCTTTCATTTTTGACTTTATCAATTGCAAGTGTTTTACTGAATCTGCATATATTTTGGAGACTTTTTCGACCTTTTCCAGTATGAATTTCTACTTTAATGCTGTTTTAGTCTGACAAAAGAAACAAACATTTTATGCTCAAAATTTGGTCTCTCATAGTGAATATTCCATTTGAGTTTGAGAAGGATGCGTATTCTCTTCTTGGAAAAAGTAGCAAATTGATGTCAATTACAACCAGGTGATTCAAGTGCATCCTTACTGGTAGTCTTTCCAATGGCCCTGCCCATTTCTTGGTAGTTTGATTTTTGAAGTCTCCAACAATCACAGTGGATTGACCTGCTATGTTTTGCAGTTCTGGTAGTTTTGACCCAATATCTTGATGCTTTTTTGTTAGATAATTACAAGGCTGGTACAGTTTTTGGATTATTAAGTCCTTTATAGTATGAAATTTTTTACTTTCATCTTCTCATGCATTCCCGTTACAAAATATTAATACATTTTATAGTTGCCCCAGAGTTCTTTTATATTTATGGTTTGTATTATGTATTTATATATTTGAAATATAAAAATTAAAAATATGTTACACATACACGGTAGAGTAGCTTTTATAGTTGATGTGTTCTTTTCCTTTTCCAGTTTTTCCTCTTTTCTTTTCAGGTTTGGCATTAGCCCTAATTTGAAATCTTTTCCTCAGCTATGTGCAGTGTACTTATGAGCTTATCAAAAGTATTGTTTATTTCACAGCTTTTAACTCCCAGCATGTCTCTTTCACCTTTCCTAGTTTCTATCTCTAGACTTTGTCTTCCATCTGTATATCTACATTCCATTCATTGAAATCCTTAGCATATCAACTACAGTCATTTCAGCATGTATGCATATTGTATCTCAATCTGATTTTGACACTTGTTATCTCTTCTGGGTTTTCTCCTTCGATTTAATTTCGTTTTTGTTTCAATGTATAGTGTAATTTTTCCCAATGCCCATACTAGCCAAAAGAAACTCTTGTATAGACCTTAATCAAAGCTAACAGGAGCACAGAAAGCATTATACAATTTTAAAGGTCTTACAACGTTGGTGCTCCTGTGTTTCTAGATTGTGAACTAAATAAATAGTTGTCGCTTTCTCCCCCATTCCCTTTAGAGGTGATACAACAGCCAGAAAAGTTAAGAGTTAGGTACTTCATTTTCCTTAGTTGAATTAAACTGAAATAAAACTCCAATAGGTTAGGCTGTGGTTAAATATTGCTTCCTGTCAATCAGTGCAGTTAAGAACAGAATGCTCTGGTGTGTTTCAAAATTACTTTCCTCTTCTATTTCCTAAAAAGCAGAAAGACCTTCTGATATTCACTGTGAGAACTTAGTTGAGCTCCTCAATGTAAAACTTAGAAAACTGTGACGGCCACCTCTGACTGTGTAACCCTGGAGTTTTTGACTCTCAGACTTGGCCAGTACTCATTCTCCAGCAATTTGTCATTACAGATAAGGTTTGCCTACCCTGACATGTTCCCATATGCCTCATAATTGGAACTGAGTGATACTAATTCAAAGGCACTTTGGAGAACAGCTGTGCTTGGGTTCATTAGTTAGAATTAAGCATTGTTCCCAAGACTTTCTCACTAACTATTGGGTATCATAAAAGTTGGCCTGAAGCAAAAAAAAAAAAAAAAAAAAGAAGAAAAGGAAAGGAAATTAAATACAATTCTGAATTTTAGCCTTTATATCATCTGCTTGAGAAACCATTAAAATAAAATCTCATTTCTAAGTAATATGAATAATATATATATATATATATATATATATATATAAATGAAAGACATTAGCAATTTTTAACTTAAAAAATTTAAGTATATGAGACTGATATGACAAAAATAAAATATGATCCAAATTACACTATGTTACTTATATGATACAGATTTGAGAAATTAAAAATATTCAGAGTTAAAGATAATATATTATTGACATTCAGAGTAGTCAGAGAGAAACTTATCTAGCTATAAACAGATGAGTAACTATTATTTTTGAGGTCGGGACAGGGTCATGTTATGCAGCTTAGGTTGGCTTGGAACTCTATAGGTAATGCAAACTGGCCTCTAACACAAGGCAGTGTTCCTGCCTTGACTTCTTACTGCTAGGATTATAGGGCTGAACTCACACTTACCTGAAATACAATTGTCCCTAACTTTAAATTAAAGGATAATGAATTTCAATTGTATATAAAGTAGATTTTTTCAGCATAAATATGTCTTTATTCTAAGAATGATTAAATCATAAAAAACCAGTTAAATATCTCCAACCAATTACAAGTATAAATAATGTTAAGTATGAATGGACTAAGATTTAGGGCTATCAATGTGTTTACTTATATGGAGGAACTGAATTAGACCAGATTGAATGCAATTCCTTATTAATCTCTGATTCTGTGAATAATTAATTTAAATATACTTCACAAAACTTTTAATATGCTAGTAGTTGCTATATGCTTAACTGTCACTGATATAGCAGATATTATATATGCTAAAAAGTTTTAATATGAATTATGAATAATATATGACTTAAATGTGAAACAAAAAATTAATTTATGATAAAATTTAAATAGTTTAGCTCTTGGAAGTTCAGTCATGAACTACTGTTTTCATTTATTTATTGAATTATTTTTGAAATAATATTTTTAGTCCAAACAAAGCTAGAGTTTTCACTAGGGATTTAGCTCAGTGGCGTAAGCACCTGCCTGGCAAGTGTGAGGTCATGAGTTCGACCCCCCAAAAATAAATAAATAAAACAAGATTAGCATTTTCTTGAAAGACCTTCATTTATCATTTCATTTCTTTTCTTTTCCTTCTTTTTTTTTTTTTGGCATCAATCATTGGTTATCTTTGCATTTGTAAGAAAAAAAAGGCAGGAATTTAGGTTCAACACAAGCAGAAACAACTTTTTATGTCTAAAAATACAGTAAGAAAATAAAGCATAGCACAATTTATCCATAGAATTTTCATTTTTATAAATATTTTCAACATGCAACTTCAGTATTAAAAGTGTCACTTTACTTCATATGTACATTCTTCACCTATGAATAATTTATTTATTGTGTCACAGCACAGGTCTCTACTTAGAGGAATCCAGGAACAGGTCTCAACAATTTATTTTGTAATCAACTGAGGAGATAACAAAATTCAATAAAGCATGAAATAGTTCGCTGTTTTCTTTGAACATGTTAAAAACTCATACACTGTTGATTTTTTTCAGGCCATTTTTTTTCCCTGTACAATAATTTTCCTGATCGTTTCAAAGTCTCCTGTCACAGAAAACATTGAAGAACTATACCTTTAAAGATGATTCTTCTATGACAGTGGTTTAAAGTGCTGCCAGTTAGACAACACCAAAGATACTGTCTGTAATAATACATAATCTTGCTCTTGTTGACTCTGTGAGAAGTACTTTGTTGTCTTTGTAAAGAAGTAAAAGATACTACATTATTTATGTAGCTTTGAGAATCTGTGTTAATATAAATTGTTAATATACAATTTTTTTCACTTATGTTTCACTATGTTTTCCATAGTACTTTACAAAAATGCAAACATAATTGTCAAAAAAATAAAATACAGATATATACAGTAATTTTCTGGAATAACAAAAGCATAAATATTAATATCAAGACTAGACATGTACTATGTGATGAGCAGGGAGGTTACAGTAGCTTTTATTGGCTAAAAATGATTAAACAGTTAAAAAAAAAAGTAGTCTGACTATTGCATGTCTGAAGTTTTCTGTACAGCTAGACATTCCATTCATTCCAGAAAAGTGATATGTCATTCACCTTCTACAAACTCACATCACTACATCTTCCCAGAGAGCTGAGAGTTCCAGCTGTAAAGGTTGAGCCCTCCCAGCATGCGTCACTTGGCCATCACTGAAATGTTGAATGAATTAGACCTGTCCATATTTAGAATCGTTATTCCTGGTACTCAGACATGATCGTTTTTCTTTCCCAATGAGATAGTGTCTGGCAGTTTGACTCATCCCAGCATGATGCCAGAGCCGTCTCATGCAGAAGTTTTAAATTCCAAACAGTTAGCTTCTTAGATTTAAAGCAAATAATCTGCTGGATTTATGGGCCTGGAGATCTTTAAGGCTGAAGTAACAAAGTCAAAAAAGAAACCAGTAAGTCACCTTTTACATTCCCACTTCAATCTAAGTGAAAGTCTTTGATTGCCACAAAAATGTAGAAAACATGTTCATTTGAAATCTCAAGTCCCAATTTCATAGGACATTTTGGTATAATAATTTCTATTCAAAATCAAGTTTTAAATGTACTCTGTATATAAGATAATCAAGTGCAATTTTCAAACTCAAATTTTAAAAATAGTCTACTCAATATGAATAGACACACAAATACACACATGCAAGTTTGTGTGAATATGTAAATTTTACAATGTAGTAATATCTTATCCAAACAGCTTTTTAATTACACTTGCATAGATATCTAGGGCTCTACTTATAAGAATCATTGTGGTTTGTACTAATTGTTCCCCAAGTTCCTCATATACTCGTTGATGGGACTTTTAGATTGGTGATGAGTCAGAGGCACACTGTAGCTGAATTGGGTCTTAGCAGGCTGGGCCTGGTTGGGAGATGCAGATGTCCTGGGGTGTGATTTAGTAAGTTTCCTCTCTCTTCCCAGTTCCTTCCTTCTCTCTGTGCTTGTCTGTGTGCTGTGACATGAGCAACTTTTCTCCACCAGGTCATCCTCTGTGCCACCTTTGTCCTGGAACTAGCCAGCCACAGACTAAAAACCTGAGCCAAGAAAACTTCTCTTTTGATTCAGTGATGTTGGCAGATGTCCTGGGGTGTGATTTAGTAAGTTTCCTCTCTCTTCCCAGTTCCTTCCTTCTCTCTGTGCTTGTCTGTGTGCTGTGACATGAGCAACTTTTCTCCACCAGGTCATCCTCTGTGCCACCTTTGTCCTGGAACTAGCCAGCCACAGACTAAAAACCTGAGCCAAGAAAACTTCTCTTTTGATTCAGTGATGTTGGGTATTGTGTCCCAGCAATGAGTAAGTGACCAGACAAGAACCTGTAGCATACAAAGAGCCATTTTATTCCCCCCAGACAGTAAAGCAGCAGGACGTAACTCAATGGTACAGCACGTATTTAACATATGTGAGGCAATGGGTTTGATCCTCAGCAAAAGGGGGAAAAAAAGCAAATGAATTTATTCAAGTAATTGCTATATTGTAATGATACTAATATGACAATATTCAACTGAGACTATGTTTTATTAATTTGAGGAAATATATTGGCAAATATAAAATAAACAATTATAATAATCTCTAGGAAACGTGTGTGTGTGTGTGTGTGTGTGTGTGTGTGTGTGTGTGTGTGCGCGCTTGCGTGTGTTGGAAATGGAAATTCTAAGTTTTTTATGTTGGGTTTTCTTTTATTTGCTTTTCATGCTTTTACTGTAATGCAATGCTAACCTTGGCTAGAATTCAAGACATTTTATTGTGTTTTTGTTTTGCAACCTCCCCTCAAACCAGAAAAAAAGCTTGATGGCACCATCACCATCTTTCTGGCAGCAATATGGTCTCATTTTCCTGGGTCTTTTCTCCAGGGCAGACTGTTCCTTCACATTCAGCCTCAAAGTTGCATGCAGAAATTCCAGATTTCTGGGAGGACTGAAGTCAGCTCAGCAAAATAATCCTTTCCCCCTTTAATCCACCTTCAACTGACAGGAGACGCGCAGAGCCAAGAGGTATAACCTTAATCATAGCCAGTAGCTGCAAATCAGTAGACTTTCAAGCACACCATTAAAGCACATTGTGTTTTGCTGCAACAAAGCCAATCAGTACCCTCTTCTTTCTCTACACAGGAACACTGGATTATCTGAGTCCAAATGAATGAGATAATACCCTAGAGCTCTCTTCTGCTGACCACTGATTGTAGGAAATCTGTGAGATCCTCCTCCGGGCCTATGCACTTTCCCAGTTAGGTCTTTGAGCTTTGGCATATCATCTTTCCTGTACAAATGAGCTGGAAAATTTAGTTGAAGTGTTTATAGGAGAACAATGTAAAAAAAAAAAAAAAAAAAAAAGAAATCCTTGAAAGTGTGTTAGCATTCAAAAGTCATAGTCTGTTGTACATTACTTAGAAACTGTTGCCTTAATATAGCCCAAGACCACCCCAATATAAACACACGTCAATTCCTTACCTTGGAACCTGCATAAATAGATTTTAACCTGAATCTTACAAAAATGCTTCTGTTTTGATCTTATTGTCTTGCAATTCACAATCTACTTGTACAACCTACACCACACTCCTGGAACATTATGGAAAAGAGAAAACATTTCTTTCTCTATTCTCTATCCAGAGACCATCTTATTTTATTGCAGTTTCAAAGAAAACCTTGTAACTGCAGCTGGGGAAATAAATGAACAAAACAAAACATGTAACCAGCCATTCTTTGCTTATTGACTAAACATGTAATCAGTTCTTTGTTTTGCAAAGATAGTCACTGGTTTTGATTCTCAAAATTTCCACACAAAAGAAAAAAAGATTGAACAATCCCTCTGGTTTCACAGATGTTTAATTAAGGAACTGCTAGCTTAACACGTAAAATTAACAATTTCCTTCCCACCTCATTTTACCTACTGTTTTAATGAGTAGAAATTATTATATTAAAGAACAGGTTTAAAGTATCAAAAATTATTTTAAGTATGTTACTACATGATTTAATTTCAAGAAAATGAAAAAATCTTTAAATTACCTTATGAAATAAAAATATAAAATATTTCATCAAGTTATTGTTCTCAATAGAACTAGAAATAAGCTTTTGTGCTTTAAGAAATTTGGATCAGGGGCTGGGGAGTTAGCTCAGTGGCATAAGCACCTTCCTTGCTAGTGTACGGTGGTGAGTTCAATCCCTGGTACTGAAAAAAAAAAAAAAAGAAAGAAAGAAATTTGGATGAAATATCATCTATCTCCTATTGATTGGAGCCAATAATCTCCAAACATTGAGATATATAATCCCATATAGAATTAATAATACAATAATATAAACAGATGCACCATGATCTTATCTATTTCTAATATAGTCCTAAATAGTATGAGTTTCCGTGACATAAAGATTACTTTAAAGGCAAGGAAAAATAAGGGGATATTTATCTATCATATATTTTTATTGAATGTATATATGATATGATATATATGCATATATATAACATGCATTTACATAGAGATAATGTACATATATGTGTGGTACACTAACACATAACTGCTTAACTTACTAATTTCTCTGCACAATCTAGTTTTAGAAAACATTTAAGATTTTAAGGCAATAGAAAGTAGAATGAAGCTAACAAACTTCTAAGTGGAAAGAAATAAATGTAAACAAATCCAGTAGCAGAACTGAGGCACGAAAGATGATGGTTTAAAATGAATCAGCATAGCTCCTTCTCCCAAACATGTGTCTATGCTCATATCCTTGACAAAATACAAGTATTAAATGATGGATACTGACAGAATCATTTCTTACCTGTTGCCTTTTCAAAGTTTTTTTTTTTTTTTAATTCTATATCTCAAATTACTGTTCATTTTAACTACAAACTTGTAGAGCTTCTGGCATTTGGTACCATGAAATTCTACCTACCAGCAAATACTGTATTTAATTGTTTGTATACTGTATTTAATTTGTTGTTGAATACTGTATTCAATTTGACTGTTGCCAAATACTGTATTTAATTTTGTTTTGCTCAAAACTAATCAGAGACTGCTGAGATATTATGCACAAAGAAATCTGAGATTAATTCTATTGACTTTTGGTTTTTGGTGGGGACAGATTACATATTTGATTTTCATCATTTTACTTATCAGAGACAATGTGTGACTCTTTTCTTAGGATTATAAGATTTAAGATTTAAACATTGTTAATATAGACAAACAAAAACACCAAAAACAGGCGAAAAACATAAAATAACGTAGCTAGCTGAAGAAATACACTAGAAGCAGAGAGATTTTGAATCTGAGCTCTCAATTTCTAATTTTTTATATTGAAATCATAAAGGAAGATCAGTGTTCAACTTTTCCTTCAACACACTACTTCATAGGTGAGAGGCAACAGATTTTACTGAAGACAGGCAGATGATCAGGAGAAAACTTTTACACATATATACACAGATAAGTGTCTGGCTTGCTGATGGTTAAAATTATTCACTCAAATATTTTAGTCTGGGAAAGGGATGAGGAGAAGACACATTTTTGGGGAGGCGGAGACAGCCCAAATGAATCTTTACAGACGAAACAGATGATAAGGAAAGTGTGCAGTATTGTTTGTCAATACGGGTATGAATGATCATTTCAACTTCCTAAGGACAATAAAACTCCCTGGAGTATTGATGATAGGTTTCTAAATTCTGGGAGTTGGTCAGCTCTGAGGAGTGAATTGATAACAGCTTCATTTCAGTTTTTTTGCTGGGATGAATGTATGTTGAAAACATAACCACAAATGGGATGTTTTAGAGATGGTGACTTTTAGAAGGAGCTTTGATCATGAAGCCCATCAGAATTGCATTCTCTTCCATCATCAGAAAACTCTGCTAAAAGGGACCATATCTGTGATCTAATTCTGGATTTCTCAGCTTTATTGGCTAAGGAGATACCTAGTGGATTAGTAAATCATGCGTCTTGGTTTGCCTGGCCAGGACATGGAGGTGGACTTTGATTCCTATTTGCTCCTCTCTGGTGGTGTTTTCCTGATCTGCTCCTTGGTTACCATGCACTAAGTAACTTTGTTGTCTCACGCCATTCTGACACAAAGCTCCTGCCTTGGGGCTGGCTGACTACAGTGTGGATAACTCCATATCATGAACTTAAACTGTTCTCTTAAACTGTCAGTATTATGAGGTTATGTGTCCAGCAGCAAGAAAGTTGGCTAACAAAATATGAACTACAGCATGGGCCTTCTCTCAATACTGAATCTGCCTGACTTTGGACTTCTCATCTTGGCTAAGCTTTTATTGTCTATAACGTTCCAAGTGTATGATATTTTGTTACAGCAACTCAACAGAAACAAGATGTTGTTTTTAGTTCTAACGTGAAACTTCCAAGAACACTTCTTTCTACATCTTTTGAATCTCATACATTTATAGCTTAAAATTGTCACACCAATTCTGAGTTCCCAGTGGGTCTTCCAAAATCACTTCTAAGCTTTTGGTCTCATCAATTTTAAAGGAATTTACTAATATCACTCATCATATGTGATATTTATTATAAATAATGTAACAATTCAGCCTTACAAACCTGTTTAATAAATACAAAATATTGTTATTCATAAGTGTTAGACGTGATAACTCGGACCCCGGTATAAAATCCAAGAAAGCAAGAAATTAAAATTTGGGAAGCAAAGGCTTTATTAGGTAAAATCCAGGCCTGGTGACGAGTCTCCGGGAGCCAATTTGGAGACTGCGCACCTCACAGCTAAAAGTCAGGACTTTTTATCCACAAACAGCTGTTGGTCACACAATGTAAGGAGGGGGATGGGGGTGTGACGCACTACAAAGCAGAAATGGCAATTCCAAGTCTCCCTGCATACTAGCAAGTTTAGATAAGAAGAAATCTTGTTTTCCTTAGCAAAGAATAGAGAGGTCTAACAGCAATTAACAACCTTAGTTACCTTACTTTAGCACCACAACTGTTCTATTTGTAGAGGGCAACAATGGTTAACGTATCAATTAGGTAAGATTTTACAATTCTTTACAGCGGAGAGCATTGATTAACATATCAATCCTTTGCCCAGAGGGAAAGGAAAACACACATTTACAGTAAGGCCAAGTTACAGGTATTACTGTGATATAAACGAAGCTATTTTTGTGAAGAATGTACAATCTAATACAATCTAATGCAATTAACACAATTTGTGACGGGCTACCGGGTAGGGAAGAGGAGCTATTACCTCAGGCCTTTGTTTTATGGCCTTTAGGAAGTTAAAACTTAACCTAGTTAAATTTGAAGGGAGAAGGGGAGGGGAAGCAACAGGTGGGCTTATACCTTAGAACAGACCTTAGGATATCTAGGGGGGCTTAGGTTATAACATTAGACAAACATTTTCTGAGATCAATAAAACACATGACCTTGTATACTGTAATTATCAATGAAAGTAAAGTAATTTAAGTAGAGTGTATAAGGAGTTTTGTAATTTTTCATGCTGTTAACCTCTGATTTAATTTGATGGATTTTACCGAATTGTGGAATTTCTAACCGATTAACTCCTACAGAGGATGTTATCATGATGTTCTCTTTGGGTCTCTTGAGACAAGGATTAGGCAATGTTTTAAGAAATTAGAGAGTATATTAAAATATATGTAAAACTCAACACAGACTCACAGAATTTCAGAGCTAGTGATTAATCTATATACTATCTTTATATTTAGACTCTGTCTTAATTTAATTACATACTCCACATCACCTCTCTAATCTATTCTGTTCAGCTAAAATAAAAATAAATTTCATTATATCTGATTAATAGTTTCTATTTCTGATGAAAAGATGAAAGGTATAATCATTTTTTAATCTAAACTAACTGATTATAAAATTTCTTTAAATTATTTCATATTCTTTTCCTTGATTGGGTCTTCTAGTACTTGTGGGATATGATTATTTAGCATAGTCTACCTCAAAATCAGTATATCTCAAACTGAACATATAATTTCTTCATTCTAGTCTTACTTCAATATTTCCTCATTTGGTAATATGCCCATCATTCATTCATTCATTCCACTAGGATGAGTGAAACTGACATTTTTCTATATAAGGGATACTGTTTTCCAAAATAGAAAAACTGCACAATACAGAAGCAAATATACAAATTACAAGACTCTTAACATATGTATAGAGTTTAGATCTAAAATGTTCCTCCACAGTCTCGTGTTCTCAGAAGTCATTGGATGATGGGGACAGAATGCTCATGTCTGTATTAATCCTTTGGTGTGTTCCTGGGTGAATGTGCTATTAGAGTGTGGGGAGCTGGTAGAGGAGCAGACCACAGGACTGGGCTTTTAAGATGTATCTCTATCTCTGATCTTTTGCCTGTGCCTCTCTGCATCCTGACTGCATGGTTTGGGCAGCACCCATCTGTAATGGTCTTCTGCAATGGCAGATTTGACTGGGAGCTGTCTGAACATAGATTGAACCTTCAGAAACCATGAGTCAAAAATAAACTTCACCTTAAACTGTGCTGTATGTTTTCTCCATGTCTTATTTTTTACTCGTCGCTGAGGCAAAATACTAGATACTGAAAGCTGGGAAAGAAAAGGTTTATTTCTTACAGTTTTTGCAGATTTCAGTCCATCCTCATTTGGCTCCAAAGAAGGGTGGCATAGTGGGGCCACAGTTCATGGTGGCTGCAAATAGCAATGCAGGAACCAGCAAGAAAGAGAGAAATGCCTTCTTCCTGCCATTACATTGTATGCTGGCTCCAATCTTAGGCCAGTATAGCACTGACACCATCAATCCAAGCGCTAGACTATGAGCCAATCACAAATGCACAATGCGAACACATGGGGCCTAAGGGCCACTGACATAAACCATGACATCCATCAACCCAAAAGCTAAATGTTATAATATATATATTCATCTATGTGTGAGTTTGTGTATATGAGCATGTGCTATTAAACTTTTCTTAAAACAGAAAAGCGAGGAATGGTTGCTTAACTTTCAACAATTACAATTTAATTAAAATAAATTATAGAGTGCATTTTAAAAATCACATATATTCAATTTCTTTTACACACTTCAGGCACTAGGGATATATTTCAGTAACGTACAACCTGCCTGCTAAGCACAGGATTGTGAGTTTGATTCCCAGTACCAAACAAAACAAAACAAAACAAAAAAAATACTTCAACATTAGTAAAAATACTTCATATAATTGTATTACAAATTGTATTTCATTCTATTTGAAGCATTTTCAGTATTTATAATGCAGTCAATTATAAACATCAACAAATTTTATATTAAATTTTAGATATAGTCATATTATCTATTTTTCCATTCCCTTTAAATTTAGATTATGAAAAATAAGGTGTGTTTGTATCTCAGAGAAACTTAGAATCAAAACAAATTATATGATCAAAGATTTTTCAAAAAAAAATTTAATGTCATCAAAGTACTTGATCCTGACATTTAAATACTTCAGCACATTGATAATTCTTTCAACATATTAATGGCAGCATATTAAGTGGTAGGCACCCTGAATACAAATAGAAACCTATTTAGTAAGCCTATGTACAAAAAGCAAATAATTAATTGTTAGTGCAGAAATCCATTCAGAATTAGAAATCAAAGAAATTGGCTTAAACAACCATGCAACTAGCACAAAAGTTTAAGCTTAAATCTCCATAACTTTTTTTTAGAAAGATAACGTAGGTGTGCCATACCTCTCTAACAGCATTTACAATTTCAGCCCTTGTGTTACTCAATGTTTAGAAGAGTTTTCAGGGCTGTGGCAAAGCTCTTCAAAAGACTTTACGTGCTCTGAGTCAGATTTAATGCAGGGTACAGAAATTTGCAAGATTGCTCTACAGTGGCCACTCACAGCATTAAATGTAAAAGAGTGTGAAAGATATGTCCTTGAGTTGCAGAATCAAAGGGTCCGGCCGAAGGCCTGGAGCCCCTGGCAATGTCCCACAGAGACTGCATCAGGAGAGAGAAGGCTCCCTGATGAAAAACCAACAACAGGTCTGCACCAGGAGGTGGAAGGGTCGGGCTGCGATCTACAGTTAGTGTCACCAGGCTCAAAGTCAGCTGGTGAGAGCTGAGGAACCTACACCAAAAGCCAGAGAGAACACCCAAGACAAAGCCGAAGACCAGAGTTCATCCAGACAGCAGCAGCAGTGAAGAACACGGGAGCTTCCCCAGAGAGCCAAAGCTCTTCCAAGGAAAACCTGCTGAAATCCCTTCCTTTTGGATTTCTTTTTATACATCCCAACAATAATCCTTTTTAGAGTGGGTCTTGTACACTCAGAGCCACTCTGATTCAAATCAGCTGGGCATTTCCCGACTCAAATTGATAATTAATCAATTAGCCATGTGTTATTCACATAATTTAACCTTTGAAATTAACATTTCTATCTAACATGTTCACTGAAGGAAACTTTTTATGCTTTTAGTTAGCTGGAGTATGGATTTTTCATTTTTGTTTGGTTTTGTTTTTCAGTACAACTGATCATCTACTAAGTGTTATAGTGTCATCAGAAGAGTCAATGAGTTCAACTGTAAGCATTAATGTCTCAGCATTTGATGCTATGAATAGGAAAATATTTTAAAAATTATTTAGTAGGAATGTAGTAGAAGCTATAAGACTCTCTACACAGAGAATTGTATATAATTACATGGGAGAAAATTTCATTCAGTATAAAGAAAGGAGAGTTCTGCCGTGGTTTGAATATTTGTCCTTTCCTAATCTTCTCATGGAATACAATTGCCATTATAACCATACTGATAAGTGAAATACTTAGGAGATGATTAGTCCATGAGCATTTGTCTTTATGAATGAATTAATGTCATTATTTTGAGAGTGGATTAATTATAAATGGACATGATAAACTTCACTTTGTCTCAATTTTTTTGCTCTTTCTTTAGGCAGGCTAATGCAACAAAAAATACTTTTCCAGCCACCAGTGACTTAATCTTGAAATTCTTTGCCTTCAGATTGTAGGGAAACAAAGCTTTCTTTAGTGTAAGCTACCAAGTCTGTGGTATTCTGTTATGGCATTCCAAAATGAACTAAGATAGACAATTGTGATCAAGAATCGATGCCACTACTAAAGACAAATACCGGCAAATATGGAAGTTAATTTGGAATTGGTAGTAGGTAGAGGTGAAAAGATACTTTAAAGTAGGTGCTGTAATGGTTGATATATTGCGGCAACTTGAGAAGCTTAGAAATTTAACTCAGTGATTTAGCAGGAGAACACGATCCTCACTTTGTAAACATCCTCATCTTGTGCAAGAGGAGGGCATGGAGATGATATGAGTTCTACATGCACCTGTCCTAGAGGATGGTATCCTGCTTAGAATATAAGGAACAAAAAGAGGCTAGCTCTTCCCTGCCTCTTGCTCTTGCTGCTTTTGCTGTCTACTGCTGCTTTGAAGTGTTGTCCCTGTGCCATGACACCTGCCTGGGAGCCAGTTGATTATGACTGAAACCTTCCCATCTGTGAGCTAAATAAGCCTTCCCTTCCTTATTTTTGGGTATTTGGTATTTTTTTCTCAGCAATTAGAGGAAAGTAACCAAGATGATGATAAAAGTTTTATTTTATTTTATTTTTGCCATGAATGCAGTGTTATCGTTGATTCTAGAAAGGGCTCAGAAGGAAATTGACACAGTAAAATATTTGTCATGTAGTTTCTTATCAGAATGTTCATAGAACTAAGGACATTCTAAGAAGGTGTCAAATATATGAAAAACATTTAATTAAAAACTAAAGGCTATCCTTGCTATGAATTAGTAGTAAAGTATTTCACTGAATTATATCTACAACCCTGGGATTAATGGAAGGCAGAATTCACCAGTGGTAGACTAGTTTACCTGAGAGTGGTAACTTCCAGTCAAAATATCACAGACTTGGTAGCTTAAACCATGTAGTTCCTTTTAATTGCATATGATAAAATGAGAAAAAGAGAGAAATCATTTAAAGATTAATTTTTAATTAAAAATTTGGGACAATTCTACCCTGGTTATAAACATAATAATAATAATTAAAAAAAAGACTTCTGGGACAGAATAACAAGGGTATAGCCAAATGATGAAGGAATTAGGACATAGCTGGGTTCTAATCATCAGGATAATGATGGCCTAGTGATCCTTTAGCTTTCTGTCTCTTCCCAGACCCAGTGCTTCAGGAAGACAGCATGATGAGACAACGAGGGACAGGGGTACCCTTTACAAACTCATTTTCCAGGGTCACTTCAATACTCAAATTCTGTTGAAGTCTCTCTCAGCTGCTTCAGCAGTAGTTCAAACAGGTTTTTGTGCAATTCAAGACACTGCTTCAGATGGTGCTAATTCTTCAGGTGCACAAAGTGTGCTGACTATGGAGCTATGATGGGTTCTGCTTAGATGTTAAAGGATAAGAAGGAAGCCTGAAGTTGCAGGCAGGGACTTACCACAGGGCTAAAGCCACTGCAGAAAGTTCCTTCGAAGGTGGTGCTCACAAGATCTATAATATTGGAGCCATGGCAGAAAGTCCCCACCTGGTCTAATGGTGATGTGAGGTTGGTGACCCCAAGACCACAAAAGTATACAGCTTTGTTTATAGTAAGAGTCTGAGGAGATCTCTTGCAAAGGATGGGGATCTAGATTTAGCTCAGGTTCCTTGACATTTCATTGCAGAAAGGCGTTTCAGAATGCATCAGTGAGGAGGACAGGTAGATACTGTTAGGTGAGAGTAAAACATAAGGGAAAGTAAGGAGGGGACTTCACCTTGAGGAGCTGAAGGTGACAGCTCTGATGAAGATCAGATTACTTTGTCAACAAGGGGAAATGAATAGGTTTTAAGGAGTTATTGTGGTGGGACGGGATCTCAGTATCTCAGGTCTAGTTTTGTCAGATGGACCTCAGAAGTATTTATTGCTCAAGGGGGCAATTTGATCTCCAAAAGATGATTGTTTCTGCCTGGGGAATGTCTGAATTTCGCAAATGCTCTACTGGAATCCAGGATGATCATAGACTTAAATCAGTAACAAGAGTTAGACACTCATTGGTATTCAGATATCTCTTATCTTGGTATCACTGGTCTTGAAAAGAGATGAAAAATATAAATTATACTCATGGTTATTAAGAGGTTAAATCTGTTAGTTCTCTGCGTTTCTCTATGTGTCTCTGTCACTGTCTTTCTCTCTCTGTCTCCCTCTCTATGTCTCTCTGTCTCTTTCTGTCTCTCTGTCCCTCTGTCTTTCTGTCTCTCTGTCTCTCTGTCTCTGTCTCTTTCATCCTCTCTTGGCCTCTAATTCTACTACTACCAGTGGGCAAATCCAGTTTGGGACAGCTGAAAATTGTTAGATATGACAAACATGATAGCCACCGTATGAGCTGAGTTCTTCAAAACCATGAGGGTGGATTAGTTAAAGCCTTCAGGACAACCTTGCTTACATGCCTCCCAAAACATTACATAACACCAGAGTATCCTGATATCTTAAGATTTAATGTTCTTTCTTTTGGATCCACTCAGAAACTGTTATGCCTTTATTCTTTTTACTTATCCCTTTTAAAATATGAAATATTCACCTTATGTCGTTCCCATCATTGTACTTTAGAAATAGCTTTTTTTTTTTTTTAAATTTCAAAGCTCACAGCCAAAGAAATTGCCTTAGGAAGAATTATTACACCTTAAGTCTCAATCATACTTGATTTAAATGAAACTATGGGCTTGTAGTTGATGGTAGAAAAATTTAAGTCTTTTGGTGGCATTGGGATGGAAAAATTATATTTTGTATGTGAAGAATAACTCAAATGGAGGTATAGTGCACAGATGCAGAATGTCTCTTTTACCTTTTGTTCCCTCATAAATTCTTGTTGAATTATAATTGCCATTTTGAAAGGTGAGAAATTTCATAACTGATGAGGCCATGAGGATTCTGCCTTCCTGAATGGATTAATGCCATTATCCTTTGAGTAAGTTTGCCACCACAGGAGTGAGTCCTTAGAAATGGATATTTGGTGCTCTCCTTTGTTCCTCCTTCCTCTCTTTTCCCTTCTCCCATAGTGTACTGTGGTAAATCGTCTTCAGCCAGATGCCAGCCACTGATCTATAAGATAATAAAGTTCTGCTCATTGTAAATTCTCCTATATATTGCACTCCATTAAAGAAACACCAAACATTTAACATTCAATAAAATATGTCTTTTTTGAAGGTTTCAACAAGACCTTTGAAGATGAAAATGAGGATATGGAGTTATACCAGGTTTATACCAAATTCCACTACACTGTCAGCTAGAAACTTAGGCGGAGCCCTGGTCTTTTACAACTTTTTACGAATATGTAACTCTTCCCCCCAAAAAAACACTCTTTAAGCATTTTTCACTTGATATCTTGCATTGCCCAGTTTACACTTGTTTTGTCTCTCGGTAGATGCTTTTATTAGGTGCACATGCATGAGGAAACTGTTCCTTTGCTTCCAAACATTTTTATATTGTTCCAAACATTAAATTGACACATCATTCTCATTAATTCTGATTTTTTTGACATGTTGTTTTGTTACGTAGTCAGGGAAGCCTGAAACCCACTATGTAGGTGAGATTGGTCTCAAACTGAAGGTGATTCCTCTGTGTCAGCAACCAGAGTCCTGGAATACAGGCCCGTGCTGTGACGTTCCAAGCATTTGTAAGTATTCTGAACAGCAACTCATGTTTTCGTTGGTTCCTTCTTTTTTCCCATTAAAATCTACTCCAACATCTCACACATTTGTAGCTGTGATGTGAAGATATCACTTCACTTTACGTATGTTTTAACATAGACAAAACAGCAAAACACCTTGAGGGAAATCGTAGCACATCCACTCACAGTACAGTAATAGCTATGGCACTCATTGCATTTTTACCTGTTGGGCATTAATTTTTAACCATATAAAAAGCAAAGACATTCGGATACAATCAAAGAAACATGAAATAGGCTCTTATTTCAATTTGCTCTCTTCCTTTTCTCAGTCTTGAAAATAATGTTTAGAATATATATAAAGTGTAAGGAAAAATATTTATTATTTATTTTAATTAAAGCATGTAAAACAAAACTAAATATAATTAAGTCATTAGTGTAGTCTTAATTATTATTTTTAAGGAGGTTGGTGATAATGAATTTTCCATTATTTAATATATCATTGAAAGGTCTAATTAAAATGATCCATAAACTCCAATTAGGATTTTGGAAGACAAGCATCATGCAGTTTCCAGTAGCAACTAAGTAAAATTCCGTGAGTAGAAGCAAAGCACCAGAATAAAGAATATATAAAGATTCTTTTAACTAAAAGGTGGTGTGTTACTCTGTTTGACATGCCATAACAAAATGCGATAGACCAGGGGTCTTGAATAACAGGAACTCACTTTTTCATGCTTAAAAATGTAAGATCAGCAGGCTTGGTGTCCTTTCTACATTGTAGATGGCTTTCTTCTCATTGTGTTCTCACTTGAACTTCCCTCTGTGGCTATTTGTGGAAGAAAAAGATTTATGGTGTTTCCTCCTCATATTACAAAGACCACAGTCCTGATGGATTAGGGAACTATCTTTACAAACTCATAATAGGAATTTTCTGTTTAAAGCCCCTAGCTTCAATAGTCACTTTGTTGTTAAGGTTTCAACATACAAATGCATGGGTGAGGAATGCAATTTAGTAGATAATAATGAGTGAGACTTAGAATATTTAAATTTTTGAAAGTTTCATATTATAATTTTACATAAAAACTTAAAATATGCTGCAGATTGAGCTAAATATAACTTCTACCCAATTGTGTTATATTTACCTTATTATTCATAGTATAATCATCAATCTAATATACCATTGATATGAAACCAGTACTCTATTGTTGACCTTTAAAGGCTTGCAAACAAGAGCCCAAAAATCCAAGAACAAAATTAATACATTTGATTTTGAGTCCAGTTAGAATATAACCTGACCCTCTTGAGTCAACCTGCTTTCTTACTATGTGTGCTTAAGCACAGGATGCTTTCTTTATAGGGTACTCCAGATATGATAAATTCAACCTCCAAATACCAGCACAGTAGTGGATAAAAAACTCATTCATGCATTATCCTTTAAATTCAAGGATCTATATGCCTTTCAGAAAATAATATTCTTTTCTACAAATTCTTTTAAATTAGTTGCTTTTCTCTTTCCTGCATAACCTCTCTGATGACTTGAACCAGATATGGTACTTTCTTTTTGAACTTTGCACCTCAGAGGGTAAGTATACTGTAGCAGAACTGATTAATTCCAGCCCCTAATGAGATTTAAATTGTGAATAATGAGGTAACCTGAGATTGTTTATGCATCTTCACTTAACTAGTAGATTACTAACCTATTGTGGTCTCTATCCAGGTTAATAGGTTGTAGACAAGTAGTAGAGACCACCAGGTTACCGCATGCCTTTTGTCATCTACCAGGCTAGCTCAGCCTTGTTAACATGGCAATACAGGTGGCCGAAAGGAGCTGAAAGACAAGTTCTAAATGTAAGCGTTTTGCAAACCTCTGCGTGCATCATGTTGGCTATGGCCCATTACCAAGTAAAACAATATGGATGCTAGTAAGGTAAAGGCTTACTGAAGGTATTATAAACAATATTGAGCCACATGGGAAATTACTTTAATTGCACACCAGGTGAGGAAAGTTCTGAAATCACAGATAGCCTGACAGATAGATAAAATTTCTAGCTTTTCAGTTTGTGTTGAGAAATCCACTCTAATAGTAAGACGTTTTTCTTGACAAGTGACTCATTGATTTTTCTTATGAATTTTATGATTTTGTTCTAGTGTTGAAGTACTAAGATTGTTATGGAAAGATTTATAATTGATCCTGGCTAATTGGGGTTCTATATGCATCACTTATCTGTACATGAAAATATTTTCCTGTATTTGAAAACTTTTCTGCTACTATTTCTGTAAACAGATTTTTCACGAATTCTAACTAATCTTAGATCAGTCTTCTTGGTTTTATTTAGCAATTCATCCTTCATGGTGTCAATTTTTGTATATATGTTTTGTTTTGTTTGTTTTATGAGATTGGGTCTCAAAATTCTGTAACCCAGGCAGCCTTGAACTCACCATGCAGTGTAAGAGGTGATTGAATTCACAGCAATCATCCTGCCTCCCCAGTACTGGGATTTTGACATATGCTCCCACCCTGGAGGTCTTCGTTTTTGAAATATCTCTCAGTATCTGATAACTGACAAAAACCCTGCCTCTACTCCTGATACACTATTGTCTCATTGCTCACTTTTGCTGCCCACAGGTTCAGTATAATTTTTAATATTATGATTTCTGCTATGCACATTTCCATAGACTCTTATGTCTTTTTCTGTACTGGATATTCATGTTTCATATCATGCCATTTAACTCATGGAGCTTTTTATTGGTATCTTCTGATTTTTTAATCAGAGTCAATGATTTTAAAAAAAAATTAGATCATTATCCATTTCATTATCTTCTCTGAACCCAATGAACACCTCTTTTTTTTTTTTTTTAATTTCTTCTGCTATCCTTTCAAATAATTCAGCTATGTGACATTTGATTTCCTCACTCTTAATGACTCATGTATCAGCTTTAGGGTAGCTGTGAGTTTTATTGTTTTGTATTTTTGTGTTCTTTCTATTATTATTTTTGCTTCATTTCAGATTGTGTGTGTGTGTGTGTGTGTGTACACACATTCTCACTGAGTTGTATTGGTTGATTCTAGTGGAAGATTTTGTGGGGAGTTTGGAGTCCTCTTTACCGCCTGCTTTTCTGTGATACACGCTGACAATGGCTAACCACAAGCCTCTGTCTCTGTCTCAGAGTTCAATCCCCCCTGCATATTTGAGAGGCAAAATAGAGGGAAGTGAAAGGGGCAGCAAAGAGAATGAAAAAATAAGTAAGATATGGTGTTTCATATCTCACTTACAAAACTGCAAAAGGTAACAAAAATTGAAAATAAAACATTTCTAGTTCCAAATATAATCATGGCCAAGCATGGTGGCACATATCCGTAATTCCAGTAGTCAGGAAGCAGAGGCAGAGAGATTGCCATAAGCTTAAGGTCAGCCTTGCCTACATGGTGTGTTCTGGGCCAATCTGAACTACATAGCACAACCCTGTTTAAAAACAAAAACAAAAACAGCCAATTTTTATCATTGGAGGTCTATAAAAGAGGAAGCTTACTCCATATGATAACTTTCCTTCTGATAAGTGTAAGTTTTAGGAGCTTCTCGAGAGAAACATGATTTTTCATTAAGTTGCTGAGGCCACTCACAGAGCTCAATGAACACAGTTACACGCGTGTTATGATTTAGTGTACTAAGAGATACAGGTGATAGCCGCCAAGAAAAACCCCATGGAGTTCAGGGAAATTCCACCCGTGGAATGTCCCTTGTTCTCTTCATGGAATGAAGCAGCACTACTCTCTCCAAGGATGTGTCAATACGACAGAGCATGGTAACCAAGGAAGATCCCATAGGCCTTAATATGCAGATCTGAGTAGGGTTTCTATTGCATAAAGGTAGTTAACTGTCCTCAAGATTCAGTCTATTGGTAGTTGTGGAGGAGTGTGATCAAATACCACATGACCCAAAGCTCCTATCCTGATTGTTAAACCATCTGGCCTTCTCAATTCCTGCTCTAGATCCTTTTTTTTTTTTTTTTTTTTTTTTTTTTTTTTTTTGCTAGCAAAGCCTCAACAAACATAAACACTCCTGTCAAGGAGAGAGGGCATTCCAAGGATTTTAAGATTACTTCTACACATGAAGACAAAGGTCAAGGATCCCTGTAACCACACCTAAATTCTCTAACATACATTTGCTAAGAAATACTTGTGAATAGTAATTCTTTAAGGGGATTATAATCAAAAACATAATTCCAGAATACATTAGCCACCTTTATCTAGGATGAAATCATGCATGTTTTGGGTTTGAAATGTACTTTTAAACCTGTACAAATATCAACGTAACAATAGGTTTATAATTAGGAACACATATACACTGACTATAGAATTTATTTCTGAAAATTTTGACATATAGGAATCAATAATATTGTGTAAAGAATAAAATACATGGTAATTTAATAAAATACAAATTCTTAGATTCTTTGATGTGCAATTATAAAAATGCATTCATTGCAACTCTTGCAGGAAATGCAAAAATGTGTAATTACAAAAACTATGAAATATAATAAAATTTTGACTTTTGGAGAAATTTCCTAGAACAACCTAAGCCAAACTGCCATATTTTGTCACTGTTCCCTATTTTGGTTATCATGCAGCTCTAGAAAATAAATATATGCCAGTACCTCAAATCAAGTATGTGTTTGTGTTACCTCCTCCAGGAGCTGTAGAAAATGCAGCATCAGTGCAGGCCTGTGATCTTCACACTTGAGAGCTGAGGAAGGAGGTGCACCATGACTCTGAGGCCAGCTGGGGCTACATAGTGAGCTCAAGGCCAACCTGAACTACACAGTGTGACTGTCTCAAAAAAAAAAAAAAAAAAAAATGCCGAAAGAAAACGCATCATCATTTACTGTAATGGTTACTGTGAATTTCTACAAGGTGGAAAGAGTGGTAAATGTTTATTGTTTTGATAATCATTTAGTTATCAAAATGACATATCTACAACTCATGGTAATGAGGTAATGGGAACAAAAATTAGAGACATATCCTGCAGGAGACCAAAATGTTAGACAGGGCATATGATGATTAAACCCTGTTTGATTTTCAGTCTTTTTTTTTTTTTTCCTATACTTCAAATTGAACTCAGGCCTTGAAAAGCCTGGGCAGTTGCTCTGTGACTGAGTTACATCCTCCACTTTCAATCTTAATGAATATAGACTGTATATTGTACATGTACATTCAAGCTTGATAATGAACACTGGAGCCATAAATGTAAAATGTCATAATATTTCAGGACCACAATAATCCGTGAAAAGGAAGTCACATAAGGGTAAATCTGTTTGCATACCCTCAGCTAAGGGTCTGTTGGATAGGGCCTGTCTCATTTTCTGTGACCATGTGATTGCCAGCTGAAGTGCCTTGTGTGGGTCTGTCTGGGAAGACATTGCCAGATGAGATTAGCATCTAAACATGTGGACTCATTAAAGTTGCAGATTGCTTCCCACAATGTGAGTGACATCATCCAACTCAGTAGGGGAAAGTAAGAAAGAATTTGTCTGTCATTTATTTATTTACTCACTTATTTAGTTTCAGTGTTTGAACTAGAATATCTCATCTCTTTTCCTGCACTTTGAACAGATTTTTACCACATTGGCTCTCAGTCCTTCCCATTTGAACTGAATGAATCACGAATTTCTCTGAGTCTAGAATTTATGGATTCAAGATCATGGGAATTCTCACAGTTCACAGCTCCATACTCCATAGCCACGTCACACACATATGCATGTATACACACACACACACACACACACACACACACACACACACACGTGTGTTTTGGTTTCCCTGCCAACTTAACTGATGAAGAGTGCAATGTGACAAATTTAGGATGTTTATATCCAGAAATGACTACTTTGTGCATTATGTTTATAATCATCTCCTAGACACACTGATATCAGAGATAATGAACTGGAACTACACTGAAGGCTTAAGCCGGTTGGTTGTGCACTGCAGGTGAACTGCAGATTTCTCTAGACAAGTAAAAGTCTGCTTGTCAAGCCAAGTACAGCCTCCACATGTCAGAGGAGAAAGCTGTGCTGAGAAGAGTGATAGAGCATGAATGCCACATCAGACTTCCTTCTATGTCACACAGCTCTAACACACACTGTGTTGGAGGAGGTAAAAAGCTTTGGATCGTGTAATAAATTTAAGCACAAAAACAAGCAGAATTAGAAGAGTTTCTATAAAGTATGGATATTAAATGATGCTTCAGTGGGACAATTATTAAGATTGTCCAAATATTCATACACTTGACCTAAGTCAAATGGATGCAACATTTCATTCAGCCAAAATGAATCTAAATTCAATAGACTTATTCTTTATCATGATGACCATGTTTAATAATAAATCTAATAATTCAAAATTTGTAGTACTATATTTTAAGTGTCCTCATTACAAAACTAAATATTTAATGTAAAATATGAGTTAATTAGCTTGATATAGCTGTTGCACGATACATCAAAACTTCAAGAAAAGTGCTATATATCTATGAATAATTTTGTTAATGACAGAAAAGAAAATTGCAAAAAAGGCTTAAAAGTCACTCATGTATACTTAGAAGACAAGTGAAGAGGGAAACTTAGAGCACATAAAGAACAGGAGGAGAGAGAGAAGGGAACAATATATCCACAAGTCAATAAGTGCCTGCAGCAGTCAGAGTCTGGACAAAGGAACAGGTTCTCTCTGGAGTCAGAGAGAGCCCTGCTTCGCTGGCACTAGATTTCAGTTCAGTGAAATAGATTTAGAACTTCTGACTTTTGCAAATGCGAGAGAATCAACATTATTTTAAGTTACAAACACTTGTGAAAATTTGCTGTGACAGTTCTTGGAAAGTAACAAACACTGTCTTTGAAACAACAAAACCATATCATATATGTATTATATTTCCCAAGGAATATAGAGACTTATTTAAATGAATTAGTGTATGTTAGTGCAGTTTTGTTCTGGAATGTTTTCCAAATCCTTGTGTGTTGAAGGCTTAATACCCAGCTTGATGATTGGGGAAGCTAAGGAAAACTTTCAGACAAAGGCTTAGCGTGAAATCTCGCATCCTTAGAACTGAGACCTCAAAGGGAATAATGGCACCTGTGTCTTCCACGTAGCTTCTACTATCTTGCACACCTGCCTTCAATGTGACCTAGCCTCATCTTCCATGTGTTTCTAACATGATGCTCTTCTGCCATGAAGCCAAGAGCAGTGGGGTCAAATAATCATGGACTGAAAACTTCAAAGCCATGTGCCAAAATAAATCTGTCTTTATAAATTGATCATTTCAGATTCTCGGGTAGTAGCTATACCAACAGAAAGCTATCTTAGAGATGCATCCATATCTAGATCACTTGAATCCATGTCTAGATATATAGCTTTACAGCTGGGTATATTTTATACCAGCAGAAGCTGAAGTTCTCCATTATGTTGGGGGTGACACTTCCTATCAGTCTACCTAATGGTAGGCACCTCACATTGCCAGTGACTTATGTACATTTTTTACTGCAGCATCTCTCTGTTTTGTGTCTCAAAGCATTTTCCTCAAATCAGCCTTTATAGTTTAAGAGAAATGAAAGCTTCTGGGAAACGCTTAGAATTGTGTGTGTGTGTGTGTGTGTGTGTGTGTGTGTGTGTGTGTGTATGTTTCTATATATATATGTGTGTTTCTGTGTGTCTGTGTGTGTTGGGAGTAGGAGAATTTAGAGCTTAAAGGCTTTATCCTTCCAGACCTTTAATGGATCAGTCTGATGCATGCACTGCATGGCTGTACAAAAATCCTCATAGAATTGAGCTCCAGTCACTAATAATAGATTAATAAATATTACATTGTTTTTATAGCTTCTCTGTCAAGTTTTTCTTCTTCTTCATAACTTCTCATGGAATCAGTAGTCCAATAAATGCCTTGCATTTAGTGTTGTCAGGTTCTAAATTTAAGGGGCACATGCTAGAATAATTTGTAATGAAGATGATTTTAGGAAGCAAATTCTTAGAATGTTATTCCAAAACTTGACTACTCACTAGTCCAAAGGCCATTAGCATTCATTACTGGTTGTACATAAATGGTACAAAAACCAGGCATGTGATATCATCCTACTTAGCAATAATATGCTCTGAATTTGGGTCCAAATGATCAGATGAGTGTGAAGTAAGAAATAACAAATAAATGTAACCGGAATATTTACCACTGTATCCATGTGCATGCATACACACACACACACACACACACACACACACACACACAAACACACACACACACACACACACACACACAAAGAACTTTAATTGTCCTCTACAGAAACTTCATTGTATAGTAGATAATAAATGTTAGATGGCACTCTAGGAATAATGCGAGGATCTATATATTACTGTAGGCAGAATAATGATTCAGCAAAGATATCTGTTCATAATTCCCCAAATCTGGGAATGTCAAAAAATTAGACTTTCCAGATGTAAGTAAAACTAGAAACCTGGAAATGCAGAGGTCTCCCTAGGTTACTGAGGTGATCCTAAACTAGTCATATATCACATTAATCTCCTTAAAAGTAGAGAATCTTTGCTGGCACACGAGGTTGGTCAGAGAGATTGAAAGGGAGACAAACTTGATCCTGTATTTCTGCAGTTAAAAGTGGGAGCACACCATGGAAGAGAGAACAAGATACGAAATGTAGGGGCCACAGAGAAAAACCTTCCTCCAGCTGTAGCACCATGTTCAGCAATTACAAGAAAATGAGTTTAAAGTAGATAATCCCCTTGGCCTCCAGAAAGGACGTCTTACAGATAATTTCATTTTATCTGTTTAAACACATGGCCTAATTCTGACCTATAGAAGTATAATTTTTTTTTTTAAAAAGTGTATTGTTCTAAGCCATTCAATTTGGGCAAATTTGTTTTGGCAGCAACTGACAACCCAGCAAAATGTTATTCCTGAGATCTGTACCATCTTCATTTTAGAAGTTACTTTTCGGAAAGTAAACATAGATAATCATAAGTGACACAGGTGGACACCTTCCAAAATCTCCTCATTCACTTATAGTTAAACAAACATCATTTTACTTCCCACATAAAAAAGCTTAAAAAATAGCTCGCTGATTGGTGGTGAGTAAAAGATTTGTGGGGAATAATACAAATGTCATGATCCTGAATAGGTACCCAAACGCCTACAGGAGCTAAGACAGCCAATCTCCCACACCACTCTTCATGTGAGCCAGATTGCGTTACACACTTTCTGGCCTAGAGAGGAACCTGATGAGTCTTCAGGATGAATGATGTAAGCCCACTGATTTGCCCTTGAGGTGGTTTCATGGATTATACTAACCTAGACTTTGTCTAGTCTCTCTGTGCATTCCTCTATCAAAAGGGACTGGTTCACTAGTGGACTCAATTTAGAAAATTTATTGTTGTGCAAAAGATTTATTTGATATCTGGAAGGAGTGAAGTTATTTCTTCTTCTGAATGGTTTGCTACACAAATGCATGGGCTAGAGCAACTTAAGTCATCTTATTGTAACAGGAAAAGTCACTTAAGTCTGAAACAGTCATAAAAATAACAAAATTAGAGGATACAACAAAAAGGGATCAAAGCCCAGAGCTAAATAAAAGAATAGAGATCTTCAAATTCTAAAATATGTTTGATATCTGAAAAATGTATTTCTCCTTATTATTTAACCCAGATTTGTCTTTTTTTATTGTTGCTGTTTTGGAGACAGCAACAGTCTGGCTTTCAAGTGCAGCTTAACGTTGAACTCACTTAATATTGAGCTTCCAGGCTGACCTTAAACTTGAGGCAACCTTCTACTCCAACCTCCTGAAGGCTGGGATTACAGGGATGTGCCACCAGCCTTGCTGTCCTAGGTTTGCTTTTTAAAAATTATTTCTAACAGAAAATAATTTTAAGGAATTTTATATATTACATAATTTAGAACATTAAGGTCTCGCTTCAATTGTAAGACTTACACATAACAACTTTTTACATGTCACGTTTTTCATAAAGAGTGGTGGCTATAACAATAACTAAGAAAAGTGTCAAAAGAAGTTCATTCAGTAATCAAATGCCTCATTATTTGAGTTGTTCTGTGCCTCTCAGGTAGCATCTCATCCAATAAACAGGCCCTAATTCATCAGGTAAGGCTAGACTCCAGCCTTATGCTTCCTCGGCATTCTGTGGATTTATATTACAAAACTTAATGTGAATTGCAAGTCACTTTTGATACATGTCTAGCATTTGGAGAGACTGAGCTACATTATGTTTAGCAAGCGCCTGTTAGTGTTCTGCTAAAAACTGACCTCTACTGTGTGTTGGTTGAAAAAATTATCAGTGAAAAAATTATCTACCATGAAAAAATTATCAGTTGTTCAGTTAAGCTCAGCATACAATGTGTAGATCCTTAGACACAAATCTGTAAAGCATTTTACTAGTCCTTGAAGCATGTCTTCCTTCTGTAGGAGAGACACAAAGAGATTTAATTATGATTTTAAAAATGCCTGCTGCTATGTTGAGCATTCAATGGTTAATTCAAGAGCCAGAGGACTTATAGTGCTACCAAAAGTCCTCAGAAGCACCACTGCATACACACTCTCAGTGCACTTCAGGGACACACTGTAGGTCACTTCAGCTCTGGTTTTCCTATTCAAAGGGACCCAGGTTTTCAAAGGTTTTACATTAAAGGAGTATTCAAGAAGGGAACTAGGGAGTTACTTGCACCAAGTAACTTGCATCTAAATAACTGTGAGAATAAAAGGAAAACTGTGAGGGAATTAACACTGAAAGAGTTTTGCAAACGGCCTGCTATGGCAATTATAGGAAAACAGTTTCTGCGTGTATCAAACTATTATTGGGGATATAAACTTTGATTATCTTCCTTCTTTGTCTTCAAGCATTTGGATCTGACCAGAATTAGTGGACAACTGCATTTTGTGTTTCATGCCTTAAACGAATATCAAGAAATTGTCTAGCCTTGGTTTTAAAGTCATTTCTTTTTGGTTTGCATATTCTGCTCTTTTCCCTCTATTGGCCATGTAGTATATGTCAACTATCACTGACATTCTAATGCCAATACTAAATCCTCTTTGAACAATTTTAATAGCCTTGTAAGGATAGAAGAGCACTTTGTCTATGTAAGTTCCCATTTTCCTTTTCTCCTGCAGCACTGTGATCCAGAAACAGTGCTTCCTAAATTGCAAAACCCGAGACAAACAAATAAACTTCTTTTTATCTTTACAGCTTCTGAGTTTGAATTGATCAACAAGTATTTTTGCCCTCATGTTCATTTTCTTTTATTTTATTGCTACCATTTCCTCGATCACACAAATAATTCAAGTGGCAAGTGCAAAATGCAAGTTGAGAGCAAGGGAAGGCTAAGTTTTGTGTTTTCTGTAAGAAAAAAAAGCAGAATCAGTTCTCAGTTTGGGATTCAAATGTGATACAATAATCTTTCATAATTATTATATTAACCATGAACCAAGGCCTGGTCTCTTAACCTGCTAAAAATTACATATTTAGGGCTGGGATAGCACACAGGGAGACCACTGGTCTCACATGTTCAAGACCCAGGTTCAATCACTAGCATCATAAAAGAATGAAGTAGGTAATCATCTCAGTTTGTTTTGGAGTTCTGAAGTAGAAATGGAGATATATATGATGTAAATACAAATCAAAAGTATAAAATTATATTAGGATTTAGCAGTTTGCATCACTACTGAGAAATGAAGTGAGTAGGAACTCAGTTTAGATCTAACAATATGCGTAAAATCTTCCTCATACTTTTTTTTTTTACTGAAAAGAACCCTGAAGCTATCTTTGTACGTGTGTGTGTGTGTGTGTGTGTGTGTGTATGTGTAACTACCGATTTTTTTATTCCTATCTACTCCTTTTAGCTTTTATAAACTTAAAGTCATTTAGTGACAAGATAATGAATCACTATCTTATTTTGTTTTGGGAAACTTCATTTGTGCTGAACTTATTTACATACTATACAAAATTTTAGAACCTATATGGTTAATGCACTAAAACTATGTCTGCTGATGTTTTAAAATATTTCTAGTTTAAAACTTTAAAGCAAAAGAAAACAGTCATTGAACTAAATATTTTTAGTTCATGCTTGGCAGGAGAAAAGTAGAACATTCCAAGCAATTCCGTTTAGCTCTCCATTCACCTTAGGTATGCCTCAATAACTATTCTAATATTTACTACTTTCTTAACTAAATTTCCTATTGTTTAAATAAAGGCTTACATTTTTTCAAAACTGTATTTCTTTTACTTTTTAAACTTCCTTAAAACCACAGTGCACAAAGGATAATACGATATCATCTGATAGATAAATCACCCTGATGGTGAGACGGGTTTTAAGTACTTGAAGTAGAATAAAATACAGTGCACTGTTATCCATTGGAATAAATGTTAAATCAACATATTTAAGGCAAAATTACCTTTACTTTTTTAACACTTTAATAAAATATAAAATCAATTCTATCAGCTAATCTCCAAATTTATGTTGGATAAATCTTTGGTTTTAAGAAAGGTACATCAAATATTGTATTATAGAAAAACTATTTTGTGTAGTCAGCTAATTTGTGTTTAGTTCATCAATTGATATCATGGATTATTATTTTTACTCACCTTGTTTTACCTAACTTGACTCATCAAAACAATTTCCTCTAATTTGATTTGTACAGTTTGAGTCACTCTCCTTTTTATCAGGTTCCTGGACCTTGACTCAACCTTTAACTTAAACACGCACTGGAATTCAGAAAGGTTCTTCCTTAGTGGTCTCACCTGAGAACTGACTTCACTCTGAGAAAACATCACTGAGTCTTCAAATGATATCCAACTGCTCATCTTAATCCCACCTTTGACCCTGCCATCTAATTTCCTTTTCCTAGATGAGCTTCTTTTACCTAACCTTTGAAGCAAGTATGAATTTTACACCAAATTGCTCTCTCTATTACCATGGTTCTTTTCTCTCATAGCAATAGTTTATGTGTATAAGATCACTTTTTACTTATGTCTGTAATTGTCTTTTTTTTGTACACCCTGCGTTTTGCAATATACTATTTTCGTTATTCTTTTTATAGATGAAAAAGCTTCTGGGATGAACATGCCCTTAATCAGGTGTTCTAAACCACACATGCTCAACCACTGCATTATATAGTACTTCCTCATGGCCATAGCAAAATGACCTATTCAATCTTTCTCCTTTCACAGGTGTATGAGCCATGAGAGAAATACTATATTATTCCTCAAAACATTATTGTGAAAATATTCTTCAAACTTCTGTCTAATTTGGGTTTTGAGGATTGAACAATTAATTAGGGCCTTGAGGTTACCAAATATCAAGTATTTATTTTTACTTTTATAGTTGATGTTAAAACTTTTTATTATTCTTGTCACTTGCTTTTATTATTTTTTCGTGTTTGTAAACATTCATACATTGTGTCAAATTGAGAAGTTTATAAGTTTCAGTAACTCAGCAGGGGACAAAGGTCCTCAGTTTGTAAACATCCTCAGCATATGCAAGAGGAGTGTTGGAGAGGGCATGAATCTTACACCAGCCCTGGAGGCGGGCAGCCTGCTTATAGCATGAGGGAGAAAAAGAAATTTGTTCTCGCTTTTGCTCTTGTTGCTTTTGCTGTCTTTCACTTCCAACAACTGCTGCTCCTCTGCCATGTCACCCTGCCTTGGAGCCAGCTGATTATGGACTGAAACCTCCACAAACAGTGAGCTAAATAAACTGTGCCACTCTTAATTTTGGATGTTGGGTGTTTTGTCTCAGCAATGAGAAAAAAAAAGACAGTATGTTTGTGGTACATAATTTTCAATTTCTTATGTGAAGTTGGTACATATACCTTGCACATCTTAATTCATTTTCTTCATTCCTGTTTCTCTCTCCTTCCTCTCATATCCTTTATCTGTTGATCCCCTTTCTATTTACAAAAGATCTACCTACCTCCATGTTTCCTATTCCTTTTTTATTTTGCTGTTTATTTATAACTTGCATTTCTCATACAAGAGAATTAGGTATTTAAATTTTTGCACCTGATTTATTTTATTAAACATTACAATCTCAAAGGGCATCCATTTCCTGCAAGAAGTTCTGCAAACTTTCATATCTAAATGTCTTCAGCTGTGCTGTCCTGATTACCGTGTATTTTGAATCAGTTCAAAAGTTTAGCTTTCATAGTCATTTTGACTTTGTTGTGGATCTCGGGAATGCGTGGTGCCAAATCTAGTGAATAAGGGGGATAAAAGTGCACCACAATACATTTTTTCTTGTTTTATTATGTGATTTTTATCAGTATATAAATATTGTTTTTACAATCCTGCTTATCTAATCCATAGGCGATGTAGCAAAATTCACTACATTTTTTATTACTATGGCTAAAGACACTGAAGGAAGAAGACTTCTAGAACTGCTTCAGAATGTGAAAAGTATGATGGAATAAATTTACTGAAACAAAGGGAGGAATACTTTGAAGATCAATGGCAATATGTCTTTTACTGTAATATATTTATAAATGTAAATATTCATGATATATTTTGATCACATCTAGTATATTTCTAGTGACAGCAAATAAAATGCATGGGTGCCTCCCTACCATTTTCATTAGAAACCAGCTTATTTGCAAAGGCTAACACACAGGTTCTGTACCTGTGGGAAACAACTCCAGTGTCTCCCTTTTAATCCAAGACAATTACTGTGACTGAATATTTGGAGACTCCTTTCCCTATACTGATATGTAAAAGGTGGCTAGGGTGTTTCCTTCTCTTCAGTTAACTCTGAGCATGGCAAACAAGGCTAGCCCAGGTGCTAATGTGCGGAAATCTATAGCCATCACAGATGTGAGAGAATTCCAGTGACTCCCTTTGGATCCAAAACAATTGCTGTGACTTTGATTACTTGGGGACCCATTTCCTTATACTGATATATGAAAGGCTGGCTAGGATATTTCAATCTCTCTTCAGTTGGCTCTAAGCATTGTAAATAAGGCTAGCCGAGATGTTACTGTGCAAAGTCTAGCCATCAGACAGTCCTGTTTCCTTGCATGCTGCTCTCCATATTACAGGATTGAGCTGGCAAGATGTGGACCAATTTTGTTCTGGGACTGTCCACTGGGTAGGGCACAAGAGTTTGCATATCCAAAACTGAAGCAGTAGCTTCCCAAAATAATTCTACTGCTACCTTAATCAGGTTATGTAAAGTGATCTTTCTGCATGTCTTTATCTCTGCAAATTACAGAGATGCCATCCTTGCACCTGCCCAGCCAGCTCAAGTTACTCAGTAATCCTCCACATCCTGACTATCACTCATCCCTGAGCAACCCCTCCCTTTCTTCACAAGATAACAAATGCTGGGAGAGGCCTAGGATCAAGGCCTTTGTCCACATGTCCTCAGAGGACATGTCCCCTTGGCTGCCCTTAATTTGGAATATGCCTTGGTGTCTTTACTTTCATCGTGGGTTGCATTGGTGGTAGATTGGAACTGACTGGCTGGCATTCCAATAACGTCTCAATGGGGTTACAAATATAACTGTTTGGATTGTGAGGAAGATTACAATACTTGGGTGCCTGGACTCAATTTGTGGGTTTACAATAGTGCCCACTGAGGAACATTAACCTACTAATTGCAGGGTTATTGATGCAATTTGTTTTTCTTTCAGATAATTTTCTTTGTTAAAAAAATTAGAAAACAAAATAAATAGCAGCAGTTTAGGTGTCCACTTACTACATTAAAATTACCAGTATTTTTAATTGTTCAGATCTTTTGAAACAAAGAAATAGTTCATTACAAATAAAAACCAAATCTTTCAGTTTCCTCATAAATCTGTTTCCCTCTATGTTCTGTTTCATTTTTGTGATTTGTTTTTTCTTTAATTTTTGTCAATTCTGTACAAGTCTATGGCTCCATAAACAATGCACATGTCTTTTTCTGTTATTTAAAATTTTATCTATTTCCTTATACTTATCTTTTCACTTAGCATTATGCTTTGGACAACTATCTAAGTGAATGCAAAAAAGAAAATTCAGTAATTTAAAATTCTATGTGATAATCTGACCTTAAATATATGACCCACCTGTTGATCATTTTCCTTTTGTTAGTTCCTACATAAAATAACATAGCCTCGTGAATCTCTATGACTATATTGTCTCACACTTCTGCTATATCCTTTCTATTGTGTCCCTCTTCTGGTCTGAATCTATCCCCCATTGTTTCTATGTTGCGCACTTAGCCTCTAATATAATCATGGTGAGAAATAGAATGTTTAAGAGGTAAGTATCTTAGTGTTATTATTGTGCTAATTTGGATAGGTTGGTCATTGCTGAAGTGGAATTCAGATAAAAGGAGGCACTTGCCCTCTTCTGTGTCCCTCCTTATTTCTTTTCTGACAGTTTCTCTTCACTTTGGCTTTCCATCATGGCATAACACAGCAAGATCCCCCTTCCCACCACCCAGTGCAGGCCTCTGAATTTGGAACTCCCCAGCTCCCAGAACTGTGCAAAAGTAAACGTATCCATTTTAGAGATGTAGCATCACACATAGAAATGATTATTAGCATTTTTTTTTTCCTGTCAGGGACTGAACTCACAGCCTCACGTTTGGCAAGCAGGCACTTATGCCACTGATCTAAATCTCCAGCCCCCAACACAGCACACTTTTAAAAAGTTTCTAAAAGGGAATTTCTATCATAGGCGTTAAGAAGATCTCTGTGTGGAGTGAAAAGGAGGATAAGAAGGGAATGCAAAGGCTAAACTGTTAGGATATCATATGTATATGTACCAACCCCAAAATGAGTGCATTTATTATATTATATAGAAAATAAACTAATAAAATACTCAAAAAATCAATATGTGGCATTCCTAAATCCCAGTACTTCAAACAGTGAGCATATTTGGAGATTGTGTCTCTAGAGATAAAACCAAATGAAGATGAGGCTACTGTAAAATAATATTATTGGTGACCTTATAAAAAGATAGGAATTTGTACATAGATTTATATACACAGTGATAATAGCATATTAAAATAAGTCAGGGATGATCCTTCAATCACCTAGAAGATGCCAATGATTGCTGAGAAAGATGAAAACAATGACCATGGGAGAATATTCTTGCCTTAGTTACTTTTTACTCGTTGCTCAGACAAAATACCAGAAAACCAAAGTTGGGAAAGGAAAGGTTTATGTCTTACAGTTTTTGGAGGTTTCAGTCCATATTCAGTTGGCTCCAATGAAGGCTGGTATGGTGGGGCCACAGTTCATGGCATCTGCAAACAGCAAGGCCAAAACTGGCAAAAGAGAAAGACACACCGTCTTCCTGCCATGGCTCCACCCTTATGTGGGTGTAGCACGGACACCATCAATCCAAGCACTAGACAATAAACCAATCACAAATGCACAATGCAAACACATGAGGCCTGAGGGCCACAGACATAAACCATGACAATTCTATTGTCAATAATCAGCAAAATATATTATATATTATAGTTTTTATTAGGTAACATCACCTCTTCAATCACAGTTTCATTACACGGTTGAAAATAGATTTTTTTTTTTTTTGCAAAGGCGAAGGGGATCAAGGAATAGAAGGAATGGAAGGCAGAAGTATGTGATGATGGAAATAATCAAGATGTGTTATGTGTATATATCGAAAATATTACCACAGTGAAAGGTACTGATAAAGTAACATAAACAATAAAAGTGTTTAAAATAATACTGATCAGATTATTTAGAAGATTTGAAACTACCAGAAAAATCACAAGCAAAACTCAACTTCTTTGTTAGCTTTTGCGGTTGTATTAGTAGAGGATCAGGAATTTAGTGACTTCAGCCACACAGATTTATTCTCTAGGTTAGTGAATGTTTGTCTTCATTTCACAGTATGGAAAGCTGTGTCAGTGGGACTGCCTGTCTGTCCAGAGTGTGCAGGAGTCTTGCCTTATTGACCTCTCTGTGGTTATAGGAATGAGGCTCTTAAGATTTTGGTGGCTGCCAGCCTGGATTCTTTCTCTGATTCTTGGTGGACCCCTTAATCCATTTTCAAAACTAAAAAAGCAGTCCAGACCTTCTCATGCTTGAAGTCTCTCCTTTGTTTCTCCTGTCCTGTCCAACACATTTTACCAACTCATCTCTTCAGTCTTCACTTGTGTGGATCTTTGTGACCTCTCTGGGTCCAGCATATCAACAACACTAATCTCATGCCATAGTCAATAAGTATAATAAGATCTGAATACGAACAGTTAACTCATTCAGAGTTCCAAATGTTACAGCATGGAACTTCACTGGAGTAAATACTATTATGCCTACCACACCTCGCTATTATAAACGTTCTCCAGCTTTTAGATACCATATATTCTATATTTTATTCTCTATGTGTGATCATTAAAATACATTGGAACTACTGGTGGATTTAATGTTTACATTACACAATGGACAGTTTTATGTCATAAAGATTTCTTAAGTTTTTTTTTTTTCCTCAATAGTTGTATAAATACATGATTGTTATTTTCGTAGCATGTGTTACCACTTCTATTGTGTATTTAGTTACAGACACAGTGAATGTTTTAATGTGTTTCTGTAGAAAGTCATGGGGTTCTTTTTAATAGTGTTTTAAAATTGATTCTGGGTTCTGCAATGGTGTGACTAAGAATGCTCACCCTCTGGGGCTTGAAAAGACTAATGTAGATTTAAAATGGTAAGAGGAATCACACAGGCACAGAGACAGGTTCTACCAGGCTGTTGAAACTAAATGCTGAAATAAACTGAAAGGACTACTTTCCAACTAAAAGCGAACAGACTCCTTTAGGGCACTTAGGAGAACATGTTTCCCAGCCAAACTGGATAGATTCCACAGTGAAAGAAGTGTCATGGCAAAAATGGTATACGTTTTGGAAATAAACAATTATCCTGTTTTGTCATTTTTATAAAATGAATAACACCAACTCTGTTTAAATATAATTAGGTTCTGGTCTCCCAGACAATAGCATACGGAACGTTTAATAATAAAAGGATATAAATAAGGAAAAATAGTTCTCACTTGGCCATATGGTATTATTTCTCAGAAAATGTAACTTTTTCCCTCAGGGTTATGTTATTACTTTTAGATTTCAACATAGTTTATTTCCTTTGTTAATGCTATTTAACACTTCTCTAGAGTATTTATGAAATTGGGAAGGCATTTTCAGTGACTTTTATTAGAACATTCAGATAATAAATATGTCAATGGGAGTTAAGAAGATGTCAACAAAAATGAAAGCCTGTGGGTGGTTACGTTCAGAAGTCCCATGAAGCTGAGTAATGTGAGTGAAAACAGCTATAACAAAGGAAATAATTATTGCAGATGCCTGAAACCTGAACAAAGGACACAGAATCCTGATTAACTCATTCTTTTGCAAAAGATAAGCAACTTCCTTCCCTCCCCTACAAATATTCATTGATCTGCTCAAAAGGTGAACCATCCTAGTCTATAGGACAGATCTAGCATCCATGACAGCAGCTGTGGCTTGGCCATTCAACGTTCATCTGAATAGTAATGAGTTTTATCTACAATATCATTGCTGCACGATATTTTTATTTATTTTCAGGTATTATAAAGTATATGCTGAGGTTGTAAACAGGCTTTGTTTTATTGCATAACTGTGTAATTATTTACTTTAAAAGAAAATCTTGACACATAGGTACTGAAGAAATAATAATTTTCTTTTCAAAAGGACCAAGTGACCATAACACTGGTGAGATTAATTTCTTGTGCAATATACACTTCTCAGAAGTTTTTTTCATTTAAAAAATGTGGGTTAAATACATTTTGCTACTGTAATCTTTCCATTTTGATCATACCACATTTTACTTTACAGCCATCTAAATTATATACTTCTTAACCTGGCAAATCTCTGGGTGCTAATATGGAAACGAGTTGAGCTATCTCCATTGAAACAAAAAGGTTGTGCAGGGAACACTAATTCTGCAGAAAAAAAAAAGTATACATTTATGAATATGTTTTTGCATTCACACTCATTTCTGATAGTTTACATTACAATTTGTATCAATCAAAATCCAAACAAGAAACAGATGGCACCCTGAAAGTAGAAGAATTTGAAAACATTTTATTTGCAAAGAAATTAACTTACAAAGGCATGGGTGGGAGAAGAACACTGAAAGAGAGAGTGCAAGATTCTTGACTGTTAGTAACAGGAATGCTTCACATTAAGGCTGGGATAACAGAAGAGAGTCTTTAAAATTCTAGAAAGAAAAATAATCTTGTAGAAGGAGGCATCTCTTTAAGCACAAGGCAACCTAAATAGCCTTTCAAACATAAGCAGAAAGGGAATTACAAGGACCGAGAACTTGAGTATCTGGAACCCTGTAGTGAATCCTTATTCTCCTGCAAGGTGTTACATAACGTGGCAAAAAGAAAAAGCAGGAAATGAGATTGCAAAGGAATGAGGATCTGGAATGACCCGTGCTGATGAAGAACATAGGCTATGAAGCAGCCAGAATCTCCATATTTATTGCTTACACATATGCCAAGTATTTACCTGAGTGGGTCATGCAACTGAACACACGTGTGTGTGTGTGTGTGTGTAGGGTTTGAAACTGGAGCTTGAGTCCTGAGTTATATTGACAGTCTATATTTTTATTTTTATTTGGATTTAGGGTCTTGCTAAATCACTGAGGTGCCCAGACCTCACTCTAACCTGTGATCCTTCTTCCTCAGCCTCCCACAGTGCTGGAATTACATCCATATGCCAGAATTACCGGTTGAAGATTAAATTTCAATATGAGTTTCGGAAGAGATAAAAAAAAGTTCAAACCATGGCTGTCATGCAAAACTATAATATTACAGGAAAGAATTGTTAAAGAAATTGACTTGATTTTTAAATCTCATTTCTGTCATAGCAACTGTTTTGGATAAGTCACCGACATTTTTAAAGCCTACTTATTTGGTTATTTGTTTGTTTAGAAGTTAGAAGTTATCAAAGAATTTCTTACAAAGGCTGAAGTGAGGATAAATCATACTGTATATAGTTATAAAGAATGTACTCAATTAATATAAGATGAAAGAATTGTTTTATGCGGACTGCCTGCAAGTTTTCTGCCTGTCTTTTACACACAACATGTACACGTACACACACACACACACACACACACACACACACACACATACAGATGCTCGCAAAGACAGCCTCTGCCTGGAGTTTGTGTCTCACATGTTCTGTCTTGCACTAAAATCGAATCTGCTTTTCTTGCACCTGATGCAGAGGAACTGTGAGGTTTTCTAAGTCATTACAACCTTCATTAATTTTGTTTACTGGTTTTTACTATTGAAAATATTTTAGCAAAACTCCTCAAAATTGCTTAAAGACAAAACACTTTGTGCCTTTGTGAAATGTTCAGAACATCAATTAACCTCTCCCTTCTTTCCTTTTTTTTTTTTCTCTTTTGTCCTGCAGATAGATAACAGATGCTGGGCTTCCATTTCTTAAGGAACATTTTTTTTTTATTTTTATTTTTTAGTAAGAAAAAGTAGAAGTGTCTGTATGACAATCTCCTTATTTAGTGCCTGTTTCCAAAAGCCAGACTCCAGTGATAAAATCTGTTTAAGATCCTGGGATGAAAAAGAGATTGAAGGGAATGTGAGCAGAAGGTAATTTTTTTGGGCCGGAAAGAATGTTAGGAGATTGGAGAACTTGAACGATGGTACAGTTCTGTGCACAGAACATTCCGTGGTGCCCTTTAACCTGCAGAGAAATCACAGGAACTGTTAATGATAAAGCCACATGATCCCCAGCTTTGACGAAGCTAATGAGGCAGCAGAGCTGAGGGGAGTGAATGGACCATGTGCAGTGGACAGTGAGTTTCTCAGAAGGAGCTGGCAACTCCAAAAATCAAGAACTTCAGGGCCATTCCAGATTTTGCTTTGTGTTTTGTTTTCCTTTTTTGTTTTTGGTGTGGCTGCCCATGACCAACACCAACTTAATTCACGGGCAAATAGAAAAGAAACACAAAGATAAAGTTATATTTTTATAATTGATAAAACCAGAAATTTAAATAAAGTATTACTTGCTTGCAGAGATGAAATTTTTCTGATAGGTCTATGAAATACAGTCTGTGCTTGTGGAGTAAAGTCAAGAGAAGGATAATAACAAAGAAATGAAGTATCACCCAGGTCAAACACCCCCATATTCTTTGCTGGATGCACAGCTGACTGGTGATTCCAGGATTTGGGAACATTGCACTGCAATGGGACCTTGACCAGCTTTTGCTGGACTACAGGCAGGAGACTTGAGTTGAGTTGTATGGTTTGGTTTTTAATTGTGACTTTGCTTGAGTAAGGAAAGGGCTGTCATAACATTAAGGTATAATTTTCTTCAAGTTACTTTTATACCCTTATTATGCATTTTTCAAAAACGAAGTTTAAGTGAAATATAGTTGATGAATAATATACTGAACATTCTAAGTGGACAACTTGACAATTTTGAAAAAGACACATATACCCATTGGAAAATCAAGATAGTGAACAACACCTCTACCATTCCTCAGACTTTCCTCATCCCTCTTTAGGATGCACCCCTCTGCTCCAGCCCAGCTATCACCCTCCAGAACCCTCCAACTCGGGCAAGCACACGTTTGTGTTCATCAGAATACCTTATTTTGCATTGTTCAGATTTTATGTAACTATGTCCTTACAATATATGCTCTTTTTTCTCAGACATTTTTCATTATCATAGTGATTTTTAAATTCAACCATTGTATAATTTATATCAATAATTCTTTCTTTTTATTGTCAAATATATTTTAATTTATTGCTATACCAATTTATCTTTCTCCACTAATGTGTTAATGGATATTTGGATTGTTTTCAGGTTTTGCTTATTAAAAATAAAAAGACAATAAATATTATTCATGTGCAAATCCATGCAAAGATACATACCTTCAACTTCTCTGGGAGTCAAAGGGCTGAATTCTGCAATAGGTGAAGGTTTGATATTCTAAGAAAATATTAAAGTCTCCAAAATATTTATATTTTACAATCTTTTGTGTATGTGAAAATTCTAGTTACTTTCCATCTTCACAAGTACTTGTTGTAGGTACTATTTTTTTTTTTTTTTTTATTGGTACTAGGGATCAAACTCGCAACTGTGCACTTACAAGGCAGGCACTCATGCCACTGAGCTAAATCCCCAGTCCTTGTAGGTACTATTTTAAAATGCTAACCATTGTTTTAGCTAAGTGGACGTCATTTTGCCTATAATGTAGTATTATCAGATTTTTATATTCTACCCATACATTTCTTTGTTTGCCACCTAAATTACAGTTACTTTTGTTGTTTTAATACAAAGTTCTTAGAATTTTTGTATATATGTTATATATTTCATTCATGTGAGTTGAAGAGTAGGAATTTTAAATTTAATGAAAAATAAGCCATTAATTTTATGCTTTATAAAGTACAGAAAATAAAAATAAAAATCTAATTCTTTTAGATTAACAAAATTAAAAGTATCTAGCCAAACCACTCAGAAAAAAATAAAAAGATTTAAATCACTTATATGAGGAATTTTAGAAGGAATAGCTATAGGTTCCACCTAATACGTTTTCTTCTTAGACCTTTTAATTTCCTTCCTTGCAGGGTATTCTTTCCCTCTACTTCACTTTCTAAAACTTATGAAATGCAATTTTAAAAACTTCTTTGTTTAATGTCCTTTTCTTCTGATTAGAAAATGTGTGACAGTTCCTAGTTGATTTTAGATATTTGATCTTTGTCCTGGTGAAATCTACTTTTTTGTTCTTTGACCTTTGTTCTGAGATGCAATTAAATTATTTCAAAAACAGTTTGATCTTTCAATTATTACTTTTTAAATTTATAAGCTGCAACTACAATAGCATTTAGTGTAGGGTTAATTACTTCACATTACACAGACAAGATTCCTCAGAGCATTCTCTCTAGTAGGTATGAACAATGGAATTTTTCCAAGCTGACCAGAGGGAAAAGGAACCACTATCTGTTCTTTGTAAAGACCATACTTTCTAAAATTTTTTTAGCCATTTTGCCCTGGCTTCAGCAGGCTTATTCATATAACAGCACTGATCAGCACTGAATAGTAGGAGTGAGAGGAGAGGAAAAGGAAACGTCCTGGCCTTTGCTTTCCTCTCCATCTTAGTCTGCTTCCACTCCCTGCCTTTCTTTACTTTATTCTGTCTTTCTTTTATCTATTTTCTGGATGATTGTCTTCAGTTTGATTTCAGAAAAAACTATAGTGACATATTTAGAATATATCTTATGTATCTATTTAAAATAAGATAATATGTATATATATATATATATATAGATTGTATATTTTGATTATATTTATAATATCAAGTATAATGACTGCGTGATTTTCATCTCCTGTTCGCCTTCCTTTCTTGTTGATGCTATTCAGAATTGTATTTATAAAATACACATAAGGTGTTTATGTATCTGTTTAGCCCCTGGTTTTAGAATTATTTGATGTGTGCATCTACAGTTCTCTAACTGCTATCTACGTGAGTAACCAGAAGAGTATCTGTTACTTTTTGCTACCCCATCACATTGTGTATTTACCATTCTGGCAAATGCCCTTTTCTGGACTTCCGGTAGTATTCTACACCATATACTCCCAGGAGCAGAACTGCTGTAACCAAATATATGTATAAAAGTGATTTGAAAGTGTATTTCTGCTTCTATCCAATACTGATCCTGTAGCCACAGTGACATCACCAGTGCGGGACAATTGCCATACCGTAATACTCATGAACATACTTACAATTGTCCCACTTTTAAAGTTTTGCTGTGAAAGCAGGTGTAAGGTAATGCCTCAGTGCTATTATCATTTGCTTGTTAGTTAAATGTAATGACATTATGAATAGCTGCACAGTCTTACTAGAATTTTGGTATTTCTGTTCTATTAATTATAGTTTATAAACTTTACTCACTTATCCACTATAATTTCTGTGTAATAGCTGCTGCCTTGCAGAACCACATGGAAGTTATTTGTAAAATGGTAAGAAACATTCTCAACCCTAATTTCTCTTATTTTCTGCAAATAGCAGTTGAAATACTACTTAAGCTGTCTTTACCAACAGAAATAAGATAATTTCTATATATAAATTTATTCCACTTTATGCTTATTAACAATGGGTTAATGTTTGGATTAATAACACGATAGCTGAAGACTGTCCTACTAGTTCTGATGAAGATGAAGCCCTCATACTAAGCTACAAGACCAACTAATGATATTACTAATGCTCAGGTATCCCAATATATGTTTATAGAGCATTGCATAGTGATAGAAACTTCTGTTCTACTCTTGAATGTCAGATACATTATTCATAATGCATGGCACTAAAGCTGAATAATTAATATCTCAATATAACTGATATTCCACCCTCCCCTTCCACATGCCAATATACAATTTGGAAATTCTTTTTGAAGCATGCCCAAAGTGCATATCACACTGTGCAAGAGCTCTACATCCTAAAAGATATATGCATGTACAATAAGTCTGAAACATAGAGATTGTGAGTCTTATAACTCAGTAATTATAACTTCCAAAACTCCATGAATAAAAATGAGAAATTTTAGCTGTATACATTGTTGAAAACTGAGAAGTTGGTACAACTCTAGTAAACTATTCATTTTAAAATTATAGTTATTGAACTTAATGCCCAGTTTAATATGTGCACAGTTTAATATGTGACATTGCAATCTGAAAACTGACTGTTATAAAATTAGACTGCCAAGAAATTACAGGAAGAAATTTTTCAGTGAAGGACAAAGTTTCCTGATTTACATTACTTTCTGAGAATTAATATTCTTTTATATTTTTATTATATAAAATCTTGTTTTAGTTATGTTATCTGTTATCTTTTAGCCAATGTTCTTGTACATTCCCTTATAATTCCATAAGCATTACTTAATATTCATTTAATATGTGAGTCATCTATACCATTCTAGTAAGAGTTCTTATATATCAAGAATACTGACTTTTAAAATATATGGAGTCATATAAGCTAATGTAATTGTAAGGTCAAAACTAATTATAGGAATGATATGAATTAGGTATTTATAAGAAATATCAAATCTTGAATTCCAAGTGCCTATTAGTCACAGTCTGGCATACTTTGTCTTGTTACAACTAGTGGGGCTTACAATTGAAATTAGAAATATGGAAAGTATAAAGATATATAGACTAGATATGCAATCTCAAAATAGTAACTGGTCAAAGTGACTTCAAATTACAGTGACAGTCAAGAAATGTAAAAATGGATATATGGAAATAGCTAATTTGATTAAAACTGGGAATGTGAGTTAAGACTATTTGGAAGTTAATGTCACATGCTGATTCTGTTGTGATAAATGGGACATGTCTGCACTGTAGGTCATTTAGAGATGTTTGATCTAATAGAACCTAAGTTTCTCAAAAAGGAATTTTTATCTCTCTTGAGAGTCCAGTGACTTTCAGCATAAAGATCTGAAATACTTTTGGAAGGAATTCATCTTCAACACTACCAAGACGTGATTATTTCAACTCGTATGTACAGTAGGGCTCCCTGCTGTTCTCAGGATTGTGGCAGTCATTGTTGCCCACTCTCCCTGAAGTTGTAGTTTATTATTTCCATTAACAAGAGAACATTTCAATTCAGGTGGTGTTCCTTTAGTCACCGACTTGGCATTACTGCTCACTTTCGCGCTTTGAAATGGTCACAGTCAACTTTTAGATCACAATCCTCATACCATTCCTAAAAGTAATGGCTTCCAAACAATATAGCTGTAAGAAAGAGCCTGGGAATTACCTAGGGAAGGAACAGTGGAAAAGTAGCTCTATTGAAAGGCAGGACTCTCCTCTGACTGAAAAACTTCCTTTGTACATCACTGAACCCCAAATAGACCTTTCCTATTGGCATGAGATAGGATAGTCAAGCAACGAAAATTCGTTTCCTCCAAATTGAAGTGAATTGCTAAAGCTACTGCTTGAAGGAGTGACCTCATCAGAAGACAGGGCAGAAGAGTTTAGCTATGTTCCTCCTCCAGCTGTGTGCAGTTAGCAGGACTGTCACACATCCCTGGTCCCAGTAGGAAGGACCTTTTGAGCAAGGAAAGAAGTGGGCCTTCATAATAGCATGAGTCTAAAGATAAAGCTGGGTCTTTTTCTATTTTATTTCATTAACTAACTGTGTTACTATAGCATTGACTGTTTAGCTTTCTCATTGCTCAAATAATTTAGATTTTTAAAATACATAAGTGAACATCTGAATGAGTTTCTTTTAACATTTAACCTGTAGCTTATGTGCGAATATATAGTGTCCATGCCCAAAGTGATTCTCCATAGAGCTCTAAGTACTTTACCTGGTGCATGTTCCATGCCACAGTCTGATTGACAGTGTCTCTCAGTTGACATTTCTTCCTGTACTTTGCACAGGTTGGGTGAAAAAGGTTAAAAAATATGACAGTTACGCATTTCAATATTCCTTGATCCCAGATAGAGCAAGGTGTAGAATTTTATCCATATTTTTCTTCTGTATGAAAATGAATTCTCAACACTGACTATGGTTTTATTTTATTATTTAAGAGTCATGATCTCGAGGCTGGGGATTTAGCTCAGCGGCATAAACACCTGCCTTGCAAACAGAGGGTCGTGAGTTTGATCCCTGGTACCGATAAAAAGTTAAAAAAAAAAAAAAAAAAAAGAGCAAGTGTCATCTTGCTCTCAGTTACTCTTAAAAAGGGAAATATAATTACATAAAACTGTATAACAAAATAATAAGTGTCTTATTCCTGAATCTACCATAATCATATCATTACATATACTGAATCTTCCTGCATTTACCTATGGAGTTTCCCAAGAAATTAATTTTTTTTTTCTGGATTTGGCACTATTTTCTGTATTTCTGCCTGCTTCTAAGACATTAGAGACGATATGCATGTGCCCTCAGACTGATAGAACATGGGATTTCACAAAAATACATAGGAAAATTATAAAATAACCAGGCAAATGATGATAAATGACCAACCAACAAGTTTTGATGTGTGAGGTACTTTGGTTTGGGCTCCATGTGCTAATAACCAGCTTATGTAACAGTCTACATAGAAATTAGACTGTCATCTTTTCTAATTGCAAAATGCTCAAGATGAAATTTTAGATTTATGATTCTGGATTTTTAATGTGTATCCCTCTTATTCTTTGACTACATTAATTACAGAGGTTAAGTACCACTGCCAAATGCTAGATAACATTTTCAATTTGAGGTCTCCATTAAATCTGTGTTAGACATTAGACAGTTGCACAGTAATGTGGAAAGCACACAGTGAGGATGCCGATTATTTGCCTGAGATACCACACAGGTTTGAAATTATGTGAGGGACAAGGGCAACTATTAGCAAAAGTGAAAATTGAAGATGATATTACGAGAAATTATTTTTATTCAAATCACCATGCTTTCATAGAGAAGGTCACAGTCGTGACATTTAAAGTGGAAGAGAAAGTTCAAGTTTTAGGTAAGAGAAAGTAGTTTCAACAGAGAAGCTGGAGAGAAAAGTTTTCATCTAAGAAGGAGGTAAATAAGGAAAATCAGTCTTACTCAAGCTTTTATTTTCTGGACTTTGTGTGAGGCATTTGATGGTGAGTAGCACATGAGTTTGATCTTGAACTCACCTGATATGATTTTGGAGACAAAATTATCAGTAATGGGGCCACGATCAGGAGGGAAGTGTCAAGGAGAACAGGAAAGACTAATTTAATTGCCTTTGTTCCTCAGTGACATAACTTAAATTGAGCTTGCATTTTTGAGAGCACAGGGATATTTGCATACTTTAATTTTTTTTTTTAAATGGGAAATGAAGTCAAAGAACTTGGCCTACAGGTAGGGCATCATATCAGATTTGAAGAGTAAAAAATAAAATACAGCAGAGAATCAAAGAAATTTGAAAATTCTGCCATTTTCTGCTGATTTTCTTAAAGGTATGGGGATGGTAAGTTTCAATTTTTATGTAAAATGTAATGAAATAAATATAGTTAAAGGGTAAAAAAGAAGGAAACTACATACCTATCTCAAATATATATTCTGTTAAATAGGCCACACCCATGGATGTATATTAGGCAATGCTACATCACCCCAATGATTCCTTTATTTATATATGAAATAATTTCATATTAAAATTATTTACAACTGATTTATAACCAGACAAATACTGGAACTAGTATATTTTACAGACAAACTTTAGAAATAGCAAGGAAATAAGTTTCAGCTATTCTAGGAAAAGAAAGAAAAATTGGAGAATCTCCATTTATTTCAAGGGTTGAAAAACTTGGAACTCTCAGTAAAAATCTGGTAGTGTTGTGATTTCTTGGAGGTCGACATAATTAAAATACACTGGGAAAGATAAAGCAATTTGCATGCTTTACTTCCAAAATCTCCATAAGTTTACGTTTTATTTGAGTTGATTTATTCTGTAGGACTCTGAGTTTGTTGTTATTAAGTATCTTGTCTATGGCCACTGGAGATTTTATTAATGTTCAATTGCATCAAGTAATGAAAAGTTAACAAATGTATTATAAATATAATGAAAACTATAACTTTGCTGTTAGAGATAAATAATTGTCTGTAAAATACTGAACCATAACTCAGTAATGAACTGTATACATTTATAAAATTCAAACAAAACAAAGGAAACGTCGATAAATGTAAAGTGTCACTATAATGAGTAGGAAAAAATGGATTGCAACTTCATTTTTTCTGCTTAAATTGGGGATCAATTAGGAGTCATGGCGATCAGACAGATGGAAATAAAAAGAGAACTAAGAATAGCCATAACGCCCGTGCTGGAGAATGTGTCTTTTAGTTGGTTCGTCACATGGTCTTGCAACTTGAAGTTGAGCCTGACCACTCATCTTCTAGTATTTCTGAAGAAATTTAAACATGCACATATTTGAAATTATATAGATAAACAGTCTTGAATATTTGTATTTTCAACCATGTGATTGTAGTTTAACTGACAGTTAATAGAGACAGGGTAATATGTACTTTGTTTAACATATGGATATTTTTAAACTTGTACTTTACAAAGTTTTGAAAATTAATAAGTGATTTAGATATTGCTATTAAATTCTTAATACTTAAATATATAATTAAAGATTCCTTTGCATACCATACTTAGGTATGGCAAGGAAAGGACTGAGATATGCAACCCAGTGCCACGCTTGAAATTATTTCTGAAAACTGTCTTCGTTGCTCTTATCTCATTTTAATCATTTGATGAAGTAAGAGAAGAAAGAGAACAGAACGCATTAAGGAAAGCTCATAGTGCTTCACTAGAAACAGTTTCAATGAAACACCACTTATATCTTAGGATTTTGAATAGAGACCCATACAATCCGAATTCTTAAAAAAAAAAAAAAAAACAACTGCTGAGATAAAAGGATAAACTTTCAATGATTTTTAGTGGATAGAGGGGTGACTTTCAAATATGCATGAAATGTTTAAATAATACAAAATAGTTGTCTTTTGGTGTAAAGGTGCAAAGGTGTGACAGATGTAGAAAACATTAATTTGTATGTAAAGCTCATAAAAGTTAAATTGGTGTTTGTATATTGATGCTCATAAAAGCATTCACATTATTTATATAAAGATGCAGGCCATGGTTAATGCACCTCAGATAATAAATATATGAGATAGTCATTATAGTTTAAGTATAAAGTGTTCTGCATGAGTCTTATGCTTAGAGCTGGGGCCTGTTTGGGAGAAGTGGGTCTCTGGGAACATGACTCAAAGGTTGTATTCTTGTCCCCTGATCCGCTCCTCTATCTTTGCTTCTTCTCTACTATGACACGAGCCGGTTTCCTTCCCCAGACCTTTCCACCACACTGCTTCTGCCTTGAAGCCAACAGATTATAGACTGAATCAACTAAACTTTTAAGCCAAAATAAACTTTCCCTCCTTTAAGTTGATGGTATCAGGCATGTTTTCTCATTGAAATGCATACTAGCTAACATAGGAAACTGGTACCATGAGTGAAGTTGTTGCTGTGACTGTACACGATCCTGTGATTTAAAAACCCTTGAAACTTGCTTATACTAGGAACCTGGAAAACTTTGGCTACAAACTGACTACAGACACTTTGTAATATTGCAAACGGAGTAGGCAGAAACTGATGGGAGATTCTGGTCATAACTCAGGAGACCAGAATGCTAAAAGGAATGTAGACAGTAAAGACAAGGCTAAGAATATTTAGGTGGGAACAAGAACACCAATGGCAATAGAGAACACGTGTATTAAACTCGGCAAAAAGCTTCTCTACGTTTTGCTTATGTCCTGCGAGTTGAACCGGGACTGAGATTAAGAACACTGTACTAATTTATTTGATAGAAGCAATTTCAAGGCAGTCCAACATTTAGTCTGGGGCGTGAGGACATGGGGCTGCCTTTGCTTTGATCTACAGTGAGAAACAGGAGCACTGAAGTTTGAAAGTATTTAATGTTCTTTTTAACAGGGATTCACATCTAAGAGTTTGCTTTAAGTCTTAAGAAAATTTGGGTTTGAACTTTTTAGAAAAGTTAGAACGGTTAAGTTCTGTTGATGCTTGGAGATGGACTAAATGTATTTTGCATACTGAGGTTAGTATGAGTCTTTTGGGATCTGAGGGCAAATGTTATGGTTTAGATCTAAAATATCTTGTATTTAGTGGGATTGATCCTCAGCACAACAAAAAAAGAAAAAAAAAATACTTCTATTCAGAGTTGGGACCCTGTGGGAAAAGATGAGCTATAGAGTTGTTACTTGGAAGTATCTATTCATTACTGTGGTTCCTTCTTTCTTTCTTTGCTTCCTGGTTTTGGTGAGAAAAGCAGATTTCTCTTGCTAGGCCCGCCTGCCATGCTGTTTTTGCCTAAGAGCCAGCCAGCCACGAACTATTCCCACGGAAGCTATGAGCCAAATATAAACTTCTTTAAATTATGAGTATCAAGTATTTTGTCATAGCACAGGGAAAATTAATAAAATAATAATTAAAATAATTCTGAAATGGACATAAAATTGCAGATTGGTGTAGTTGTTTCAATAGTCTTGGAGAAGATAAAATATATACAGTTGAACTATAGCTCTTATCAGATATTGTTCTATGTCTCTGTAAAAAAAAAAAAAAACAAAAACAAAACTATTTTCATTTGTGGACCATGGATTAGACAATTCAGGATTTCTGTTAACATAGATAAGGTCAGGAGATTATCTACATCTATGGGATTTTTAAAGAAACATTATTTTCTCTGCATTTCAGACTTAGTTTTAAAATTTGGTCAAGATGGCATTATTTATTGAGATGCCACAGAAACACCACCTCTGTTCCACACGTAATGAAAGACTACTGAGTGAAAGACTGCGTGCACAGAATGGTCCCATGATGTATCACCTAGTGATGCTGTAGCTACATTAGTTTGTACAGAATACTCTATGATAATTACACAAAAAGTTGTCTAACATAATTATTAAAATGTGTCTCCAATCAGAAAGCAACATGAGAGCATGTATTTATCTTTCAATATACTGCTTTTTATATATTTCACGGTTCATACAAATATACACATACTTAGATACGTTTTTTCATATTTAACTGAAATATTTTAATTGAAATATTTTAATTTATTTGAAATATTAATTAAATTAATTAAATAATTAAATTATTAATTTAATTAAATAATTAATTTAATTGAATAAATTTAATTTAATAATTATTTAATTAAATAAATAATTAATTTAATTGAAATATTTTAAAAATGATGTATATTTCAAAATAATAAAATACTCCTTTTTGTAATTGATCTATAAAACAGAATACATGTCTCATATAATTACAAAACCAAAACTACTAACAAGGGTTGAATAAAATTATTGTACTATTTTCTCATATTAAATTCATGTAATGTGATGACATGTTAAAACTCATTTTTTGTATATAATTTACTACTTACTATGATATGAAATTCTGCCTGTTTTTAAAAGCTTAAATTTTTGGCTCTTGAAATATTGAAACTTAAAATATGATGTTATCATACATATTAAATTATACATCTTTATGTTTTAAGGAAAGCATTAATAAATTTATGGTGCAATTTTAACTAAGAACTAATTAGCAAATGGTGAAAAAGAAACTGATTAAATTCAAAGCTTGTTTATAAATTTTCTTAATATCTCCATATTCACTCCCCAATTTTATTATATGCAATCATAGACTTGATACAAGTCCAAGCTGTGATGCTGACCTCCTATTTCACCTATGAGAGATGAATGCCATTTCAATATTTTGACGCTGTCTTTCTTTACAATCCCAGAACTGGGTGCTTTACATAGACATTGAGTTACTCTGGAGGTTACAAATAAACAGAACTGATTAAAGATATATTTGTTAGAATTGGCATACAAAATTATGGAAGTTTGGAAATCCTAGGATCAGATATTTGCTAACTATAAAAAATATTTGAAAACTTGTAGCATTATCAATTTGGAGTCCAAGGACCCAGGAAACAAGAGAACCAATAGGGTTAAGTCTGTGTCGACCCACAGGAAAAATGTTCATGTCCTACTCAAATAGCCTGGCAGAAAGAGTGATACAGTGCTTTTTAATCCTTTTTTTTTCCTATTCATGCCCTTAGATACTTGGAGAAAGACCCTTTATACTGGATGAATAATGCGTTTTACTGGTCTTCTGATTCATATACTAATCGGTCTGTAAACATTCTCAGATAGACCTTGACATAAGGTGACTCATGGAGCCAGGCAAGTTGACATGTAACATCCACCATCATTCTCTTTAGCATTGCTTTAGACACAACTGAATACTAATTTTTGAGGCAGATCAACTTCATTCAGCATCAGTATCTGATAGTATCATTCCTGCATGTAAGAACAGTTTGAGATAAATCCCAAACATCATTGGAATCGAGGGTGTCTAGGGTAAAATCTAGAGGTGAAAGGTTACTACTGCTTTATATCCTTTTTGAAATGGCACAAAATTTGTAGGATTCATACTAAACAATGAGTAAAAAGCCCGGAAATTATCTCAACCTGAGTGTTATCTAAAATATAGACTAATGCAGTGAAGAGTTTAATGCTTTGTGACTCAAAATTAGAGACATATTTTCAAACTCTGGAGCACTCCAAGAACTATCATTATAATGTTTTTAGTATTTAATCCTAACAATAATTATGTGATGTTTACTGATATTATTCTATTTTACATTTGAGAACACTAAATCATAGAGACCCTAAAAAAGTCTTATGAGTACACATTTGTTAAATGGTGGAAGTGGAAAACAAATTTAGATCTGTTGGTCTTCAAAGTTTGTGTTATAAAGGTAAATTTTATATTTATAAAATTTATAAAAGTCTATATTAGCATTACATTATTATTATTGTTTTTGGGGATGTTGTGTATTTTCAATAAGAAGCAGAGAGTGTTTTTATATAGAAGTAACCTAGAATCTTTCACAAGGCTTACTCTCAAGAAGGACTAACTTTTTAAGAAATTAGGCTATAATCTACAAGCATCTTTAGAAATATTCTTTCTTTTAGATTGGAAGCTTACTGTAGTTCTATTTCTGGGATAAATATGGTACAGGACTTAGCATATTACAGTGCCTGCTTACAGTTTGGGGATAATTGAAAAAGGCAAAGAAATCATCCCTGATTAAATTTGTAAATGGATGTCTGGAGAACCATTATAATTTATGAGGATTTGTAGCTCAGAGAGTAAATAACATCAGTGACAACATTTCCTCAGAGAACAGAAGATCAAATCTGTTGCAAAGTAAGTGCCAATTCTTCTTCAGAAAAACAAAGGGATAATAAATGATGCTCCATTTGTTTCAATGTTTAGGCCCCTCTTGACTGGTTAAGATCAGAGGGACAAGACTTAACTCCTTCCAGTCAATTGAATTAAAGCAGATTTCTTTTGCATGCAATGGCCTGAAATTCTCAAAGGCATCATAAGTAGATGAAGTCAGTTATTATGTAAGTGGGCCCTCTACAAGCATGCCTGGCATTTCTGGCATGCAGGGGAATGTTAGTTAATTTCCTTTGACAATCCTGTTCTGTTATTTTTACCTGCAATATAATGACAATACAAACTTCTTCCCTCTATTTCACCATTGAGTCATATCATATAAAATATGACAGATTCTTTGCAATTAACATTACTGTGTCTGGAAAAGCACACTGAGTGCAAAAAATGTGATTTGTGGGCCTACATGCCTGAGATACCCCCAAATCTGTTGTGCAGACTGTAGCAATTGAACTCTAGCTTCAGATCTTCTACAGCAGATGAACTGAAACCTGGGCAACTTGACATTCAAATGCGTTATTAAAAATTGAGACCAGGGATCTCATCACTTTAGAATGTAGTAGAGTTAGAAAATATGAAGAACAAATTATGAAACTCAGAGTGCTATTGGTTAAATGGTATCCCATATACATAGAGGTTGCCACTTTAATTAATATACATCCTGTTTTAAAGACGTAGGAGTCTGTTACATGAAAAAAATGTATTTTTCTATTCTGTGAGCAATATCTGGTCTGTATTAGTGTCTTTTTATGTAGCTTTAATAATCACTTGACATTTAGCATTTCTTACCTAACAATGCAATGAGATGATTCATATCTCTAGAGTGGAGTATAAAATCCTAGAGGGCAGTCATCATGTTCTACATGCATTTTATTAATCGATTAATTATTCCAACACAAAATTGCATTGTAGCAGGATTAGTAAATGCCACAAAATTGATAAATCAATGTGCACACTTTATAGACACAACAATGTTAGTTGACTGCATTTTGTTTTGCATTTTAGTAAATCGGACAGGTAATGAAATAATGTATGAATCATACAATATTATGTCTACAATAAAATATATAATGTGATGCATATGATTTCATTTTATGTGTATATCTGATTTTATGATTTCCTAAAATCACTTGCACAAAAAACACGCACACTCAATTCTTCCCAGGCAGAATGTTTATTTTAATATAGGCACTATAAACACACCAGAATGGTATCATTATACATAGTACCTACAATGAACTTAAGTTTGCTCAATTCTATCTGTAATGGTCACCATTGAAATTCATACACGCTGGCTAAGAAAATAAGAAAGAAGAATGACCTCCATCCATTTGTGGGGAAAGAACATCACTATGAATTGCTTTCTTGGGAGATAATGTAATACAAGTCCAGCTTCAGAAAAACAAGGACGCTTCTCATTTTGCATTTCGCAATGGTTTAGTCATATTTTATTTTGTCGATTGCACTAAATTGTCTTGTTTTTGAAAAACAGAAACAGATGAAAAGAAACCTCTTTCCAGGGGGAAAATATTCTTCAGGGAGAAAAAGAGCAGAGAAAGAGAGAAAGCATTGTTAAGATGGCCAGTTATGGAATTATTTTCATTACAACTTGGTTTTTAGACCTCCAATGGTAGTTTTTGAGCTCATTTTATTGGCCTCAACAACTTTATACATTATCAAGAAATCACAGAAGTCTTTATCACATAAAATTAGAGTATACTGGCAGCAAAGAAAGAAGCCAAGGCACAAACATATACACAGAGGTCAGCAATACTTGAAAATTAATTCTATTTCCTAGTATGCCATGTGTGCAGTAACTCACAGTAAATGATAATACATTATACTCTAAGTTCATAACCTTAGAAAATAAAAGCCTAGTTGGGGTGCTTGACGTACAAGAGCAGAACAAGCTTGCAGTGCACGGGTCTGTGCTGTTTGGCAAGTAGTCAATAAACTGTACCTTATGACTTTCTCTTCTAAAGGTTCTAATCAAAACAATTTATTTCAGCATGTAAACCCTGCTTTTCAGACCAGGGCTATTGTCAGCAGCATCAGCAGGAGCTGATGCAATTTTTGGATTGAGAGTCTCAGAGCTCCCCCATCTGTCTCAGTAATGGCTGGATTTTGTACTAGATCAATACAGTGTGTCAATTATAGTATAAGGGCTTTCCCCCTAACCTTTATAACAGCCATCTTCCTGCACCCAGCACTGCCCATTCTGAAAGCAGTGTTGGAGGATATTATGCAAAAGACTTGGAGCTGACAGAGCTGGATGGAAGGACATTAACCACCAGCACACTAATTGCTGAGACTATGCATTCACACATTGCAGGCTGCTTCAGCCAGGAAATAAGAACATTCTTGTTTTCATGCTTGAAGTTAACTTGCTTGCCTCTGTGAACTCAGGACGGTGGGTAAAGGGAAAAAAAAGATCTGTAAACAAAGCCACTGTTTATTTTTGTGTGAGAGTTATCTGGATGCTCCAGTTGGCTCTCTGAATGTATTTCTCTCTCATCAACAAAGGAATTGGAGAATTGAATGTGATGTGTTTGTCTTAGTAAAAGGTATAACTAGATCCTGGGGGGAGACAAAGTGTTTTGCTTTGTTTCTGCTCCAGTTCTCTACTGAGAAATAAAACCAAGAGGATTCAATTCTTTTCCCTGCAATGAACCTGCAGCTGCCATGTCTCACTGCTCAGAGCTGCAGTGTGCTGACTGCTGTGTATCACTGCCCCTTAGTGGTTGCCCAACAGCAAACTTAAAAAAAAAGTACTTGATGAACATCACAGGTTTGTGAGTCAATAGAGCATGCAGGCATTCCTCTCTGTTTCTTAGAGAAAGGGATGCATGTGTCCTCTCCTGAGATATTCTCTTTCTCCCCTGCCTGCATCACTGTAAATCCCCTAGCTGAAGCAGGTCTGGAATTATATCTCCACTCTGTTGTTCCAAGGCTGTATGGTCTCAAAAGTTGTTTAACTCTTTTCAGTGTCTTCACAGTATTTTCTTTATCCAAAATCAATTAGCAAATACCTCAGTAGAACACCCCTGTAAGACTCAGTGAGCTAATGAAGGAGAAGGGCTAGCAAAGCTTCCAAAATGTCCCCCATTATTGTTCGTAACATAATGATAATTATGGTAAGGAAAATTTGTGAACAGGTTGTCCTCTCACTATTGTTTAAGAACCAGAAGACGTAAGAATGCCATGCAAATTATATGTATTTCTTACGTGTAATTACAGATGCCCTGACTTGATGAGGAATTCTAGGAAAAATCAGGCACCGTAGTTCCTGCTTTCATTGCAAACTACATATCAACTCAGTTGGATTGTGGTTTAGATTATGGTTATGTGAAAGGGGATTTAATTCAAATGTCTACATATTTAAGGGGAGCTTACTTTATGAAAAGTATTGTTCTATTTAGTCAGAGTATATAAAAATACTATACTTTCAAATAGCTTTGATGCAATTTTTGGATTGAGAGTCTCAGAGCTCCCCCATCTCAACTGGTCTAAAGTTTTATGATATGTCATATGGGTTATAGAGGAGAAAGAAAGTCATTGTCACCCTCAGAGCAGTTACCATAGAAAAGAAAATATTTTTCTTTTTTGAAGTTATAATGTTAGAGAAATGGGGGGAATATAAAATAAAATTGTTAAAAATATGATGAAAATGTTAAGTGTGGCCAAATTCTGAACCATGTGGTAGTAATAATCACCAAGAATATGATATAGATAGAAAGTGAAAAGCTTTGAATACTAGTCTGATGTTTTATATATTATATACTATTAGGAACAAGGGGCCATGAAAGAACATGTTTCGTATTTTAGGAAATGTTCCTTTTTTAGTTTAAGGATATTATACTGAAAGTGTGGTTTCCAGAAACATTTTACATCAAAGGTAAGTTTTTCATATTTGTTACAAAGTCATGGAATGTAAACTATTTGTCCTCAAACTATTGTCATTTCATTACTATCTCTTACCATGCCCTTTTAAAAATCAAATCTTCCACCATCCTATCATTTGATTTATATTGTTAGTGTTACTTGTACATGGATATATTTATCTATTTCGAAATAATTATATCCTAACCAAAGAGTAACTAGTCATTGGAGGAGAAAAATACCACAGATGTCTAAGGCATACCATTCTGTAAGTGAAGTTAAAACTTTGACTATCTTATGATAAGGTAAAATTAAAAGTATTCCTGGGAAATAAAGAATATTTTCCAAAGAGACACAAAGTGACATATCAATTTCACCTACAAAATATATTCAAATACCTGTACATTTATTTCATAAATATTGGCCAGTCCAAGCCACTCATATCCCTTCTGTGGACTACCACTTTGGCTTTAATTATTTTAAACATGAATTTCTTGACTTAACAATCTCTTCATTTTTTAGACCATTAAAAGTAAAAAAAATTGAGCATACATTTGTGTCTTATAATATCAGCAAACTCACAGCACATCCTTATTCGCTGCAGTCACACAAGTTTTCTTGTTCTAATCAGTAGACTTTTTCCCAGTACAGGCTATTTCCTCTCTCTCTTACCTTTCTATTACCAGGAACATTGACATCCTGTTTATTTACATAGTGCAAGATTTCCTTTATCAAGATGTTTACTTCAGTATCTGTGTAAAGATTTTGGTCCTGACTATACCAGAAAAGTATTTCTCTTCCTTCCTCTCATTATTTTTTATTCTCTAACACATCATTATGTTTTATTTCTTTCTTGAAAGTTATTGGACTCATAAATTATTGTGACTTTTACCTACCTACTCTTAATTGTATGTACTACAGAATCTCAGTGAAGAAAACCTGCTTATTTACCATTCCACCCCTGTTGTTTTGTACAGAGCAGACACATGAAATACTGTGTTTGTTACATGAGACAGTGAATGAGTGATTGGTTCAGTAAACCTCAAGTCACCTGTGAATGAAAATGAAATAGAAAGCAACTGACTGGCTAAAATCAAGCAAGAGAAGAAAATCAGAACAGAAGATGGAGAAGTGAGAAAAGTATTCCTGTCACAATACAACAATACAAAAGAGGAAAGAATGAGATATTACTAGCGTTCACACTGTCATATTTATAGTCAATGACCATTTAACTTATGGATGTGGGTAGAGAAGTGGCATGACTTGAAACCAACCCTTCTTCCTGCAAGTGGCCAGGCTCTGGGAGTCAGGGATAGAAATGCATGACACATAAGGAAGTGTGAGTAACCTAGTCCTTACTTCGCATGGCTCAGAAGAGACTGTGTGCTAGATAGCACAGTAGTGGCATCCAGAAGGCCAGTGCCAGACTGTGGCATCTCCCTACAGGGTTCCGGCAAATATAAGATCACGTGCTATTAATGTAAATCTTGCCATTTGGTATTATTGTTCTTATTGTACTAGAGTGGGTTTGGGCATTAAAACTCTGCTTCCTAACAGGGATAAGAGAGGAGGGAGAAGGAGGAGAAGAATGTAGCAAAGTTGGATCCAAATGCTGGACAACAAGGACGTGCACACTGGTATGTTAAGAGTTCTTTTGCATGGGTCTTCAGACTCCAGTAAAATCAGAATGAAGGAGCGAGACGTGAGTGAAGACCGCAGTTCTTAGTATCTGGTTCATACTATTACATTTCAAGTTGAACTGTAAGAGACTTACCTCTGCATTGTTGTTGTGTTTGTCTTCTGTAGAGCCTTAAACTAAAAAGAGGTGAATTACAAAAGCTAGAAATCAAGTGGTTCAAGAAAAATATCCAAATTCTAGTTCAGTTTGTTCCCCTATATTGTTTTGTTTATTGCATCAAATTTCCTGTTAGTAAATTATCTGAAAAAAATACCATTAGCAATAATAGTTCTCACACTATAATGTAAGAACCCAATCTCAGGCAGAAAAGTAAAATAAAATACTTTATCCTATCTGTAAAGCTATATAACTAAATCAATTGAAATATTTACAGAAAGAGCACAATAATTAATCACATGATAAAGTAAAAAAACTAGAATGGAGACATTTCCAGTACATGAAAGACATTAAAAATATGAATCACTAGTTGGTAATTTCTTAAATTAAATACTAGCTCTAGATTGTGGGTGGTAAACTTAAGTAGCCATACTACTAAAATATATGTTCAGCGGGCTGGGGATTTAGCTCAGTGGCATTACCGCCTGACTTGCAATTGTGCGGTAGTGAGTTCAATCCCTGGTACAGATAAAAAATGAAAAAGACTATATATATGTATATATATATATATATATATATATATATATATATATTCAAAGAAATAACCTCAAAACCCAGAATGAACATTTTTCAGATTGGGCTCTGTTCCTATTTTCATCCGCTGTCTTACATAAACTTTGGAGAGAAAACTTAAATAAAAAATTACCAATGAGTCTACTTTGTGTAAATGGGGAACATTCTGTTTATTTTCATAATTTGAATATCAATTTGAGCAATTTGCCTTATCCCTGTAGAACATCCCTTTGTTTTCAATTTCCAAAGTTTCTAAATATGAATCTATTTCTCAGGATGGTGATTTCAGCTAAACTTAAACAGGAAAAGTTTATATTTACTCCTCCAAAATCTACTTTTTCTAAATCAATATTTTATCACGATGAAATGACAGCAAAGTCTGGGTTGCATTTCAAATATAAATCAAAGAATGTCATAATCATATATGGAAGTTTTGAAAAGCTTCTAGATTCTCAGTAACTGGAAAGAGTATGTCACATTTTGTAGAGTATTAAGAGATGCATCTGGCAAGATGCACCACATGAGACTTTCTCTGCTATATTTACTTCATCCTGATCGTGACTCCTTTGTGCCTTTGTTGTTCACCCTGATTTTGTCTGTTGGACAATGAGTCCCGAAGAAATAGGAAAATATTGAAGAAAATTATATAAAAAGAACAAAGCAAGTTAGAAAAACATTATTATGAAGTAGGACATATCTCTGCATACAGAACAGCTGTTTTTAAAAATTATATCTATTGATATGCTGAGACTAGATCCAAATCTTTAACATTTTACGTTTAAGTACTTTGATATTCTTTTGGAATTTTACAAGTTTTACTTACAGTTTTGGCATTTTCTGAGAGTTTAACATATATCTATAATTATTGTACTATTTCCAATTTACAATAATAAGAAATTGAGGTGCTTTTAGTATTCATGGGAAAAATCTGAATTTTAGTAAGGAATGACTAATTCTTACTGGATAGTAATGAACAATATTTATTTGACAATACTGAATGGTCACGTAGTCTTTTACTTAAAATGCAGCTTTCTTTTCTTTTTTTCTTTTTTTTTTTTTAGGAGATAGCTCCCAATTTTTCAAAAATGTTATTTGTTGTTTTATAATAATGGAATAAATAGCGTCTCAGGAAGATTCAGCTACTAGTGTGTCTAATTCTCCAGTTGCATATTGTATATTGTAATAGCATTTTATTAACAGGAGATTGAACAATGTTTACAGGAAGCTCTTTATGAAACTTTCACCTATATCCTTCTCTCCTATTGATCTAGAGTTCCTGACAATCCCTCGTTATGCTTATAACACATAATCATGGTTAAGACATTATTTGTAGAGAAATTATATCATCTAGAAAACAGAAGGAATACTTGAAGCATTTTAATAGATTTTTGTACTTTTTCAAGTATGTATCTTTTTCACATTTAATAGCTTTCAAATTGAAGACAAGATATTGTAGTTCTTGATTATGCAAATAATGACATTGTCTCCTTAAAGTTTTTTCAATAACAGGTCAAAATACAACTAATGAAAGAGAAAATGTCAAATACTTAAACATTTTTCTGATTTAAGACATTATTGTGTAATGGATGTGTAATAATGATTTTTGCTCTAGGAATTTCTGTTGTCTCTCCAAGAGAATATTCTTCAAGCCATCCTTTTTATTTGTGTTTTCATATATTTAAAAAAAAATGTTATTCTCTGGCTTGAAAACAGTTGACACTTATTCCCTCAATGGAAATTAAATCTCTAACTCTTATTTTCAGTAATATTACTGTTAAAAGAAAACTCCTATTTTACAAAATAAATTAGTGGTGTTTGAACTGTAATTGATTCTTATAAATAAACTTTTATAAATGGCTTATGATATAATATGAAAAGCATTTTTATCCAAAAAGAAAATACAGATCTTTACATTTCACTCTGTGTGGCTGGCAATTTCTAACATTTTATTTTCTGTTAGAAAATTTTCATATAAATGATTTACATAAGATGATTTAGTCCAAAAGTTACTTAACCAGGAATACTAACTTTATATTTTCCATATTCATAATTTTCTTTATGTTTTCTTAAAGGTTTTCAATCAGTGATTTGCAGCAGTATTCAGATAGTTTTAGAAGGTAGAACTCACTGCGTTCTGTGAAACACAATAGAATGTTTCTACTAAGTATTATGTTTCTATAAAACCTAACTACGATATTTTTGCTTCTCAAAAGTAATCTTACATAGAGAACAGATAATAAAGATGCAAAAAGAGCATTTGCATGAAAACATGAAATTATCTTCATTAGGTATATTTTTCTACAAATTATGAAAAAAATCTCAATATTCAATTTTATTAGCAGAACACCTTGATCTTACTAATGGAACATGTTCTGCCTAATAATTACTTAAAATCATCTTTCTACATAAACAGACTTCGAAAGAGACTAGGAAAATAGAAAATATTCACATGACTGACTAAAATCCACATGAAAAATTTCTAGGCATTTAATGTACAAAATTCGCAGCACACAGGATAATCTATGACCTAAACAGACTGTTCCAAGTGAAAAAAGTACGCATATTTAGGCCCTTTCTGGGCAAAGCTTATAAAAAAAATAGGTGTGGTCAGTACTGGCTGAATGCTTTTGGTTATTATTTCACATAAAAAGATAAAATAGAATAAAAACAAAACTGACTAATAATGCACAATAATTGAATATTTATATTAAATTTTATTTAAAAATGTATCACATTGCAAAGAATTCTCAGGAAATATGATTACAAATAGTTCTTTTATTTTTAGTTGATCAATGGTGCAAGAAAGTCTCAGATCATTATTATGTATTCAAGAATGTTCACACCGTATTTCCTTCTAAAAACAGTAGTCAAATAATCAAAAATAAGGGCTAGAGATTTAGGTCAGTGGCATAAGCTCCAGCTTGGCAAGTGCAAGGTCATAACTTTGATCTCTGATACAAAAAAAAAAAAAAAAAAAAAAAAGAAAGAAAAGAGAAAAAGAAAATAATAAAAAATACAGCTCTTGTTCACACAAGAATATGCACTCATAATTAAGGACAAAATGGAAAGAGGCTAGTTCACTTTGTCATTGAAATTTTTTTATTATCAAGAATTTGTTGATTGAAAGCTAGTAATATCTGGATAACTAGAATATAATGAAATAAAAAATATAGAATTTTCACTTGAAAAATCGTAACTGAAAATAAATAACTGCAAATGATGAAATGATACGTAAAGATCTTGTTTGTGATGTGTCCAAAAGTATGTGTTGGGGATCCAGGCTACCAGCCTTCAACTCCCAATCAAAATTTTCTTCAACTCAGAAGTTTGTCACCGTCATATGAGATATATCAGAGTTCTATGTTAAATCATTCCATTTTCTTGTTATTTTGGCACTTATAGTTTATTAGTGTAAAAACTAAACTCTATTGTTCAGCAAATCCAGTTAGAATCCTAAATAGTCACTGGTATGGTTTTATTTAGATGTACCTCAAGCCTCCTTTTATCATTACTGGGGCTTTTGGGAGACAGTTGGAGCATGAAGGATGATGCTAATCAGTGGACCACTCCACTGCTGAATTTATAACTAAATGTCATGTTAGGAGGTGGAGACTTGTCATAAAATGTGGTTCCCTGGGGTGTCACCTGGAAGGACATGACTCCCTTCTCCCTCCCTTAATCTCTGTTTTCCTCCTGCAGAAATACTGTAAGATGTTTTCCCTTTGTTGTATATGTCTTCCATGCTGTCCTGCCTTGGAGCCAGCCAACCACAGACTGAAACCTTTACAAACTGTGAGTTAAAATAAGTTTCTCCTTTTTAACTTGTGGACATCAGTTGTTTTGTCCCAACAACAGAAGCAACTATGACTCTATTATTTACTTCTGGAATACAAGATATTGTCATAAATATTGAAGGACAAAAGCTGACATCACTATTACGCCTATTAGTACACGATTAGTAGGGGCTGTTTAAGTACCTGTCTAGGATGCACTAAGCCAGACGTTTAATCCACTGCAGTGATGACAAACCTTTTAAACCTTTCAATGATAGCAAACAGATGGTTGTAGCTCACGTTCCATAGATTTGCCATCACTGGTCTAGTCACTTCAGTCTGTTACACTGTCTAGTAATCACAAAGAAAGTATGGAGTTTCAGACCTTTGAAAAGAGACTAGCATGTCTACCTGTGATGGCATTGATATATGCTTTTAGCACTTAAGTCACAGCTGTTATGGTTTAGATCTAAAATATCACCCAAATTGTCTCCTGTTTAGATAAGGGTCCATCCAGTGGGATGGGTCACTGGTGGTAATGCCAGGAAGGTAAATTCCAGTCCCAAGATCCCACAGTCCTACATGGTTTTCTGTCTCCTGACTGCCCTAAGGTAGCAGCTTTCTTCCACCATGTCATTTCTGCCTTGGAGCTAACTTAACATGAACTGAATCCCCTGAAAAACATAAGCCAAGTTAAATTTATCTTCTGTTGTTATGTGTGTCAAGTATTTTTATTCTTGCCACAGGAAAGCTGCCCAATGCAGATAATAGGTAATGGAAAACTGGGTAATTACTGTGACTATTCAAGATCATAAAAGTAGTTGGAACTAGTTTGTAGAAAGAACATAGAAAGTTTTGGGCAAACAGACTAAAGAAACCTTAGAATTCTTTAAGTCAAGATTGATGGGCAACTCTAGTCAGAGTTCAGAAGACCAAAACACTGGTATGAATGCGGACCATAGGGGCCTGGCAAGTGAGAAGTTAGATGGAACTGCAGACCACACTGGAAACTGGACACACTGCCATAAATGATTCATATTGGCAAAGAAATTTTGCCCATGTGCCTCCTGAACAATAATTAAAACACTATGAACTACTTGAACTGGAAGATGTATTCTTCAAATATAAGAACTTACAAATAATAAATATAGCTTAGGATATTTTCATTAGAAATAAATAAAATTTAAATTTAATATAATTGCATTAATTCACTTGCTGATTAAAAAGGTAAGCTATTGAAGTATTTTTGCATACCTCTAACTTAGAGAATACATACAATTTTATTTAAAAAACTTTTAGAATCATTTAAATGTTTCATATTTTGGGCAGATTTTCATTATAAGCTCTGTATCTGTAGAAGTCCTACTCTCAAATTCTTCACAAGTAGAAAAAACTCTCCTATAGTCATTCCTGCTATCTGGATATCTGATTGCAGAGGCTCTATGAGATACTAGTCAGGGTTCTGAAATGCAAAAATTTTCAAAAAAGCAAGAAACATGTAAGTAGGGGATTTACCCATACCATATTGATTGATAATAATGCAAATGACCCTGTGGGAGATCTGGGAACCTGTAGCTTATTGATCAGCCAGAAATGGTGATGATCCTGTTCTTTAAAGAGGAAAAATGTTTAAAGATTCTGTAAACATTCTTATGAGCAAACAATGTGTGAAGAAGGTAAGTTGTCAGTAAGAATATCCAGCGATTGTAAAGGGTGACCCAGAACCCATTCCTTTGCCATCATCCCTCCTCCCACCTCCACACTCCCACTCCCATCTTTTTAATCCAAGTTCCTCCTCATCACCACGGGAATCGCCATTCTGGGTGATATCCTCCTGAGATGAAGATTTTTCTACCACTGGCTTCCAATCAAGGGCTATGATGTTTACCTGAAAGATACAGTCCTTCAACGTTCCCATCATTCTCATTTCTGTATCCTCAAAGTATAGTCCAGATAAACATTACAGAGAGACTGCAGTTCTCTTCATCTGTTAAACTCCTGCTTAACTGGTGGAGTCCCATAAAGACAGAGACGGGGAGAAATACCCAAAACTTAGTACTCAAGTGATCCTGCTAACTTCTAGGGTTTCCCTGTTAGTGGAAGTGAGCAGAGAAAATCAGAGACTCCATTTGATTCTAATACCTCGGATAAAACAAGGGTGTCATTTTGAAAAAGGGAATTATATCTAGGTTTGAACACTATGTTGGCGTTGTGGACACTATTTTGGCATCAATATTTTAGCACTGTGTCCTGCAGAGAGGCAAGCTGTAAGACGAGTGAGCTCTGAAGCTCACTCCAAAGAACCTGACTTTATTTGGAATAGACAGAAGAAGTTACAAAGCTAAGGACAGTGTAAAAATCCTACATATTTTCTGATAACAGATTAAAATACAGTCGGTAGCTCCATTAATGCAGCAAGCTAAACTGTAGGCAACCTAATGCAACAATGGGGTAGAGACAGAGAGAGAATCAGAAAAGGAACTAAGTAACAGAAACTTCAAGAGAAAACCTCGAAGACGCCTTAAAGCTTCGCCCTCAAAAGTGGAAACAACGAAAATGGTCGTCATTGCTAAGTAAGAAATGCTCATATTTTTGGTAATAAAACTTTATTTTGCAGTTCAAAGGAACAAAGTACTCATAGATGCTCTGAAAACATGAAGAAGCATAAATTACAGTTGGAAGAAATTAACAATAGTGGAAACTGATACTTGAACACCACAATCTGCTCTGCCACTATTAGCTTTCCTTGATATACTTTTCTAATACTTTTCCTTGATTCCACTCAAGAATCTCTACCCTTATTCCTGTTCAGACAGGCTCTCAATTTTGTTAGATGTTTGCAACATTAAGTTTAAGCACTGGAATGTTCATATGTTGGGCAAGATGGCATTACTGTGACAGGATATGTGAATACAGAGCCTTTTACTCACATTAGAATGTAGATTAAATGGAACTCAGATGCTTGGTAGCAGAAGATGACATTTATATACTTATAAAATATGATGATAATAGTTGAGGTGTTTTCTGGCTTGGGAGAGACGGTCTTCTTAGAGTTTTACATATTTGAAGTCACTTATTTGTGTTAGCTATGTGAAGTGGGCACATTTATTATTTTCCAGTTCTTGAGGAAATTGAAGTTCAGAGACACAAAATGTTTTGATAACCATTTGCTAGAAAGTGACAGGGGAAACATTTAAAGCAAGAGCTGGTCTTGGAGACCATGTTCAGTACCACTGCCAAGATGAGCTTCCTCCTTGCAAACAACTATATTTTTAGGGTTCAATTCAATTGTCCTGGATTATGCATGATCTATACTAAGAAATATGTTTTTTTCCCTAAGCATACTCATTAAAGTAGGTATATCAGTTCAGAACTGTACTATTTTATTCTTATTCAACTCTATTAAATGCTAGGGGATTAGGTAAAGCAAAGTAAGAAACAACATAACAGCTGCTCTTAAGAACAGCAATGAATTCACGCTAAATACACAGGTTAACTACAATGAGGTCATTGTTCTTCAAAATATGAAATTGTGAAAGACTGCTTCAAAACAAATATGCAAAAGTGCACTATATAAATAATGTAAATACAATTATTTAATACAAGCTCAGATTATATAATTTTCATATCATTTATCCCTCTATCTGATGCTATGAGATAATCTCAGAAACACAAGGAAACTCAATGTCTACCTCCAGTATGAAGAGCTAAATTATGGTAAAATTGGGAAAAATCATAAAAATAAAGATTTATAGGACATTCTAAGAAGACAGATGGCATTGACTTAAGGGGAGCCCAGAAGTGATGCTTAAAGATGTCAATACTGGCAATAAGCCTTGACAGGTGAAGATGGGTAGCAGCAATAAAACCAGGAAGAGGATAATTATGACCACGGATCCACACAAGCACTGTTCAGAAAATGGTGAATTTTTTAGAGTATTTGAGCACATATTATGCATCTGGCTGCACTGAGAAACAAATTGAACCAAATGAGTTGACTCAGTGTTATGGAACATAAATTGCCAATATCAGGCTTTTGTATTAAACTAGGAAGTATTAAAAAAGTATTAAGAAGTATTAAGTTTGCTGATTTCAGTGTGACATGACCTAGAATATATTTTAGAAAACCAGAAGGTTTTTTTTTTTTTCAGTTAGATTGGTTTCAAGCAGTAAAGAAAAGATAGAATTAAACCTGGCTAGAAAACTGGCAGAGTATTGTTAATGAGCTTTGGTTTAATAGGAAAAAAAAGACAAAAACATTTCCTAGATGTGTAAATTGTACATGAGTGAAAATGTTAATGAAACAAACAAATACATGATGTTGTGTGGAGACAGGGTTTATATAATTCGATTACTTCTTGAAACAGGAAGGAACAAAAAAATTTAGTATCAGGCATTGATGAAATATTGATGATATCTAGGCCAATTAGTTTATCTAAAAGAATTCAGAAGGATGGAAAAGAGAGTGAAGAGATTTGAAGTGCAAGTACTATGTTTCTTTAATCTATTTAGATAAAGTATAAATTCGGAAAACCTTGAAGTTTCACGAAACATAGCATTGCAATTAGAAATACATTAAACCAATAAAAACAGCTACAACAATTTATCTTAGCAAAAAGACTGAAGTGTATGTGTAACATAATGGACTTGGAGATGTGGTTCAGCAGCACAAGTGCCTGCTTGGCAAGTGCAAGGTTGTGAGTTTGATCCCTGGTACCTACCCTCACCAAAATAGTGCCACAATGAAGCTCACTATTCTGTAAAGTTAGTATGCACTACTAATGGATATTGAAAAAACAAAAAGAAGTTAAAAATCTAAACACTAGGGGAATCTCATACACTAACACAAGTTTCCATCATATTTAAGGCCTATGAAACTAAAAATAAAACAGTAAGTCAGAGTGTAAATTTTTTAGGGGACAAGGAAAAAATGTTAAGCTGACTAAAAATAAAATGTGGAGCAACAATTTTAAAATTTTAATTTTTACATACTTTAAAATATATCTTAGGAGCATGTGTATATACATTGTTCAGAGCATCTGTGAAAATTGAGATAATACATATGAAGACAAGATTTACAAATTTAAAACTCTCTAAGAAATCTTCCAAAAACTTACTTGAGGCAAGTGTGGAGAAAATTTATAAATTCAGAATAGTAGAGAATGAAATACAAAAGGATATTAACCATGTCTTTAGCTTTTACATTACCTCATGTTCTCATTAGTTTTGCCTTCATTAATGTAATCACACACTTATCAAGATGGAATTTTAAAAATGTGCTGATATATATATATATATATATAGAGAGAGAGAGAGAGAGAGAGAGAGAGTGTGTGTATATGCAGAATACACACACATATATATATGTATATATATACATATATATATACATATATATATATTAAATTCTGTGTTAACTAACAATTAATAAATCATATCATAAATCCTGAAGCATAACCTGGAAATTTCTTCATCTCAGATCTACTGCTTTTGTGCCATCAACCAAAGAACACGTTTACTTGACTTTATTTAAGCTTAATTTTAATAGGCACCATTGTAAAATATGTAGTTATTTATCCTTTCCTAACAATGAGGATATACAATATATATTTGAGATATTTAGCATTAGTCAAAAAATACTTTGTAGATGTATATTTGATAATTTAGAAAATGTAGAAGTATTTCAGGAACTTAAATAACTATGGCTAGGTCTTTTGATCTGTCTGTGAAGATTTATTAATCAAAAATATATCATATTTTATGATGATTTTATGAATTATATAAAATTATAGCCAATTTATAGGCTGGACTTACGGTTTCCAAAAAAGATATACAAATTAGAATTTAATACTTAAGGAAATGAATTATTTTATGCCTTTCAAATATAATGTATTTTCTTCATAACAGAATAGTTTGTGCAATATTTGAATATTGTATGATAAAATAACTTGTCTATTACCTTATTTAGAAACCAATTATTGTTTTTCCTAAGCTCTGCTATATCAAATGGTTCCTCGAACTGAAAGCTAGTTTGGGTCTTTATTATCAAACCCATAAAATCTTCTTTCTGACAGAACTCAGTATAATCTGATGGCATATTTCCAAATTACTGCTCTTGTCTCCTCAAGACTTTACCGTTTTCATGATTTCTAATAAGATGACTTTCTACTTTGTCATCAGTATAATCCAAGTCTACTTACACATCTGACTATTACTGGTCTCAACTTCCTGAAAAATTTAAGTTGTGTTATGTACATGTTCAAACTGTTCACAATGAATGTATCTACTGTGTACCTCGAATGTATTTAAAATAATGAAATCAGTGAGTATGACTTCTCACTCACTGGAAGGCCATTATCAGCAATACAGAGAAAAAAAAAACAGTGTTAGCAAACACATGGAGTTTTTATTTATCTGTAGTAAGAATACAGGAATGGGGTAGCTGTTGAAGAAAGCAGCGTGGAAGTTCCTCAAAAGTTTAAACCGCACTACTGTGTGGCCCAACAATTCCATTCCTAAATCTATATACAAGAAAAATAAAGGCTACATGCACACAGAAACTTTACTTGAATGTTCAAAAGCATTTTTTTGTAATAGGACAAATGGAAACAACACCAAGGTTTATGAGCTGGTGTGAAGGTATTCAATTGCACATCTTGGTGTATTATTGAACCATAAAAACTAGAGGATTTATTAATAATGTCACAGCATGGATGAACCATGAAAAATAATGTACTTGAGGAAAGAAGGCAATCACAAAGGATTCCACTTTATAAGTTTGTTATGGTTTGGGTTTGGATGTCCCCACAGCCTCATGTAGTCATGGAAGATGGGCTTTTTTGGAGGGGGCTAAATCTAGAGTTTGTGATTGGTTTATCATCTAGTGATGGAATTGGTGTTGTGAGTGTTGTGTGCACCCTGGGGTAGATAGCCTGTATCAATTACAAGGTTGGGAAACATACTTGCTCCTCCCTTTTTGCCCTTTTCTGCTTTTGCTGTCTTTTGCCTCAGAGAAATATTGCCCCTCAGTCAAGCCAGACTGCCTTGCAGCCTGCTAATTGTGGGCTAAAACCTCCACAAACTGTAAGTAAATGAAAGCTTTCCTTCCTTAATTTTGGTAAATGGGTATTTTGTTTCAGCAATTAGAATAAAGTAACCAAGACAAGGTTCCATGTACATAAAATGTCCGGAAGAGCCAGATCCATTGGTGGAGAAAGTAGCTTCGTGACTATAATGGGGACTGGCAAGGGAAATGATAGGGATGTGGGATTTATTTTGAGGTAATAAAAATATCCTGAAACAGGATACAGTTACACAACTGTGTGACACCAGAAAAACCCTGTGTACTGTAGATTTTAAGTGGTGAGTCATATGTACATTTTATCTTATAATAAGTAAATATTATCACAATAACACTATGTAAAGAAAAAAGTACAAATCTTGGAAATAGAGCTCAGAGTCTAATGTGGTCTTTTTCAGGTTTCAGTAATACTAACAGCCTATGAAGTTTTCATTTAAAATTTGGCCTGTTAGTCTGTTTCACTGTCATATTGTTCATTAAAATCATGTAAAATTAGTAAAAACTAAAAATGTGAATATCGCAAAATTTCAAAATATTTTTTCTAGTGAAATTTATCACAATTTATAAATTATTTTTGGATTCCAGTGAAAACAACCTGGATATTTTGCAACTGTTGTTTGTCCTGAAAATGCTTCAGATATTTACATTTACTTTAGTATTTTCTAATTTAAAATGAGCATCTTCCCTCATACTAATTGTTTTTTTTTTTCCCAAAACTAAACCTCAGATATATTTTGTCCATGAGAAAGAGTGATTTGTGACTAGGAAGTGTTACATGCTATATTTCTAAATGAATTAAAGGACAAAGTCTTCATAATTGTATAAAAAAATCAGTGTTTGCAATTATTGGAGGTGGAAGAAACAGAGTACAATATAAAATATAGGACATGAAGTAAAATTTGAATTTTTGATTAAGAAAATGTAATAAACTTTTAGTATATAATATCTCAAATAAGGTGTTTGATACATTGTTTTAAAAAAGAAAAAGACTTAGAAGTAAACAACCAGAGAGAGAGAAGGAAAGGAAAAAAGAAAGGAAAAACCAAAGCGGGCATAATGTGAAATTCAAATTTAAAGAACAGCCCAGGCCCAGAGGGATTCACTGCAGAATTTTACAAGAAATACAAAGAAGACTTAATGCCAACATTCCACAAACTCTTCAATAAAATCGAAAGAGAAGCAGTTCTTCCTAATTGTAAAGGCAATTCTAGGCAGCAAAGGCAAGGCAGGAGGAATCACAATCCCTGACTTGAAATTATACTACAAAACTATTGTAATAAAATCAAAGTGGTACTGGAATACAAACAGATCTGAAGATCAATGGAATAGAGTAGAAGATACAACCACAACTACAAACACACTCAACCACCTTATCTTTGATAAAGCAGCCAAACATATTCACTGGAAAGATGACAGTCTCTTTAATAAATGGTGTTGGAAAAACTGGCTCTCCTTATGCCAAAAACTAAAAATAAACCCATGCCTATCACCATGTACTAAATTAAAATCTAAGTGGATAAAGATCTGAATATTAAAACAGAAACACTAAATCTGTTGGAAGACAAAGTAGGTAAACATCTTGAAGACACTGGGTTAGGTAGAGAATTCATGAATAGGAATCAAACTGCACAGGAACTATTTCCCAGAATCAATAACTGGGATCACATCTTATTAAAAAGTTTCTGCATGTTCAAAGAAATCTCCAGCATAGTGAAAAGAAAACCCAAAAATTGGGAAAATATCTCAGTGAACTGATCCTCAGACAAAGGTCTTCTGTCTAAAACTTATAAAGAATTTTTAAAAATCAGATCCTCAAAATTCAAAGACCCAATCCAAAAATGGGCATCTGAGATACACAGTACTCAGATAAAGAAATACAAATGGCAAATAAATACATGAAAAATGTTCATCATCGTTAGTCATTAGAGAAATTCATATTAAAACAACACTGAGATTCCATCTCACTCCTGAAAAAATGACCAGGATCAAGAAAATCAACAACAACAAATGCTGGAGAGGGTGTGGGGAAAAAGGAACTCTCCTATACTGTTGGTAGGTGTAGACTAGTGCAATCACTGTGAAGGTCAGTCTGGATATTCCTCAAAAAGCTGGGATTGGAGGTCCCATTCAACCCAGCTATTCCCCTTCTGGGTATATTCCCAGAAGAACTGAAAATATCATACCACAATGATATATGTGCACCCATGTTTATACCAGCACAATTTGTAATAGCCAGATCTGGGAAACAACCTAAGTGTCCATCAACTGAGGAATGTATAAAAAAGGTGTGGTATTTTTATACAGTGGAGTACTATTCAGCTATAAAGAATGATCACATTAGGATATTTATAAATAAATGGGTGCAACTTGAGACTATACTTATAAGCAAAATAAATGAAACTCACATGTATAAATATTGTATAGTGTAAGAAATAGTAAGAAGTGTGTAAGAAATAGTAAGAGTACATAAGAGTTTATGGTAATTGTGATTACCCATTACATTGTTCTGAAACCTTATAATGATCACATTGGTTAGTTGTAATGGGTTTGTCCTTGTTTGTTTGATATTATTAACTGTGATTGTATGAACAGCTAATTTGAGGGAAACAAGTCATTATAATAGCCAGTACTGGTATAATATCATCTTGCTCTTGAGCCCTACCATACTTTTGCTCTTTTGTTTCCATTGGCTCTATCATGTTGTACCTTATTGGACTGTATTGCATGTGAAAGTATAAACAAATTTTCTATGGAAAATGAGATAATATAGTAGCCATTGTTTGTTTTCTGTTATTTGGTTCTGAATGTCCTGTGATACTCTCACTCTCTTGAATGTTTTTATAGTGTTTTGTTATGTTTGATACTATTGTATATGAAGTTATACTCAACTATTCAAAGTGACGTTGTGGTAGTTTCTGTTAATTATGGGTTGTCTTCTAGTGAAATTCTGTGTTGCTTACATTGTATTGTTCTGATATGCTTTGTTGTGTCCTATTTTGTATTAGTCTCTTTAAAATAAAAATAAAAAAAGAAATTCAAATTTAACTGGGCATCCTGTGTTTTACTTTCTTCAATGTGTAAACTTCTCCAAATATGAACAACATATTAAAAATGAATACTTCTGTTCTCCCTTCTTGTTTATCTAAATCAGAGTATCTTAATCTCAGTGCTGTTGAAATTTTATAATTCTTTTTTGTGAGGGTGCCCCAATGCATTTTAGAGAATTTAGCACTGTTCCGGGCCTCTGCCCATACTAGATGCCAGGAGCATCACCCTTATCCCTGTGATGATAATGAAACACATTCCCAGAAATACTCTGATTGTCTCAGGAGGTGGAAGAAAACCAATAAAACTCACTGGTCTGGAAATAAGCATTAAAGACTTATCCAACTCAATCATAAGGATATTTAGGGCAAAATCCCTCTTTTAGTTAGATAAGTGCATTAAACAAATAAACAGTGAAATAAAATGTGGCACATATGGTGATGTTTAAATTAGTTACATTTTGTTCAGTGTGCCCAGAAGTTTCTAGTTAATCTATTTGCTGATACATTGGATTACTTACAAGCAGACCATGAAACAGCCTTCTGTTTAGGATGTTACTTGGAAAGCTGTTGACTTGACACTGCTGGAGCAGTGCTTGTCAAACTATTTAGGTACAGAAGATGGAAACCCATGAAACTCATGCCCCTGCACACTCCTGTGAATGCACGTGTGCAATTGAGATGCAGATGGACTCGTGTGTGGTTCTTTTGCTTTGATTTCAGCCAAGTTAAAACTTCCGTCATAATCCAAAGTGCCATTTAAGATGATTGAAATAACAAGAATGCCTGCTGGGGTCTGTTTTACTGCATGAAAAACAGCTGTAGTGTAAGCATAAAGGATAGAGGCAACGACAGAGACTTGGTTTGTTCCTATTCTCATCACAAAAGAAGAACCGCATGCGAGATGTAGGGTGGAAACTTTGTGTCACACAAATCTAGAGATTCCTTGCTTCATACTGGGAGCTCAGTCATTAAATTAAGAATGAAAGAATGAATCAATGAAAGACTATAAAAGGCAAAGTGAAATACTTATAAAATTGATTAGGTACAGTGTCAAATTAGAGGCAGCATACACTACAGAAGACAGGTTTACCATGATTATAAGATTTTATTGATTAAAAAGAAGTTAAACTCAACACTGATATGCTGAATAAATGATTAAGATATTGTTACAATTAATAGTATCTCTCAATTAGGACATACTGCAAGGTTCCATCTTCAACCAGTCAAGCTGATTTTTCTAAGTCATTTTTTAATTATTGCAATAGAAATGACAAAATATCACGCGTGTTTATTCCCTCATATCTAATTTTCATGTGAAGACAAACAGCAGGGAAGGATAACTGAGGCAGAGAGAGCATGCTTAAGAATGAAGATATTTAGGAAAACAGCACGTACTTCATTTTTAACATTGCAGCTTTACAGGACCAATTTTGCTTTTAGAATATCTGGGCAGAGTTACAAATCTAGCAGCTCACTATTTTCTAAAACCTGAGAGGATTTTTTATCTAGCAATGTTATATAATACAGAAAGCAGTTCTGCTTTGGCTTCTGCTAAATTAATGACAACTACTTTTTAAAATATTAGTGTGAATTAGATTGATAACACAATTTTAAAATTTTGAAACATCTGTTGAGTTATGACTAATTGGAAAAAGAATAGTGATCAAAATTTCTGAACTGTCTCTTTCGTATTCTGTAATGCAGATGCAGTTATCCTATAGAAATGTGAAATACACACAAAAGACAATTACAGTGCTTCAGTTAGTCATAATTGTACACAAATATTCAAAGACAATTAAAAGTACATAATTGGTTTAAAAATCCCAACCACTGATCCTTTTTTTCTTCTTCCATTTAAATTCTATCAGATATTACATATTTAAATGAGAAAGACGAGGATACTTTCTTTCTTAACTTTCAAATTTGTGTTTTCATTTACATTCAACACTACATTTTATTGGTGAAGAATGATAAAGACCATAAGATATAAAATTGGTACCATCTTTTGATCGCCTCCTAAATTCTATGTCTCAATTTCTTCATCTATAAATTGGGAATAATAATTGTGGTTTACTAAATGAAAAATGATTATATATAATAAGCAGTTCAGGACCATGCAATCACATTTCAGGTCAACGAAGTTAGGTTCAGGTAACTGGAATTTATTGAGCAGGGGACGATGGGAACTATTAATAGTGCTGGGGATCTTAAGGTAAAGTACATTGAATTCCCTGTATGTGAGGCAGACAAAGCACAAAGCAGTTTATATTCATATGCAGAGCAATTTAAAGCACTTTATCAACTTTGTTTTTCTAGACTCTTAAATTTAGATTCTGAGTTTTACCTTTCAATATGTACAAAGCATTTGAAAGACAGGGAGCGATGGAGGGGTGAACATTTCATTTGTTTTGATCTATTTTGTTTTGCTTTAATAACAGAAAGATCTTACCTGCCAAATTTTGTTCTCTTTCTAGATTTAGAAGATTGGTCTGCTTAGTGTTTTGACTAATCCAGTTCTCTCCTGTTAGCTGGGAGTTCTAAAGATCACCTCTAGAATGCATGGGAAATGCAACACGCTAGGATAAGTGTGGAATCTATCCCAAGCCACTATAGAAAGAGCATGTTTTTAACATTTGAAACATTGGGTTCTGAAACTTAAGACTTTCCCATGGGTCTCTATCATCATGGAAAGCTGTCCTAAGCCTTTGGCGTCAGGCTCAAAAGGAATCTGTCTTGTTGCTGACATGCTTCAGATAACCTATCAACTGTGCACTTTATCTTATCAGATGTAGGCAAGCTGATAACTAGGACAGTCAATTGGCTTCACACACACACAAAAAAAATAAAAATAGAAGTTTTAAAAATATTAATTATCTCCCACCCAAGCACATATCACCAAGTGTATTCACTTAATCCACAAATATTTATTGAGTGCACACTTAGACATCTGATCAAAGAGGGAAATTACAAAGATGAGCAAAACAGATAGAATTTTATCATTTCAGAATTCAAACTCCTGGATCTACCAATGATAGATAGATAGATAGATAGATAGATAGATAGATAGATAGAAGATATCTGAGAATCATTTACAAGTGCATCCATAATAATTGTCCATGTATTATCTTATGCAATAATTAGTACAAATGTTAGCTTCATTTTTACACGCTAAACTCTTAGCAAAAAGAAGAAAAATGAAATATTTATACTCTTTATATTGTAATCATTGCAATTTTATGAAAAAGTCTCTATGTATTTGCACAGTAATACTTAACTGTGCTCCGTATGGTTACCAAGAATTTTACTGAGTTCTGATTAAAGAGACAAAAAAGGTTTTGCCCCTAACTCAACTTTTTTTTACTCTGTGGTGCAGAAGATTAGTAAAGGAAATTTACCCTTATAGTTCCTGATCCTCATTCCCACTTAATCATCTCTCACTAGTGTAAGTATTTTATACACCTGTCCCCCTGCAACTGTTGGGGAGTCATTGGTTTTTTAAAAAAGATACAGACATAAAAATAAGTTTAATAATATGCTGGAAGCTATTGCAAATTTCTTTGGGCTCATGGGTAATTTGAAAAAAATCGTTCTTGTGGAGGGAATATGTTCAGCATATCTAAAATAAGTTGACCTTCAAAATAAATTTTGAAACCTGAATAAGATATGCTAGCCTGTTTCCAAGGTTATTGGTTATAAATAATGGACAGGCTTTCAAAAGTGAGAATTATGTTCCACAAGGAAAAACAAATCACAAACAAGCTGCCATTCTTAAGAACTAGAACTTTGTTGTAAGTGGCAAATAGTTTGGAAGATAAACTTGAGCTTAATTGAACCTCTAAAGCACCACAAAATGTACACTTGTGAACGTGCACACAGGCACACATCGGTAGGAAGGTCTATATTTCCTATTGTTAAGAGCAGGCTGTGAGGAGTGTGGCCATTCTTTCATGGGTGATAATGAATTGCTTGAATATGACAAGAAAACAAACTGCTTTTGGAAGACTGCTTTGGGAATATCCTAAAGTTATATTAAAGAAGTTAAATTAAGTATGTAAAGCCTGAATAAAAAATGATGATGGAAAGAATCCCAATGATTTAGAGAATGAATTTAACAGAGGGAGACATGTAAGCCTTCAAGCGGCTCAATGAACTTTACTCACAGACAAATGTAATATCATTTTATTTTTCTTAGAAGTAAAAGTAACCTTGATAATCTAGATCAGATTTAACATTTAGTTCCTGAGGGTTTCATATGTACAATTCACAGGAATCAGTTTTTGCTTTTCCCAATTTTGCTAATATAATAATATAAAAAAAATTCCCAAACATTTTTATGAACCAAACATTTGCCCGTTAAACACCTCACATAGAATTGTGATCATATATTCTTGTTCACAGTTTTCTAAGCAAAAGGTTAAATATATTCTTTTCAAATTGTCATATAAAACCTGAAAAGAACTGTAACTGATATCTTATGCATGGAAATTTGAGATTTAGAGGTATCTGTTCATACAAAAGCCAATAAATATGTAAATTTGTTTAAATGAGAATTTTGCTTACTTATCAAGATTTGTACTTGGACAATTAGTTTAATCCGTGGTGTAGTAGAATTCTCTAGGCTATATTTCATGCTATTTTTAGAGTTTTTGAAACAAATACAAGTTCAGCAGAAAGATAATGATTCCAAGGATTAATTTCTATGGAAAAAAGTTTGGATGAAAAAGAAAAACTTGTTAAATTTCTACAAATTTATGCTTTTTAAAGCTGAGCTAGTCTGAAAGTATTACTTACAGAGTCAATCTAAAAATGACCACTTTTAAATTATCCTCTTCTATTTCAATGTCCTTTTAGAACAAATTTAAAACCATTCAAACTTGAAATCAATATCTTGCAATTTTCCTAACTAGTGTAGCTCTGAATATATAAACTCATCTTAAATATTAAAATAGCAAAACTATAGAAATATAGTTTATCTGGGACAGTAAAATAAAAATAGCAGTGATATTTATCAGTAATTATGACCAACAATCAATCAATATATTAATGGATTAAAGCAACTTTTTTGGCTCTATCATCCTATGTAATTATTTTTCGTATTTCATTGTTATCTTTTAATGCTCTCTTGGTAGAATGCTCTTTTCTACCAACATTGAAACTTACCACTTTTCACTTCTCATAATTACTAAGTTTCTCTCTTCTCACATGTAAAGATTACAATGACAAAGAATAACATTTTTTTGTACAATATATTCTCTGGTCACCGTTTTTTTACTCACTCCACAAGCTAGAGATTGTTATCCATGTTTAGAACACAGTTCCACAGTTTATTTAAATTCAGTTTAATTAAGGATAATTCCACCAGCTAATTATTGAACTAAAAGTTCAAATGAAAGTGCTTGTCTGGTAAGTTTCCTTCTATGTTTCCTTCTCTTGACCTGCAAGTGGCTGACATTTTGTTGTGTGGCCATGTGACCATGTTTTGTGTCTAGGAAAAGAAGAGAGAAAGTAAAGGAGATGGAGTCAGGAAAAGAGCCCACATTTCTTTCTCCCTTCCCTATTGAAAGACATCCCAAGCTAATGACCTTATATAATTTTAATTACCTAAATGCAGCTGCACTGAGGATTAGGGCTCCAATTTGGATTTTGAGGTGACACAGATATTCAATTCAGAATATATACCAGCTTGATCTCTTGAGGTTAATATGAAAATAAATAGTTTTTGATACCCTGTGCAAAACCACATCAATTCTTTGAAACAGTTTCTTTGTATCTTCTGATTTTTATACACTTTCAAGTAGATACACTTGGTCTTCCTATGGAGCTCACTGGAATATTTTTCAGAAGCATTTACTGATTGACATTTCTTTTCACTTGAAGAGTCATGCAAGCACATACCCTAGAATAATTAAGTTTAAATGTAAAAAACAAAGTGATTTTATCCCAGACAATGTTTTACAATTTTAAAAAAAAAGATACATTTTCATGGAAAATAATCTAAAAGAAGACAGCTCTGCTCTGTATGAAAGATTAAGCTGTTAGGTCTTTAGAATATTGATATGAAAAAGGATGAAAACATTCACTGTAAGATTCTTTTTTTTTTCAGCCCCAAAGTTGGTGGCCAGCAATCTGGCATCTTAGTTTACATCCTGGACATTAATCTTGAGCTATAAATATACCTAACGGAATTTTTAGTAGTTTTGTTTACCTCCCTGAGGACTGAAGAAACCTGTTGCTTAGAAATGTCAGATCTTAAGCCTTGTTTCTCTGAGTTGTTTTTATTTATGTTCCATCTTGTGTTTGTCAGAAATACATACAAAAGTCAACTTCAAAGAACTGTTCATCATATTTGAAATTCTTAAGAAAAGCTTTAAAGAACCACCTGGGAAAATTATTAGATTATAGATTATCCTGAGCAGGATATCTAGCATATTAAAACTAGATGTGACTATGTAGTATTTTTACAACACATTTTTGTTTCAGAGAAACAAACAAATGTGGCATTCTGTAATATCATAAATATGGCATTTTATAATATAAAATTTAAAATAATTCTATATTTATCCTTTAGGATAAATATAGAGAATATAAAGAAGGGAAAAAAAACCTATATTTATCCCTAAAGGATATCCCTAAGGATATCCCTAAAGGATAAATATAGGTTTTTTTTCCCTTCTTTCTTTAAGGAGCATAACAAATGACACAGAGTCAGTCTCTCACAAATAGCTAATTTTGTACAGGTATTTAGAAAATAAGATCATATATCTAGAGAATAGCAAAGCCAACATATAAGCCTAGCATTTCCTTTACTAAATACTATAATATGAGAACATTATAACTTTCTAATTTTCGTTATAGTGGCCTACTTTCTCTTTTCTCACATAATCACTACAGCTTTCTACCATATCACAAAATTATTTATTACTATTAAGCTCCACCAAGGAGGGAGTTATATATAATTTTTTCCTACTCTGCCTTTATGTTTCTTGCTTTCTATTCAGTTCCATAATCCTAGTAATGGCTCAATAAATATTTGTTTAGTAAATGAATGACTGAATAGTACCTAAAGTATTAAAATTATAGGGCCATTAAGTTTTTCCCCATATATAATTAATGGCACCCACTGTGTTCCAACTAAAATAGAGTAACAATGAAATTTATACAGTTGTAAAAGGTGGTTCTTTCTTTTTTTCTTTACTGTCAAATCACTGTAATTTCTCTCTCTAGTGCTTTCACACAATTTACCTAAAAATTGCCTGGTACATTTACATATTACTTTAACTCCCATCAGTTACTTAATATTTTAGATCTCATCATGATACAATTATTTTTTAAATTTCCCTGTTGTCTCATTCACTCCATTCTCATTTCAAAGTCCTTATCCTAAGATTCATGTAAGTGGTTTAGTGCAGGCAGTTAATTCCCATGACAAAGCGAGACAAATACTTTAGAAATGTTACTTTTATTTGCTCCTGGGAAAACCTTGGATATGTTTTATGATAAATTGAGAACTGACAGTAATTATTAATTGTATCCCTTAATAAATATCTAATAAATTGAAAGAATGTAACCAACACAAATATATAATAGATTTGTATTTTAAAACATTTGAGCAGAACATGATAGACACTATATTTTATCTTTGTGAGAAAATACAGTTTCAGATATTCTTTTAGTCAAACTTTATTTCTGAAAGCAACTTAATGGAAATGGAAGTGAAGAAAATTCAATAATTAGGAATATCCCCTTCTGTGTAGTTATGCATTTATATTGTCTATAAAGCAAAATTCAAGATTGAAAATGAAATAGAAAAGGTATAAAATCTCTGTGTGATCACATCCAGGTGGACCAGTAACCTGGAATGAATATTTTAAATCACAGAAGGAAAAATAAAAATAAAAACAGCAAAAGTCAGTATACATAATCAACACAAAAAGGAAATAGTAATAGTTTAATATTTTCATCATCTCATTTTGCACCTCATTGATCTATTTTATTTCACTTTAGTGGGAATTTCTAAATTGGAATTATTCACTTTGCAATTTTACAGATTTATCAAAGTTTGAAGATTTATTTTACAAGAAGAAAAAATAAAGCATAACATTGCCATAAGAATTATGAACACAACTATTTCATCAGAATTGATGAAAAAGTCATATCAGGACAGAGCAAACATCCCCATTAAAATGTAATCATACTTAACTTTTAGTAAAACATAAGTTTCATGTTAAACATCTCTTTTTGTTTTCAGGAGTTACTTACCAACATGTAAAATACACTGAGACGATAGCAGCTAACTTTTTTAACTTTGATATGACTTACTATACAAAATATAAATATTGACTGGAGCAATTTCATGTATATGCAAAACCTAAAATTATGCAATTGTTTAAACAACTTACTTATATTTATATATAAGAAAATAGATTTCTAACCTACTACTATGTTGTCTCGAAAGTACCTAGTCACTATAAAGTCACACATAATTCATTTGGGTTAGAATTTTTATTGAAATTCTCTCTCCAAAATTATAACATTTTAAATTATTTTTATGAAACTAGCATAAATAGAAAAGTTGGCCAAGTACCGCCTAATTTTCTGACTGTCAGCAAAAGTAAACTAAACTTAGGATTTGTGCCAATTTGGATTGACCTTTTTTGAGGGAAGGGATAAACCAACAGAGGGTGCGTATAAAAAACATCAGTCTCACAACTAGAATGTTGGGGTATGAAGTTGCTACATATACACCTATTCAAAAAAGATCCTGATGAATTTTTTGAAAAATGAGAATTAAAAAGCAAACTGCATTTTTTCAATAAAATAACTTCCTTAAATATTGACTGACAGAAAAAGCAGAGAGAAAGTTGAAATACATAGTGAATGCTTCTGTCTTTTACACTTTAGAAAATAAAACCACGCTAGCTGATATTTCCAAAAAGCAATTCTATGGCCCATTCAACACTTGACACGTTTAAACTGAGATGGAAAGAGATTTATGCAGAAAATAAACAAACCAATGAAAAAGCCACAAAAGTAATGTACATGCTAGTGATATTATTACTTGATTTTTCTTTGGGAATGTACATAAGCAAATGACTAAAAAAATACTAGAGTTAATATCCAGAAAGAAATAGTTTAATGTTCTACTATTCTTTAAAGGAATTTATAATCCAAAGCACTCAGGAAAAATATCAGTTTTCATTAGTACTTATCACTGTGGTAGTATCCTAGGGATGTTTTAGCAAAGTCCCACAAAGTGGATTAACATGACACAACTTTATTTTTTTCCCAATTCTGGAAACCAGAAGTCCCCAATCAAAATGACAGCAGAGTGCCACTCACTTTGCAACTTTAGGAAACCCCTCCTGGAATCTTCTTGGCTTTTGCTGGTTAAAACTTGTACTATTTTACTGCAGTTGCATCACTCCAATGCTATGCCAATACCTGGCAGTCGGTTTCTCACATTATATTGCTTTTGTGTTTGTCTCTGTATCCTCCCTTTCATAAGGACAGATACTAGACATCTTGAGTTAGAACCAATCCTAAGGATCTCATCTTTATTTAGTAAAATTATTAAAGACATAATTTTCAAATTAAGTCACATTTTAAGGTAATAGGGCTAGAATTTCAATATATCATTATTTAGGCATGCATTTCATCCCATTTTAATTACACACACATGCATATATATATATATATATATATATATATATATATCTCAAAATTATTTACAAAATAAATTAGAAAGTACCAAAGGATATCAAACTGAAGTAATTCCACAATAGCCCTATTTATGTTTGTTTGCACAATATTTCCCCTGCTTCTCAATAAACATATTTGTGGATAAACAAGTGTTTCACATATTGCACGTTTGTGAACATGCTATATATTTTGCAAGCTTTTGTTCAATAATGTATCAGAATCACTGTGAATAACAAAACATTCTTAAATCTATGAATCTAATAGTTATATATTTTCACAATAACCTTTTCCAAAAACTAGGCATTAGGAATAATACAGTTGTATTATTCCTGGTGATATATCATTGTGTCTCTTTATAAAACAAATAAATTCTAACTTGTACATTTCTGTTTTATGAACACCTATGAATAATTGTGAGTCTTTATCTATATAATATATGACCACTGTCTTACAATTAGGTTCTTTTATACTTCTAATATCTGTCAGAATAATTGCACATTTTATTGGAGTCTGACATGATTTGTGTAGTATAAAATTTAATAATTTATCATTTGAACAAGTAAATACTGACATTTAAAAGTATTTTATTGGCAAGGTTGACTTTTATATGTCAACATATCACTTCTGTTTCTCTGTATGATTGAGCTCTATTCGAGTATTTTATTATGTATTAATGTGCTAAAGCATTTTTTCAGACAAAAGATTTATACAATAAGACCATATTTTTGTCTTAGATATGTTTTGGTCATTTAGTAGTACATGTTTTGTTCTATAATTTAACTTAAAGATTTTCTGAAGATATATTTATCTTAAGGATTACTTCAGTTAACATTGTTAAATTGAACTGACCGAGTCTAGTGTTTATAAATTGGCACTTCCATTTCCCTCTGATGTTTTTTCTTCTAGGTTGTATTTATTTTATAAATTTATACTATTTAAAAGCATTAAATCACTTTTAATATATCTTAATGTGTTTCATGAAGATAAGAGGTTCATTTTCCCTTAAAGGTAATCAATTTATGAAAAATTGGTCAAAATACATGCCTTTGTCTTACATATTTTAAAATGTTATAAAATATTTAACTTTTATAATCCTAAGAAGAGCTCTTGGCTTTGCATTTTCTCTTCTAATTAGCAAATATGCCATTCTAGATGTGGTCAATGGCCATGATTCTCTTAGAGTTTCATGTGCTTGGTTTTTGTGTCTGCCCATGTTTTCCAAGATGTCTAGAAGATGCTCTCCACTAACCACATCAATTTATCTTTAGCTCCTTAATTAAATTACTAACCTGAGTAAAGGAGCTATTTGGCTTATGAATGGTGTGTTTTCATGTTTTCATATGCGTGGTCTTTAGAACTTGACATGACTAGGGATGAACTCGTGTGTGACCACCCATTGTTTCTCTCTCACTGCCAGTTACTTTAAGAGCATCATTCTCAGTCTCTTTCATTAGTAAATGAAAATTTTAAGAGGAAGGGTTTGATAGTCAAATGAAAACATATTGATCTACTTCTGCACACAGAAAATGAGCAGCACACCTTCAGAATTCCCTGATACTCCATGCAATCACATTATTGGGGATCACACATCAATTACCTACCACATATTTGTGCTGTACAAGTCAATCTAAATCTTTACAAAAGCCTCATAAATAACAAATAGCAGGGCCAAGGACTTAGCTCAGTGGCACAGCACCTACCTGGCAAGCATGGGGTCCTGAGTTCAATTCCCAGTACCAGAAGTAAACAAATAATCAAAAGCAAATAGCACATATCTAAATGTCCTGAATATTCATTTCTTGAATAAAGATGAACAAAAACTAATTTAACTGTTCAAGACAAACATTGCTGCATCTGTGTATCAATCTAGTTGTTTTAAACTATAAAAGTCCTCAAATCTCAGTGGTTTACAGCAATAGTTGTGCTTTGCTTATATCACATGTCAGTTTAGGATGATTTAGGATGACTAAATTCTTACTCAGTTTGTTTTATTCCCATTAGGATCTGAGTTACAAAAAAATTATATATACATATATACTTTTCTCACAGGAAAAATGAATACATGTATAGTGACTTAATTATTCCTATAATGAAGGGTCACAGATTACTCTCTCTTGCCATCTGCCAGTTTAGCATATTATATGAGCAAACGTGCTGTCAATGAGAGAGTGAAAAATATACTACAAATAATTAGTAAATTACTTGAGAAAACTAACAACCTACCATTTCCATTTTTTAAACGACATACATAGAGAATCTAGAGAAGAAAAAGTATTTTTTTCTCACAGCTTCACAATAATAAAATGCCAAGGAAAATTCAAATGTCTCATTAAGTTTTAACATACATTCAATAGAGAAACAAACATAGAGTTTTACATATCCAGACTTCTTGTAAGAAAATGTCTGATCATCTTACTCCATTCAGGTTGATAAACAAAATATTATAAAGTAAATGGCTTATAAACAACAGGAATTGAGGTTTCCCATTTGCGGAAGCTGGAGATCTGAGATCAGGGTACAGTATGGACAGATTCCCAGACTTCAGACAGGTACTGCCGATTTCTGTTATCCTCATCTTAAACAGACAAGAGAGGTTTACTCTGCATTCTCCTTAGTATTCCATTCTCTTAAACTCCTAATGCCTCCAGCCAAAGATATTACTAAATTGGGGATTAGATTTCAACAGATGAACTATAAGGAGACAATTTTTATTCACAGAACCAAACAAACTGCATATTTGTGTCTTTATGGGCAATACAGTAGTAAGGAAAATACACTTGTATGGTATCTGAGTTAAAAATATACAAATGTTTTTGATATGAAAATTCATGAGGGATTGCATAAATTGAAAAGTTATGTTTTGTATTTAATTGCATCTTTATTTTCACTATTTTGTGTTTTTCCCATTTTTCTTCCCCTAGCATATATAAATATCTCCTTTACATAATTATGATGATTGCATTTCTGAATTCTTCTTAATTTTGTACACTAACTTGTCCATAATCTAATGCTTATATAACGACTTCCTATGTCGACATGAATTTATTTGGGGCAAAACATAGAATAAGATAATGCAACAAATACTGAACTAAGATAGAAAAAGAAAATCCTTGTGTATTAAATGCTTGCAAACCATTAAGAATTTAGTTTCACTAGGCATTTCAAGATAAAACCCAGTTTACAGTTATGTCAGTGAATTTACTGTTATTGTGCCTGTTGGATTTCCAGTCATTTTTATTACAGAAAGTCAAATGCATCACCAGAATAGAAAGAATAAGCAACATATTCAGTGCTGTTGTGCAATTACATTGTTTGTTTGGGCATAGCCTTGATGTCAAGTTTCACCATGATTTCATTTATATTTCCACCCAATTTCCATTTATGTCCCATAACTCTACTACCTTGAATGCACTCTCATCTCTTAAATGTCAATCAGAGGTTAAGGATGGATTCATTCAGTACTACCAAAGGCAATATTACTGCTGAGAGCTTCATCATATATATCTTAGTCCCAAGATAACCAGTCCTGCCCAAACTCTCTTTAAACACATCAAGTACTAAAAGTTAAATAGAGGAAATTCTAAAAGTCATTACATCTCTCCTTGAAGCAAACTTTGAGTTGTGATGGAGATGACTGGGAGATATAGTTCTGTATTTTCTTGAATTATTCTATAGCTCCTCTCTCTAAATTTTACTACTCAATTATTTTGAAATTTAATTGATAGTATTTTCATTACAAATTCAATAAATCAGAAATGTTCATGTTTTCAAATAAAGGACTGACTTAAAACCTTATAATATTGGACAAAATCAAATTCATATAATATATAATTGATTTAAAACACTAATTAAAAGTTATTAATCAATTGAATATGGGCAAAGCATGTACTCAAAGTCATGTACAACATGGATATAATTAGCCGTTTTCATTCTATTTTTGAAACAGAAAATATGGAATTATTTTAAATTCAATGTATTACATTTCTAAGTTACTTAGACATTCCATAAATAAGGACAACTATTTATCTCTAAGATGGAGTAAATATAAATCACTTGCATGGAATCTAACAATATTTGATAGAGAGTGCATCCCTGCTCTCTAATTCTAAATATTCATGATAATCTCATGTAGTGTGAATACATTTCAAAATCATGTATCTCTGGTCTTCATCGATGTACAGATTTAAGGGAAATGTTATTAATATAGGAATGTATAAATAATTCAGGCTTGACATACAGTTTTTAGACAAAGGTCGAAACCACTAAAACCACCTGCAAAAATCATCTGTGAAACCAACCTGAGTTCTTTGGAGTTTAGAAGGTGCTTAGGAAACCACACATTTCCTTTAAACACAAACATTCACTGTGAAAGGAAATTTAGTATTTTAATTCCCATTTCTGTGTGTGTGTGTCTATATATATATATATATATATATATATATATATTAAATACAGTTGAAAAGAAAATCATCAATTTGTCATCTCAATTAAATGTTCTGAGTGTACTTATATAAGGAATCTGTCCAATAATTCTAAAGTTCATATTAATATTTTTGGGTGTTAAAGTTTTAAAATATCAGGCAAATTTTTAATAGTTTGGTATTTTTATATTTTTACTTGTTACCACCTGGAAATTATTTTTATGGCGAAAATGCTGCACCCAATTCATCTTGGGTGTTTGGGAAGACATGGTCTAACAAGACTGGTGGCTAGGGGCTGGGGATTTAGCTCAGCGGCATAAGCACCTGCCTTGCAAGCAGGTGGTCATGAGTTCGATCCCTGGTACCGATAAAAAAAAAAGGAAAAAGAAAAAAAAAATTAAAAAAAAGAAAAAAAAAAAAAAGACTGGTGGCTAACTTCTTAGCTAATATTCCTGGGCTCCTGCAACTCCGCTATCCGTAACATTATCATTGCTATATTTTAAGTTAAATGCTACAAAGGATCAAAAATGATGAAATCTCTTATGATGATTTAATACAAATCTTAAAATGAAACATGAAAAATAAAGGCTTATGTGGTAATTTTCATGTCAAATAAATTTTTGCTTTAGAAGATGAGAGGAAACATGAATTCAAAGGTTTACCTCTCACATACTAATCTTATAACACTAATTTATACCTCAATTTACCAAATATGGTATCACACATATTATGTCTATTTAATTGTCTCATTATCACAATAGCTTAAAACCAAGAATACATTTCTAATTTCACTTAAAAACAAAAAATAGGGGAAACACTTGCAGTATTAGGTAGCACAATAAGATATATAATGTAACTCTGAAGGCAGAATTAATGGGTAGCAAATGTTTCCCTGTTCTAGAACCTCGCTTGAGAAATACGCTTTCCCAATCTATTAATAATGCAGTTAGCTATGTGATCTGTTTTAGCAAAGTGGATGAGACAGAAATATTCGAAGTCAAGGCCTTCGGTGGGTATGGCTTAAACTCTTGGCCACTGCTCTCTGCAGTAAGAAAATCACTCACTCACTGCGAAGCAGCTGGCTTTTCTAAGTGAGTAGGGGAAAATATGCAGCACAATCCAAAACTAAACTTATGGCTTAATGCAGAACTCATGAAGCTAATTTGCATTTCTGGAGCTTTAAAAAATGAATGTATATTATTTCAAGTCATTTAAATTTTAGAAATAATATTATCTCAGCAAAAATTTATTAAAGCATCTCAGAAATGGCAAAGAATACTCATTAACTTTCACAGAACTCTAATCATGCATAAAACAAGATTGAAAATACTATTGCCTATGCATTTCTAGTGGGCTTACATAAAAATTAACATAAGTTTTTGGTTTAAAATAAATAATTTATCTTGGTTTACTCTTGGATTATTTGCTAGTCAGCTTATATCTTATTTATTTAAAGCTTAGCTGCATAAGAAAATGAATCCACTTATTCAGTGTTCATTCAATAAATGTTTACCAAGTGACATTGATATTTTAATTTTCAGTGGGTTCAAAGACAGAGAGGAAGAGAGAGAAAATTATTGTCCACTTCAAGTATCAAATTTTCAACTGTATTGTATTGTTGCTATAAAAACAGTGATATCATTGTTGAACTTTAATAAATATGTAAGATCATGAGGTAATTTGGTTTCTTCAAATACTGTTTTATTGCATAGATATCTCACGCATCAGAATAGTACCTTAAACATGAAATAGTAATAAACATTATGTGTTTATTTGAAATATTTTAACATTTATAATATATTGTAGACTGTTATCATGAGTGTTTTCTAAAGTAAGAAATGAAAGTTGAAAGGAATTAGTTAATTTGTACAAATATATTATGTAGAATTGTAACAAAGTTTCAGCCTGAACCCACATCCTTGATTCTAATTATGATGCTAATTAAACAGTTATTCTTACCTAAAATGGTCATATTGGCAGATAATAATCCATTTTTGACAGTTATCTAAATATCTGACAAGTATCTAAACATGACATCCAATAACCTTCACAAGATATCTTTACCTGAAAATTCCCGGTATTAGAATTTCAAATTTAATTCTCAAAATTCAAAATGCACTGCACAATTTGGACCTTTTATTTTTCCCTACACAGAAACTCTGATTTTGTACCTCATGCAATTTTCTTCATATTTCTCTTGTATGAGTTTAACCAAGGCTAAAAATGTTAACTTAATTAGTAAAATCATTTTGTAGACTTTAACAGCTTTATGAGATTTAAGAAAATAAAGTTTTACTTCCTAATGTTATGAAAATAAAAGATTTATTACTTCTTATTATGCTGTTTTCTAGCACAAATATCTTAGAATCATTTTGTTTCTTTGTTTTCCATTTATTTGTCTGTAAAGAAAAGCAAGATATTCTTTTGTATATTCCTTACTCTTCAGTTGTTCTTTAGTTAAGTCATAACTTCAAGCACAATCTCATTTTTATGGACCATCCTTAAGAAAATCGGCTAGACTTGGGCTTGAACATAGTTAAAATAGTTCAGTCTGTAGCACTCAGGAGTGTTATCATATCAATAAGTTGTGATTAACAGTGAGTTTGAGTGCCTCTGATATCTCCTATTTTTCATGAGTTTTAACATTTATTACTCCCTTGTATTAAACCAAAAATCTTGCTCTTTGGAATAGCTATCCATTGATGAAAGCTTTTCCAATGTGAGTTTGCACAAAATTCCTTCTTATACACAATGAATTTTCAGTGATTCAAAATTATTTAACGTGTTTCCAAATTAATGTCCCTTAAATTCTTCTATAAATTCAAATAATAAGCCATTATATTCTAGGTTCTTTCCTTGTTGATTAACTCCCTCTATGTTAAGTTTTTCAAATTCTTTCCACAATATAGAGTGCTGCTGACAAGAGTACTTGAAGTAGATTATTATCTTTATAGGTCAAAAATATAGCTCAACAATAAAATGTGAAACTATACTTTTCAATTATGTTGGAATGTTCTTGAATTATAAATAAATACATGTTCAAAACCACTTAATACTATTTTTAATCCTCTAACAAGAAAATTAATCAAGTAGCCCTTTCGCCTCCTGTACTGGAAATATTGAAGACAAAAAGTGCAACTATTATTGAGATTTTTTTCAGGTTCATGCAATGCTACTTTTATTGCATAGTTAGCCATTTGAAAAGTATATTTAAGACATGAAAGATCAGACTTGGGACATCTGTTTCAGAACTCTAGCTATGAACAACTCTATCACCAAACCACAAGTGACCTTCAAATTTGGACAAGTCAAGCATGCTGAGTTGTACATAGAAAGCTAACTGATCTATCTGTCTCTGAGTCTGCTCTCCTCTATTTGACATCTTTGGGCAGTAATCATCTGCTTCTCTATAAGAGAGCGAATCTTGTGGCTAGTTATGATGCTGAGTGCAGTGGCAGTGAATTCTAGGATATTCTACATAATCCTGCTACATTCCTTGGAGTGCCTAATGAGGTGAACCTAGATTCATCCAGGATTCCTCAAGGCTGGATTCCTCAAGACCTTTATGCACCTCAGAACTTCTACCACATTTTAACTCTTAAGCAGAAACACATAGCTTTTAACTCCTCCAATTTTGAGAGGGGACTATAAGAATTTAGCAGTTATTCATAAGAGTTGTTAGATTCACAAGACATGCCTCATCAGGACACAATTTTTTACTTTGCCTGTAAATACTTAATCTTCTCATATTATATGCTTTGTGAGTATCAAATAATTTACCACAAATTTGTGTCTTTTCTCACGTTTATCCATCTGATAGGAACTTTGTAGTATTTTTTTTTTTTTTTAGTTTTTAAGTTTTTCCTCCTGCTTCTCTTCAGCTTCCTCTTTGTGTGTGTGTGTGTGTGTGTGTGTGTGTGTGTGTGCTTCATCTTTCTTCAGGGACTCTATTTTACATAAGGCTTAATCATTTTATAGCCTTTGTTATTGACTAAAAAGCATAACATATACACACAATATTTCTTGCACTTAACATTTGGCAAAAATGCAATATTTGATGATCTCCCACACTACTACTCACTCCAATGCTATTTCTCCAGGAAAATCAGTATTTCAGAGCTCAGCGAGAATCTGAGGACATTAGCTAACCTCCTGGTATTCATAGTCATAGACTCTCTTGACTGCAGGAGGTATCTCTGAGAGCTACTAAAATGTATGTGACCTGTAAGCTCAATTGCTCTTGATATTCTCCTTATCACTCTTAGTGGCCCTCTAGGTCATGTAGAATATAGCAGACTCATAATTCTTAAAGAAGTCTATTTTCCCTGTATTGCTTTGTATGTTAGAAAATTCTTTGATTTCTTTTTATTTCACTGTAACTTCTCTGTATTACACCTATCATCCTCCTGAGTGTCACGCAGACAAAAAAATCTAATTCTTCTTTCACATGATTCCATGACATTTCATGCTGAGTTTTCTTCCCTTTATTCTTCTGAATGTGCAACCTGATCGAAAAGATTTTGTCTATTTTCACTTCATGATTTAAGCTAATGTTAGAATACTGCCATATAATGAAAACAACAATATAGTTTAAGAAGATGAAGATTCTCGAAAAATATTCTGGAACCTGCCAATTCTTACAAGCTTTTTTAGTTGAGAAAAGTAACCTCTCTGTTGCAATTATCTCTTTAATTAAATGAAAATAATGGGATAATCATAACAGTCTCCTGATAGTATAGGTAGAAGAATTAGTTGAGATTAAAGGATAAAATTCTAGAGCAGATCTATATTCAGAATAATTTTGTGATGTTTTTGCCTTATTAATATATTTGTTTCCAGTTTTAAGAAGAAAGTATCTGTACTCTTTTCTAATCTTTTTACTAACTCCAAATCATCTACTAGCAATTATTGGCATCTACTAACATGGAGTTTTTTATGTTTGATTACTTTGTGTTTAATTTGCAATAATAATTATTGTGTCTTTAAAAACTTTAATGGACACCAAATTTTATTTTAGTATCTTTTTGAGAAAAGTTCTTACTGTGATTGCAGGCATGCGCCACCATGCCTGACTATTTTAGTCTTATAAAGAAAGGACTTTTAATGAAATCAAATAGGTGGAATTATATTGATGTTTCTCATAAAAGGAACTCAGGCTCAATATTTTATTTTTCTCACTTTCTACCTTCTTCCCTCTTGACCTTTATTTTCTGATTCCTCCTTTCCTTCTCTTGCCTCATTCTCTCCTTCCCTCCTTGCTACACTATGTCTTCCACAAACAGGATTTCTGGGGATTGATAACTGAATAGAAGGAAGTAACATTCTGAAGTACAGCAGAAGTAGAGATCCTTGGAAGTGGGAAACACTGAAGGACTCCTTCAATCTGTCTAATATACCATCACATTTCATCATCACCGTGGACTGATGATGCATCACTTTCAGTTAACAGAGGAAGCTATGTCTAGGGGTACAAAGGACTAACCACACTTACAGTGAGATTGGTTAGGGAAGAATAAAGATCAGGTGTAGATGCCATTATACCCTGTGAACTCTCCTATATTTCCACAATCAATAGGTCCACTGAAAACTCAGTGCGGGCAAGTGTGAATTCTCATGTCCACTGACTTTGATCCCATCCCTGTTGAGCTTCTCTCACAGTGCACACCATAGCAACATCACACAAGTGACAATGGAACGGATACTCCCACCGGAATCCGTACTTTGTGCTTTTTTTCCTTTTCAGAATATGCTACTGGGGCTTCGGTCCAGGGCCTTTCATGTGCTTGGCAAGCAGTCTACCACAGAGTCCCATCTGCAGCCTGGAATCAGAAGTTCTGAAAGAGCATGGATTATCTCACGCTCACAAGGTCAAGGCTGAAATCAAACTTTTGTCATGTACTAGGTTTGAAGGTTCAACATGTCTCTTTTGATTCTTGGACTTCAGTTTTCTCATGTGAAGACAAAGAAATACATTTTTTTGGAAATGTATGGATAGATTTTTGCTAACCTTTTACTTTTGATAGGTGTTCAGAAAAATTTATGTCTATGAAAAATGTGGACATAATTCTGTATCTTTTGAAATATATATTGTATACTTTTTTCCTGTTTTAGATTTTTCTTCCTTAGAATATATAGATCAAAATATTTCAATGGTGGTGGGGAAGTTGTAGAATTTAAAAATGAGACACAAACAGCAAATTTCAGCAGGTTTCTACAGTGATGCTTAAATAAACAATAATGGAAGAAGTATATGAAAAGGAAGAAACACTGATTTTAAACTAACACTGGAAATTTAAAAGAAGAACATGAAAATAGGGGCTGGATAACAGTAAACTCAGATAGCTTTAAATATGTTAATGGATTAGATTTAAAGTTAATATCTGTTGCAGTTAAACAAAACAAAATGAGTGGGTTAAAACTACAAACTCTGATTGAACTTATTTGTCCATGAGTTGTCAATTTGGGAGGGCTTAGCCAAAATACCCTGTTCATGTGGGCCAGGCTTAGCTTATCCATATATCAGAAATGTAATCTACTTTTAGTTCAGTAGAGTGTGGTCTCAGTTTAATCTCTTGTTATTTACTGGGACAACTTGTAGTAGTTACCTGCCTTCAATGACAGTGTTTGAGCAGTCTTGGTGCTGTGGAAATCTCTCTCTCTCTCTCTCTCTCTCTCTCTCTCTCTCTGTCTCTCTCTGTCTCTCTCTCTCTTTCTGTCTGTCTCTCTCTTTCTCTCTGTCTCTCTCTCTGTCTCTGTCTCTCTCTGTCTCTCTCTCTCTGTCTCTCTTTTCTATCTGTGTGTGTGTGTGTGTGTGTGTGTGTGTGTGTGTGTGTGTGTGTGTGTAGGTCTCATTACAGATGACTAAAAAGATTCTACCTAGGAGGTTTCTAGGGAGGAAGCTGTCTTCTCTATGGCTCTCTACTGGGTGCACACATGGTGAGTGTGTTGTAGCCTCTGAAAGATACTGCTGTCAGGCACTCAGAACTCTGGATGATCATGCTCCGACACTTGTTGGCATCCATTCCCCGTCGTGTCTCCATTTAGACGCCATTTTGTCACAGAGAAACTGAAGGGGACACTTGAAAGGCACTTTTTCATTCTGATTCTTTATTGAATAATTTACTGTTCTTGTCACTTTCCTCCTTTGACTTCTCCCAGGCTCCAGGTACATAAAAGTGCAGGAAACTTCTGTTTGTGATTCAGAAAGAAGTGAGATGATTGCTAGCATCTGTGTAGATTCCCCTGACCCACCAGCACTTTCTTTCAAGAAATGAAATAGTTGCCACTTTCCCCGGCTTGGTTTTGTATTTATACTACTGCAGTAAATGATTACAGGATTATGTATTACTTTATTTAGGCTGTTGATTTACCTGGCTTATCTCACTTTAGGCAGCTAGAGTCAGTTTCCTTCAGTTCACTGCACTTTAAATGGGAATCCCAAGAATGAGAGTGACTCAACAACAAATCTAATGGGATGTAGGATTGGAATCATATTGCATTGCAAGTCTCAATGCCATATTAGATTTGGGAAGGAAAAAAGTGATTGTTCTGAAGGGACGAACTACACTGTTACATGTATATTCATACGTATTTTATAGGATCGAACTAGGAACTGAGTTTTGTAGCAAATCCAAAACTCTGTCCTCTCATCTACTCTATTTAGTATCCTCTGCTGGTCAATTATGCTATACTAAAGAACTATTCACCTGCTAAAGTTCATGAGTAATTGAAAGTGGGATTAGTATATACAATTAAAATATTGAGACGAAAAGAGTAATGTCATAGGATCTTCAGGTAGTAATAATATAATTGGGGAACTTCAGAGTATATAAAATTTGCAAGTGGAAGATATTAGATTCAAGCCGGTAGCATTCAAAGAGAAAGTAAACTATCTATTATTAATTCAGATGGAATAATTATATCAGTTTTGGAGCTATAGAAATCAACATTTAAATACATCATAAAGAAGACATGGCAATTATGAACCTCTCGAAAAAGAGCAGACAAACTTACAATAAGTAGGAAATGTTAAAGATTGGTTTAAGCATCAGGTATGTTAAAAGAAAAAAAATAAAGATTTTCAATAAGCACAACATTGTTTGACTTATTTACTCAGCCTTCATTGGTTTTTGTTTGTTTTAATTTTTAGTCTATCTTGCTCATTCTGTTCTTATTCCATCCAAGCTTGGATTGCAATATACTTTTTCAGCCTCTTGTCTATCACAAAAGGCAATTTGTCATTTTATTGATAATAGTAAACCAAATTGCATTTTCCATATGTTACTGAACTCTATATACTCATGAACCTCTGTGTAAACAGGTGTGTGTGTGTTGGGTGTGCGTGTGTATAAGCCTGAGATGTGTCAGCAGCAGGGATAGAGAATATGCATCCTCATGAGGTGCTGTCTGAATTCCATTTAAATAAATTATGATTTTGTAGCACATGTACTTTTGTAGGCATATTTGGGTGAATGATGGATTTACAGATCTGAAGCAGCTGTTTTTTTTCTTTGTTTGCAGTTTCATGGAACTGTTTCCACTTCCCAGGACACAAAGGTGAGAGACATAATTAAAATATAAGATCACCATTAAAATTAAAAGTATTTTAGCAAAAGACACACTACTATTAACATCACTCCAAATGTACTCCCTTTCTTTGAACACACAATCCCACTTTCTGACACAGTTTTAGAAACGTTATTTTCTGAGATCGTTTCGAAGTATAGTAAAAAATACAACTTCCAATTCTGTCTTCACAACTTTCACCTTTTTAATGAGTACCTTTTACTAGTCTCCAGAAAAGATTTTGATTACAATTGTTTATTTGCTTCCCTCTTTCAAGATTACATTTATAATGAGGATAGGCCATGGAATTAATTTTATAGAATTATTACTTGTCATATGGACCTAAAAAAAGAAGGGATTTATTAATTGAAATTATAACGATATCATGATTCACCCATGACTGTGGATGCAAAACACAAACGTAATTTCGCCATTTGAAAGAGTAATTTCTACAGGAGAAAAAAAGCTTTGATCATATTTGTGAAATGTGGTCACATTCTCTGCAGGTGAATAACATCATTGGCTATCTAATGAGCCAGCAGTCTTAGCTTTTGATTTTCATGTCCTCTGTTCATATGAATTACAGTCTTAACTTCTTTTTAGAAATAAATTATGTTGCTATGTTGGTCTTTTTTTTTCCTACTAGGTGAGGAAATAGATATTTGTTATAGAGAATTTCCTCACTGATCTCTAATAAACTAGTCTATGGTATCTCTAATGTTTTCAGAACTCACAAATAAAAGAAAAGAAATGGTAAACAACATTCCTTTAGGCATCTTCTTTTCAAAATGTAGCATGGTATAGCTTAATCAGCATTAACAAAATAGTGTCTGGATTTTTTTTTCCTTAGAGAAGTAATTGAAATATTGTATTCACAACATTTTAAACATAGGAGTTTATTTCACTTGCAGCACGTTGCTGTTGAGAATTTTAAAGACCTTTCAAAGGCTATGACACAAAACACAAAGAAAGGCAAAGTTTTGAGAGTATTTTAAATATTACCACAATCCCATAGTTCAACATAAACTCCAGTCTGACTCTTTTCTTGCCTTTATTTCAACCATGTTAAAATAAATATTATATTTTTGACAACAATATGAAAAAAATCCTCTGGTCTTTTTAAGTAAATTGTGTTAAGTTTTTGGTGTAGTAATTTACAAATTTAGTGACATTTCTTTCTTTTTTATAGTTTATTTTTTAATTGACAAAATACTTGTTTTTCAGTGGTGGAGTAAAATAACTTCATATACGTACACAGTATCTTTCTTTGCTTCTTTATTTTCTTCTTTGATTCCTAGATAAAACACTCAGCAAAATCATCCAAGTCATGTCCATAGCTTATCATTTGTCAGATACATAATGATTAAATCACTTGAATGAGAAAGAAAAGAAAATAGCACTTAAATTAACACTGGCACTAAGGGATTACAGATTTTTTTTCAACTTTTATAAACCAGGTGTCATTACCAAGATGTGATTATCAGGAAGGCAATGCAGAGACCATAGGAAATGCTCCATGTGGTGCACCAACCCAGCTATGTAGATGTTTCCTTTACCTTTGCCTTCAGAACCTTTTAAATTGCTGCTCTCTACAGTATCTTCAAATTGGAATGACAGTAAAGCAACTGTGTGATTCAGATATAGTTTTTAGATGATCTTTATGATATTTCTACAAACAGGCTGAGAAGATGCTGTCCAGATGCAGTGCATTTCGAATGATCTGAATTAGAAGCAGTTTGCAAAAAATATTGTGCCACTAAAGTTATATTCCATAAATTAGTTTATCCATGTTTTGGTTTATTTATTCATGTAAAGTTTAATTATTGATTATCCATACTTGAAATCTTATTGATCAGAAAGTGAGTTCCTGTGTCCCTACAGATTTGTCTCATCTATAAATACTGAAAAAGCAAGGTTTAATGATGCAGGCCTGTGACTCCAGCACAGTGGAGACTGAGGCAAGAGGACCTCCATGAGTTCAAGAACAGCCTGGCCTACAATGTGATTACACAGTTAGAACCTGGATTTAAAATTTGATTGTATGGTTTATAAAACAATGACAACAGTACACATAAGATAATTGATATGAAGAATATTTGATAAGAACACATTACCTACATATGAGATACATTTCTTAGCTAAAAAATATGCTTAGTAGTCATTAGCAGGAGTCAAAGATATAACTTAAATTTTCAGACTTGAACAGGACAGAAATTGGTGGCAGCAAGAGATGAACAAAATAAACTTTGAAAGTTATGAAATAAAGTAAACTGCAAGTCAATGAAATATAAAAACACACATAAAGATTAACAAAGCCCAAAATTGATGAATTTTTGGCAAGCCTAAAACCAGTAAATAAGTCTGGTAAAATAAAAAAAAATAATGAAAAATATTAACATTTCACCACCAATATAAACAAAATGTATACCATAACTGCAATTTAGCAGATTCTACAACAAAAATAGGAGAATATTGTCAAGTGCTAATGACAGTATATGGCTACAATTGGATAAATTGGATAAAATACTTCTGAGAAAGCCTAATATGCAAAATCTGACTCAACAACAAATGGAAGACAAAAATGAAATAATGTTATTAAAATTAAATAAATCAAGGATTTATTTTAATGTCAATCTACAATGGAACAACAAACTCAAGTTTTTGAGTATAATAATGGGAAATTTCTAAACATGTATCAGTTTGATTTTATGCCTTTTCTCCATCTCCCATAGAAAACAAATAAAATAAAACTCAACATCTTACTTTATTCAAGTAATTCAGCTTCAGTTATTTGTACTAAAGAAGAGAGTACGAGAAATAGCAATTGCAGAACTTCTGATTCCATGGATAGTGATACAAATGTTCTAAATAAATTCAGTAAAACTTGAAATAACAGAAAAATAAAGCCATTTGTAAGCAGCTACCATTTATACTCTAGAAAGTACTTTTTTAGTGAATAAAGTGTTTAAAACTTGTGTCTGTCAAGGAATAAAATGCAGAGAGGAGTGATCTTCTAGAGAAATGATACAAAACCTTATTGTGAGGAAAACATAGAAAGCTTAGGTCATTGGGTTCGCATAGTTTTAAAGTTTGCCTTTTATTCAGATGAGTATACTCATGAATTTTATTGGTCATATTTTTATTTACAACACTTTAAGTCAATCTAGGAAAAATTCCAAACTCCTTTTTATAAGATTTCTGCAACTTTAAATTAAAAATCTGACAACCACCAACAAAAATAACGAAAATATTAACAGGCTCAGATCATAATCTACTTCTCTCTTGGAGCCAGCCATTTATTTTGAGTATATATTTTAAAATCTGCCTCATAAACTTGTTTATTATTCTAAAAAATGTGATGAAAGCAATGCTGATTAGTGCAAGTTGGTGGTAGATGATTTCATTCCTTGTGTGTAACTGGTGCATATCCAGGCCAAATGTGTAAATGTTAGTGAACTATTTCTCAAATCTAGATATTGACAAGTAAGTCTAGGGGTTGGGTGGTTTAAATGATAGATACTATATGCAATGTATATTCATGCTTAAACTTGAACAAAGAAATAAATGCCATGTAATACCAGTGGAGTTTGATCTACTTTTACAGAGTGCAAGAAAACCTTTCCTCTTAACTCTATTTTCTTCTGGGTAAACTTGTTTATATTGTTTTTTTTTTTATCTTTTTATATTAACAAATTGATCCTGCCATGTATTATAAAAACAGCATTTAATAAATCAGGCCTTGTAAATGTCAGACTTGTTAAAAAATTAAAAGAGAAAATTACCTCACTAGACACAGAAAATTTTTTATAAAAATTGATATATATTCATAATTATAAAAAAGTAAACCAAGCAACCAAATTATCAGAAATAATGAACTATAAGATTTATATTTAATGGAAAATTTTGTTTATTTATCAACCTCATTCTTTCAAAATATCAGCTTATATATTATATATATATATATATATATATAATATATATATAATAAATTATTTTTCCTTATAAGAATAAAAGGTAATTAAATGGGGTAAAAAAAGGTAATTTAAATGGGGTCATGTAACTGTAGAAATTACAATCTTAATAAACAACCACCTAAATCAGTAACTATTAAAATTGCTCCCTTTAAAATGATACATAATAGAAATAATAACAGTAAAATATTCTTTATTTGGAGGCCTCATAACAGCACACTAAGTATATAAAGTTCAATAGAAACATATAAGATGGAAAGCAGAAAATAAAGCTGCTACTATTTGTTATTAGTGATTTCTTACATGGAAACACAGATATATTGACAATTCACTATAAATAATTGAGGATATTAGAAAGTTCACTGGATAAAAGATTTAAGAGCCAATTTAACTTCTAAACATCAGCAGCAAACATCTCAACCACAGATTATATGATGTAATTTATAATAGCAATAAAACTATGTTTTATTTGGAAATAAATTTAGCAAATGATGTTCAGATCATTTTGCAATGAATAATGAAACCGTAATAAAAAGCACAAGGGAAAAGCTAAGAAAATGAAGTGATATCACATGTCTGAAGTCTTAATATTATACAGTGTCAATTTTTAATGCTCCAAATGACTCATAAAACATTCTTAAATATATTCCAGCAAAGGTTTTTGTGGCTTTTAACAAATTAATATAGGAAAAGCAGATTACTAAAATTATCTTGGTTAATGACATAGTAAAGAAAAGACGTCTTGCTAGGTGGCAGGTTGTCTTGAAGATATAGTAACTAGGATGTGGTGTGTTGGGATAAAGCCTGACAAAATGACCAACAGAAGAAACAGAGCTCAGAAATGGATGTACTTATGTGTAGAAATCTGATGGGTGACATAGTGTAGCTTATCGTTAACAATGCAAAATTATTCAATGAGATGTTTATGTAGAAGACCAAAAAATAGATTTGGAAGCTATTTACATATCTTAGATACATTCTTATATGTTATTGGATAGCTTCAGGAATCCTAACACTATGTGCTCCATAGTTCATTTTGTTTCTATACCATTGCCCTCACACTTTGCTTAGCATATTTTGATCATTTACATCACTTTTTATCATCATTATAATTTTTACCCCCAAAGCCTCATATGCTCATAGGTGGGCACTTGGAGAAGTGACTGGATCACAGGTGTATGACATGGGACTAGCTCACTGATGAGTTTTTAGCTACATATGATGCTGAGTGGTGAAACCTGGAAGCAAGATTTGGGTCGCAGTGGGTATAGCCTGGAATGGTGAATATCTCTCCTCTTCTCTTGAACCCTCTGTTGCTTCTGGTCTCCACATCATGAACTCTTTCTCTTCTGCAATGCCCTTCTGCATACAACTTTCCCTTGGGACAAGCTAACTATGGACTGAAACAGCTACAGACTGGTAGCCTAAATAAAACTTTCTTCCTTTAAAATACTTGTGTTGAGTGAAGTGGGTTCGTTAGCAATGTAAGAATCCAAGCAGCCAAATGAATAAATTTGGAGTTTTAATAGCTGAGCTCAGCAACCACACACATGGATCCTTGTTTAAGAGTCAGAATGAGTGGTGCTGAACCAGAAAGTTACAGAGCTTTTAAAACAGAAAACCCCAAAAAGACATCCTGTTGGAAACAATTCAGCTAAAATCTTATATTAATTTTATTTGATATCTCTATACTGCTTCTTTGTTAAGCAGGTTAATTTTTCTCTTGTGTGTGCAGCTTATTCCACTTTCTCATGAGACTTGTACCTTGAGTAATTTTTCACTCTTCTGGGTCAAATACAAGGCACAAGATTGAGTCAGTTATGTCTAGCTACAACGTTGGATATGGTGCTGCAATAGGAAGTATCTAAGGCGCTCCTTTATTCAAGATTCCTGACTTTCTTTATTTTGTTATGCAATTCAAACAGGTAGCAACTTTCAATTCAGCTTGCCACAATAGACTATTAGTTTTTTTTTTTTTTTTGCTTAAATTCTAGTAAAGCATGCAAAGCAGGAAAATAAATTACAGCTTATGATTTTAGGAGATCAGCAGTGGAGCTCTCCAAACTCCCTAAAATTCGATAAAATTTGTACATAATTTAATTTTCTATAGAAAAACAAAGTGTGTTAATGTATAGTTAATCAATTTTTTTTGTATCTTGCTTTGTTTGTCTTGATTTAAAGCATTTTAAGGCACGTGTTTTTAGTTTCTGAGTCTTGCTTGTGCTGTTGGAATTCTCTTCTAACGAAAACCTCCTTGTTTCATATCCCCATCTAAAGTATCATCTCACCAGCTTTATTGTATGCTAGCCTAGACGTTTTTAAAATGAGGTGGTGAATGAAACTTTTTCTAGATTATTTTCTTTCCAACCATTTGGCTTGTTTGTGATATATTCAGTGTTTCTTCCCTCTTATTTGAGATTATTTGCATTCACTTCAATAAGTAACACATGATAAGTCCGTAATATTTGCAATAAAAGTAAGTGGAATACATCTCTCAGTCATTTTTTTTTGTGTGTTAGCAATTATATTAGGAAGAAATACAGTGAACTTGAGATTTTGCTGTAGTGCTATGAAGCTGTAACCTGACATCATATTTCATACCAAAAGATGGTTTCGAATAAAGCTGTTACCAAAAATATGTTTTTCTGGTATGCTCATAGAAGCAGAAAATTTATATGCACTCTCATGAACCCTGTCAGACATATGAACTTAAAATAAACATGGTTTTAAAAAGTTTATACTTATTAAAAGTTGGTGATTCTGAATTTGTCAGAAATATTCGTACCCTGACATGAAAGTAGTTTTACAAACTCAAATTAACATCTTCTCTGCTCATTAGACTTTTCTGCAATTAATCTATTTTGATGTTGTACTTTACAGACAAGTGAAAATTTTATCTCTGCTAGCTATCACTAAATAAGCAATGACAAACTTTTCAGTATTATATTCAGAATGCATTACATGTATGTGTCTAAATTGTTCCATAAAATAATCCAAGAGTTGGCAAGTAACATTAGCTACCATGAAATTCCCATTATATCTGAAAATTCACACACTCAACTGGCAAATCTGAAGACAATAAAAATCTGTATGAAATCCAATTAATGAGTTACTTGCTAAATCATACATCTTGACAAAGAAGGAAAGGTTTCACGACACGTTGCAGATACCCTATTGCAAAAGTTACCATATATTATGCCAGCTGTATTAATCAGTTTCCTATTACTTGGACACATTGATCAACACCCATAATTTGAAGGGAAAGAAGCTTTATTTTCCCTATAGTTCAGGAACTTCACTCTCTATTTGATGAGCTCTAAGACAGAAATATCAAGGCAGAAGGGTATTGCAGAGTACAGCTTCTCACCTCATAGCAGACATAAAGCAGAGAGGGCAGAGGAGCCAGGGATAGAGACGTGTTCTCCAAATGTCTGCTCCAGTCACACTCATGTTTCAATCAGGCTCTTTCTCTTAAAATCAGGCTCTTTATGGATAATCTAGTTCTGAAACGTAATATCATATTTATGGTATATGAACTGACACAAAGTAATATTACATATAAGAATGAATGCTTTCAAACTCTTTCAAAAAGTTTGCAATACACCAGATGCTAAGGCTAATTCAGTCACAACATGGATGGTTCTACTAATGTAAGATATGGATTCTTTCTTTTAGAATTACGTTGTAGCATATCATAAATCATTTCAAACTATATTTTAAAGTTTTAATAAGTTAAGTATATATTAATTTTGAATAAGTATTAAAGATTCCAAGACATGAAAAAAATCAAACCTTTAGGTTCCAATGAAACTTTTATTTAAAGACCCCAAGGCCAATCTTTACAGAGGTAAGATGTGAAGCAAGAGAGGTTTGTGACTGATTGCCGTATGTTAATAGGCTACATTAACAGACCTTTCACAGAATCATTCATTCAGGTTCTTCATTTTTTAAAAATGAAGAAATTTAAATATTACGAAGTTTTGCCCTCCTTCCTCTCTTTATATTAGTCTCCCCATAAAAATTACAACGAATACACTCAGGAAAGACCTCACAGTGACACAATCTGCCTTGTACTTTATATATCTATCAAATTTATTTGTAACATAATAAATGTAAGTAGAAATCATTGTATTGAGTAAAGTAAGACAGTAACCAAAAGGTAAATTCTGCATGAATTCAGTACATGGGACATTTTATGAAATTTATCTTACAGAAGTTGACAGTGGAATGGTGGTTAGCAGATACTGAGGAGCCTAGGAAGAAGTGTGAGCTTGAGGAAGGCTGATATTATAGTTTGTGTCTGTATGTCCCCCCAAAGCTTCATGCATTCATAAAGGCTTTTTCAGATGTGGCTGCATCTAGAGTGTGTGTTGCTGGGATTAAGGACGTGTGATTAGTACATTGGTCCACTGATTGGTTTGGCATAGTGCTAGCGAGGGTTAAAGGTATAAGTGCTTTATCTGCTGGAGGGAAGGTAGCCTGCTTACAATATTAGGAACAGAAACAGTTTTTGCCCTCACTTGTTGCTTTTGTTGTCTTCTACTGCCATAAACTTTTGCCCCTATGCCATATTCCACCCTGACTTAGAGCCAGCCAATTATAGACTGAAACCTCTACAAACTGTGAGCTAAGTTAACCTTTCCCCTTTAACTTTGGATGTTGGTTATATTGTCTCAGCAATGAGAAAAGTAACTAAGACAGCTGATCAATGGGAACTAAGCCTTAGTTATACAAGCATAAGAAGTGTACTACTGTATCTAGGGTAAAAATAGGCAACCATTAGGCACTGTATAGTTCAAAAAGCTAGAAGGAAGAATTTTGATTATTTTTATCATTAAACGAATAAATATTTGAAGAAATAGGCTTTACCTAACGTAAGCATTATATCATGAATGCATAACACATCATGAGGTGTCCTATTAGCATGCAAAAATTTATGTGTTATATATCAGTTAAAATTAATTTAAAGATTAATCTTCTGTAGATAACTATCTACAAGTTAACAACTTAAAAACCATGTAATGAATTAAGCCTTACGTAGACTTTAGGCCTAGCAAATGTTATAAGTTTATCATAGTATATGTGACATTTTTAACACATAAACTAATAACATATTTTTAGTTCTTGACACAGTGATGATACAAGTCCTAATTTAGAGTCATAAAAACAAACATTTTACAATCAAGAAGCAGATGCTTAGTGACACTGAACATTTTTCATGTATTTATTTATCATTTATATTTCTGAGGGAGTGACTACTTCAGATCCTCATTTTTGAATTTGATCTTTAAATTTGGGGGTCAGATAGTTATCAGTTCTCTGTATGTTCTAGATATGAGTTCTTTGTCTTGAGAACAACTGAGATGTAAAACAATGCTGAAATTCCATCTCACTCCAGAAAGAATGCCTCTTATCAACAAATTAATCAATGACACATGCCGACAGCTTGTGGAGAAAAAGAAACTTCCTCATTGTTAGTTGGGGTGCAGGCTGGTGCAACCATAGTGGAAATCAGTGTTGAGATTCCTTATAAAACTAGGATTAGAGGTCATGTTTGATCCATCTATTCCCCTTCTGGGTATCTTACCAAAAGAATTAAAAACTTCATAGTATGGTAATACATGCTCACCCATGTTTAATAGCCGCACAGTAATAGAGAAATCTTGGAAACAGCCCAAATGCCCATCAACCAATGATTTTTTTTTTTAACACAGTGAGTACTACCCTGCCTTAAAGTAGGATAAACTTGAGACATTTATTACTTAAATGGATGGATCTTGAGACAATACTCTTAAGCAAAATAAATTAGACATATGTGTAAATATCACATTGTCTCTCTGGTATGAGAAATTGAAAATGTAAATAAGATACAAAATGTATAAGAGATATTATAAAATAAGCAGTTGTTCAAAAAAAGGGAAATATAAATGAGAGGGAAAAGAAAAAAGATTAAAATGAAAACAAAGCTTCATAAACAAGGAGAGGAGGGAAGAGGGAAAAAAAGACAAACTAAGAAATACAATGTACAGGTACAATGTACCTGTGATGAATGTGATTATTGTGTATAACTAAGTTGTACCAAATAATTTAAGAAATAAAATTCTTGACAATCAGAACCAAATGATGTATTTCATAACAAATTATACTTCAAACTTCTCAGCAGATTAACACATAAGGGGGAGAATTAAAATTCAAATACCAAAGGATTATACTTTTAATATGTATAGTGTGAGAAAAAATAAATAATAGGTCTCTATGTAGTTAAGTTTTGCTGAACTTTTCTTCGTGAGTATATTTGGTTTAACATGGCTTTACTATACAAATGCAATGTTATGGGTCCTGGTGCAGAAAGAAGTAACATTATTCTGTGAGAATTTATTATTATTCCTGGATAATACATAAATTGTGAAAACACAACTTGATAGATTAAAAGCACTTCTACGGAAAGATCATAAAATACCTCTAAAAATCAACGTAAGTCCAGCTCATTTGTAATGCATTTCATGTATTCATCGGTCATTTGCTTAATTAATCCTTAGCATTTGTGTTACTCTGTATGAAAACTGACATTTTTAAAGAATTTTTTGCATTAAAGGAAAAGACAATGTCCAGAAGATGCCATTGGCTGATATTAAGGTTGATGAGGAGGAACAAATGAAATATGATTTCACTTAGACATTGAAATATATGAGACATGCTAGCAATAACCCAAATAACATTAATTCTCATTTAATTTATCAAAAATCATGTATTTTAATTTGGAAAGGTTTACTGCACACATTTTAAACAAAATCAATATTGTCTGCCAAAATTGGAAAACAGCAGTGAAAGGTAATACTTTGTGATTCCATATACACTCTAACTTAAATTTCTTTTTGGATAAAATGCACTGATATTAATGTATTTTATACATAGAAGTTACACTTTTAACCCTAAAAGGCCATACATTAGATATTTCTCTATGGTTAGAATGGTAGGCACTGATACAATCATAAATAAGAGAAAATAACATTTCCTGATAAAGATCCATATCAAAGCTCTTACAGTGTCAATAAATTGGGTCAGCAAAGTGCAATATAATCAGAAAGAATAAAAATAAAATCTACAAGTAGTGAGTGATAGAAAATTGAAACAAAATAAAGCAAGTGTTAATTTAATGAAATAAAAACAAAATACAAGTATTTATATAATCTTCTGAGATGGAAATAATAAATATTATAATAAATAATTATAATAATATAAAAGTAGGAAATTTGAATATTTATATACATTTAAAATGATTATTTTGAAAATATAAAAGCTATAGCAACAGAACAATATTTTTATATGTCACTGAAAATTAAAATAGTAAATAATAAAAACAAATAATGAATAAATTGTCAACTAATACAATTCCAACCACGCAAATATCTTAAAAAACACTTTTGATGAGTACATTAACATGTTCAATATGACTTTTAATTAAAGAAATGCAAATTGATAGTTTAATAATCTCATGGGAATAAAAATGTATGGAAAGTTTCTGGAGGGTAACTTGGCAATCTTTATTTAGATTATTAAAACACCTGTAGTATTTTACTCAACTCTTCCACATTTAGGTATATATCTTAAGTAAATAATCAAATATGCTCATAATGATTTACCTGTGGTAATTATATTGCAGCATTTTTTATGGTTTTATATGCAGCAAAATAATGGGATGAACATTGGAGAAACAGATGAGAAAGTTGCTCCAAAATATGGAAAATTCAACAGTACATTCAAGTACTGTGCATTCTTCTGAATAAACTTGAACATACTAAAAATATTCCTAAAAAGTCAGAGAAATAAAATATATAATAGAAACTGTCAAGTTTATACTTTTGTTTTCTTTATGAAACTATACAGAGGCATACATGTCTACATATTCCTGAAATGGACTAATTTAATATTAAACTGCAACGTGTCCTATAATTATGGATAATGTCTTTATTTCTTTGTTCATCTAAAGATAAGCATTAATTTTGCATTAATAATAGATTAGAATAAAAGAAGACATATAAAAGAAATATGTGAATAATTTCATTTAGTGGTGTTAAAAAGACATCATTTCATGACAAGTTAAACGTGATATGAAAACAGTGAAAAATGGAATGACTATTTGTTATTGGTATTTTGTTGAAGAAGGATACAAATTTCAAAGTCATCATTTGGGAATAAGTCATGTAACATTTTCAGAAACTTACTTTATCAATTCTATCTAAAATTAGGAGATTTAGATACTCATAAAACAAATTGATCATGCTATAGTGTCCAAAGTGATATTTTATATTTCATGTCTGACATATATTTACGAATGCAAATATATAAGTAAACATAAAATATTCTTGCATATTCATCAGATATGTATTAAATATTGATCTGAGGTAATTTAAAATGGATGATTTTTATAGTCAAAGTTCTTTGAGAGTACTGTACTAATATTATATATTATCTTTAGATGTACTTAATATTTATAACTCGAAAATTTAAAACATTTTTTAGAAAATTAGTGGATCAAAAAGGAAAGTGTTTTAGTAAAATTATTAATATAAATTCTATATTTGTAACTTGTTATGATAAAGTAAGCAGTCTTACTCAGTTTAGTGCCACATAGCAAGCACATATTTCTGGAAAGAAGTTGTATAACAAATGGTTGCATTTTTAAAATAATAAATATCAACATTTTAATTTTGAAAGAAGAAGCTTTTTGGTGGGTTACGTAGTTTTCATTTATTTATTGTTAAGTCATTTTTATATTCCTCAAAAAGTCTCATTTTGTCATTGTCATAGATTGTTCATAATTGCTCAATTGGGATTTCCACCTTTAGACACCTGATTTATATTTATATATATATATGTCTTTTAATGACACAGGATAATGAAACTTAACTCTTTCCAGTCCGTATATGGTGAAGAGGTGGGAAATGTCATTTCCAGACTATGATTTAATTGCTGCCCCAAGACACTAGATTGGCTTTGGTTATTCTATTACTACCCTTAATCAGGTGCAGATAGTATCTTATCTCCCTATTTGAGATATACAATAGGTTACAGGGAGTGGTGTCTAGAAGACTGACTCCAGATATAACAAGATGAGGATATAAATATCTACTCTTACTGTTACTGTTATCAATGATGATTTATCACTATAGCTTAATCAAGGTGTGTGGTATTGGCTTAGAGAATAGGAGAAGGACAGGAGGAAAATTATTACCAAAGCTTGGAAGGATATTGACACTAGTCCCATATTGATTAAACATTAGATGAAACTATCACTCTATGAACTAATAGCTTGAAGGAAGAAGCTAAAGAAAACAATTTTGGAAGCATTGGGTGTTCACTGCTGGTTGTACAATTCAAGATATTACTAGAATCTGAGCTGAGAAAGGAATTGGGTTTTTAAAGTAATCAAGAAGGGAAGCATAATTCATAAATTTAGAGATTTGCTCTTTTTTTGTTTTTGGATTGAAAAAGGAAATGCTTCTTTATTTTAAACACTAAGAGGTTAAATGAGACAATTTTTGATATTAAAAGCTAATGAATATTTATCAAACATTACATAGATTATGGCTTCTACAATCATTGATGAACTTCTTAGTGAATTAAACCGGCACATAATAAATCCTCTCAATTAGAACAGGTCAGGCTAAGCTCTGTTAACCTTAGAGTCCTAGATCACATGATCTCGTGATCCAGGAGTCAGATGGAGGAGGGGAAATTGGAGTCTAGGACAGGAAGGCAGAGTGATACAAACAATGTATGCAATCTAACAATAATGATGTCTAGAAAACAATTGCATATGTTTGTCTTAATTAAAGAAAAAATTCAAAAAAATTAGGATATATAAATAGTAACTCTTTTCGATTTCCTATTAACTTGTTTTGAAGTCCTGTAGTACTCCCACGATCTTGTTTTGACTGATTAGACTCTGTTCCATTCTATATGATAGTATCAAGTTTGAAGACATAGGCAACTACTTTGAAGACAATAAGATTCACTAAGATACCCATTCTGGTTTGACTATTGTCTTCTTTGGAAGTCCTGTAATGTTTACAATGCCTAAGTTTTATTGGTCTTGTTCTCTACTGTTTTGTCCAACTTTATAATATCTAATAAGATAGACAATTCTTTTTAAGGAAACAAGGGACAACGTTGATAATCATTGTTGATAAACTTGTACTCTGTTCTACACCATGTGCTATGTCTATCCTTGGTATTGACTGACAGCTTTGTTTTGCCATATTTGACTGTATTTCCCCCCCCCCAAAGAAAGTAATAAGCACTAAGGAGTAATAAAATCCAAGATGTGTAAATTTTGTTGTAAAAAAGAGAGGGAAAAAAAAAAAGAAAAACAGCTCTAACGGATATAACAGCAAGTGTATTTGGGGGTGTTAAATAGCTGACTTTATCAATGTTTTTGGAACATTGAACACAGCTGTTTGCAGTCTCCCTGTTTGAATGTCCACCTTGTGTTCTTTGATACTGTGATTTGAGGAACTATTTTCAGGAAGATAGTGTGTAATCTGCTAGCAGGTAATTTCTTACTGTTATGTTTTTTTGTTTTGTTTTGTTTTGTTTTGTTTTGTAGTTCTGTATTGCGTGTACCCTTACGCCGCTTTGGTTTGTTTTGTGTTTTTCTCTTTTTCCTCTTAAATAAAAAAAAAAAGAAAGAAAACAATTGCAGATATGAATATATGCATAAGAAACTGACATCAGTCAAGTCTTTGAACCTAAATTTGAAAGAGATACATACTGTTAAAGAGCCATAACTCTAAGCATAAAAGGTTTATCGCAGTCAAAAGTTTAACCAGCCTTTCATATCAGAAGAAACCAACACTTGACACCCAAATGTTGCCTCAGTCATATACAGTGGAGCTCAATGTAGAGTGCTTTAACTTCTGGTTTTGCAGTATTCTGATGATGTAAAAATCATACATATTTTATAGAAACTACACTTTGCAGCTTGAGTTATGTTCTTTGCCCAGACTAGCTCTGTGGAATATTATATTTCCTTGTGATGTTAGCGGAAAACAGAAAACCACAACTCTCAGTCCACCACATAATAAAGAGTGTGCACAGCCACAGTTTATATTGCCTAGTCTTCCTAAACCACAGTTAAATTAGGCATAGGAAACACAGTTTCAACTTACCATGGGTGTATCCACATATAACTCTATTGTAACTCAGGAAACATCAGTATTCTCTGAGTGGGAAAATGGGTATAAACAAACACCCAGACAGTAAAGCAAAAGGCTCTGGAGATCAATGATGCAGTTCTGCCTGAAGCAGAAACACAGCCCAGTTCAGCTTTGCTCTCTGTGGGTAGTGAGGGTTTTGTAGAGTCAGCCCATGGTATTGAGTTCCGTTAGACTACTTAACTATTATTTTGTTTTGTAAATAATAATCTATGTTGTTATTTATTTGTTAAGATGATAAAATTATGCATTCTCCAGGGAAAAATGACTGGTATCTAAATTTGGTATATGAGAACATGTGGTCTACGAGTTCTGCCCCTGAGATAGGCCTTCTTTCTTCTTTCCTTCTCTTTTCTCATCTCGTCCAAAGGACTCTTATTACTATAAAATGCAACTGTATAGAATTTAAAAGTTAACTGGGTACTTCCTGTAGATGTCATTTGAGCTACAAAAAATCAATTAATCCTCAATTAGTAAAAAACAAGTCCAGTGAAAATTCTAGGAATTTAAGGGTTAAACTTTAGTAAATACGCAGAGAAGTTCTAAAGAATTATTAAGAGACAGGTTTGTGCCTGGCTAGAATGTCAGTCTCTTTTTGAATTGACAAAAAAAAAGTCTTCATTTATAACTGCCAGGATTATTTTCCTAACTATTCTCTGCTGGCTGAGGGAACTTAGGGTAACGTCTTCATCTTTATGGTCAAGAGCAATTGACATAAAACTCAAATAGTTGAATTAATTAAGACATAATGAAACTGCTGAGCACCATATATATGCCAGACAATTTGATCTATCATACCTGTCATTAAGTTATTATAGACAACTAAGTTAGGTAGGAATATTATACACAGTCAGACAGAACTGAATCCTGGAGAGGTCAATGCAGAAGACAACTCTGGCTGGAGGCCTATTCAATGAAGGCCAGATTTCAAGAATCAAAGGAACTACTCACTCATATACTTCCCCTAGGGATGAAAAGCGGTGGTTGAGATTCTAAGTAGGCATTAATTATCTTGGAGTTCAGGACCAAACCTCCCTAACTCACCCCGTTAAGGCAAGTTCTTGTTTATCCCAAGTGCACTGCTGTGTGACTTGCTTATATTTTCATTCCCATTTAACCAGCATTACCATGTTGGGGCACAATTGTAATGTAAGAATCATTTCCAAAACAGCAAGCTTATATTTTATGATACAAATTAGAGAGCAATTAGAGGTCTCTGACCAAGTTTCTGCTGTATTCAATTGATCTTGACAATGTCTAAAGCCAGCTGCATATCTGTGATAAGCACTGATTCAGAGTAACTGACTATACCTTAAGGCTCCTAGGGCTAATCAAGGATGCCTTTATCTGTGCTAATCTGTAATAAGAGTCTCCTCCCTTTGTTCTCAAAGTATTTCTATGTTACCACGTACAATTCTTTTGTTTCAACAAATATGTCAATATATGACTCAGTGCTTGCAACCGACTATGTAAGGTTTTGTCCCTTGCTTTGTAGTTCCCACTTTTAATTGCTATATAAACTAAACTCTTTGAAAACGCAGTGCTGCTGCCTTTGGGAATGATGCCACAACTGCTGGTGTAAAGATTAAATGCTGCGCTCTTATCTCTTCAGTGCAAAGAGTCTTCCTTTCAATTTTACTTGGGAGTTTTCCCACAACAACCCAAGCAACTGTACTTATAACCTTATTGTTTCACCATAGTGTTGACTCACCTCACGCCCACCTTGTGATTCTCCATTAGACCAATATTACCTAAGTGACTGTACTTGTAATCTTATTGATTGATTATAGTTCTGTCCCACCTTGAAATCACCTTACCTTGTGGCTTTACTCAATAAAACACATGTGAGAGGCTAGGTTGCTGGACAAACCACTTTCTGAGATCCTTCTGTCCTCTTAGAAGCTTTCTTTTCCTCCATAAATTCTTCCTATTCTTAACCTCTGTTCTTCTTAAGATGCATTACTAGATTTTATGGAACATGAACTTGGCATTCTAGACACCTAACAGGATTGGAGTTTCTCCTATGTCAAACTTACTAATAATCCTACAGAGTAGATGAATAATAAACACTAATACATTAAGGTAGAATATGTGAACAGTGCTACTAAGGCACACACTAAATTTATAATACAGTTCACGAAGAGGAGCCAAGTTCTATACTGAGATTGAAACAAACTCTGCTGACATATAATGTAACATGAGATCAGCAGGGAAAATTAATTCAAAGAAAAAAATCTAATAACAATGTGTTAAAAGTGGAAACATGCCATTAAAATTTAAGTGGCTGTTATTAGCAATATTATTATTACCAACAGCAGGAAAATCATGCGTTAAGAATGAAGAACAAGAATGAAAGAGATGTGGATGCCCTGTATACCTGAATTACCACATTATTATTTCCCTCTTGAACTCTAATGCACATCAGGCTAATATTACAAATCTCCTACATATCTTGTCTTTGTTATGCAACTCAATTTTCACATTTTATAAATTGCATGATTTGACAATAAATTAAAGGTGAGTGTTTTGAACTTATTCACTGGATTGAGTTATGTGTTGAAAACAAAATAAAATGAGTAGTCTTACAAACAAACTGTAAATATATATGCACACTATGATGTGAGTGTGTATGTTCCTGTGTCTAAGTGTGTACGTATTTATCCTCTCTTACCCTAAGACAAAACCTACAGTTCGGCAATTAGCTAGGTCATCATGGCTCTCAAGTTTTCTTGAGGTTTCTCATGAGAGAAATTGAAATCTGAAGACATACAGTGCATTAAACATAAACTACCATGTAATTTCTTACTGCTGTCATCACAGATACTTTGGTAAAACCAGAGGTATCAGTGGCAATAGATTTCACACTTCTATAAATTTTAGAATTCATTTTATACTTAGTGTGCTCTACATAATCAGAAGATACAAGAAGTTATCTTGCAAAAAGGAATATAAGAAAGTAAGAAAATACATCATGTGGAATGTTTTAATATAACTGGTGCTACAATACAGATTAATATGTGTCACATTAAAAATTACAATTCCAGAAATAAAGTATACCAAGTAGATTATTGTTTTAATAAACTATTGATTAAAATGTTCTTCAAAAGGACACATTTTAAAAGTAAAACTAATTTAATAAGCTCAAATTATGCATCTACAACTTCTACTTAGTATATCTAAGCCTTTAAACCATCTAACGCCAGGCTTTAATTTGTTCCATTTTACCTTTGTTTCTATCTATGGGAAGCTGACAATGAATGAGAACCACTCTTAAAGTTTTCATTCAACACTTTTTATATTTAACAAGACGAGTTTCTATGCAATTAAAACTTCCAAGTACAAATTGTGACAATAAAAATATTAGAAGGGACTTATATACTAAAAATCTTTTGGGCAAGACATTAGTGAACCATCACGATAGGATAGAACTTGCCACCTTTTCAAGTGTTATATGAATTTTCCCACATTTTTTGTGTTCTGTACAACACTTCTGTCCCCATGGTGAGAACACTACTACTTCTAGAGTTCCTAAACTCTCCTGTAGAATGTCTCCTGTAGAACCTACTCCAAAGCCACTGCAGGTGCTTAACAAATTCAATTGCAGGGTCCAATCCTACATCTAATCAAAACATCTGTGATTGGAGAAGAGCTAAACTCTGTGCTGTATAATAAGCTCCCTAAACAATCTTGTGCTTGGGGAAGTAGGAGGTCGCAGTGCTCTAGGAGCAGGAGATCACACTGCATTCCGCGGCATCTCCGCCATCCCGTTCACTTTCCCTTTGAAGTCACAGCCAGAGCACCGAACTTCTGGGTGTGCCAGTGCTGTGGTGTTAGTCAGTAATTCCTTATTTTGAAGAAACTGTATGCATGCAAATATATGAAGTAAGCACGAGGCAGAATAATTAATTTTGTTTTAAATTGAATTATTTCATTTAAAATTAAGAAATAGTCAAATGTATAATAGAAGCATGTATATCACAATAATTTAAGTGTTCTTAAGTGAAAATATTAGATAAAATTCTGCATAAAAATGTGCATCAGTTTTGCAATGTATCTAATTTTCCATTATGTGTAATAATAATTACTGTTTGTTTTTCCCTACTCCTCCTTCCCTCCTTCCTTTCTTTCTCCTTTCTCTTTTTATATTTTTCGCTTTTTACCCCTTGTACACATGTTATAGTCTATTCCAGACAAATTTTTATTTTTAAATCCTACATATAGGACCAGTTAAGAACTTCCTATACTTAGCTATTTATAACTTTGAAAAAAAATGACCTTTTTCTTTGCAAATCTTCCATGATTATTGTATTAAAATAGTTTTCCTCTTTTTTTGACACGTTAAGAAAGTGGAATGTTATATAAAGTGATCCAAAAGTTTATAGTCTCAGTAATCTTAAAAACTTATTCCTGTTTGGCTTCATTATATTTCTAGTCTAAAAATATAAAATAACTTCTCCATTGAATGATTCATCATGATTATTCATCTAATGGATTATTGTATATTTGGTTTCATAAAACCCTAGGTTCCTTTGCCAGTAAAAGAATATCTAATCTGTGGTTGACATGAGAGTGAGGACCACACTTCTGGAAGCTGGGTTAGGGTGTGTGGAAGCGGGTAGCTAGGCAGTGCCTGAGAGACTGAAACCAGAACGAATTGGAGGAGCAAATTCATGTGTGAGTAAAATTTCTTTACAAAATACAGGAAATATTCAGTGTTCTAGAAAGTGAGAGCATACTGCTCTAAGCTGTGGCTAAGTGTGTCCTAAGCTTGGGACCTATTTTGAAAAGAAGAAACTCAACATCTGGGTCATTAACCATTTTTCAAGGTTAATGTAGATATCCACTATAATCCCAAGGTGTAAATCAAGTAATATAACCAACTTGTGACATTATTAGAATGAAGTTGCAAGTTATATCCTTAAAGAAAATCATTTAGAGAAAAGCTTGGAAGAAGAGACAGTCCTGCCCAGAACTAAACTGCTTAAAATCATAATTGTAACTGTAACACGGATGTGGGAAAATGAAATAACTCTTGGCCTCCTCTTGAAAGAAAATTTTGCAACTTCACTTGATAAAGATGGTTAAGGATTCCATTTTTTCAGAATAGTTTTATTTTAAAAATAACAAAGATAGAAATCATACAGAATTTCAAAAAATTGTAGGAAATTAACACATTAATATGTTGCATATTGTTATGTTAGAATTAGTTGTTCACATTATAAGATTTAGGTATAAAATGATCAAACAAACAATCAAAACATAAACTTTTTTTGATGAACCTTCAGAGATTAGTAGTATAGTCATATACCTTGTACACACACACACACACACACATTTGTATTTGTCTCTTTTTTATGTTCTCCTTTCCCCTATCCAAGTTGTCCTTTCCTGTTGAGCACTTTCTTTCCCTTTAATTTTTACAATAACTATTGTAATTTTGGGTCTTACTCTTTCAGTTTTTGTTTACTAGTTACACAATATAATATTTATACATATGAGTTTGGTTTATTTCACTCAACTAAAATTTCCATCCATTTACCTATAAAAATCTAAAGTATGCCTTTTTTATTGCTTAGTAATACTGTATTATATAAAAATACCACATCTCTTTTAATCCATTCCGCAGTTGAGGGGCATTTTGGTTGTTTACAAGATTTAACTATTACAAATTGTGCTGCTGTAAACATGGCTACATAAGTATCACTCTGGTATGATATTTCCAGTTTTTTGGAGGAAAACACCCAGGCTTCATTGAATGAGACCTCCAATGCTAGTTTTTTGAGGAATGTCCACACTGATTTCCACAGTAGCTGTACCAGTCTACACTCCCACTGACAGTGGAGTAGGATTCCTCTTTCTCCACGGCCCTGTCGACATTTGTTACTGGTTGATTTCTTGATAGTAGCCATTTTTCAGGAGTGAGATGGATTCTCATTGTTGTTTTAATTTGCATTTCTTGAATGATCAGTGATGCTGAACATGTCTTCATGTATTTATTTGCGATATTCTTCAGCTGAGAAATGCTTGTTCATCTCAGATTACCATTTTTGGATTGGTATTTCAGGGACGTGGATTGGTTTGAATTTGGGGGACATGATGTTTTTCAATTTTTTATGTGTTCTAGATATAAGCCCTCTGTCTGAGAGACAGTTGACTAAAATGCCTTTCCTTTCTGTGTTGGTGATTTCTTTTGTAGTGAAAAAGCTTTTTAATAAAATTAGATCCCAGTTGTTGATTCATTGAACTACTTCGCATGCGGTTTGCATTTTGTTCATAAACTCTTTGCCCTTCTCTATGTCTTCAAAGTAAGAATTCCATTGTTATAAAATCCTTTGAAACAATCACCTACATTAAAATCTATGTGTAACTATGCACAGTTTTTACTAATGATATTCCAATTCTGTCATCCAATTTGTCTTTCTTAGAGACAGTTTAAAAAAGAACTTGTGGTATATCCATGCAACTAATATAGCATTTAGTAAAATAAATCACAAATACATTCTATCTGATTCCTGTTATATAAATTTCAAAAGGCTGAAATATGTCCTGTGGTGCTTGTGCTTAGTGGTTTGTCTTTGAACAGGGAAAGGAACATGAGTTAGAAAATAAGGCCACATGGACATTTTCTTCTCAGTTCTTTTTCTTCTCCTAGGTGATGATTGTACACATGTATTCATTTGTCAACATTTATCTTTGTATTTATTATTTTCTAGTTTTATTTACAAAATTTGACTCATTTATACATTTTTTAAAAAGATTATTTTATTTGCTTCCTCTTCTTGGGAAATTTTCTCACCTCTGTAACTTAGATATCTTTTATATGTAAAATTTTTATAGTAACAAAGTTGTTTTGAGTACTAATTAAATGCAATATATTTGGGACAATGATCAACAGATATGACAAATAAATAAAAATCAGAGTTTAAAACCTAACAAGTTACTCAAAGTAGAAATATTATTAAAGAAACTTTAGTTTTTTAGTGAATATAATGGTTTAAACTAAAATTAAGTACATGTCTCTTAAAAGAAATTGTCTACAAACAAAGTGAATGCATTAGATAAACAGAATTGTTCGATGTATTCAGAACAAACACAATAAAAGAACAAAACACTGGATATATTCGAGATTACATATTAATGGGAGGGAGAGACTTTAAATGCAAGAAATAAATATATTGCATTGTGTGTGAAAGATCCTGAGTTTGAAAGCAGCCTAAGAACATAGACTGTCTCAAAAGAAGCTAGAAAGAAAGAAAGGGAGGAAGAGAGAGAGAGAGAAAGACAGAGAGAGAGAGAGAAGAAAGAAAGAATGAAAGAATGGAAGGAAGGAAGGAAGGAAGGAAGGAAGGAAGGAAGGAAGGAAGGAAGGAAGGAAATGAAAACAAAAGCAAGGATGAGGTGACCCTGAGTTAAATTTCTAGCGAGGAAATGAAAACTAAATAAACCAATAAACAACTAAGAGAAAAAGAAAAAGATAAGACACCTTCACTTTTAAAAGTGAAAATGAATTTTCCATTTAATAAAAAGGACGGGCAAACATTATCAATATATCACTACACGCATATATATGCCAGAAATAGAACTATATATGTGTGGGGACACATACATATTTGAAAAGTCTTAAAAATGAATTAAGATGTATCTTGTAGGAAAAGCACGCCGTGCAAAACATAGTGACTAAAAGAGGCAGAAACATGAGATCTATTAAGGGATTCCATGCCTAGTGAAAAAGGCAAACAGCAACCATGCTTTAGTCATGAGAAGATTCATGAATGCAGTTTAGTGGAGATACAAGAGAGTGGAGCAAGGGGTTTTCAGACCGTCAGTACTCGAATTAGAACAACATGCCACAAGGGGTTGTGGCAGAGGTTGCTATGCTCATGAATTCCTTTTTTTTTTAATTTGCTTCTAACAAAGAAGGGCTACATTTGTCTCTCCACCTGGATGCGGCCACTTGAAGATTTGTTGAGGCAGCAGGCTGGCATGGAAAAGTGAGTAATGCAGCAAATTATGAATGTTATTTCTTTTTCTTAATCATTTTAGATTAATCAGAAAGTGTTTTGCCTTATTAAGTAAATAAGTTCATATTTTTAAAGAAAAATCACTTCTTACAAAATGTAGTCAAGTTTAACATAGCAGAAAAATCAGGAAATTACCTTGTTCACAAACAATGTTCAGATTTAAGTAAGTTTCATAATAATGTCTATAGCAATTATTTCTTTTCCTGGATGAAATTCAGAATCATGGATTGTATTTAGTTGTTGTATCTCTTCCATTGTGATCATTTTTTTTCTGTGGATGGAGCTTAACAATTGTTTTAAGAGGACAGGTCAGTTCTTTGGTAGAATGTCATCAATTTACTTCTGTGTAATAGCTTTTTGTGATTAGATTTACAAGGATAATGTTGTATCTTTCACAGAATACTGTGTCTTACTTGAAATTGATGTTTTTCCCAATTCTGTTGATGCTAGGCTTGTTGTGTTAGTTCATGTGGTTTGATTCATATAGATAATGGTATTAATATCTTTCCTTTGCAATCAATAAGCAGTTTTTTTGGAAGAGAATTTGAAATGATAAAAAAACGCATATTCCTGATAAACCTCTGCCTCATAGTTTTAGAGTGAGACCAAAATGTTTCACTTGTATGTTTATTATTTGACCACACACAGTGGTCAGCTTGTAACAATTGACTGGAGTGTGGTGCTAGGTGTGGAAGGTCCACCTGAGAACTATGGCCAACAGCATAAAAAGAGAACGGGACGGGAAGATGGTGTGTTGTCGATTCTCCGGGAGAAGCTTAGCGTGCTGGCTTCTGTTCTTCACAGGAGAATCAGTCAGTGCTTTCAGCTTGGATGTCATCTCTTGGCTTCTAGCACAGGCTCTTTGGCTTCTGCTTTGCATCAGTCAACCTTACACCAGACTCTTCAGTCTTCCAGTGTAGATGCTTTAGATTTCTGTCAGAGACCTATCGCCCTCCTGATATGGACTTGAGGAACGCTGCAGAGAGCTCCAGACACCCTCTGCATGCTTCCTTATCCGACTCTGTGGCTGACCATCATAAGCTAGTCTTCTCATTTCTCATACATTTTATACCTCGTGTTCTATGTTTCTCTAGTAAACCCTGATTGAAACTTTAAGATTCTAAACTTACGTGATGTGCATAAATAGATCTTACATGATACTCATTCTTGATATAAAAGTCATATCTACTATTTTTATAACAAAAATTTCATAACAAAGTATTTTCCAGAATGACTAGGTAATAAAACAAGGCTCTACCCTGAGCAATACATTTTCATGTATGAATGTTCTTTCTATGAAGAATTTCATGGAATTATTTATTTATGAAATGCTGAAATAGACAGCTAATGCTAAGACTTCAAGTGAAAGACAATAGCTATGTTCTAACAAGAATTTGAAAGTGACATTATTTTAATAAATCTTGAAGGTAAACTCATTATGGCCTTCTGAAAATTGGTAAAATCCTAATAATTCTCTTCTTCATTTTCTTAAAAGAATAAATATTTAGCTCATGGTTCTTTAGTCTGAGAATCAGGAAATAAGCACTTGGAGAAGACAATTTGAATTACTAATGATAAACTGCTTTATATTTTAGTGTGTTAAATTATGTATACTCTATAAATATTACTACATGTTAATACACAAATTAAATTTGATATTATGAAAGTTTTCTCATGTGAAGCAACCCAAAAATAATCAATAAATCTCATGATTTTTTAATAAACAGAACACATGGATGCATGTACACAATAGGTTGTTCTAAATTAATTAATACATTATATTTTTGCCCATTATAACTGTGCCTTATTGTATTATTGTTTTAATATATATGTTAATAACACTTGTGTTGATCTAATTCCTTTTTGATGTATAGGACCATAATTTCCTGTCTCCATATTTTCATTCATGTAATTGCTTAGTGAGGAATTTATCCTTTTCTTTCTTCTTTTATGAACTACTTTATTTATGTGAAAACTCATCTCAAAAGAAATGAGATTTTTTTCTGGCCCAATCCTTCTTTTCCTTGTTTCTTTGTGTATGTTTGTGTCAGTATTTGTTCATAATCGTACATCTTGGGACCACAATCTAGTTGACCTTTGTGATCTATTAATTAGATTAAAAGCTACTTAAGAATAAATAGATATTATTCATCATTAAATTCACAATAAGACCAGAGGCAAATGTTCAAAGTGGGAGATTTGCAGCCCACAAGAAAATCAATGTTTGAGTCACTAAAGAAAATGCAGGTTTTAATGTTGTATAGCTATCATCAGAATTTTATAGTCAATGTTGGGAAATGTCTGCTTTCTAATTCCAGTGAATTAGCAATCAGAATTGTGGATAGACAATCCTCAAATTATGATTAATTGTAAATTTCACCGTGTATAATTGGCTTTAAGGAATTATAGAATACTATTTCCTTCTTCAATTCAGATAAAAATCTTCCTCTTGATAGTCAAGTCAATACAACTTTCTAAGCCTCACTTCACAATAAGTAATAATTTTATCTGAGAATACAAAGTGTATGATCTGTAAACCTGATAGTGCAAAGATGTTTTTGTGATTTTAAGATTTAATACATGAACATGTGTCTTCATGTACATTCCTGATTTTGATTAAAAATCAAAGATCATGTTCTATAATAAAGCCTAAAATCTTTGGTTACTTAAATATATAGGGTTCCCCTAAAATTCTATATTTAATTATGATCCTATTATCTGCTCAGTTAGCAGAAAATGATGTTCTTTGGACAATATGTAATGTACTATTAGATTTTTCTCAGAATAGGTGACACACATATCAATGTGGAACAAAATCTCTTTTGTGAAGGCCAAAATGCTAACTATTCTTTTTGTAATTCTTTTGTAATTAACAATAAAATTTTCTCTTCGTTATTCAAGATATTCTAATGCATAACTGTTATTATCGGAATCATTTTTAGTAGTGCACATGCTTTCAAGAATGAGTCACAGATTTTTAGTGATGTCTGTTGATGAATTTTCCACACAGTACGTTATTTTCTGAAACACAAATCAACCAAGCATTCATGTTTGATGAAAGTAAAACTCAAGAGTAGTGAGATAGCATGTGTGTCTGTATGAATTACCCAAACAAGATTCTTTTTCCAGTTTTCAAGGATAATGGCATCACATGTATTGAGAATCATTGTAAAGGCGGAGGAAAATTTAAAATCCAATGAATTAGAAAAACGATACATAATTTTATTAACTGAGAGTTATTCTTCACTGAGATCTGAGTTCTCTAAGCCATCTTGAGTCATTAGCTCTCCACCATTTTTCTTCTTTACATAAATATAAACAAATAATAACCAGAGATATTTTAAAAATTGCCTGCTTTGTGAACCCACATTTTTTCATCTCTTTGCTTTTCTTAGCATTTCTAAAATATCTAACAAATTGTAAGAAAACTTATGGAAAATTTTGATTGATAAACAGCCAATTAAAATGTACTAAAACTTTAAAATCAATTTTAATTAGTAATATCTTCTTGGCACATCTAAGAAGCATGACTCATTACCATTTGGAAAACTTTTAAAACTATCTGAAACTAAACTTGCCCGTGTAAGGTAAAGGCAGTACGCATCTGTCACACTTGATGAAAAACAAATTTGAAAAAAAATTAATCCTGGGAAGAAGAATAATTTCTAACTCATCTTTAAATATGATATTGAAATTTAAAGTATGTTACAGGATGGACTCTGAAAATAAATTATCAAACCCAAAGAGGTATAATAACTCATAAGCATGTTAAGTCATGTAATTACCAGTAAAGTCGGACTAAGGACATTTTTGTCAATGAGATATAGGAAAAAAATCTACAATGACAATAGAGAAGAGTTCCTCTTTTCTCCACACGCCCACTAACATTTATTACTGGTGAATTTCTTGACAATAGCCACTCTTTCAGGAGTGACATAGAATCTCAATATTGTTTTAATTCACATTTCTCAAATTGCCAGTAATGTTGAACAATTTTCACAAATTTATTTGCCTCTTCAACTTTTTCATCTGAGAAATGTGTATTTATATCAGATGCCCAGTTTTGGATTGGGTTTTAAATTTAGGGGATCTGATTTTTTTCATTCTTTGTATGATCCAGATATTAGTCTTTTGTCAGAGGAACAACTGGCTAAAATTTTCCCACTCTGTAGTTGGTCTTCTCACTTTGTCAGTGCTTTTTTTCTCTTCAAATCCTTTTAAAAAGATGAAATCCCCATTGTTGATTTGTCCTACTCTTTTCCATGAAGTTGGGTGGTTTTTTTTTGTTTTTTTTTGTTTTTTTTTGCTACTCTTGTGTCTCTAAGATTTCTACCCAAATTTATGTTCCAGCAAGGTTAGCATATGTTTTAGTATTTACATCTGATTTAATTCAATTTTAGTTTAGTGCATGGTGAGAGATTTGGGTTTAGTTTTAGTCTTCAGCATGTAAAAAGTAAGTTTTTCCAGTATCATTTATTAAAGAGGCCATCTTTCCTTCAGTGAACATGTATGGCCCCTTGATAAAAATAGGGTGGCTAGTTTTTGAGGACTCTCCACAGTGACTTCTACAGTGGTTGCACCATTCTGCTCTCCCACTGAGAGTGGAGAAGGATTCTTTTCCTTACAGTCTTGCCAGCATATAATAATCATAATTTCTGGAGTGAGATGGAATCTCAGTGTTCTTTTAATTTGCATCTCCTGAATGATCAGTGATGCTGAACATTTTTCAGATGTTTATATCCATTTGTACTTCTGAGAAGGGTCTATCCATTTCAGATGCTCATTTTTGTTTGGATTTTTAAATTTTGGAGGTATGATTTTTTTTTCAGTTCTTCATGTTTTAGATATTTGTCCTTTGAAGAGGTAACTGGCTGAGATTTCTTTCAGCACACTATGGTTATCTTGACCCAACTATTTCCCTTCTTGGTGACTTCACAAAAGAATTAAAAACATCATATCATGGTATATATATATATATATATATATATATATATATCAGTTTATAGCAGCACAGTTTGCTATAGGTAATTTTGGGGAACAATCCAATGTCCATCAACTGACAAATAGATAAAAAGGATATGGATTTTTTATACAATGAAGCACTACTGAAACACAAATAAGGACATGTTTGAGACATTCACAGTTAAAAGGATGGACCTTGTGACCATACTGTTTAGTGAAATAAAATCAGACACATATGTGTAAATGCCACATTGTTCTCTGGTCTGAGAAACTGAAAGAGTAAATAAGTATCAAAATATGTAATAGAAATGGTAAGTAATTGTTCAAAGAGAAAGGACATTTGGAGGGATGGAAAGGAATAGAAAAAATGAGAAAAAATGGATAAAATGGTAGAAAAATTTTGTACATAAGGGTAGAGGAGTTAGTGAAAGGGAAAAAATGGAAAAGAAAGAAATACCAAGATATATGATATACAGGTACAAATTCCCTATGATGCATGTGATTATTATGCATTTCTAAATTTTACCAATAAATTTAATTATAAAAATTTTTTAAAAACCTGAATAAAATAAGGCAGCTGAGTGTATTTGGACTTGTTTTGAGGACTGGTGCAACCACTGTAGAAATCAGTGTGGATATCCTTCAACAACTAAACTTAGAGGTTCATTTAACCTGGCAATTTCCATTCTTGGTACCTTCCAAAAAGAATTAAAAGCATCATATCAAAGCGATATATGCATACTCATCTTTAAAGCAATACAATTTGCAATAGCAAATCTTGGAAACAACACAAATGTCCATCAATGATGAATGGATAAACAAGATGCTTTTTTAAATACACCAGAATGTTAGCCATAAAAAGAATAAAATCGAGACATTTATAGCTAAGTGAAATACATTGTACATTCATAAATATCACATCATCTCTCTGGTATGAGAAACTGAAAGTATAAATAATAACCAAAATGTACAGTAGATATTATAAAATAGGAAAGAAGTATTCAAAAGAAAGAGAATCCAAAGAGGGAGGGAGGAAAAGTCAAGATATATCAGGGACAGGTACAAATTTCCTATGTTATCAAATATAACATATAGGTAAATAGCATCAATAAAAATACAACAAAAGATAGGTCCTTAAATCTGTAACTTGTATCACCTAACTTGACTAAATGATTTTTTAAAATCAAGTGTTCATTTTTGCTATATTCTACAGAGATGTACTCATCAACAGATTCTAAAATAAAGAGTATGATGCTCTTCGTATTTTACATTATCTCCTGAAACAATGTTTTAAAATGCATATTTCTATGTATTTTTATATAGCCAATTCCATTATATAAGCTAGAGATGACTGATACATGGCTTCTCATCAATAACTGTTTGATCATGTTAATAAAACAATGCACCACCATCTTCTTTTCGTCAGTCTTCTGCATTTTTATCAGAGGGACAATGCTCTTTCTTCCTTCTCCCTTTTTGTTTCTGCCTTTTGTTTGTCTTCCTCTTATATTTTTTCTTAAATGACGTAAAACGTATATTCATTTAATAAAATTTTCTCACTGTAATTTAAAATATCTTGGCACAGATTTAAGGGCGGGATTTTTCATACTAAGCCTCAGAGTGATGAGAAATATGTGAGGCTCATGGAGTGCATATACAGCTTTGCAGTCTTGTTGAGGAATATTTTGCTGAGGGCATGGATTTTCAGGAAGATCTATTAGAGGGAAGGTTCACGTGGTTTTGGGTGGGACTTTTTTGGTCTGTTTCCCACGATATGTTCAAAAAACACCGGGAGACAATTTGCGGTGTCATAGCTTTGGAAGAAGTACTGCTGGTCCCTACTGGGTATAGACCAGGCTACTGCTATTCAAAAAACAGCTATGTTACAACACAGAATAATCCAGCCCCGACTGTGAAGAAATTTTATCTGCCAGCTGTTTGCTAGAGCAACATTTTGCTTTAAAATTATTTTTCTTGTGTGCTTAGGGGTCTATTGTACTCTAAAGTTTTGAATGGGACTACTGCACCACATGCCCCTGAAGCCAACAGTTAATCTCTTTATTTCTTTAGACCCAAAAGGTAAAGGTATAAAATATGGGGAAATTATGCCAACAACACAAACACAACATTAACCTTTAAAAGAAAGTGAATCACAAGTTAATTAATAAGCAAAAAGTTCATTTGGGTTGATCAGAGTTGCAAATTAGGAGACACAAATTGTGCACAGGATGAAAAAATGCTCCGTCTCACAGAGTTCATGCAAATTTGTTTTGTTTTGTTTTGATCTTGGGAATTGATCTCATGACCTTGTGCTTGCCAAGCAGAGAGTGTGCTGCTCAGCTACGTCCCCAGGCCCTTCAAGCAAGTTTTAAACCAAAACTACAGCTGGGGATAAGATTGCATCGTTGTTTCCAAGAAATAACAGTGATCTGAATGAGACAACACAGTGTGTATTGAGAAGGGATTAGATAGCATAAAGAACACATAAAAAGGTTTTCAGAGAAGGACAGGGAAGGACAAAAAACAGAAATTCTTGGGAAAAGTCAGAGTCATGGCCTGGATGACTCTGCTGTCTATAATAGACTGGAATGTTCCACTCTGGGGAAAACTGTAGTTCTGGGTACAAAAACTAAAGATGGAACAGTTGCACAGAGTCAAAGTTTAATTGGAGGCAGAGATGACTGAATTCTTGTTTGTCGTATCCTCACATCCTAATATTTTGAAGTGTTTTAACCTGACTTTATCTCTTTTGCTTTATTGTTCTTATAAAGCTCACCCTTTAAAATTGTCCATTTATCAAATACTGTATATATTCAAATAATTATGCTGTTTCCAGGTGGAATGTAAAGACACAAATATCAGGCTGTTTGTTTGATTTTCTCCCCACCTACTTTCTTCTGTTCTTTCTCTGCTTTCACCTTTACAACCCAAATTTTATCCTTTTTATACTACAAGATAATCATTTTTCAGTTCCCTTGCCTTACGGGTGTGTCTTAATTCCGCTTCTCATTTTGATATGCATTAAAATGTAACATTAAAAAATGAATTAAGATTTTACATTAGCTTCACTTTAAAGGAGACTTCTAGAAGCACAATGCTTTGATCAAAGAAGAGATTTTAATGAAGAGAAACTCAGGTAGCAAAGCATGCCAGTGGAGAGAATAAATCAGTGCAAGCAGACATTTCCACCCCCATCCGAAAGAACCGTCTACGACATAAAGCACATCAGGTAATTTTAGTGAAGAAAAATTACTTACGTTTTTCAGAGTCATTAAAGTGGACTATAGCATGTACTACATCTCAATGCTGTTCAAAGTTATTTACATGAGTGGTGGGCTGGAGATGAATGAAGAGAAGGACAAATTATTAATGTGATTTCTGCTGTTTTTAAGGAAGATAATTGCATTCTAACTTTAGCTTTTTGGAGCAGTCAAAAAAATTTCTGATTCTAATCTTTTGTCAAAATGTTTGCAAGAGACTTTTACTTAAATAGATAAAAAATCAGCTATTGAATATTGACTTTAAATAATTATCTCAAAACTCCATTGTTATTACTTTTATTTTGATTCACCCAATTATTTCACATATCATGTACATTATTTTACAGCATTTATTGCATTTTAACTTTACATAACACATTAAAAGTAGTTATGCATTTAGCTCAAGGGAAGAGCATGCACTAACATATTTGCTGAGAGATGCTTCATGACCTGTGCATTAGAACATATTGGAAGTGACATATAATACATGAAAGGGAAATAGCCAAGAATGTAATGCTGTTTATTTTTATAATACAATGTACACTATATACCATGAAATGGTTTATAACCACTTAGTCACAAACAATAAAAGAGAGAGAAATTGTAATTTAAGAGATAAAATGGGACTATTGAGTAAATTTACAATGAAAGTAACAGCTAAGAAAGCCTCTTTCAAGATTTTGGATGGGTTCAATCCCAGGTGCCAAAGGAAAAAAACTGGGAAACACTTAAAAGATCTATGTCTGGTAGATACAATCTTTTCTTTAAATTTCCTTTATGTTTTTCTATAGATTTGGAGATTTTGTTCACTTATTACAGCATTTTATAACAACCGATAAATATAAACTAATTCTACCTAATAGGTATTAAAATAATTTTTCTTTTAAGAAAACATTTCCAATAACAATATTTAAAGAACTGAGCTCAGACTGAGCTATGGGATGATTCTGATTTTGTTAGAATTTGACCTCAGTCTCATACTTGGATGATTTAAAAGACTAGCAAATAAGTGGGAAATATATGAAGGACAACACAATATTACCTTATTTCACCTCCTCTAATGAACAGCAAAATAGCTTTACATTATTTGTTCTGCAGATAGTTCTTCTTAACCTCCTCTTTTATAAAAATGCAAAATTGTATTATATATTCAAACATTTAATATGGCTCAACAAGATCCACAGACATAAGATATTCAATTCATTGAGTCTTACCCCAATTTATTTTTCTTATTTTGTCTTACAACTATCATAAAACAAATTTCTGCACACTCTCTGTGAGGATCTGCTGAGAGCTGTGTAGCTATTAGTCTCTAGCTTTAAAGCTGATAAAACTCAAGACTCTGTAGCGCTCAGCCTCACAATTTTGAGGTACCTGGAAATCATGTAAAAGGTTTTGTCTTGGATACTCAAGGTAAAGTTCAGGCCTAGAAAATAATCTAGAAAGTTGCTTAAACATGAAAAGCATAAAGCCAGATAAGGTTACTGAAAATAGACTAGCAGAGTAAGACCAGAAATTTTCAACATAGCGATAATTACATCTTTTGAGTTCATTAGGCTAGCAACTGAGAAAAGGCCATGGACAGCCGATGAGGATGGAATCAAATCATTTATCAGGAATGTAACTGAGGCTGCATGTACCTAGATGCTGTTATGAGGTATCCATGAGGACATAAGATTGACATGTGTTCTGAAAGATTTGAAATCAATCATAAGATCATTAAGGCGTAAGTATGAGGATGTAGAATTTGAAGTCTGATTGAAGAGGGTTCTTATATAGATAAAATCAAAACTAAAACAGGACTATTGTAGGTGATCAAATGCCTCCTCTGTCTCTGTCTCCCTGTCTCCCTGTCTCCCTGTCTGTCTGTCTGTCTGTCTGTCTGTCTCTCTCTCTCTCTCTCTCTCTCTCTCTCTCTCTCTCTCTCTATATATATATATATATATATATATATATATATATATATATATCTATCTTTTCTTTTTCTTTTTTAATGACTAGTGGTGCAGGCCCATAATCTCAGCAGGAGTATCAAAACTTCCAGCACATATTGGGAAGTTTAGGAATTCAGCAAGACCCTGACTCAAAGTAAAAATATTGAAAGTTTGAGGATGGAGCTCAGTATGAATGACCTGTGTTCAATCCCCAGTCATCTCCATATGCAAAGAGTGATGCTATTACAAAGTAGAGTACTTTACACAGTATTTTTTCCTAATTATCCAAATGACTTTACAGAGTCATTGGATAGTGTCTGACACATTCTTTCTGGCTGGCAAAAATATCTGTAGTAAACTGATGTAGGAAACCTCAGTATTGTAAGACATAAGTTCACACATTAATACTAAAACTAATAAATTCTAATAAAAATTTTAATACATTACTATAATTAAGCCAAATGTTATTTAAATGGAAAAATTTCTGAGTCATCAATAAATTATACACATGAATAAAGACTATGGATTTGTATAATCTAGATACAAAAAATTAAATAATAATACATTTTGAATAATATTGTACACATGTGAATATTTAAACAGAATGGAATCCCTTAAGTGGGCTTTTTTTGCAGTGTGTGTATTCCTTTGTATGCAAGATAAGGATATTTCAAGGATGTAGGAAAGGGTAGGACATTTATTAAATGATGTTTGAATGCTTGATTTTATGTTTTAAATGAAATAAAATAACAGTTAATCCTTCAAAAAGTAAATATGCAAATAAAAAGCACAAAACCATAAAAGAATTAGCATTAAAATATGGGTGCATTTATTTTACATCACAAGGGAGAGTTCTTGCATGGGGAGGGGCAGGGGCTCTATATTGCATTATATATGTAATTATATAAGGTGTATAATAGAAATCAGCACATGTAATCCAAATGTGAAAGTTATTAGAAATAGAACACTTACTTCAGTCATTAATACTGACATATAAATTAAAAATAGATGAATTAATCCTTAAGATAGGGCAAAGTATGGTAACTGAGAATTTATAAAGTAGATATTTGAATTCCAAGATACGTTTTCTCAAACCAAGTTTCAAAGATTGAACCAATCTGTTTCATCAGTTCAGGTGCAAGATGAATTGAACAAATCCTTGTGCTGCTGCTGCTGCCAGTGTACAATGTCTCAATATTTCTTGATTTTTTGAAATAAGCTTTGAAGTTTACCTCAAGCACAGAAACAAAACAAAACCAAGCAAAGATTCTTTGTGACATTTATCCTAAATTGAAGAATTTTTCTCATGATAATCATAAATATACTAACATAATAACTATCAAATAATATAATATAGAAAGTTTTCAGAATTAGAATACAGTTAGCTTGAAATGTGGCCACATATAATGTTAAGTATTAATAACACAAAAATGCCGAGAATATTATAACATGAAAGATACAATATAATGGGAAATATAGTAATATTCATTTTACCTTCATATTTATGTGTACACACATGTACATACCAAAGATAACTCTGTATAATTAAAGACTCATTTTAATTTTTATGTGATATTTTTATAGATTGTCCATATTCACATAATTAATAGTCTAAATTTAGATCACAGAGATTAGAATCCACACTCCCCCATACCATATTATGTATGCTAATTATAGAATTAGTGAGAATGTGAAATTTTATTTTTTCTGTTTCTAGATGATAATCTTGAATTTCATGACTTATGTTTTCTACTGCTGACAACTGAGAAAAATGCTGACTCCATTTTCATATTTAGCTACAATTGTTCAGGAACTGTAGTAAGTATTATTTGCATGCAGATTTCTCTCTCTTAAGATTTCTTTCTCATATATATATATATATATATATATATATATATATATATATTCAGGGTCAATTTAGGGCTTTGTCAGCAAAAACATCTGGAAACTGCTTCTTTCCTTATCTTAAAATAGCTATAAAACAGAGAAGATAGTACAATTTAGCAATCAGAAGCGAGGAACAATGACACTTGAACTGACAAAACTAAGAAGAAACTAAGGAAAAGGAAATATAAAAGTCTTTCAGAACAAGAAAGAGCTACTTTAGATATAAGAAATAAAATTTCTTTATTCAAATTGCTCTCAATAAGGTAAAGTTAATCCAGTTTAGGAATTTAAAATGTACTGTGGGAAAAGCAAAGAAGAAGAAGCTTGAGCATGACAGCTCATCCATGTAGTGCTGGGACTGGGAGGCTGCGGTAGAAGGATCATGAGTTGCAGGGCAGCCTGGGTTGCAAAGAGAGTTTAGATTGCCTAGATTTTGTTTTAAGGGAAAAAAAGCAAAATGTCATTAATACTGAAACAATAAAATGGTATCTGATATGGTTGTGTCTAGATGTCCCCCCAGAGCCTCATGCAGTCATGGTGTTGTTTCAGTGTGTGACTGACTCGTGGTGCAATGCTTGGATTAAAGGTGCTAGGACTGAGGGTGGGAGAGGGCTGGATCACTACAGGGATTGGTTTGGCACCACCATAATCTGGGTGCACCCAACACAATAGGAGGGACAGAAAGAGGGAGACTTGGCTCCCTGTCCGGCAGCTGCTCCCACTCCTACTCTGCCCCCTCTTTCCCTTTTCCTCCCTCTCTCCTCTCTTTCCCCTATCTCCCCTCCTTCCTTTCTCTTGTTGCTTTTGCTGTCTTCTACTGTCATAAACTGTTGCCTCTCTGCCATGTTCCACCCTGCCTTGGAGTCAGCCACGATGGACTGAAACCTCTGTAAACTGTAAACTAAATAAAAATTTCCCCTTTTAGTTTCAGGTGTCAGACATTTTTTCAGCATTAAGAAAAGTAACACAGTATCAAACTTCCACACAAAGTGTTTGTATGCATAATAGTTATCAATTGATATGTATATCAACCCTTTTATTTAAACATACTGTTTTAATTAGCATGCAAATTTCATGAAGCAGTGAACTTGTCAGTTTCTTAGAGATAAGGAAATATATGTAGAATAGATTAATTTGCATACCTCTTGTTATGGTTGATATAGTATGTCAACCTGAGGAGTTTTAAAGTTTAACTAAGAGACTTATCAGGCAGCCAGGACCCTTACATCCTAACTTTGTAAATATCCTTATCCGGTGAAAGAGAAGGGCACAGAAGTTTTTTTGTTTTGTTTTGTTTTGTTTTTATTTAAAGAAATATTAAAAAAAAAAACAGAAAATAGGTAGAAATAGTACATACATTCAGAGGGAAAAAAAAAAAAGAGTAAGAAATCACTAGTTGATGTTGTCGTTTTACAAATAGTTGTGCAAGGTACAAAAATGGAACATGTAAAGTGGGAATTCAAACAGAGAGACTGCAAAAAGTTCTAACCAACTGTCCAACAAAAACTTAGTAACATGGTTGTCAATCCTAACATTTAAACATACATGCAGTTATCCATATCTTCATTTATGTTTAGATGAAACAAACTAAAGCAGGTTAAAATCATTTTGAAAAAAGAATAATAGTATTGCTGGATTTCACTTCATGACACTCCATGATCAGCACTGGGTACTATAGCATCTTCTTTTTAAAACTAAATTTAAAGAAAGACTAAAAAAACAGAAAATGGGTAGAAATAATACATAATTTCAAAGAAAAATAAACAGTAAGAAATCACTAGTTGAGGATTACAGATTGTCTTCTTACAAATAGTTATTGGGATTCAGACAGCAAGATTGCAACCAGTACTGTTCAACTATCCAACAAAAACTTAGAAATATGGTTATCAATCCTCTACACTTAAACATATATGCAGTTACCCATATCCTCAATTATGTTGACTTTCAATAAACCCAAGCAGGCTAATATCACTCTGAAAAAAGAATAACACTATTGCTGAGTTTTACATTATGACACTCCAGGATCAGCACTGGGTATTTTAGTGTCTCCTTTTCTTCAAAGTATCTGGTCATTTCATCAATTGTCATAAGATCAGTTCTCATAAACTGTTTATAGATTCTACATATACATGGGTCTTAACATGTATTTTTTTTTTTAATTTTGACAGTAGCAAATATGCAACAGTGCAAGACAGAAGAAAGCCAATCGAGACAATGCAGTTATTTTGGTACAGGATTTCACAGTAGGATACTGGGATAGTAGTACTAAGTACTATGGTATATCTCTTTAATTTAACAATAGCTATCCAGTCAATTACGTATTGAAAAATCAAACCAAAAATACAACATTGTAAAACCAATTGAGAATACTGAATAGAGCAAAAGAAATATAATAAAAAGTGAAAACAACCTATGTCTTCAAACAGAAAATGAACGAAATCCCCCATATTTGCTCTACTGCATATGGTCATCCTCCCCAGAGATGTTGAAATATCTATCCCCAGTAGGTAAGGGGGGAGGGGGCAGGTGGGGGAAGGGTGCTTGATTTTCAGCTCCCATGGAAGTTGGCTAACAGGTAATGGTTCTTCTCCAGGCCCAAGCTGCAGGTGCTTATCAAGAGGGCAGGTGAATAAGCTGCCTGAGTCCCTTCATGGCTGGAGCTCTGGAGCTCTGTTCTCCTCCTGGCCTACATTACAGACACTTACCAGGAGGGTGGGTAAATAAGCTTGTTTTGAGAGTGCTACATCTACCTTGGGAGTTAGGGTGGCCTGTGTCCAGTATAAGGGAGGAAAAAAGTATTGCTCTGGCCCCACTCTTGCACTGGCTGATTTTTTTGACTGCTGCCTTGAAGTGTTGCCCTGGTGACATGTCACCCTGCCTTGCAACCCACTGATTCCGGACTGAAACCACCACAAACAGTGACCTAAATAAACCTTTCCTTCCTTCGTTTTAGGTGTCTGAAATTTTGCTACAGCCATGAGAGAAAAGTAACAAAGACACCTCTATTGTAACTTGCCTTATTGTCAATGTGTACTAATTTTTGAATTCTATTAACAAATTTTTTTTAGGATTTGATGAGACCATTCCTCCCTGTTCCCTAAATTCTCATACAAGTTCTATTTTATCCTCCATGAATTCTTCACAAAAGTAAAAATCAATCCTTCAGTCAACACTGAAAGTTTTAAGTTCTCATATCATATATATGAAGAATTTATGCATACTAATTAATTATTAGTATTATGACAAGTAATACCACATCAATAACTTTCTGAATTCTAAGCTCTATCATTCTTTTACTCTAAAATTCTTATGGACTTTCAATGCACCCCAAAGCATATCCTACAGGCCAGTCAGCAGTTGTGCAACCACTGTCACTGCCATCTGAATTGAAAAGGTTAACAGACATTAGCAAATATTATTATGTTATTTTTATTAACAAATGAAATGAGGTATACTTAGAATGAATGTTCTTGAAGATTCTGAAAAGTCTGAGAAAGGAGATACCCTTGATATTTTAGGAGAAAAAATGCAAGTAAGTTTGGGGAGGAACTTTTGGCAACACAACATTCTTGAAAACAGAAGGATCAGTTATCTCTGAAAACCCTGTGTGGAATCTTCCTAACCTTGTGGTTACATTCATAACTTAGTTCTTGTTCTTCCAAACTTTCTTCTCTCCAGAGGTATATTCTGAAGGATGAAGAGAATAAAATCACTTTAGGAGACAATGAAAATATTAGGTCCAAGCCACATGTGCAAATGTTAAAAATGCAACTGAGCTAGGCAAAAATGGTCAGGAAGAGATACCAATGTAGTTGGGAGGAAGGAGCAGAAAGAAATGTCTGAAGCAAAGATCAGAAATGCTTCCCAGTATTCATTCCAGAAAATTCTATTCTATTCAGGGCCACAGTTGGAACAGAAAACGTACTCTGTCTCTTTTCCCTCTTGGTGAATAACATTTTTTATTCTGAAGATGAACTATAGGTGGGAGATAGAAACTTAGACTGATTTAACAATAGAGCTAAGATCCAACTCTTCTTCAGTTTACTTCCTTTTCTGTGCTGCTCCTGGCCTATCTGTTAAACTTACATGTTGTTTTACTACATAGAGTTGGCTTTTAATGTCTTGAAAGTCAAGTTTTTTAAAAAAGTAGCGTTAGTATATTTGATTATATTTTTAATTGTCTTTGCTCACTATGTTTTACTTTAAGAATTGAAAAACTTTGCACGGTTTTAAAATTAGGTATTGATCTCTATGAAAGAATCACATAGACAAAATCTAAAGCTGAAATAGTGAAAATAAATGTCTTTATAAAAGAGGGAGAAAATTTAAAATGAAAGGCAATATTTCCCATAAATATCGTTTACCTGTTATAGGGAATGAAAACACCTTAACAGATGGTAAAACTAATGTAAAAATCAACTGAACCTTCATGCAAGAGGAAATTTAAAATATCAGAGTTATACTTTATTGCTGCAAAAAAATAAAATAAAGCTATGTACAATGTTCACTAGAAAAACGCTGTTAAAGATCTGTAGTATTTCATATTTGGAGAAGAACAATCTGTATTTAAGGAGCAACTCTAGATATATACATTTTTTGAGTCACTTGGGTCATGGGATTTAGAAGCATTAATGAGATTTAATTATCAAACATGTAAAGAACAACTCTTCATTCACAAGGAAATGGAAGAGAAAGAAAAGAAAGAAAGAGATTATCAAAAGGTAGGTTTTCACAGGTCTAAGAATTTCTAAAGCAGAAGTTGGTGGAAGAAACAATCAGAATTGACAAGCCTTACTGAAAAAGTCACTACTAAATTACTTTTCTAAAGCAATAATTACGGATTATATATATATATATATATATATACACACACATAAAATCTAATTTTATCTTCACAACTTGACACAGAAATTTGCTACCTAATTTACTTGAAGAAGGAAAAACAGGAACACAAAAGTTAAGGAATAAGGGGAGACCAGAGAACATGGCGGACAGACAACAGCAACTACCAGAGGCTCTCTGAAAGGTTCGGCTCAGAGGCCAGAAATAATGCGGACTAGGGAGACACGAATCAGTAGAGATATGCTCTGCTGACTCAGGAACGAACTGGGCTGAGAGAATCCAACTTGGAATACAGTCCTGGCGCTAAAATAGGAACAGAAAAATCTCGGTGTGGAGGCTCGACTCCGCGCCATCGGAAACCGGTTTGGATTTCCCGCCGTGCGGCGGCCGGCTATCTCCACAGCGGCTCAGCAAGGAGAGACGCGCCGAGCTCTGGGAGCGCCGAGCTCTGGGAACGGGAGAACGGAGTCGAAAAAAAAAAGGACGGACAGAGGTGTACACGAAAACTGACTGGTGGCGAGGTGAGTGAGAATCTGACCCCCCACCACAGTTTGACTCTAGCGGAGATCTCTCTGGGCGCCATTCCCCTCTCGGACGGGATTGGAGAAAAGTGCCTGGCCTGAGTGACGCTGCTGGCGGACTCTCTAGGCTAGACTAGCCTAACCCAGATCCCAGAGCCGGACGATGGCCCGGAGGAGCGACTGACTTCCGCGTAGGCTGCCTCCTCCGACTCCCTGGTGCGCAGCGGTGGGCGGGAACAACTAGCCAGCGCAATTTGATCAGGCTGTGGCTGACAGGCAGGGAAGCCGGGCCTCCTTTGTAAGATTGCATTTTATAAGGAACAAAAAATATGGGGAAGGGAAGCAACAAAAAAAGCTCCTCGGCCCCCAATCCTGAGAAACAGGCAATAATGGACGCCGCACCAGTATACATTAAGCACCATATTGAGAGCCTCATAGACCAATTCAGGAATGAAGTTATCAATGATCTGAAGCTAGAAGTATGCAGAATAGTTAGAGAAATGCTAAACACCACCCAGGAAAAAACAGATGGTGGAATGGAAGAACAGAAAAAGAGGGGAGAATTGCTTGATGGAGAAAACAGAGAAAGCATTGAGTATGTGAAGCAGGTTCAAAGGGACTATCAAGAAATTAATAAGTCTATACAAGACTGGCATAACAGCTTGAAAGAAACTAAAGACAGACTATCTGAACTGGAGGGCAGACTTGAAATATGGGAGAATGAAATGAAAAACTTCTTAAAAATAACAAAGAAACAAACAGCAATAATACAAAGACAAGAAGATGATAAGAGGAGCCACCACTTAAGGATTAAGAACATAGAAGAAGAAGTAGGGACACAAACAAATGAATTACAAAAGCTACTCACAGAAATAATCCAGGAGAATTTTCCTAATTTAGCAAAAGGTAAAGATACTCAGCTGTATGAGGCATACAGGACCCCAGCTACCTACAACCCTAACAGAGAAACACCCAGGCATATAATAATAAAAATCCCAGAAATTCAATACAAGAACAGAATATTAAAAGCTGTAAGAGACAAGAAACAGATCACTTACAAAGGAACACCCATCAGAATTACAGCAGATTTCTCTTCACAAACCATCAAATCACGAAGAGCATGGGGGGAAATAATTCAAGCTTTGAAAGATAATAATCTCCAGCCAAGATTGAGATATCCTGCACAACTGTCCCTGGAAATTGATGGAAAAACGAGGTGCTTCCAGGATAAAGAGGAACTGGGGGAATTTGCAACCACCAATTCAACTCTACAGAAAGTATTGCAGGATATTCTAAAAAAAGAAAAATACAAAGAACCCAGAAATAGTGGCAGGGAGGCCACAACGAATGGAGCAGAGAACAAAATGAAGAAGACAAACTGACAGCTACTGACAGAAAAAGAGCTCAACAGAAATGAGACAGAGAAGATTGGATGATAGGAACAGCTATTTTTGAGAAAATGACATCTTAATAGGTAATGCTGATTCAGTACCATCTTGTTTTGAAGTCTCATCTAGCTTTTGTTCTTCTGTCTCCAATGGTCTAACCAGGTTGTATCTTATTGGATTTTGTTATGTACGTTAGTATAAGCAAAAACCTTTTAAAGACAAGGAGATTATACAGAGACCATTGTTCATTTTCTGTTAGTCAATTCCAAATACTCTATAATGCTGTCATTCTCTTAAATGGTTTTACATTGTTTTGATATACTTAATGCTACAGTATATGAAGTTGTACTCAAGGACTTCAGGGAGGGAGTCAATATGGTAACTATTTTTAAGTCGGAAATATCTGGTGGTGAAACACTATTCTGCTTAAAAGGTTATGTTTTGATCTGCCCTGTTTCGCTGTTATGCCCTCTTTTTCTTTTTCTCAATCTCCACTCCATTATATACTTTCTTATTGTTATCCATTTAATTAAAGGGAAAAATATAGCAGGATATAATATAGTAACCCACTTTGACTTTCTATTTTCTCGATTTGAAGCCCTGTATTACTCTCACCATCTTGTTTTTGACTGAGGTTCCTCTATTCTGTTTTGCTGAATAGTATCAGGTTCGAAAGTTTAGGCATCAGCTGAGAAGATAATGAGATTCATTATAACGCCCATTCTCGTTGACTTCTATCTACTTTTGAAAACCTACAATATCTCCAATGTTTTGGTTTTGTCGGTTTTATCCTTTACGGTTTTGTTCAATAGTATTACAACTAACGATATAGGCAATTCTATTAGAAATAGCGGGAGGCATTAGGGTAACCATTGTTGATCACCTTGTATTATGTTTTTATATTATCTATTATATCCACCCTTTTGACTTGACCGATTCTGTTCTGTCATGTCACATTTGGTTTTACTCTCTTCCAAAAAAGCAATAAGAACAGTGGGAGCAATGAAACCCAAAATGTGTAATAGTCACTGTACAAAAGAGAGGAAAAGAAAATGCTCTAAACTATATAACTGCATGTATATTTAAATGTATAAGACAGAAAATGATATCACAGAGTTCTAATGGATCATTGAACAGAACTGTTTGCAGTATCATTGCTGGAATGTCCACTCTACAAACTTTAATTCTGTGACTTGAACAATTATTTCTAAGATGGCAATATGTAATCTATTAACTAGTGATTTCCTACTGCGCATTTTTTTTCTTCTGTAAATCTGTATAACTTGTACCCTTCACTGTTTTTTTTTTCTTTTCTTTTCTCCTTAAATAAAAATTAAAAAAAAAAAAAAATAAAAAATAAAAAAGTTAAGGAATATGTTTCAAATCAGAAGCAGTGAGTGGTAGAACTGTTACTTAATTCCATATAGTCTGGCAGCAGAATTAAGAACTTGATGCAATTTATAAAACAAATGTTCTCATCAAGGCAAGTACTGAGAAAAATTTATATAAATCTACTTATCCCCTTAAAGTTTAAAAAAATTTACTTTCCGTGAACAATTTTCCACACAAATCTTGAGTAACTCCATAGATCTTTACAAAATAAAAAACAAATAGTAAGAACTTTCCTCCAAATAAATGCAAGAGCATTTACTAGGCAACATATGATTAGTGTCAACTTCTCTTAATGCTTTGGCAAACAGCAAATTACTTGCAGACTTGCAAACAGATGCTTCAAAATGCACCTCTGACAAATGAAAAATTGCATAAGTCTAGGATCAAAACATACCTAATTTCATGCCTGCTGCTGATTCGGCCCTGGATAAGTGAGTACCATTTTACAGAGATAATAGAGGCCTGTTCTCTGGCATAATGCCACTGTATTCTTTTAGAAATGGGCACTTATTTTGTAGTATCAGTATTGACAGAAATGTCTCCAGGGGTTCTTAAATGAAAAACTTAATAACAACAATGCAACAGAACTCATTCATTTGATTAGGCTTCATTTAACAGCCAAACATAATCACTTATTTTGTAAGTGCTCCCTCCGTATATCCAGTCCTCCTTATTCCGTAAGTCCTTGACTATTTTTATTGCTTTCTGTCCTTTGTGTGGCACAACACTTAACACAGAATAAGCAATCAATAAATATTTATTTATTGAATGATAAAAGACTGCAATAAACTTTTGGTGAAAGAGCATAAAAGTATTTCAATAGAAACTACTCCACTGAAATCAGAAAAACCTGACATTTAAAAAATTGTATTGAACATAAATTTACTTAAAATTTAATAATTGATAAAGCTCCATACTCCTCAGTAAGTGATCATTCTTTCAATTTAACAAACATTAGAGAATGTCTTTCATTTTTTTTATGTTTATGTCTTTAAGAAAATTTTACATCCCTAGCTTTGCTGCCCAGCACTTTAAGCCTTGTTTGGATTGACTGTCCTTATCATTTAATGAATCCTTTATGACAATTACAATACAATTAACTTAGCACACAAATACATAAAGATCTAAAGTCTTTTTCTTTCTTTTTTCCTTTTTTTTTTTTTTTTTTTTTTTTTTTTTGTCTTTTTTGAGGCAGGGTCTTCCTATGCAGTTCTGGCTGGACTTGAGCTCACTTTGTAGCCCAGGTTAGTCTCAGATTAACAACATCCTCCTGCCTCAGTCTTCCAAGTGCTAGGATTTCACACATGTGCCACCATACCCAGATAAAGTTTCTTTTTGACAATCAGAAGATAAATAACATGTTATGTTTTAAATTCGTTTAAATTTTTGGGTGGGATAAAATTAATTTTATTGGTACATTGTAGATGCACGTAATGATCACATTCATCATAGGGAATTTGTACCTGTACACAATACATTTTGATTCTTCTTTTTTCCCAATCTGCTCCTCTCCCTTCAACCTCTTTTTCCTCCTTATTTACAAAAACTTTGTTTTGACTTTTCATTTTATATCCTTCTTTTCCTTCCTTCATTTCCTCTCTCTAGTTCTCTTTCCCATTTCAACACTTTCTTCCTATTTCTTAATATCTATTATACACTTTCATTCTTACTACTCTTTCAATTTCTCACAGAAGAGAAACAACGTTATATTTAAATGCATGTGTCTGATTTACTTTACTGAAGAGTATGGAAAAGATAACACATGGAGGCTCTGCAAAAAGAACAAAAGGGAGAAGCAAAATTGAAGGCCCTTTGTGTCCCTTGTATTGCATATAAACTGCCTGCTCCAGGGTGGGTGTAGCACTCACATCCATAATCCCAGGATTGGATCATGAATAAATCACAAACCCTAAAGTCTGCCTCCATGATTTCATGGGGCTTTGGGGAATATCTAGACACAAAGCATAATATTCTGCCCCAGACCCTCAAAGACTTATGCACATCCTTTTAGGCAAAAGAGAGTTAGTTCATCTCCAAGATTTAAGGCAAACTATTAGCTGTGAGTACATGTATAAATGAAAAGTTAAATACTTGCCACATTCAATGGCACAAGATAAACATTACCATTGCAAAAGGTACAAACAGCAATACAGAGGATTGGGACCAAAGCAAGTCCAAAACCCAGGAAAGCAAATATTAAATCCTGTAGTTTCATGTGCCGCATCCAAGGCAACATGTGGCAAGTTGTGAGCTCCAAAAGGTTTGCAAGTATCTGCCTCTACAGTGCTTCCAGTGATGGCAGCTCCCATGAATTGTGTCTTGGATAAACTCTGCTCTCTCCTTACAGATTTTCTCAGATAATTCACATACCTGGCTTCCCCAAACTTCTGGGGTCACCACTTCACCTTTGCTTCACATTCATAGATTTACACACTGCCCCTTCAAGGACACACCAACTTGCTTGCCAGTCCTTCTTCTGAAATCTAGGTAGAAGTCTTTTTAAACTCAGAACTTTTGTATTCTGCAGGTGTCTAAAATCAGTACCACATGAATAATGCCAGGGTCTGCTGCCAGGTAGAAGAGTAGCCAGGCTTTCTGTTCTGTTGGTTGCAGTATCCAAATTACTGGGAACCCTGAATCCAAGTCTGAGAAACAAGTACTCAATATCACCATCATTCTGTCACATGATGTGACTGCTGCCATTCTGGAACATGGTGCTCTGTGGTTTTTTTCTCAAAGAAAAGTCTTTCACCTTTGCAGTTTTGAAGGTGCAAAGGGTGATGACTTGCTGCTTTTTTGTGATGCCCTGAGGCCATCTTTTATATCCTCCTGTTGTTTTGTAGCAATCAAGATCTCCACAGCTCTATCTTTGCAGTCCACAGCCTTACTGGGCTTTCCATTCTGGCCAAACACATTTCAAATCACTCTGCTGGACCCATTGCTCTTGATTCTCAACATAAATCTGGCTAAAATCTATCAACAATAACCATGCCAGAGTCTCAACATTCTACTGCCTTGTAATTTTTCTACCCAAATAATTAGTCCACTTCCTTTAATCTTAGTCTCAGTTAAAATAGCGTGACATGAGCAAAACACAGACAAACATTTGCCAAGCTATAACAAATATCACCTGGACTCCAGCAGCCAGTGCAGTCCTTCTTCCCAACAGAAACTCCCAAACCTGGTTTTTAATGGCATGATTTCTATTGGCCTTGTGGCATTCTGAGCCCTGACCACAGTCCCTGATACAGAACAGCCTAAGGTGTTCCAATTAACATCTCAAAACTTTTCCAAATTCTTTCCACAAGCCACTTCCAAAAGCTCTTGAGCCACATGATCAGGTACAATCACAGCAATAAACCTAGTAGGTTCATTCTCTGGTACTAAATTCTGTATTGGTTACTTTTCTCTCATTGTTGAGACAAAATACATATGCTCAAAACTAAGTGAGAAAAAGTTTATTTAGCTCCTGATTTGTGTAGATTTCAGTCCATACTCGACTGACTTCAAGGCAGAGTGGCCCACAGCAAAGGGCAACAATTCATGATGCAGAAAGCAGTAAAAGCAACAAGAGAAAACTGGAAGAGTGAGAGAAGAGCTTCTAGGTCCCTTATATTGTATGTAGGCTACCTGCCCAGGGCGAATATGGCACTCACACCCATAATCCTATCACTGGGGCATGAATCAATCACAAATTCTAGATGCCCAGCTCTATGGTTGCATGAGTGTTTGCTGTACATTTAGACAACTGTGTAACTGCAAATTACTTTTGTTCCTTTAACAGATATATAATAAGATAAATATTTGTAATACTGACTCTAATGAAAGACTATCTTCCTGTTTCATAGTTGTAAGTACAGAGCATGACTCTTCCTTTAAAATAATTACAGTAGGCCTGGGAAAAGAGTATGTTGTGAATCATCCACCAAGGTTCATGCCTTTATTTTACACACTAGTGAAAAACTGATTATCTTTTTGACTACACATCCTACAATGCCAAGAAAGTATGCACCAACTATCTTGTATAAAAAGATCATAAAACATGTATATTTAGGTTGAACTAAAGGGAAAGAGATTGATTGTTTTGGCTTGGAACTGGACTGATTTGCACGTGTTCATGTTTTGAAGATTTGTTGCCAAACTGATGGAACTGTGGTTAAATAATGCAAATGTTAGAAGGTGGAGCGTATTTGAAATAGGCGTGTCATGAGCCGATATGCTCTGTCTCTCTGCCTCTCTTTATCTTTGTCCCTGTCTCTCTGTCCCTATGTGTCTTTCTGTCTCAGTTTTGCTGGCTGCCATGAGGTGAGCAGCATCCACCTCATCTGTCAACTATGATGTTTCTGCTTCACTGTGATCATCAGTATATGAACCCTTGAAACACACACACACACACACACACACACACACACACACACAGAGTTTGCATGTGTTCTGAGTGTGGATAGACTCTTTTCTAGTTATTAGTCTCACCATATAATATTGTTTCCTGCCTTAAGTCAAGAATATTTACCTTTTCACTTGAAGTAATCACTTTATGGTCCATTCTGGCATATCCAAACTTAGCCACCACTACTTGTACTCCAAAGAGACAAGAATAATTAAAGTAAGGGCTACTTGACAAACAAGTGTTGTGATACTGTTATGCCTCTTCAGTAAACTGATCCTTCTAACTAGCTAATGGATAGACAGTTTGTATAGCATGGATATGATGTACAAAAAAAAGAACATTTTACATTCTGGGTGGGAAGGAATGGTGCCATGAATGATTTGTTCCCAGTGCTTTAAAGGCATTAAATATAAAATCTATCTATGATTTCTAGAACTTTCCATTTAGCAATTTTCAGATTGTGCTTTACTAAGGGTAACTAAAACCACAGAAAGTTGAAGTAGGTGTAAAATGTATGTCCTGTGTCTAGATTTCCTTCCCAAATCTCATGAAGCCATAGAAGCTTTTTCAGAAGTGGCTGAATCTAGATTGTGTGACTGATTCATGGTGCAATGTTAGAATTAAGGGTTCTAGGATTAGGTGAGTAGGATAAGGTGGGTAGTTACTGTATCAGTACCTTAGTTTGGCACTGCCCTAACCTTGGTAGCCTAGATACAGTATAATGGAGTACACAGTATACTGTATGTTATACAGTATAACGGAGAGAGAAAGGCTTGTCCCCTACTCATTTGCTTGTTTTTTCTGTCTTCTGCTTGCCATTAATTGGTTCTCATCTGCATTGCAGTTCTGCCAAGCCCCCTGCCTTGGAACCAGCAGATTATGGACCTCTACAAACTGTGACCCAAATATATTTTTCCCCCTTTAATTTTGAATGGCAGATATTTTGTTTTAACAAGGAGAGAAAGGTAACTAAAGCAAAGAGGGACTACTTAATGTGTTTACATTATAAACATTATGGAATTATGTAAAAATTATGTAAAAAGTAATACCATCTTTATGTACCACTCTATTATAATGTATATAATTTGAAATAATAGGGCATTAAGATACTTATGTTGCTTGTATAATTGTGTGATTTTGAATGTAATCAGAGTACATTGTCTTGTATAATTAATGATATACCTTATGGTGATATGTAGCACAGTATAAATAATATTCAAATAGTATTTATATTATATTGTTAAAGGTATAAATAATTTGAAAATGAAAAGTATATTCACATTAAGAATATATGAAAACCATATATATGTATACATATATATATTAGTAGATGATTGAATCTGCAAATACAGAAGCTACAAATGCAAAACCTACCAGTACAAAGAGTTGACCAAATAAATACATATACATGTTCTCCCTCATCCTCCCCTCCAAAATATCAAAGTTTTACCCCCTTTTATTTGACAGCAATTATGCTTTTCTTTAGTTGTTTGGGAGAACAGTATTTATACACAATTCATATAAATGTACGTTTTGTTAAACATCACATCATCTATAAATAGAAAAATACACGTCAAGAACATATAGTTTTATTTTATTTTTCATTTGATTAATATTTAATTTTAATTTTTATTATTATTATTATTACATGTCTGCAGTGCAAAACACTTAATTCACTTTAGGGATTTGGCACACTCACATAACAAATTTGAATTGTCTTTTCTTCACTCTCTCCTTCCTTCTATTTTTGCAGCAACAGATGGATTTTTTTTATCTCGTAAGACATTATAAACTTAATTATTGTATACACAGGTTGAAAATCAGACTAATAAGCCAAAGATTGCATACAACATGTGAGACACTTGTACTCAGTTAATGTATTTAGCACTAAGGAAATCTTTGGTATGTGTATCGATGTAAAACTCTTAGAAATAATTTCTGCCTTTTGTCTCCCAGAGCACAGGATAGCAACCACTAGATTTAAGAAAATTTTGACACAAGAATATTTCTTCAAAGATGATTTTCATTTGAAAGGTTATTTTTTAGGACAAAGAATAATGAGATCATTGTCTGGATTCCAGAGCTTCTGTCTGATTCCCCTGCTCCTCTCTCTCCATGCTTCTCTCCTGAGTTGCTTTTTCTTACACTAAGGAAAAAGCGATGAGCTAAATTCTGTGTTTCATAAGATAACATAGCCATGTAAGAATGATCTGATCAAAGGAATCTTTCTAAAACATAAATGTTTAAATGACTAGATAGGGAGTTATACCTTTGAACAGAAAATTCAAAGAACTTGAATTTCTCTATTGAATCCCATGTGAGAATCCAACACCTGAGATTTTCTGAAATGTACCCACTGGATTACAAGTTCATGAAAAAGAATTATTGTATTTTTAAAACTAAAGTTCATAGTAGAACAGATTTCATATGGTTATGTGCCTTTCTTTAGTGAACTTTGGATTATTTTTAACTACTATTAGTAGCAGGAGTAAGAGCAGTATTTAACAATGGAAGTGGTCTCTGTGCCTATCAAAAGAAGAATGAATAAAAAATATGGTATATATACATAGTGGAGTACTGCTCAGCCATAAATAAGGATATTTTGAACCATTTATCGGAAAATAAGTGGATCCTGAAACCAAATATTAAGTAAACTAAATCAGATACAGAAGAATAAATATTACACGGTCTCTCGAATACAAATAACACAAAATATAGACAATTTAAAAAGCAAAATAAAACAGATGGTATTGGACAGGCTGGAAGGATTGCCATAGATCAAAAGAGACTCTATCTAAGCAAAGAAACAGGGAAGTCAGGGGTAGGGGGAGAAGCATAAATTATCAAGATGGGATACATATGTGATAGTATTCAGAAGTTGAAATTTTGTTATCAGATCTTATTTTTCAAAAGCACCTCCACAGTTGTAAGCTCCATTTTTAGTCACTGAGATTGCTGCACACGCATTTTTAATTTCTTCTGTAAGGCCTGGTTGTTCAGTGGCACGGTAGTTTAATTCTGTGAGATATGATGTGCTTTAGGGTCTCCCAAAGATAAAAATCTGCAGGAGGTAAAGCAGTAAAAGCGTAGGACACTTTGGACACTTAGACACATTAACCAAAGTTACCCAAGCAATTGTTCACCATACTAACAAAAGTCTGCAAGCTAATGGCCACCACTTTGAGCATCACTTGTAATTAGAAGTAATTTCTGTTAATTTTATGATGTTTTAATAAGTTAGTATTAAAAATTTATTCAAGTCTTTCTTATTCTGAAGTCTATGTACACTTTTGGTGGGCTCTGTATATGACAAATAAAGTAAAAAATACAATGTGTCAATATCATCTATGCTAGCAACTCAGTTTATACTTCCAACAGCACTTTCAATACTTACCTTTTCCTGAAAATCCTAGCTTCAGGGATGGACGAAGTGTGAAATCCTAACAGACTTGAAAGACTAAGAGGTATGGTGCTTAGGAAAAAAAGAGTGATGGGATATATGCATTCAGAGGCAAGGCCGAATAAAAAACTAGACAGATGATACAACAGATTTAGGAAGGGGCTAGACAGAAAACAGGAGTGATCACCAAAGGAACTAAAGAGATGAAAGAAATTCTGAAATTCAATTCAGTGCTTTTGAAATAGATATATACACTGATTTAGTCTTTTATTCATCTTTCATGCATTAAGAAAGATAAGATTATAGAGAATAATAATTGCTAAAAATGATTAGACAGCTTAAAACTCACCTACCAAATTGCTAGTCTTCAAACTCACCATGACCATGTGCCATTTACTACCACACTTTATCAAGCTAATCTCCATCTAGAATTTATTTTTTTCTCAAACTCTTCAGTTTTAGCTACCACAATATCTATAATTCAAAATATTTGATGTTTCACACCTTGCGAAACTTCCTTTGCTTCATTCTTCAACTGTAATGGTGAATTTGCCTCTGTCTTAAGAGAGTCCTTTGACTTCACTGTTTTTATCATTGAAGCATTAATGATCCATTATCATTGTAGTTTTATCTATGGTTATATAGTTGATAGAGATTTAGTTTTATAGCATCTGGCATAGATTTACTTATATTATAGACATTTCATCTTATTGCCTGCTAAATAAAATATTCTTAAATGTCAACACTATACTTTACATGTCTTTGTATCTAACAGAAAACAATGTCAAATAATATTAACTAAACATACTGTTAGCAATTACATGTATTTCGCCCGATAATTTATTGAATACCATGCGTGATATAAATTAAAATATCACTGATCATTAATTGTGGTGTTAAATTTTCTATTTGATCTCATTTATTTTTTTCTCTCCAAATAGTAAAAATGCAAACACATATACATGCTTGGCTCACTGTGCGATTAAAAACAGTGTATTAGTCACATTCGCCTTGCTGGGACAAATATCCAACACCCAGAATTTAAACAAGAATAATTTATTATGGCTACTGGTTTTTAGAGGTGTCAGTTCACAGTCATTTGAATTTCATGAGAAAGAGCATGGATAAGGGGCACAGAGGAGGAAAGCTGCTCACATTGTGGTAAACCAGGAAGCAGAGAATGAGGGGAAGAACCATGGAGATGTGATCCTCCAGGCCACAGTCCAAGTTCCACCTTCTAACAGTCTAGCACTGAGCTGTTGAACTCAGTGGTGGACACATTCACTGGTGGATATAACACCACTGTGCTCCAATATCCTCCTAAGAGCTTACCTCTGAACACAGAATTTTGGGAATTCACTCTAGTTCTAAACCATACCTAAAAGGTAGCTTGTATTTTTAATATGTCAAACTATAAATTTATTCAATTCTCTTTTTGTTTTGTTTGGTGCTGGCATTTGAACTACATTCTAAAGTCTTACTCATTTTTGTAAACTGCTTACATTTTTCTTGAATTCATTATTATGACTTTTCAATGCCTCCAAAACCATCCGTAAGTAATCAGGAATACAATGGCAATTACTAAAAATATTAACAATCAATGATTTACAATTTGCAGAACCTTACCACAAGTTCACTGGGAAATAGAAAATTTGGATGAAAATGTCCCTGCCCTTGGAATGGGTAAAACCTCACTGAGCAGTCAGAGAGACTCATGGGTGAAACAGTGTAAAAATACATGGCACGATTTAATTTTTAATACTTATGATTTATTCCCATAAATAGTGAAGCAATGTAACATGATTTTCATGCAAAAAACTCTGAAACTATTTTAACTATTTTGAATAGCAATAATAATGAATTTTTATTTCACCAGTGTTAATGTTACCCTTCACTCAGTATTTTGTGTTATAAAACTATCTTCTAAATGAAGCATTATTAGAATCCCTAAAGCAAATTTACACTCTAGTGAAATATTTTAAATAACTATAAAAACAATTTTACCCTATATTGTAATGTTCCAAATATATAACAATAGGATGAAAAAGAAAGGAAATCTATAATTCACTAATTAATTGTTAATTTTTTGTGATTTATTTACTAACTTAACTTACTCAATGGGACATAATTGAGCAGTTATTATCATTATTACATTCACATAAAAAGATCTGTTTTATATATAGGATGCTTGAAATTTAAAATTTTATAGTTATCCCTATCACTGAAAATTAGGTGTGCTTTCAAGCTCTCCTAGCTGCCTCCAAATTGAGGAAAAAATTATAGTCCTACTTACATAGTAAGTCTCTAACAAATTATAATATTTTATATAGTATTTAGGTATGAGACATAATTAGGAGAGCACACAAAGGGGATAAAATGCATAGAAGATACAGGAGAAATATAAGAAAAGATCTAATATAATTGCAAATTTGATGCAACATATATGGATTAAATTGACCCTTGTGAAACACTATTTTACATCCATGCTTCAAAAATACTATGATGTGAAACCAGGAAAATACATGTATATCTTAAAACAAGGCTCAATTACATGCTATTTTTCAAATAATCATGTATGACAGCATATGTGGCTTAAAATCTTATCAGAAGCACTTAAGAGGGTTCATAAAAACATTAGAAGTCATACTGTGATTCTCATAAGTTAATTTACATTTATTGGATTCTTAGTACATTACAGTCCCTCTTTCAAAAAGCTGTGAATAATTCTTCTGATGCATGTTCGAAGTAGTTCTATTTTATAGATGAAAACCTGTCTTGGGCGAATATTCAGTAACTTCGGTACACTGTAGTGAATTTCCACCTCCTCATGGAATCACTTCCTCATTATCTGGATTTTGGAGCAACTCAGGCCTGTTTCCTTGATCACTTTATCTATATATACACAAGTAGGATGTCCTCATAAATCCAAGCAAAAGTTAATATCATCGATATGGTATTTTCGAATGTATATTTCTGACCAAAATGACACATACACCAATAAACATCATGGTCCATATTATAAATAGTGAAGGGAAGATGGTTTTATAAACCAGCTGTGCATCTTTCCTTGGTTAATTTATTTCATTCGACTCTGCACGTACATATGAAGGGATCATATTTTAACTCCTAAGTATATATAACTGAGTCAATTAAAGTGAATGGCAAATATATTTATAAATATTATGTGTACGTGTGTATTTTTCAGACCTAGCCAGTCAAGAAGGCATCTAACTACATAATGTACCTCTCAGCTCATAATTCTTGATAAATATGATAGCTCCACAAAGTAGGTGTTCCTTGTCTACCTTCAAGATCTATTTTCAACCCCTCACAGAGATGTTATGTCAAAACATCCTTTATCTTACCAGTGTGACTCTGATTATTTTACCAAAGAGAGAATTTAAGTGTTTTAAATCAATAGAATCCAATAATTTTTGATGTATTTCCTTTTATTGGAAGGTTTCCTCTTGCTTCACTATGAAGAATTCTAAGGAATTTCAGTTTCTCTTTTGAAAACCAAGAACCTAAGAATGCAGTTCATGAAGCTGTGTGAATAAAACCAAAAGTACAGTGGAGAACCTAGGATTCCAGGAACAGGGAATCTCTACCAGGAAAGGTACAGGACAAAAGCACAGCCAAAACAAGAGAGAGGAAAGGAGGGAGGATGGGAGAGAGGAAGAGAGAGAAAGAAAGAGAGACACAGAGAGAGAGAATCATGCGGGTTGTAATCAGCCAGGGCACCAGGGTGGGGCTGCCAAACCCTCTACAGCTCACACCCAAGCCACACTGTCCAGGTACCCAGCATGGAGATGCCTGTCTTCATGTTTGCCCCATTGAGTTTGGTCTTGCTTTGGTCACATTATTTTCTGTTGCCCTATTCCCCCAGTTTGGAGTGGAAATGTTTATCTTGTGCTGTTATATCTTGGATTTATGTAATGTCTTGAGTCTCGGAAGACTCTTTGGCTAAGACTTTTTAAAAATGTTACAACAAATGAGATTTTGGGGAAGAGAATTTCATGTTTTTACATGTACACAATGTATTTGTTGCATCAGATTTTCTGGAATTATTAACCTATTATGTGTTTATTAGTGATCAAGTTTGATTTAAGGACACAAGTTGGGGTGGCAAGTTGTAAAAAGTGCAAGTTGTGAAGAGTGGACAGTCATAATTTGTGAGCTTGATCAAATTTAAAAAATTCTAGCAGATTGGTAAAGTACTCTTCTGCTGTGTGTGGGTGGATCATGAAGACACTGCTCTGTATAGTCACTGGCGCCCTTTCCCAATGGCACATATTCCTTGCTCTGCTTCCTGGGCACTGTGACATAATCTTTGCAGCTGTACACTGCCATGCCACCATATTTCTGCCATAGAAGCAGCTGATCCTGGAGCGCATCTCCTGAGACCATGAACTAAATTAATCCTCTCTTATTTTAAATTGTAGGGGTCAGGGATTGAGTACAGTGATGAGAAAGTTTACTAATACAATGATTTTTCTCCCTGGCCTCCAGAATTTAAAACTAAGTCATATTATATCATTTTAATTTGTTCCTTCATCGTTTTGACATTCTTCATACAATATAACTTCGAATGCACCTTAACTTGTCTTTACATTTTATGTCTTATTTTAAAACAATACAGTATGTTCTTTATTATAAAATTTACATTCAAATCTGGTTGAAGAAATATTCTAATGCTTAAAAATTCTGTACGCACCTAAGAAATTTCATAAAAGATGAAATTCTTATTTTGTCATAAATAGAATCGTTACAAGAAATTCTCAGCTTTTTAAACCTATTCATATGCTTTTTGCAGTTTTCTTCTCATTCTTTTATGAAAGTGCCTCATAAATTCTTCATTGTCATACATGTATTCCTACATGTATATCTATTGTTCTTTAGTTACATAAATTTATGTTTCTAAATTATCTTTCTAAAACCTCACAAACAACATGAGTTTTAATTTTAAGTATCAAAATAATTACAGCAGTGAGCTATGTTTATTGCCAACATAATCATGATTTATAGACTACCAATTGAACCAATGCAAACAAAAGTACCAAGTACATTGAATTAACTATGTTTAGAACACTGAATAACAAAGGAATAAATATGCAAATTCTAAATGCATTTGCATCAAATTATCATTATTAATAAAATAATCATCAATTGTAAAAAGTTACAGAAATGAAAATAGAATATAAATTTTAAATGTTTAGGGATATTAGCCTAGCCTTAAATACAGATGACTTTTAGATAATAACAAAGCCATATTGTTAGCTACATGCCTGGAATTTTCTATCATCCTCAATTTATGAAATCTAAAAAGGGATAAATTCAGTTGTTTATATTTCTAAATAGATACGTAGGAGTCATGCCAATTTTAAGTAATAGGTATGATACAAATACAAAATAATAGAAAAATAAAAAATAAAGCCTATAGATAAAAAGAAATATATTAAAATAAAGATTGATCTTTTATTTGATATCAAGCTTCCTAAGGCTAACTCTGAAAAAAAAAAATCGTGTTACACACTGACCAATTTTAATCACTATGCAATATGCCAGTTACTTTAAAAAAATAAATCCAAGAAATTCTGTAATATGAATTTCTCAGTCTATTTCCTCTTTGAATACATTAACCAATTATTCACTATTAATTATCAAAACTCCTAGAACCAGTAATGACTAGGCCAGTTAGCTGTAACCTGGAAACCATATTCTGTCAGACACAAAATACTGAATTGTATCCTCAGTAGCTAAGTGTGTTTTGAATTTCTCTCTCTCTCTCTCTCTCTCTCTCTCTCTCTCTCTCTCTCTCTCCTTTTTTTCCTCTGGATTCTGAGGATTTAACACAGTATTCTGCACGTGGTAGGCAAACACTACATCACTGAGCTACATCCCCCACTCATACTTTGAAATGACCGCAGCCCAGATCACATCTTGCTAAACGGGATCCTCATTACTGGGTGCATGAAATTTAGGCATGGAGGCATAAAAAGCCAGGAATTTCTGGAATGAGTTTTAATAAAGGCTGTTACATGAAACAGTCAACAGAATTCTTCTAAATTGTTTGCCTAGCTTTACTTTTGAAGCTTTTTATTGTCTTCAGTGTGTTCATTCATTTATTCTTTCCTATGAATTCAGCCCACTTCTTACTGAACATTAATTTAATTACATCAAGTTTAAAATTTGGCCCGCAGTACAAGAGGCTATGAATATAACCCAGCAACACTTGGGTGTGTCTGGTTAGGTTATGGAGATTCAAACAAGATTCCCAAGACTGCCAACCGAAAGTTAAATGATTTATTTATTATCCGGTGTTTTAGACATATATTTTCTGTGTGGAGCTAAATAGGCCCCAGGAATTCTAAATAAATAGAGCTTCTTGGGAAAATGTAATTACCAGTGTGTACAGAGGCTGAGCAGTTCCGTGACATAATAGCTTTAGCAGCCACAAGAGGAAACCAGCATTAATGAAGAGTAATCATGAAAATCTTATCACTTGGAACATTTAAAACAAAACAATTAGGAAGCTTTTATTTCATTAAGCAACCAGAATGACTCGTAATATCATTTTGGGGCTTTAATGAAAAGAATTCTCTATTTTACTGCAGTGCAAATGAAAAGCTGCAAATGCTCCAAAAGTATTAATAGATTTAAAATATCACTTCACTTCTGAGAGTTTCTATTAAGAAAATGACCTCAAATGGGGGGAAAAAAGGATTTTTATTCAATTCTGTTAACCACAGAAATATTTATTAAGAGAAAAAATTCTGAAGTAAAATTAATTATTGGTGTAATATTTGTCTAAATTATGGTTGATATAACTAATGATTCAATAAGAAAAATTTAAAAAATAGAGTGCTGTAAAGTGGAAAAGCAATAGAAACATAATGTCAGGCAAAAGGTAACTTGTACTATGTTTGCTTTATAGTATCTCTATTGCTTAAAAATTTGTATATAATAGAAAAATTAAAGGGTTTCTACCTTAACATTGGACCTAGAATAGTCAATAGACCTCTACAGAAACCCACAGTGGAACTGCCAAGATAGTGATTGTACATTTTCTTCCATTCTCTTCTTTCCTTCTATAGTTTCTCAGAAAACAAAAATTCAATTTACAAACTGAACTGAAGGAAAGGTTCTATATAACTTTAACTAGTTTGAAGAAAAAAATGAAACCTTGTTCATATTCAAGATAGGAAATAAAAGAAATGAAAAAAGAACTGGAAAACTTCACAGCAAACAACAAATTGCCATTTCAAAAAAAATCTGATGTGGTTCTAATATCATATATACTATGCTTTTTTCATGTTGTCACATTTTTTAAAGTTAGGAAAGTGTTAACTTTGTAACATGTCTATTTTCAAAAGATATGTGTGTATAATTTGAGAGATAATGTACTTTATTTTCCACTGGAAGTATATAACATTTTTAGTTTCAAAAGACCCAAGGATGCAGGAAATATGAAACTGTTGAAACAGTGCTAGAACAGAATTTCAAGGTTAATTTGGTCCAAATATCACTTTTTGGACTTTTATGTTGAACATCAAAAGGTCATTCAAAAGTTCTCTAATAAATTACTGTACCAGCAGCTTCCTACTACTTCGATTGGCTTGCAATTTTCATCAATTTCGTATTTTAAGGTATATATAATATGTAATATCAGCTGAAATTTGTCATAATCTACTTTGTTTTCTCAAGCTCTGAGAAAAAATATCTACTGGAATTTTATAGAAAACAACTGTATGGCAATAATGCTAATTTGTCAGCAAGTAGACTCTTTCTCTGCTTTATTCGTCTAATGAATACCCGAGAGGAATATGGGTAATTTTACAGAACAAATTAACTTTAGAGCAGAGCTACTGATAATGTTCATTTTACTGGACACCTACAAGCAGCATAAATTTAAGTGCAGCTTAATCAACCCTTCCAGGCCTGACAGAGATCAAATATCTGGCATGTACATATAATGGTAATTAACCTATAATGATGCTAAATTTTTTGTCCTGTAAGTACTGATAAATATCACAGTTGGGATCTAATCCCAAGCAGAGAGAATTTAGCAAGCAGCCTGAAACCTTAATGCATGTACCACTTGTGCCACAGTTGTTCACCAATGGCTTTTACTGGTGAGGAAATTTGATTTTTAATTACTCTGTAGCTTCCCGCGCATAATGGCCATGACTGGTACAATGTGGGCACCAAAACATGAACGGCAGTTTCTTTTCCTTCTGCCTTCATCTCATGGCAGAACTGATAAAATGAAACTCTCCATCCTACTAATAGGGCAGCCTGAAAACTAATTGGTATTCTCTGTTTTCAAATGTTTCTATCCTCAAGCCTCTTTGACTAAAAAGCCTGACAGAGCCTCTTCATTATCTCATTATGCTGTAATTATTGCATACTCAGTGGCCAGGGCTTCAAAGTCATTCATTCATGCTATGCATCAATCTAAGCTTGCACCTCCAGAACTCAATTCAGCCAACTTTTGAAAATTTTAATTTAGAAAGCAGCTGTATCTGTCTCTGGCTGACTCAATATATGTTTCTTTTTATTCAGAAGAGAAAAATTAAATCAATACATGAACTATTCCAGTTCTTAAGATTTTTTCTGATTTTCTTTGCTGTTTTCTTAAATCATACTCAGAAAAGATCAAAACACATCTGTGAGTATTCTCTCATACCCTCGCTCATTCGTACACCAAAGTGGTCATTTTATCCTTCTAATTCAATAAACCTTTCTAAAATTTATAAAAATATTTTATCTTATTTTTGATACCATGACTAACCCATTAGATATTCCTTAACCTACGATTTTTTGTCAATTGAATTCAACTCATTGTATTCAAGTAAAATAAACAAGCATCTCTTCTATAATCTTCAACATGGTGAGTTACAAGTGGTACATGCTAGATACATATTTATGAATTGGTGTTTGCAATGACTTAATATCATTTCTTATTTTCATGTGTATTTTTCACATCTCCTTAACTTTAATTTTTATAATCTTATTTTTAGTCTACTCTTATAATCAATATGACAGCAAACAGGCCCTTTTCAGTTTTTATAATGTTCGCCAAACTTCAAACCTGTAAGTTTATTGTTCTTATTTTAGTCCCATCCAAATTGTCTACAGCTTAGTAATTTCTTCATCAGCCATTGTAGCCTAATACTTCTCAGTGTTGTGGAGGTATCCAGAAAGAGGAATACCCCAAACAATAAAAGTCAAGATATACCTCAAACAATAAGGGAGAACCAAGAGGTGGAAGGAGGAGGAAGGAGAGGAAAGGTAAGCAAATCCAGTTAAAATGTGTTTTGTGCAGGTACCAGCTCCCCATGAGAACTGTAATCCTTTGCATACAAGCATAGTAAAAACGTGAGAAGGATAAAAATAAGCCTCCCATGAGGAAGTCAGGCCTGTTCACTCTTGAATTTTCTTTACATTCCTCTTAGTACTGTTTAGTCCCCAGACACCATCATTTCTTCATGGCTTCTCTGCTTCTAGTGCAGCTCTAAGAATTCACTCTGCACACAGAAACTTGTACAAACGTAAGTTAGAACACATTTTCCCAATGCAAAACATCTAGCGGTTTCCTACCACAGTCAGAATTAATGTAAAAGCCTCATCGTGGCCTTTAACACCAGAAATCAACAACCGTCTACCTCTAGAACTCTAGATCTCACTAACTTCATCTTTTCTCAGGTTGCTTCATCAATGTTGCCCTTATTTGTGTGCTTTAATAACCCAAGAAATCCAGATATTTACTGCTGTAAATCTTGAGGCTGTACTTATTTCTAGATAATATTTTGTATATTTACTTAACTCTTTTCTGACTTCATTAAAAGGTTTAAGTTCTAAGATCTTACATGACAGACAGCTGTCTCCCCAATGCTTTGAAAGTTGTTTTAGGCTCCATAAGAAGCAACTACATAATTCAGACTTGATCAATGTGCAGTTAAATGAATGCTTCATTTACTGGTATGATACTTTCAAGGGGAGTTACATGGATGGGGTCTGTAGATGAGAAAGTAACACACAGTCTTCCTTAAGTCTTCTTGTGAATCCTGTTTAGGAGAGTAAAACTTTACTAGAAAGAGTCCTCTGTGAAGCAAGTCAAAGACAGGGGTTGAAAAGAAAACAACAGCAAAATAAACAGATAAAGATACCAAATGACCTCAGGACTTGCATTGAGACCAGAAAGAAAGAGCTGATAGGCAGGATACCTTAATGCCTAGCTTCTCCTTATCCACATAGCTATTTATGCTGGCAACTTTCCTCAGGTGGAACATGGACGCTCAGCACCCTGATAATGAGGTAACACATGGTTTATACTTGTGGCACTTTGGTTTTTTTGAGATGAGCATTTTGCATTCTAAGGTGTTCCAAAAATAATAAAATAGAGACATAGTTGATACATATAAGTGCTTTAAAGTCATATTGAAATCTGAGATGCCCAGTTCATTATGTACATTTAAAATGTACCCATAAAATTAAATTTAAAAATGTATTTTTGTTTTAACCTAAATGCCATTACAGAAAAATTACAAAGCTTAAAAAAATTTAACAAATTATATAGTAAAAGAATTATAAAATTCTAACTCCAATTTATTATTCAGGAAAGAAAGGCATTCTTATAAATTTAGTGTAACTTATTTGTACTGTTTAAAAGGCTACAATAGTGTACAAAAACATTGTAGGTCTTCTGACTCATGTGCTGCATTTTCACTGACTAACCCAGTGAAATTCTTTTGTTATAAATTCTATTCACAGTAAACCCAAATGAACAGGTGCTTCTTTTGTAAATATTTTTATACCACACATGTACTGTACTTTTTAAATTTAAATTTGTTTAGATAAATTCTTGCTTAGTATTGTGTTATCAGGATGCTAATGTGCTGTATACATTTCTTTAGTATCAGAACAGTTCTATGTACCTAGGTATATAGTAGATTATATATCCACGTTTAAGTATATTCTATGAGATGTGGGAGAGAAAGATGCTCAACAAGACATCACTCACAATGTGTACTCGTTACCAAGTGACACATGATGGGATTTCATTCTATTGCATCTGAGAGCAAAAACCACTACTCTGCTGTCGGAGCAGCCCCAACTTCAATAATAAGTTAGAGGGATAAAGTTTAACAAAAGGTAAACATTTTTTTTTTGTAAAGATGAAAGGAAGGAGGAGAAAGAGACAGATAGCTACCCTGAGAAGAAAGAGGATGAGGGGCTCCAGAAAAGTGGAAGGACCATAGGCTCTTTGTTACTAGGTGGTTTTAAGCAGGGGTGGGGAGTAGGGGTAGGTGTGGCTCTTTCCTCTGCCCTGGTAACTTACCATAACTGGATTGGATTCTGCCACCTTGAAGCCTTAAGTCATTTCTTCCATTGGTCTATGTGCAACTTTTTTTTGCTTATTTGTGTGTGTGTGTATATATATATATATATATATATATATATATATATATATATCTTCTTTATCTATGTTTCTGTTGATGTGTATTTGGACTACTTCCAAGATTTAACTTTTACAAATTGCACTGCTACAAACATGGGCGTGGTATGATGCTTTTACTCCTCTCACTGTGGTATGATGCTTTTAATTATTTGGGGAAGTAAAATAGATGCATCAAATGAAACCTTAGTTTCAGGTTTTTAAGGTATCTGTACAGTGATTTCCACAGCTGTTACCCTAGTTTACACTCCCACCACCAGTGGAAAAGAGTTCTTTCCCCCACCAGCATTTGTTATTGGTTGATTTCTTGATGGTAGCCATTCTTTCAGGGGTGGGAGGAGATCTCAGTGTTGATTTGCATTTCTCCAATGACCTGTGATTTTGAATATTTTTTCATGTATTTAATTTGTGTTTTTAATTATCCCATCTGAGAAGTGTCTCTTCACTTCAGGTCCCCATTTTTGGATTAGGTATTTAAATATGAGAGGTCTGTTTTTATTTTTAGTTCTTTATATATTCTATGTAATAGTCCTTTGTCTGAGGAACAGCAGGCAATTTTTTTTTTCCACTCCATGGTTGTCTCTTCACTCTGTTAGTGGTTTCTTTTGCTGTGCAAAAAGCCTTTTAATAAGACAGTATCTCAGTTAGTGATTATTTGTAGTATTTCCAGTATATATAAAACAGTGCTGGAAAAACTGAATTTCATCACACTGATGATTAAACCTACATCCACATGTTGTACAAGGCACTAAAATAAAAAGAAAATGGATCAAAGATCTATTTACACAGAAACACTAAATATGACAGGAGAGAAGAGGCAGAACTCTTGAAGACATTGGTGTAGGCAAATATTTTATGAACAAAAATACATTTTATAGTTGTGCAAAAAATATTGTATTTATTTACATTCTTATTCTATAACAATTTTTGAGCTTTAGCTTTTTAACTTTTTAAAATAAAAGTAAATACCTAGGACAAAAACACATATATTATTAGTTCAGAATACAGATGGTCAAATCATCAGTCTCCCTATCTTCCACCTCTATATTTTATCTGCTGGAAGAACTTTACACAACAGCATGCATGGAGATGTCACCCCTAGAAAAACTATGCTGCTTGCACCTTGAACCCTCATAAACGAGCTGCCTATGGCTCTTTGTGAAGGAGTATAACTCTGTTAGTTCACATGTTCAAGGTATCATGCTTGGCTTGCTCTCTATCTCGATCCCTCCCTCCTCCCCCCTCTCCCTGTCTCTCTCTCTCATCAAAGAGTGGCATGTAGACATATAACATACCATGAGCATTCCTGTCTGTTAATGAAAGTTTTGGGGTTGGATCCCTCAATCTCAAGTATTTTAAGGAACTTGCTGAATTTACAAAATCGCCCAGGCTTTCACTAGGGATTTCATTTCAGTGCTTTCCTTCTTCCACAGTTTCTTTTTCTCTTGCTTCATCTTCATCAGTGCATACACCAATACATAGAAACTTTTCAGCTTTATGATAGTCTTATGTGGCCCCCTTGAATACAGGTTCCCTCATTGACAAAAATGCTGTAATGTAGGCATGACTGCAATATCTACAAGTATTTCATGACAAAAGACTGTGACTCAAAACAATTAAGTTGACATTAGCTTTTAACAAGTGGCACGATATTTATTTTTATTTAAGGAAATTATATTATAAGGTAGTAACTGCTATAAGCAATAAAGTATTCTCTTCTTAATCTTCATAACAATGTAATGAATTGAGACTATGACTCTGTCCATTAAGAAATGGGGCTTTTAAAGGTGAAACTCTTTGTAAATTATGTAGTGACTGACAGCTGGCATCTCAGATTTCAACTTATGTGTATCAACTATGCCTATATTTTATTATTTTGGAACACCTTAGAATGCAAAATGCTCATCTCAAAAACCAAAGTGCCACACGTATAAGCTATGTGTTACCTCAGAGACGTTTAATATCATCTTCATTCTTATGGATTAAAAACTGATAGTCAATTTAACACCAGCTGGATTACATTAGCAGGGTGCTGAATGTAGATGTTCCACCTGAGGAAAGTTGCCTGCATAAATAGCTATGTGGATAAGGAGAAGCTAGGCATTAAGGTGTGCTGAGGCATTGAGGCATGGTGGGTTTCCCTTCATGTTGCTCTTGGTCTGTTAGGTTTCTCTGGAGAAACTGGTCCTCACATGGAGCATTGCTTCCTGGCTATGGAGGGAAAGACGTGTGCTGCTTTGTCTCCACAATGAATTTGTCATGCTGGCTTCCTGTATGTACCCAGCTGTGCTTGTCCTTGGATGAGTTAGGGGCTTCTGTGTCGCTGAGGATGGCTGTGGTAATTTTCAGGACAGCCCTGGTCTTTGTTGTGAGTGTGACTTCTCGGCTCTAGCGTAGAATCCTCAACCTACCAGCACAGCTCCTTCACCCTGCTGGCATAGACTTTCTAGCTTCCACCACAGTCCACTGGGCCTTCCCAGCACGGATCCGTAAAAGAGACTGGCGTGAGTCCTTCTTATGGGCTCTAGACCTCCAGTTGGACTCATGGGAGGCATTGTCATGGGCTCTAGATTTTCATCTGGACTAATGTGGGACATTGCTGTGGGATTCAGGCCCTTGACTAAATATTCTATGTCTTTAGTGTGGTGGATAGATATCCTGCATTTTTTGTTTGTTAACTCTGGGTGATCATCATATAAATAATATTATAAACTCCATGTCCTGATTCTAATTGTTCTCTGTACAATCCCTGACTACAACATTCCTCAAATAACATTGCCTATATATAGATTTTTGATACTCTTCAAAATTTTTTGAACTATTCCAATCATCTGTATCTACATGTGAATATATATGTATACCAGGTAGGTGCTTATGCTGCTAAGCTAAATCCCTGGTGAAGAGCAATGTTTTTAAAACTAGAAAATATTTGATTTTTCTATCATTTTTTGCAAAATAACATTTATTTAACTTATGTATTCTATCAAATGTATATTTGTATTATTAAGCCAAATGCCAAGTTAGAATATCATTAACATTTTTATTTGATTCTACTTTTTTATTTGGAATTTTACGCAATCCATTTTAGTTGAGTTTTCTTAATAATGGGTGTAAATCAAGTATTTTATGTAAGTGTCATTTGAAGTTCTTCAGCAACCTTTCCAGTTTTACAAAGTTTCAGTGTAAAACAGTAATTGATTCTTATATCTTACATAATGCTCTTGTGAAAGGAAACTATTTTACTGTTATATTGTCATATTATCTATTTTATCAAGCAGATAAACAATCAATATTTATATTCTATATATTTATGTGTAATATGACCAAAGTGTCTTTCATATTTCTTTAGACAACCTTCTTGTTGGTTCTGATTTCTGACATCCTTATTATGAAAACTATTGTGAATTCTTTTTCCTTGACCCTTTGAAAAACCAATCTTATTAAATCTTCTTGACAGTATTATTTTACATAGATGTCTTCTTCAAGGATCTAGAATGCATCCCTATGAAACATTATCATCAAGAAAGATGTTCCTCCTAGACTGTGTAAGGGTAGGAGCCTGATTCCCCCTTCCTTACTTGCTCCAAGTTCTAAAATGACATCCTATGAGAAAGATGAGACTATTTACATTTCCTTCTGAGAAAGACTAATTAACATACATAAGTAGTCTATTGCAACTCTTAAGGCTCTTCAACCCTTTATTTCCAGCAGAACTGAGTTCTGACTGAGTTCTGGCTTCTCTTTTCTATTAAGATATTATGTGGTAAATTTTCTGCCATCTGTTGTGGAGTATAATACTAGGTTCCACAAATGCATCCCTAATTTTCTACTATAAATTTTTACTTTAGTATAATATTAGCCATGTGTGCATCTCAGTAGTTGTACACAGCAGGTACGGAAGCAATCTTTCTGTTTACCCACTTGGTACAACAACAGGCAAGTTGTGTGTACATGTGCAAAAGTGTCAAAACACTACTTACATCAATGTGATTCTCTAGCAGGTTTGCATATGTTTGCATCATGAAGGTATAACACATCTGCCCCACGCTAGGATTTATGCTGTAGTCAGAAGTTTCAAGGGGAATAATTACATGTAAGGCACAGAATTTATAACATTATTTTATAATGGTCACCCAGAGTTAAATACAGGAAGGTACAGGAAATCTTTACACAACACTAAGGACCTAGAAAATCCAACCAAAGAGAGAGCCAATAACAATGCCTCCCACAAGTCCAACTGGAGACCTGGAGCCTGCATCAATGACTCATGCAAGTCTGTTTTACAGATCTGCACTGGAAGGCCCAATGGTCAGCAGTGGAAGCTAGAAAGTCTGTGCCAGCAAAATGAAGAAATTGTGTCAGTAGGTTGAGAGTTCTATATTGAAGCTAAGAAGTGCCACTCAAAATAAGGACCAGGGTTCCCCCAAAAAGTATCACAGCCGTTCTCAGCAACCGTGAGATCCAGAGCTCCTCCAACATGAGAACAGCCAAGTACATATCAGGAATCCAGCATCACACATTTTTCCTGGAGATTAGACAGCACACATATTCTTCTCCAAAAGTAGGAAGTGATGCGCAACATAAGCACCAAGGCTCCCCACCACAGCCACCCTTAGCAATAAGGTCCCAAACTCCTCCAATGATAATGGTCAAATTTTTCTCAGGGAGCTAACCCATGACAAACTCCTGCAGCAGAACCAACAGCTCCAAACAGTAACACTTAGGAGAAAGCACAATGCCTCACTCTTCCTCTCCACGTCTCCTTTTATGCTGGCAACTTTCTTCAGGTGAACCATCTCACTCAGCACCATGCTGATTTAATTCAGCTGCTGTTTAGTTGATCACCAGTTTTCATCCATAACAATTTAATTTTTAAAAAGTTTTCTTTTAATTTTTCTGGTAGAAGTAGCCTAGTTTAGTACAATGGCAGGTGAAAAATTAGATGTGCAAGTTTTAGAGGAAGTCATAAATCAACCATCAGATTAAGAATGCATGGATAGTGAAGATGATCCATTATGGTAAAATACATGGTTTCATGATAGAAGAGTGGTTTGGGTGTATGATGATGATGACCGTGATGACTTTGCCATTGACCATGTGAGCCAAAGTTTCAGTGACAGTGAAATGGAGCAAAAATCAACTGATACAGTGAATGCAGCCCTCGAACCAGATGATGAAGAACACAACAATGTGGGTTCATATTTGACTAGTTGAAATGCTGCAAAATGTCATCCAACCAAATGGAATGATTTAATGTTAGAACTGGGTATAAAAATATAGCAAGGGTCTTGGTAGTGGTGTAACATTTTGGACAGAATGCCAGCACTGTCATTTAATGTTAGAAACTGTAACAGACAAAATATTACATGATGCTTTAAAATACATGAAGAATGAAATACAAATAAAATATTATGTATCACCAATAGCCATATTCAAGTATTTATTATGACATCTCACTAGCTGAACTGAAAGCATTCCTAGTCTGATGTGCTTAGCAGGGGTTTTCATTGTGATTGAAGGAATGTAAAAGACTTATAGAAAAGAAATTGGTCAAAATATGGCATGATTCTGTAGACGTGAAGACTTATGATTTCAATTTAGAAATTCGTCCTGGAACTCAGTTATCAATTCCTTGTTTGTGGATTGATGTTATAAACAGACTTGTTGCTCCATCTCCCAAAGTAATTGGAATATGATATTTGACAGTTGGCTTACCATTTTCTAATTGGTGTTTCATTTGTTAACAGTGCACAAGTTGACCAGCACAGGAAGTATACACAGGAACAAAGCAAAATTTCCAAATGAAATGTTGCAAGTACAAAACAGAGCATTGTACAGTGCTGTCCTTAGATTGTCATTGTCCTCACATATGACAAAGAATAACAAACTGGTACTGCTAAAGGCAACATTTCACCATGATGGTACTATTGATAGCGAAAACTTGTTAAAATGGAAGCCTGCGACAGAGATTTGCCACAAAAAAAAAAAAAAAAAAAAAAAACAAAAAAAAAAACAAAGATGTTGACGATGACTTTTACAGCAATTATGATGTCACTTGAAACACACAAAACTGGCCAATGGTCGTGTTTTACTCAGTTCTAAAAATGTGTACCATAAATAATTTGACACTTTACAAAGAAAATAACAAGAACAAAATACCACGGAGAAACTGTCCTAGAGGCCTGAGACTGGAACTCATAAGAGGTCATCTACAGAAGAGGAAAAGGAAAATGTTTCTGCCCAGAGAAGTATGCAAAAACCATTGTGGAGCACATTGGTGAATTCACGGGTGAACAGTCAGGTGCCACAACCCAAAGACAGCAAAATCAAAAAGATGTGAACTGTGATACATAAGAAAGGACAGGAAAACAAAACATAGGTGCTATTAGGGTAAGTAATTCTTCATATGGAACACACAATTTTCATGTGTGAAAACTACCTTGCATGTAACTATTGAAGCAAAGATTATTTTTGTGGTGGACTTCTGTTTGGGTTTACATTTTAGATCACATAGGTTTTTATTTCTGATGTTACCTCCTAGCTTTTGTAAGAATGTACACAGCTTATGTGAAAGTGTTGATGTCTGTTTTAAGCACTCATTACATATTTGATATTTCATTTTATTGACTTCTTATTTTCTTCTTATTCAGATGTAAAGATTTTTCTGTAGAGTTCTATAGGTATTTTCATTGTAGTTCATATAAGAATTTGTTTCTGATGTTATCTTTTAGTAAGTAGTAAGTAACTAATGTGAAAATGTTGATGTTTATTCTAAATACACAGTACATATTAAGAATTTATTACTTTATTTTATCGACTTTTTATGTTTTACTAGCTACACATGGCAAAATGTACTAAAAACCTTCTGACACAACAACAAGACCAGGAAAATGTAAAGTGTATACCAGAAAAAGACCATAAAAAGGAAACACACGTGTTTGTTAGTGTAAGTAACACATGTATGTATGAAACATGCTGTTGTCATGTGTGAAGCATTCCTTAGGTTTGATAATTGAAGTAAAAACTACTTTGGTGTAAAGTGATATTGGTATTTTAATTTTAGCCCTGTTAAGGATTTTTAGACTTCATACACCAAAAGTTCGTCAGTGTTGAAAATTTTGATGCACTTTTGTAAACATTCAATAAATATTAACAGTATAATATAAGTGAAGTAAAAATTACTTTGGTGTAAAGTGATATTGGTATTTTAATTTTAGCCCTGTTATGGATTTTTAGACTTCATACACCAAAAGTTTGTCAGTGTTGAAAATTTTGATGCACTTTTGTAAACATTCAATAAATATTAACAGTATAATATTATATCATTACTTTACCGTTAAGCACTCATTTTTCAATATAATAAAATTAAAATTAATTATTCATCAGTAGAAGTATTCTAAAGAATAAATGAGAGTTTGACATACACATGATGATTGACCTTTATGACAAAAATGTGTTATGTTTCATTTAAACTTGTTCAGTGCAATGTTGCTTTGACAGGGTAAAATTTTCACTGAATTAAAAACTGCAAAAGAAATAGCATAATGCATTTCAAAATTCTATATAAAAATGGCCATTGTTTTAAAAGGATTAACTTGCCTCTAAGAATTATAAGGAATTTACAATATAGGTTTAACTTAATTTACAACACATGCTACGGCACTTATTCTGGTCTTTGATGAATTATCCTAGAGGTTTGCCAGATTTTTGTACTAAGAATCATGCTGTTTATTAATTTAATTTAGGAGATTTACTTAAAACATGTTCTCCAGCAGTTTTGTATAATTCATCCCAAAATATACACAGCGCTATAAATTTTCTTTCTAGAATTTGTATTGCTATAAAATTTCACCCTGGTGCTGTTTTAATCTAGTCAGTTATCTCTTTTATGTCAATTTTCTACACACATATAAACACATGTACAAAAGGTAGCTATATGAAGTAATGAATATATTTATTAGCTCAGTGCTTGTTACTGTGTCAAAATGATGTATAGATCATCTTGCATGACTTAAAATATATTTTTATTAACTATAACTGAATAAATCTTGGACAAAAGAAGTAAAATTAAAATACGGATAATTGTGGTGAACATAAAGAATCACTATGTCCATAATGAAACCACTTACATGACTGTGGGACATAGTGAAAATCCCACTAGATTAAAAGGCATATGATTTGGGCTTGAAGTCCTATTTGTCAATAAATAACTTTCAATTTGTGAAAACTGGCCAATGCTTCTGGAGCTTTATTTCCTTCCTAGGGAAAGAAGAAGGTTATCTTTCAATCTTCCATATTTAAGTATTTTGTGGTGACATAATGTATGTAAGAGTATGGTTGCCAAATAAATTAGTTTAAGCAAAGTTTCCAATGAAATATAGAACACAATGAAATTTTTTAATCACCTGTAAGCCCCTCAATTCACAACGATGATTTTATACTTCAAAATAAATTCAAAAGAGACCTAAAAATTCCTTTTCAGCCAGCTTCTTATATTCCTGATTCTGTCTACCTTGCTTTAATCATCTCCTGCTGTTCATGGAACATAACCTGCACACTGCCTGAGAATTCTGTTCCACCAGTTCCTCTACTGAAGTACTTGTGTCTCAGAAATACAGTCTTCTTTCAACACCCTATCTCCCTATGCAGATATTTTCTTATTATTGAGGTCAACTGTCACCACAGTTTTTAAAATGATACTAACTCTTCGCTTTTGGCATTTTGATTCTTCAAATGCTAATGCTTATTTTCTATTCCACAGTAACTATCATTAGCTACCATTTTATTTTACTAGGTTGCAGCCTATCTGAGACAACTAAAATGTAAATTTTTAAAGATTTTTTATACATTTGCTTTTTTTATCTAGTATGTGCAGAATGCTCAAACAGCTTCCAGAAACACTCGAGATACTTAATAAGTAAGTGAGAATTAATAAGCAAAATGTAAGTCTGGCAACTTTGCCACCAGTTCTCAGGGAGTAAGATTCAAGAGTTTCCGACTATTGCTATGTTTTCTCTATTGGTTATTTATATTGAGAGAAAAAAACTGACAGTCAAAGTGTGGTTTTAAGATATTTGAGAGTCTCTAGGACACTTTCAATGATTATGCAAGTTTCTGTATTTTTTAATTGTGTTGTCTCTTTCAGGTCACTTTTTCTATAAACACTCAGAGCAACACAGTACAGGTGGAATGGAAATGTATTTCTGAGAATCAACTTGTCTGCTATCAGGACAAATACTATATATATATTTGCAAATCTATATATGTATATAAATTATATATATATATTTATATATATATACTTACATATATTTCTAACAGGGCTTAAATACACTTTAAAATGTAAAACAATGCCATTGTTATAATCAACTTGTTATTTTTATGCTGTTATTTTTATGTGAATTTTAAGCATTTTTCATAAAGTATGTGATAGATTTAAAGTATAAGACTATTCATATTTTAAATGAATTTGTAACAAATTTTAGCATGAATTTTCAAGATAAAATGATATAATTATCATATACAACACACTGAGATGGAAAATTAGCTTTGCCATGCAATCTCAAAAAGGTTTACACCAATTCAATGACTGCAAGATAGCATTAGGCAACATATCCATCGAAATGTTTATGTGTTTGTTACCTGCATCCTAATCTGGACTTAAGACATTTATAATATTGAACATCAATAAATTTTAAAAAGATACTTACAGGCCTGAGTAATAAAGGTCATACTGTATGCAATAGCTACATAAAAACCTGTAAAAAATAATCCTGTGCTACTGTTAAAAAATCTGTGTGAGGAAAACAAACTATCCTAAAATAGTGTCTTGCTGTGCTAAGAAAGAAGGTCTATTTAAAATTTTAATTTGACTAGAAAAATGTTAGATTTAATTTGCAATTCATTTTAGTTTACCAGGTTCCACTATTATTCTGTGTTAGTTTTGTCAAAGGTGAAGTGCATTAACTGACATAACATACCATGTAAATATATTTTTCCTCTATTATATAAATTTTAGTGTGATCAAAGGAAACCCCTGAAGCCACTTAGTCTGGAATAAAGATAACAAAATTGCAAAATAATTTTTAGGGCTCCTGAGTTGATGAGTTTTTATTTTCCCATCAGATAATTCCTGCAGGTTCCTTCTCCTTGTGCTTAAAAGCTACAGGAAGTGGACTTCGTGGGCTGTAACACCCATCCTCCCCAATTCCTAACTTCTCTGTCATCAGGTTTGGCTTGGCCAATGTAGATAGCAGTAGTAAATTGATGTGTTGGCCAGATATAGAGAGAGCAGATGTCCTTCTCTCCACATTACTCTCCATCACATGAAGGGTCAAACTCCCACTGCCAAAATGTCTTCTCATGGGTCAGGTTCCATGTTACCATACCACATTGCTGTTTTGAGTGGGTAGGTGGTAAAGACACAGCAGTGTCTAGTGTATGACTGTATCAGTGAGTTTCACCAGGCCTGTTGAGTTCTGTAGTTAGATCTCCATTAAACTGCATTAGACTTTCTTGAATACATGTTTGAGTATGCTGCACAGGTACAGCTATTGTTTCAGAATCTCACCTTTGTGTGTTTTTCATATCACACTGGAGGAGTTTTTCTATCTGTTTGGTTGTTACTTTATAAACCAAATGGAAATGAAGGTTCTCCAGCATGTAACTTATTCTCACTCTAATATAGAAAGTTTAGTATTTGTTGCATAATTAACTAAATCTATTTTAATTATAACTTATCTATAATACATGTAGAACAAAACTTCAGCTGAGTTTTAACTTTTTCTAAATTTTAAAAATTATATATAGATACAATATGGAAGCTGAGCAAATTAGTTATTAAAAATGAATGCTAACTCATTTAATAGTTGGTTTTACTAAATAGGTGAAATGACACATACTTGTCACTTGATTGAGTGACATCTCTAAAAATTGAAGAAAGTATAATGTAAAATACTGTTCAAACTTTTTAAAACCACAATCGTAAAATTCTAAGTATTTTATATGTACTGAATCATCTTAACCTCTTAAAAACTCTACAAGATGGGTACTATTATAGTATTCTTCAAACATTGGCAAGTACTTAATCACAGATTAAATATTATGCTGAAAATCACATTATATACTTGAGTTGGAGCTATAACAAGGGCTATACTTAATTAAAGTAGTTCAAGTAGGAATCTTTTCCTTTTTTTAGCTTCTTTTAAGAAAATAATACATGTGTGTACAGGTTAAAAATTAACTTTGCTAGACTGACACCTCCCATCTTGGCTGCTGGAACCAGGCAAACTGCAGGAAGACTCAGAGACAGGCCCCCGCCATTGGTGCTGCCTGGATCAGATGAACTTGGGGGAGGATCCAGACACCAAGGCAATGGGCTTCCCCTACTCCAGTCAGGGTACACAGTGGACAGCTGGGACTGGCAGTCTGATACAGTCAGAAGCAGCAGTACAAACGCACTCCGGCAGGTGGAAAGCCAGTTGAATTAGAACTGTGCCTTAGAATGGGAGAAAAGACATGCACACTTGAGGGTCAAATCAGATCTTTCTAAGAAGTGAAGAAAACACTGTTGTTTCTATAATTTAGACACTTTTAGGTCCCAGAGCCTGGAACTTATGTTTACAGAAAGAGAGTAGATGATTTTCCATAGTTTCAATGAAAATATATTTTCTTAAGTAATCCTTCTTCGTGGTTCTGATGCCAAGTTTATAATTTCAGCCTCGTAAAATCATTGCTTTAATTTGCTTTTTAAAGTTTCTCAATCTGGGCGGACAATGCAGGACAAAGAAGACAGGGAAACTAAAATAGAATGACAAATTCCCCAAATGTATAAAACAAAGGTCGCAAATATTCTTTTTTATTACCATGGACAAAAACTAAGTATCAAATGCAGAATGAATTAAATTTTGACATCAAATAATATGTAAAATTATAACTTTAGTGTAAATGAAAAATTTGAGGCATTTTTCTTTTTTTACTTGAAGTCTTTCAAAAAATTCACAGTACTGGCACGTTTATCTACCTTTAATATTTGAGAAAAGTGAGATGTCACATAATTTACTCAAGTATCTTGTTTTTAACTGGCAGTGGGAATGTTGAAAAAATGACCAACATGACCCAAACATGCTTGATCTTTCCACTATATCTCTCTAATGAGAAGTTGATGTTTTGAATGCAAAGTTCAAGTTTAACATGGCAAAGATTGAAGAAGTCTGACACTTGTAGATTAAAGATCCAAGATAAATAGAAATTACCAAAATTAAAATAGACTTTTTCTTATATTTAAAAAATCAAACATTCTAAAAGTAGATAACTTCTTATAAAGTAAGATGCATAAATTTCTCTATAATGATCTTGTAAGGCAGAAGTCAATAAGATTTGAGAAAAAAAGTAGGACCATATTTAGAATAACTTCCGTGGGTTATCTCTGAGAATGAATGGTCTTTAAGAATTTCTCTACGTGACCTTCAGCGCTTAGTTTGTGAAATTATTCTTGAATCACTGAGGTTAGACTCAAATCAATATCCTGTACTATGTTATAACATATTTGTAAATGTTATAGAGGTACTATTTAAAGGTAATCCTGTTAAATATTCAGATATAAGTATCATATCCTGATTATACTTATGGAGAATTCCAAGGTTACAAACATGATGTGTGATTCTTACTATTTTGTATAACTGTAACAGAGTCAAGATCTGTAAAATAAAAGTTTTGCAATCAGCATTTACAGTGCATTAAAATATTTGCATATGGTTACTATTTATACAGGAATGTGCAGAAGATTTTTTTACCAACTATCTCAATAAACCTAACAGTACTAGATAGAGGAGATGATGATGATGATGATGATGATGATGATGACGACGATGATGACAAAGATGTTGAGTAGAGTGATGTCCATGATAGTTTTCATTTTACAGCCAAGAAATTTGCATACAATAGCTAGTCACCCCATCTTGCAAGCATCACTTAACAAAATACAAAATCACACTCAGAAATCACAAAACATTTCCTCAGAAAATTGTAAATTTACCCGAAGATATTCTCTTGGCTAATCGTGGTGACTAATCAAAGAAAGATTTGGAAATGTTGTATTCTCATGGGCAGTTAAAAGAGAGCTCCCAGTAACAGGACTACCAGATCTGATTCTCATTCATGTGTTGTGATAAAACTAATCGCCTCCATTCTAAGAAGAACTGTTGCTTTGACATCTCATTTATCTCATTATTCAAGCTCATTTTTCCAGCTGTGATTGTGTGGTGACAGGGATATGCAGAAATGAAAATCTGGAGAGTTCTAAACACCGTAATGCATGCACTGGTTTGAAATCCAACACCTTGGAGACTCCATGGGAAATTAGTCCTTGTTTAGAAATATTTTAATGACCCTGGCACTGAAATCTTTTTAAATGGCCAATTTAGCCAGTAGCTAATGACATTAAATGAGACAGTAAATACTAGGCATTTGAAAATGAGAAAATATGAATTTATAAATGGAATTTTAAAATTTTAGGATATTAAATTACTATATAAGATGACACTAAAAATGTCCTGCGTTATTTCAAATTTTATATGATATTTATGATTTATTTAATGCAATATTTTTCTCTTTCTCTTTCTTACTGCTTGTGTGTACAATAAAACCTCACTCTTCCACTTGTCTATTTATACTAAAAGCACTATGAATAATGCTTTTACTTCCCATCAATTAACATAGTATTTGTACTTTATTACTTATGAAAACATTTATCAAATATATTTATCAAAAAATTATCTAATTGAAAAATGCCTATATATACTCATTAAATTGATTTAGAGATTTTTTTGGTACAAATTGTGTATACATTACATTTAAATTAGACCAGAAAATTTCATAGCCAGAAGATAATATTGATTCATTTCACCAAAGAAAATGAAAGTTCTGAATTTTTCTTTGTTTCCCTACTTTACTTCTAAATATTTAAAACATGTGTTTGAATTTCACAGACTATCTGAAAGCTACAAATCAGGCCTTATGTGCATGAGAAGTTAGTTCAATAAAGACTTCTGACAATACCTTATAATTTCTGTAAAATGGTTAGTTCCTTCTTTGAGGCTTGAAAACCAGAAATTTTTCTAACTTACTATGTTAGAATATTATTCTGAATAGTAAATGTGTACTCTGAAAGATTCATCGAAGAATTACATTCAGTAAAGAATTCAAGTGTACCCTGTTCTGGTTGCAGACACTGTTAGCAATGATTCTCATTACTGTAAGATCATGCCACAGTAGCAGTTCTGTTCAGAGAGTCACACTTGTAGAGTAAGGAATTAATTCTGGGAATTAAATCATATTTGAAATAAGGGAACAGTGTTAGCATCTTCCATAAGCCTTTTGAGATACTGTTGAAGAAAGTAGTTGGAAATTGAAATTTAATGATGGCATAAGAAGCAGTAAAGATTCTTGTAGAATCTTCATGCCTGTAAAGGACCACATTAGTTAATCCAATTATCATTCTAAGAGGCCTTTTTTTAAACTGTGCATAATGTTGGGAACTTTATTGGGGCAAAAAGCAAAAAAAACAGTTGATCTTTTTATGGATTTAGGTTTAGAATTTGGGGGGATGCTACATATGCAGTTCTTGTTTAACAAATGTTAAGTTATTTAAATTTTAATGTAACAACTAGAAGTACTAAAATATTAAAGATTAAGAAGATTGAAAGGAATGCATCAATGATCAAATACATATTGAGCATTTGTGAAACTCAGGGTCCATTTCCTACCAACACACACACACACACACACACACACACACACACACACACAGCCCTAAAATTCTTATTTTGATATTGTATCCTTTTTTAAGTATATATTTTTCATGTGTGTACCTTAATAAATGAAAGAATGGACAGCATATATTGAATAAATGCACATCACATGCTATATAACTTATTGTGTAATCTTACTTAATGAAAAAGCTATTTCTATATTTATGCATAGAGTTTTCTTACACTCTCAATTTCAGACTGTTTCATATTATTAATATACAAAGAGAGAAAAGGTTTATAGTTCTTAAGAATGCTAACTTAAACTTTGCACAACTATTACTCCTAGAACTTGACTCTACATTCAGGTAAAGAATGTAGTCACCTCCCAGCTGTATTAATGTAGCCACATATGCAATCATTTACCAGCTTTTGTGTCCAGCTGTCCTTGATACAACTACATTTTTGGGATTTTTTATCAATGTGTAATTTAAATACAGTGAGTTAGGAAAATCTCAAAGGAGATTGCTTACCAGGTGGAAGAAAGACTGAGTTCAAGTAAAACTATAGGGCTGTACATCAACAGCACAAAGAAGGTCAAAAATACATGGGAAAATATGATGAGGAAAAGCAACTGAGAATATGTGCAGCCTGGAGTGGTGGCACACATTTGTAATTCCAGCACTTAGGAGACTGAGGCAGGAGAACTGCTGTGAATCTAAGGCCGTCTTGGACTGCATAGTAAAATTCTCTCTGTCTTTGTCTCTGTCTCTGTCTCTGTCTCTGTCTCTGTCTCTGTCTCTGTCTCTGTCTTTCTCTCTCTCTCTCTCTCTCTCTCTCTCTCTCTCTCTCTCTCTCTGTCTCTGTCTGTCTGTCTGTGTGTGTCTCTCTCTCACAGGTGGGGAAGATCAATAATGTAAGTCTTTGTAGGACACTAAATGTCCCTGAGAAAGATTTCAGGATTCAGACTATATGCTTAATTAACATTTTAAAAGATTCCTCTTGATACTTCCTCTACCATATAGTAACTGTGTGGGGAGCACTGAAGCTACTCAGAACCCACCATGAGAACTGATGGCGACTCAGGACGGAGTATTAGTAATGAAAATATCTGGACACATTTGGATTTGGGTGTAATTTAAAGGTCAGAAAAGTAGAACGTTCTGATTAATGTGATATGATAAATAAAAACCATCTTAGTCTTAGTACTTGAAAGGATGAGGTTGTCATCAGTCAGAGATGCATAAACTCAGGAAAAAGCGGTTAACACAGAGAATAAGCACTTAATTTATATTGTGCTCCCTTCTCCAAACTGAAGTATTGTGAAGCTTGTTATCAAACAGTATAATTCACAGAAATGCTATGTTTCAGGCTTATTTTGTTAGATGACACACGTGGTTTATAACGCAAATGATTGCGATGCTCTTGCAGATTAAGTCGTGCATCAGTTGATATAAAACTCATTCACACATTTCCAGTTTCCAGTTCTACAGTGCATGGCTTGGACAGGGATGGACAGATTATGGAGAACTGGCAGTTGTAATGAATACCCAGACAAACGCCCTGCATCGCTTTATGAAATTCAATTCAATCAAACCCATTCAATCCCTATCATGTCAAAGTGCTAGGCATTAGTTTACCAGAAAAAATTTTTTTAAAAATGGAAGAAATCACACTTGGTGATCATTCTGCTTTTTTTTTTTTTATGTCCAGTGGAACCCAAACAGATGTTGTCTACTAGAATCCAAATAGATTTTTAAAAATGTACTTCGGCCATAGACTTCAATCAGCACTCAGTGATCTTAATGTGAAAAAACGATGTCACACTGTGTGTTCATGAAAAGGGACTCTAGAAAAGAATGGCAGTTTTCACATTGACCCCACGCCCAACCTGAAGAGACTTTTTGTCTACACTTCTCCACTTAAAGAGACTGTAAAGTTTTTTGTAGCTGGATCAAATGGTCACACTTTAATCTTCATTTTTCTTGACTTAATAGCAACCTTTGACACAGCTAGTGCTTTTCTGTTTAAAAGAGTTTCCTCATTTGGTATCTGGAACCTAATTTTCTCTTGATAACTAACTATTCCTTCTCAAAATCTTGAACCTCTATTGTTGGCTAATTCTTCTTCCTTCCTCTTCCCTAGGTACGTCCTCCTAAATTTCTCCTCTCAAAATCCTTGACACTTATTTTTCCCTTCCATCGTATATTCAATTTATAAATCCATTTAGCTTTGACTTGAAACTATATTCAGAATCTAGTCTCTTCCATTAGAACAAGTTGAATAAACCCCAGTCATATTTACAGCTCACTATTTATTATTAATAATGCTGTATTTTGCGCCTAACATTTGGTTAGAGGGTAAAGGATATTGTAAGTCTTCTTACCACAATAATGATAAGATCCATAAATGATGATTGTTGGAAGAAGCTTTTGGGCAGGGTATCTATATTTATGGCATAGATTATGGTGACTGTTTCACTGATACCAATTTGCCTTCAAATTTATAAAGGTAATACAGTATACCTAAATATATTTATATGTCAGTTATCCCTCTAATACCTAGATAAACTGAGCTTTAAAACAGCAGAACAGGTAGTTCTTTTACTATGGTCCAAGGTCATTCCAGCATTTGCATTTAGATGCACCAGGAATGTTCTTTTCTCAACAATGGTATTTGAGTCACATCAATCTTCTTCAAACATCTGCTCATATACTTTTTCAGTGATTCCTTCCTTTAACATAGAGTAACTTTCTCCAAGCCCCATCAGCATCACTTTATTTCTTTCATTCCCAATTATCTTTGTAAGAAATATGATTAATATTTATACATCGTATCCCAGTCATTGTCCTCCCAGGATATTGTGAGTGCAATGATTTTGTTCCAAGTAAATAATTGTTATACTAATAAATAAATTACTTGAAATAATATGTGTATTTATTTCCATAAGCTAACAGGTCATTTTTCCTTCCTAATCTTATTTTTAAAGAAATATTCCTAACACATGTTGAATGTCCCAAGGGTCAGTGAATTTTGCTTCCTCTGCCTTACCTCGTAAAAGCAATGCAGTGCTACATCTAGATGAGACTCTTTGAAGAATCTCTATAACTTTATCTTATTTAAGTTTCTTGCTTTTTTCTTTGCTTTCACTTTTAAACAGGTCTTGATATCAGTTCATACCGGCCTTGAACTCAAGGAGCCTCAGGAGTGCTGGGATTACAGGCTTATACCACCATGCTCAGTTTCCTATATTTTCTTTAATAATGAAAATGTGAGAATTTTGTTTTATTATGGAAAGCCCAGATCTGTTTCTGAATTATTAAAAACTAGAGCCCATCATAGACATTTAAAGGTTATATAAACTCCCCATCATTTCATGGCTAGCATCTTCAGCAGCAGCAGCAGCAGCAGCATTTTTGTGTAATAGCTTATAGAAACAAAGAATATACTCTGTACTGTTCTCAATGTCCTTTCTGAATATAACTTGCTCAATCCCCTTGACAGTTATGTATGTGACTTACTTTTTTCCCCCAATTTTATGATAATGTGGCTAAGACAATTAGTCTCAGACTGTTTGTAGTAAATATTCAACTTTGGTGTTTAAAACCAACTAAAATAAGAAGCACTAGCATACACCACAAATTTAGAGCTACAAAAGAGGGCCTTCTGTGGTGGGCCACCGTCTCAGGGGTAGGTAGACTCTCAGCAGCCTGGGAACAAGCAGACAGAGAAGGAGAAAGAGAAGCATGTAAACTTTCATAATTGCCAGTTTGGTATCCTGAATTGTGTCTCAAGGGTCCTATCCTAATTCTATCTAAAGAGACATAGTGTCCAACTATGCATTTCTGAATTTTGGCTCACCAAATACCTGCTTAGCCAGACCCAACGGGCAACAATCTCGTCATTTAGTCTTCCAAACACTGACTCATCTTACTCAATCACTCCAACTATCACTGATTAGTTATTGGCCTATAAATCAGGGGACTGGGGGACCAGGTGTCAAATTCTAAAATATATTGCTATGTAATTTGCCTTTCACCTGCTTCCATGCTTCACAAAACTGCAGGTGTGAGGTCAATAAGTCCTCCCGGGACTGTTGACAGCAGCAATATGAAGCAAATAGCAAGCAACATCTAAAATATAATTGTACGGGGTATTTGCTATGAGAGATGAGTGAGTCATCAGCACTGCACAGCCCACACAGAGCTGAAGCTTCTCCTAATGAAAGCACCCTTACAATAACACAAGGTTAAATCTGTCTTGCAAGGGGAAATAATAACTCACCTTGCTTCATTTGTGGAGGAACAGAAGTGAGAGTCATCTGTCTGATGAGCAGGTCAGCAGCTGGCATCATTCTTATGCAGCCTCTTTCAAGACATTATTAATTGTTATAAAGAAGAACCTAAAAACACAATAAGAAAATAATAAAAGTTTAGGCTCAAGGCACAGGTCACAACTGTCCATAGTATGCTGACATTATTATAAGTGAATATGTTATCCCTGTAATAAAAACTTGAGATTTCCAAAACTTTGTTTTCATTCTTCCCAAAGTCTGGTATTTTCTGGATCTGAGTGACTAAATAATAACTATTCAATATATTTTTAAAAGTTTTAACGCTTTCAGATTTTAATCACATGGTATTTAAAGGGAAAAAAGCCAAATATCTCAATTTCACTAATTTATTCATGAAATTTATTCTCTTTCTGATTAAAAGTTTTGGCTTCATAGAAATATATCTGTGTAATCTTATGATTTTTTGCATTTTGATGGCTTGCATGTAATTGAGAATAGAGATGAGTTTTAATCCCATTACCACACAAAGCCACATTTTTGTCAAAAGCAGCAACCTGCTCATTTTGTTGTGATATTTTCTTATATAACCACACTGCTGATCATAAGTGAAGTTAAATACTGTGGCCTTATATCACAGTGAGGGCAAGGGGTCTCATGATTGATATGGCACTTGCACAATTGGTTGCATAACTGAGTGTGCAGATTTAGCCCTGCAACTAATTGCTCTATTGCACTAAAGAGTATTGAGAGGAAAGATAGCCTGTCCAGGGTAATAGTACAGCATTTTTAATACCAGAAACCATCTTGTGATTCAAGGTTAGTTCAGTAATTTCTGTATCTTGCTCCCTAGCCATTCTTGGTTATTTAACCATATGTTGGTCGTATGCACTTCCACAAACCTAACATTCAGAAACTCACTTGGCTAATGTGATATTCATTGAAGTTGTCTGCCATGCATGAAAAATATAGGTATAGGAATCTAGTAATACAGTGAAAATAGGACTTAATATTTAATAACTAATGCTTAAATGACTCAAAACCTTAAATATTGTAAGATATCTCTATTCACATTCAATTTAACCTACATATTTTAAACTACTGTGCAGTGACAGATTCTTCCTAGAATGTTCTTTACTTTAAAGATTTTCTATTGTCTGGTTATACTTTCCAAGTTTCATTCATAGCATATCATAGTTTCCTATAAAGTCCATGTGATGTTTATAAATTCCTTTTTTGACATCTTGAATGTTAGCTTGAGCTCCAAATTCTCATTCGAATCTTGTTTCTGTGAAGTGATAGATGAACTGATTATAATATACATACAACAGTTAAACTTCATTAACAGCTTGATTGGCTTGGCAGCCACATACAACATTATTAAAACATACTGTTCTGTCTGCTTGGATGGCCCATGAAGGTGTCACCCTGTGCACTATAAATGGACCATGATTCCCTCCTCTCTGGTATTATGCCCCTAGTCTATTTCCCAGGTGCCATAAACCTAATAGATTTGCTCCACCACGGCATTCCTCCATGCTGTGTCTGTCTTGGCATCAGTAAACCATGAACAAAAGCCACTGAAACCACAAGCCAAATTCAACCTCCTCTACACACTGTGCGTGTTATTATCTTACCCCAGGAATGGAAATGCTAATTAGAATAATGACTAAACATATAAAGTCATTTTCAGGAATAATTTAGTGATGCAAGATGTGGAATATGGTACATAGTAAAATTTTATAGCAAAAATGTATTATTATTATGTGACAAAAACTGTTTTTTAAATAAGACAAAATTAACTAAACTAATTGACCAATATTAGAAATTGTATTTGGTAAGTCATTTTGCCAGCATTTGCAAACTTTATAAAAAAATCAAATTTATTTGATTCCAAAATTATAAAATTCCCCATACCCATTCCTCAAAATAATAAGTAATCAGCTTTATTAATAACATGCTTTGCTAGTCCTTTACAATTTTCATCCAGAATGTATTTTAGAAAATAATGAAAATCATTCATCGATCTACTTCTGTTTCTTGTAACATCGTACCTGAGGCTGTGAAATTTATAAACAAAAGAGGTCTGTTTATCTCACAGTTTTAGCAGACTGAAAGTTCAAACAGCACAGCACCAACTCTGGTGGGAGCTTACTTGACTGTGTTACCTCATGGTGGGTGGTACCACAATAGCAAAATGTGTGCAAGAGGCGGGCATTGCATGGAAAGACAGGAAGCCAGCCTGAGAGGCATGGCAAATCTTCCACTCAGATCTGTATTTTAAAAGTACTTACCACCTCTCAAAATCACAATGGAAATCAAGCTTCCAAAACGTGAACCTTGGGGGACACAGTTTAACCCACAGAGATCATATATTTCAGTAAATTTTAGTCAAGATTTATTTTTAAAATGAATTTATATTTTTGATACATCTATGGGAAGTCTGCATTTTGTCATCTTTTCCAACACAGCTTTGATTTTTCACTGTTGTAAATATTCAGGGCTTGGAGAAAAACAATGGGCTCTTTTGTCTAAAATCAGTATGCTTTTCATTAATATGTTCATTAGACATTTGAAAATAAGTAATAAGTAAGATTCTCATTAATGCCTAATCATGCTAATTATTTCAATCCTCTTTTGGTGCTGCTCTGTCAATACACTTCTTGAAAACCTCTATCTACGTTTTTTCATCCTTCTATTTCTGTGTCCTCAAGTGAAAGCTCTTATTATAACTAATTTGTTTTATGCACTGACAATCATGTTGAAAAGTCAGCAGGAAATATAAATCATCCAATTATTCCTACTGAGGAAGCAGCATGAAAGTGTTGATAGTTTTAGAATGATGATTTGTACAGCTTTGCACCACTGTGCAATCTAAAGGGCTTTGATGGCTTGATTCAGATTTGAGTCTGCTGTTCTTTCCTTTGTTCTTCAGGAGATTATTTGTTCCTACATGTTCCAGAACATATAGGATGATGGGTAGAAAATACAAGGAGGAGAAATGAAGATAAATTATAGTGTGGGCTTTCTAGTGAAAAAGCATCTGTTGCTGAAACATAAGGTTTGTCAATCTGGAATAATTATCAATGCCATTTTGAAATCAGTGTTAACCGAGTCATTTTTGTGTGTGTGTGTCAGGATTTCCTCTAATCAGATTTATTAGAGATGTGTGAGTACACAACATAATGATCATCACTTTAATTGAAACAGCCAGAAACCAAAGGCTATACCTCTCCACCCTCTGCCACAGACATCAGGGAAAAACCTGCTCATTAAAAATTGAAGAAAGTGGATAAAAATTGGTGTCATTCTCTGAAAAGCTAACAACTCAATGAAGTACACAACTTAGACACTTAATAACGGATTGTTGAAGACAGCACAGCTGTTGCTTTGAAACAAAATATTATTTTCTGTGTTGTCTTAATGTTAGTCTTTGATAATGAATAAAGAAAACAGCCAATATAAAAGTCAGGGATGTCCTTGGAGAATACAGAAACCTGAGTGCAGACCCTGTGCAAATTAGAGGAAAGTGAATGCCAGCGTAATGCTCCAGATGATTTAGAGAAGTTTGTTGATAGATCTGCATGATTCTATTGGGAGCAGGGGTTAAGCCAATCCAATGCTTCACCAAAGGAGAGAGAGGATGTTTACTTCTTTAAAAACTACACTTTGTACTTTAATTTGATTTAAAAAGCTTGACTACAAAAGAAAGAGTCCTTTCACTGATTAAATTATGTATTTCAAAAACAGAGTCAAACTTCTGCATGAGTCTTGCTTGCATATAAGCACATAGAGTCAAACTTTTTTTGATTGAAGAGTGAGGCCCTCACTTTCACTATGCTCTCCCATGTCCCTCTCACCACACAGCTGGTTGTGGAACCCAGATATCTTGCCACTCAGAGCCTGTATGCTCCACTTCTATTCGAGAAGCCTAGGAGCTTGCATGTCCTACATAGACTCCTTTAAGTAATCCAAGAGTCACAATCCCTACATCCATTCCTCCAGGGGACAACAGTTATATACAAATCTTTTGTGCAGGTAGTGACCATATACTGTGGCCAGAAGACACTTGCTTCTCTAGGTTTCTGAAGAAATCCCAGACCAGTGAGCTGGATGACAAAGTACAGAAACCAGAAGTTGCAAGGGAAGCAACATGAAATGGTAAGATGGAGTATGGGGCCATCAGTCTGGTGGTGTCGTTTCTGTGTGGAAATCCATCCAGACTTGCATTTGTATTGAATATTATTGTAGACAAATAATTATCAGGATGAGCAGATAAAGTAAAATTTTAATATTGGCTTATCATTACTCATGACTGCAAATAATTTAGAATTAGGGTAGGCTGTTCCCTTTTATTCTCTAGACCCTGCAAATGGGAAAATTTCTAATTAAAAATAATTGTTAGTCAACATAATGTCTATGAATGATTTCATTAGGTTTCCAAATAGGAAGTGACAGGATGCTAATGTGGGATGGGATGGTATATGATACTATAAAAGTTCATCTTAATATTTTTAAATTTGTGGAAAATTAATAAGAGGTATCAAATTATATGAAGACAATGATACAAATTTATGCAAAAGCATTTTCAGGGATCATATAAGACCTCTACCTGTAATGTTTTCTAGGCATTATAGGAAACCTTGTCTAATGCGTATTTTGACTACTATTTCTTAAAGAGTTGTGATATTAAATGTCAGCAATGCAAGATATTAATAAATGATAAAAATTCATTTTAATTGAACAACCAGATAATAAATTAGTAACCATTAAGCATTTCTTTAATCCAGGAATTTACACAGACTAATACTAGTATTTATTTAAAAGTTCCTAGGAGAGGAAAAAATATAAATATTATCAATTTGAATGTATAGACTTATGGAATTTATTTAAACTAACATACACTTCAATGCATTTATGCAAGGACTGTTTTCAATCATTTACCAACAGCTTTTAAAATAAGTTACCTTTACATTTAAATTATGCAAGTGAAGATTCACCTCTTGCTGGCTACATTAAGTATTTTCAAATCTTTTTTGTTTTTGTTTTTTAGGATGTTTTCTTATTTGCCAATAGAATTAAACTGTATAAAAGAAGTACTGAAAACATTTTAAATTTATTTTTTCTTCAGTAAATAGTGCACCACTTAGCTTTTTTTAGCTAGTCGTAAGTAGGTCAACCATTACATACAAATTAAATCTTATTTCTGACATAATCAAAATGAGAAAGATGATGGTGTACTTGCAAGGAATTATTTTTCTATTTTTTGCAAGTTTTCATATTTTTATTAAACTTGATAATTCGTGACATTAAAATGCCTTTTTGGTCTGGAGCAACTCACTTAGACCATGATTCCCTAAAGTCATTTTGCCCCAAGGACGCTGTTATTCATTCTCATTCCATTGCAGAGATTTGATAATGCTCATCTCACTCTATTTTTGGCTCTGAATTTTATTGCACACTGTGTCAGTTTGTTACTGAAGTGGTTATACATAAGTCCCTCTCAAATATTCGCTGTCCTATTTTGTGGTTTCTTTTCAGACAGCACTTCCACTGAGAGCAACGGCCCTGACTTGATGCTGTGGGTATCTCACCAATCAGGACGCAGGCTACATTTCTGATAGAATGAACTATTCAAGCGGACATATTCCCATGAAGAGAGTGAAGCTGAAGGTTTATTAATATTCAGGCCTGTTGTAGATAAGAGGTTTCTGTTAAGTAAGCACATTAATCTTATCTTTTCTTATGAACACATTTCACCAGTGACCCAAGTAGAGTGCCGTCATAAAGCTGTCTCCTTTTAAGGACTCCAGCATTGCAATGCAGAGATCAGACTGACTCTCAATGAAGCACTCCGGATTTCTTCTTTAGTTTGAACATGTAATTATCCTACCTTCACATGTTAACCCAATTACAGGTAATAAAACTTGGGGACAGCTGTGCAACTTATTTACAATATCAGAATTTATCTTTCTCCCAAAATAGCTTGTGAATTTCTTATTAGAGTTACTGGGGACTACTGGAAAACAGAATTTCTTCTTCTGAATTTCTTATCTATTTTGGTTTATAACTAAATACCAAAGAAGGATTTTAATTTTTACCCCATTATTTTATTTTTCCTTCTATTCTTTGGTTATTCTTTATTATGAATTCGCCACCTGTTCTTATGTTTAAAAATCAATATTAATAAATCAGATACTACTTGAATCCTTTTTCTGACATCATGTGAAAATGCCTGGTGAACTATCACCCAATCTGAATTAATATAGGCTGTTGTAGTATGTGAAAAATTCATTTAAGAATTTCCTAGATGACAACTACAAGAGTAACTATTCATCATCCACATTGAAACTAAGACACAAAATAAGATCTCGTGGCTTTGTATTAAATAAACTGGTTGCACATGAAGGTTACTGCAAGGAAAAGAGTATGTTACAAATGAGTTCCATATTGAAAGTTGCAAAAGCAGAAACACTAAATTCACACATTGATTTATTGATGAGCTCATACATTTTTGTTTTGTTTTTACATTTCAGGGAGTCAGTCTGAGTTGATTTTCCAGATTGAGTACCAGTAAGATTCTTTAAAACAATTTTGCAGAAACTTGCAAGCACATATCATTTTTATTATGTTCTTAATATTTGCATGCTACTTTAATACTTTAATTTACTTAGTGCTTAAAGCAACTTGAGCATATCAGTAAATGCAGTATTAACCTCAATTTAAAAATGAACTTTAAATGTTTTGTCACAGTAATACTCCTACTTAAATCAGAGAGTCGATATAGCATCATGTCTCACTAGTAGGTTGCATTAATTTGTTGTCTTCTTATTCTTGATTTCCGGTAAGTATAAATTTAATCATAGTTCACCACTCTAAACTTATTTTCTACAAATCTTACTTTAAATGAGAGCATAGAGTTAATAAATGATTCTACTAGAGCATATACATTAAAGGAGAGCAGAGATTCCAAAGTAAGAAAACCTAGAATAGCATTATATATAATGCTATTATGAATATATATATATATATATATATATATATATATATATATAATGCTATTATGAATCTGATGAAATTTATGGGCAGCCCATTAGACACTATGTTGATGAGAATGGGAACTTCAGTATAAATTAAAGAATTATAAGAATGTGACAAATTTCAAGCAATCAAAAAAGAGCAAAGGAGAGAAAGGACTTTCTTTTCATTTATAGTCTGTTCAGACAGAACCCCCAGAATCAACAACATTTTCTCAGTAATGTTTTCTATCATTTTCTCTCAACAACAGATTGTTAAAAAACGTTCAGTTGATTCCAGCCTTCGTCGATCTTCAGCTCATCCAGACCCACCTTCGTGGAATTCCTTCATGGCACCAGAAGTAGCCCGGATTACCTATTTCACCTGAGTTCTGACCCCATCTGTTGGGTTTCTGTTATTCATGCTTCTATCTTCCTTTAACTCCAACAAAATTCATTTCTCATCCAGTGCAAGAGTTGATAGTTCTTTCTTGCAATTATTATCTGTCAGTTATCCAACTTCTATTTATGTATTCAAGTTTTTAATATCTACAGAGAAATCTGCTGTATTAAATTATCTCAGCTGACTACTAGGATTTTTCACATAACTCGTACTACTTTTATTTCCCTACTTGTGTCAAAAAAGCAGGCTTTTCCAAGAAAAGGCACTATAAACATAAAATAAAATCCTTAAAATTACAACATTTTTTTTTCTCAACTGTTATATTACAGTCTCCAGGGATCTGTGTGACAATCTTGCCCTCAGATCAAGACCTTTTATTCTTTTTTAAACAACTCAATGAAATAATTAGAAACTATAAATTAGGCCAAGACCATTTATTTAGTTCCTAATCTGAAACATTTATTTGGATGGAAAGTCACAGATAAATATTACTAGGAAACATGATTCAAAATTTGAAAATGTGTAGCTAATAATTATTTGTCATGTGTGTGTCTGTATGTACACTTAAGAGCTTATTATTTTGTAGAAGTGTATATGATTCAAGTAAGAGATATACATCATAAAATTACATGTCCAAAATTTGGACTATAAAGGCAAACTTAATAGTGTACTACAGGTTTTTGGAGTTCATTATTATAATTAGTTGCCAATATTAAAATCATTGCTATAGTGATGGTAAAATTGCACTACATGGTTCTAGAAAATCGAGCCAAATGCTCTTAAGTAATTAATTTTAGTCATATTCTGAAACATCAAGATTTCAACAATTTAAAAACCATTTGTTGGCATGGAAACATCAACTTAATTAAAACTGGATTAAACTAATTAACCTAAAACATATTGTACTACTGAGTGTTTGATTTAGAATACATTGGAAAGAAAAGAACATTTTTCAAAATCATTTTAGGTCTTCTATCTAATGAAAGTGTTTAGGTTTCACAATGAACCTATACGTGTGCTAATGTCTTAAATAACTACTTTAGTGGGAAGAAGATGTTTAGAAAGAATGCTTTTATTCTGTTCTCTCACATGAATTCAGAACTAAAATGTTTTATGAATAATGTCTATTGTCTTTGTTTAATTCTAGTAGTTGAGAGATTTGAGGAAAATAATCAGTACTATTCTGTTTATTTTTTCACTTATATTTTATTCTAAATGACTAAGACTCTTGCCTCATGAAACTACAGCAATGATAAGCTACAAAAAATATGCATTACCATAGAACAGCTAAAATGTTTTGTGCTAATCACAATTATATCTGCTTCTTTTTTTTTTTTTTTTTTTTCTTTTTCCTTTTTGTCAGTACCAGGGATGAAATTCACGACTGCCTGCTTACAAGGCAGGCGCTTACGCCGCTGAGTTAAATCCGCAGCCCCCCTATATCTGCTTCTTAATGACCACATTTTTTTAGCACAGAAGCTTATAAAGGGATAGGTAGCTTTGACAGAATACATTGTAGATTGTCTAACATTTTAAATCAATAATTTTATTTTTGTCATTTTATCAACATTGAATGGTTGTAATATTGTAAGCCTAACCTTAGGCTGTCGATGTACATTATTGGAGGCGCTTCCAGAGAGAACCAGCATGTAGCTCAGCAAACCATGAGGAAGACCAACCCTGAATGTGAGTGGCACCGTCCAACAGGCTGAGAGCCACAAATGCAGAGCACAGAAGAAGCCGTCTTCCTCTCTCTACATCTAGGTTGCCGTGACGACAGAAGCTTTCCTCTGTGAGGTTCTTCCACTCTGATGGATTGACCTCACAAGCACAAAATGATGAATCCTGCTAACCATGCAGTGAAACTTCTGAACATATGCATCAAAATAAACTTTTCCTCCTGTAAGTTATCATGCATAGGTAATGTGCCACAGTGACTCGTGTTTGATGTGTGATATCTCGGTAATTTTGAGATTATACTTCTCTGGTTGATCCCTGAATGATATGGAGCATCTGCAATCCAGGCCACTGAAAATGCAGAGAATATTTTTGCTAGACACCATAATAATCTATTCAGGGTTTGGAACTTGAATAATTTTTGTAAAATTATCATACCTCATACAGCATTTTTTCCTGCTTTACTGAGATTTTGTTTCCTAGTAAGGCAATGTCATGGTTTATGTCAGTGGCCCTCAAACTTCATGCAATTATGGACTTGACCAAATCTAGCATGCCACCCTGTCTTACAGCCAGCTGAGTATGGACTAAAACTTCTAAGAACTGTAAAAAATCAACCTTTCCTTCCCGAATTTTGGGCATCACGTATTTTGTACGAGCAATGAGAAAAGAGAAGCTAAGACAGGCAATGTAAGAATTCTTCAGTGATGTAATAACTTACTTGATCTTTCCTGTGGTTCTTTGACAGTGATATTATTATGTACATTTTATTCATGCTACCTAAGGTTTAGAAAAGGTAATTTATCCAATCACACAATAGTATATTAATTTCATTGTAGATCCATTTACATTCTTTTTATTTTTTAATTTTATTTAAAGAAAGACTAAACAAAACAGAAAATGGGTAGAATTAATACAAACGTTCAAAGAAAAAAATAAACAGTAAGAAATCACTAGTTAATGTTTACATACTGTCCTTTTACAAATAGTTGTTCAAGATGTAAAAGTGGAACATAGAAAGTGGGAATTAAAACAGCGAGACTGCAAAGAGTTCTGTTCAACTATCTAACAAAAACTTCGTAATATTATTGTCAATCCTATACACTTAAACATACATGCAGTTATCCATATCTTCATTTATGTTGAGATTAAACAAACTAAATCAGGCTAAAATCATTCTCAACAAAGAATAATAGTAGTGCTGGATTTCACATCATGACATTAAGGGATGAGCTGGATACTTATACTGTCTTTTTAAAAAATTTTAATTTAAAGAAAGACTAAACAAAACATAAAATGGGTAGAAATAATACATACTTCCAAAGAAAGAACTAAATGGTAAGAAATAACTAATGGATGATTACAGATTGCCCTCTTACAAATAGTTACTCAAGATACTAAAGTGGAGCATATAAAGTGGGGATTCAAACAATTCAAACAGACTGCAACCAGTTCTGTTCAACTATCCAACAAAAACTTAGAAATATGGTTATCAATCCTATACACTTAAACACCCATGCAGTTATCCATATATTCAATTATGTTGATATTCAACAAACCCAAGTCGACTAATATCACTTTGAATAAAGAATAATACTGTTTCTGGGTGTCACATTATGACACTCCAGGATCAGCACTGGATACTGTAGTGTCTCTTTTCCTTCAAAATATCTGTTCATTTCATCATGTGTCATAAGATCAGTTCTCATAAACTGTTTATAGATTCTACACATGCATGAGTCTTAACATGTATATCTATCCTTTCTATATTAGAGAGAGAAACAAACCAAAGCAAGACAAAACGAAACATATTCCTATAAACACATGAAATGAAAAAGACATAAGATCATTGTACAAGGAGTTCTACCATAGTTCCTGTGTTGTCTCTTGCTATCTTCAATAGAACTGGCTAAATCTTCAGACAGAGTATAATTGAATATATCAGTAGATAACAGTATAAAAAAATAAAACTTTGTATATAGTATAAAACTTCAAGAGCAGGCAGTTATCAAACCAGAATGTGTATTGTAGAGTCCTGTCATCTTCAGTGTAGTTGCCTATACTCTCAGACTTGATACTATCAATCAGATCAGTTTTGAATAAAATTTGTCGATACCAAACAGCAATCAAACAAACCAAATTTAACTAAGATCAGTCATGATAAAACAGTATAAGTCATACAGGGCTCCAGATTAAGATAATAGGATGTTAAAGATGATTACTGTGCTATATCTTGATATTTTTGGGATAGCTGTCTGTGCCCTCAAATCTAATGCAGGTAGACAAAGTGAAACAGAATAAAATCTATGAAAAAAAAGAATAAAATCTGTCTAAGCAGAGTGGCGCAAGTAATGTGGGTTTTAAATCTTGATACACTATTAACAATATCTTCTCCCATCTTTTTTAAGACTCTCCTTCCCCTTTAACTTCCTCAGGGTACACTCTGTATTTTTGGGTTTGGCCAAGGCCCTTGGTTTTAAATTGGGTGTGTGTGTGGGGGGGTAACCTGCTATTTATCTAAGTCATTGCGAACCTTCCCTCTCATGGACTTGATCTCTAATTTTATTCCTTTATCTATTAAGGCTTGTCTTTCCAAACTACCCACAAATGCTGGTCTAGTTGCCCCTATTACTCTCTAGTTCTCTGTCATGTAGAGCTTTATTTTCTCATATTTAATTTTCAGTCCATGTATACTCTTTTTTCATGTTAATCATATTTCCTAAAACTAGCATCACAGTGGACCCTGCCTCCTGGTCTACTCCCCTTGTGGTTCTTTTTTTTTTTTTAAATTTAGTGTATCCAGGTCACATATATTAGAGATTATAACCAATATTCTCCTCCTCATTTCTGTTACGCTCTTTTTCTTGCCACCAGTTGTCTGCTTGACTTCTTCATTCTGTTTTCTGCTCCATTCATTGAGGCTTCTCTGCCACTTTTCCTGGAATCCTAGTACTTTTCTCTCTCTCTAGAATGCCCTGCAGGATTCTCTAGAGCTGGAGTGGTGGTTGCGAATTTCACAAGTTCTTCTTTGTCTTGGAAGCATCTTGTTTCTCCATTAATTTCTAGAGACAGAGTATTAGCAGGGTATATCAGTCTGGGTTGGAGGTTATTTTCTTTCAGGGCCTTGAATATTTTGCTCCAGGCTCTTTCTGACTTGATGGTTTGTGTTGAGAAATCTGCCATTATTCTAATGGGTCCTCCTTTATAGGTGATCTGTTTATTGTCTCTAACAGCTTTTAATATTCTGTTCTTATATTGAATTTCTGGGATCTTGATTATTATATGCCCGGGTGTAGCTCTGTTTTGCTTGTAGGTGGCTGGAGATTTGTATGCCTCATACATCAGAATATCATTTCCTTTTCTTATGTTTGGGAAGTTTTCCTTAATTATTTCTGTGAATAGCATCTGTAGTTCCTTTGTTTTTACCCCTGCTTCTTCATTCTCATTCTTTATTCTCAAGTTGTAGATCCTCTTGTCTTCTAGCCTTTGTATTGTTACTGCTTGTTTGCTTGTTATTTTTAAGAAGTTTTTCCTTTCATAATCCCACATTGCAAAACTGTCTTCCAGTTTGGATAATCTATCCTTAGTTTCTTTCAAGCAGATTTGCCATCTTTCCATAGAGTTTTTAATTTCCTGGTAATCTCTTTGAATTTGCTTCATGTATTCTATATTTTGTTTATATTCTTCATCAAATGGTTCTCTCCTTTGTTTGAGTTCCTCCCTTCTTCCATTTGTGCCTGCTTGAGGGGTGCTTAGCATCTCTTTAATTAATCTTCTTATATCTTGCTTTACTTGGCTAAATATTTCACTTTTGAACTTGTCTGAGTTCCTGAAGATATCTCTTTATTTCAACTTGTCCCATGTCTGGTATTACTTGTTTGCTGTTCTCATTCTCCTTTGTATTTACCTGTCCTGGGTCAATGTTCTCAGGCTTGGGACCTGGGGACTTTTTCTTGTTGCTTCCTCTTCCCATCTTTTTTGTTTCTTCCAGTAGGCCTCAGTTTCTTTCTTTGTTGGTTACAATTCTTCTGAAGCATGCTGGTTAGGTTACCCTTGCCACTGCAGTGTGCTAGTGTGTTGCAGACAGGGGCAGCATATGCTGGCCTCTCCCCTCCAGATCAGTCAAGCTGCTAAGGCCTGCATGGTATTACTTTGTGCCGCTTCCCCTCCAGGTCAGCCAAACTTCTGAGGCTTCACTGAATTAGTGTGGTTAGTGTGCACCCTGCCATAGGGAATTGATTTCAGATAACCTACTGGGTCTCAGCCAGGTCATGTGACCCAGGCCTAGCCTACTCCACCAATCCCATTTGAGAAGGGAACAACTGACTGAAGTCACTGCTGCCCCTTGTACTTGCCATTCCTGCCTGGTCCCAGAATGTCATCTGCCGGAGGCCCCCTTTCTATGGAATTGCTCCACTCCCATCACTCACCACAGGTTGATGCAGGCTCCCCACCAACTCAGCTCTCCATTCGGCTGGCTGACCCCCGACCTCAGTGTGACTGCTCTGAAGTTGTGGGATGGCTTGGCAAGTCGCCTGCTGCTGCAACAGCACTGAAACTTTAGCTGTTCCAATAATAGAATAGTAGCACCGGGACTGTATGTTTGATTGGTTCTTCTCACCTTAGTTTCTTCTTTGGATGATAGAATTCATCTTCCTTTGTTCTGGGCTCCCCACTCTGTATTATTTTGAATTCTAAGTTGACTACTTCAGGGAACTTCTGTAGCCAGCTGTTATCTATCCACCATCTTTGCTCCACCCCACAGTCCATTTACTTTCAAAGCCAGTTTTATTTTTCATGATTAATTAAAGGAATAGGCAAATAATGATTATAATGATGCCTTACATTCAAGAAGCACTTCTGTAAGTAACATGTCAGTTTTAGTTGAAATACAATTTTTAAATTATTTAGGCAACTTTAAATAAAGAAATGTTGTCTATAGCCTATTGCCTTCTTCTATGACAGCCTTAGATTGAATTAAGCAATATTTTATTTTAAGGTCTACATTCTGGTCTTGTCTGATTTTAGAATGGTCTTTTATTTTTTCCTTTTATATACAGGCCATTTTAAGTGAGAAAATGGTTTACTTGAGATTTCATCACATTCAATAGATTACTCAGTTTCTTTGTGGAATTTAAAAAAAATATTTCAGAGCTCCTTTATTCTTATTGATCAAATGTGTTTCATAGTTTTATTCATAATGTTATATAAATATTTTATTTTGTATTGAAATATCACAAGTTTCTAAACAGAATTTCTGTATATTTTCATAAATTAAATACATTTCACTCCCCAGGAACTACTGGGTTAGAAATGGTGCATCTGTGTTACACACAATGGTTTTAACTGAGAGGTACAACATTTCAATCTTTAATTTCTTTGGTATGGGTGGTTTTCCAGAGTCTCCCTATGTAGCTTAAGCTGGTCTTGAACTCACTGCATTATCCAGAGTGGCCTTAGCATCATAGCAATCCTCCTTCCTCAGTTTCTCCAGTACTTGCATTACAGGCATGCACCATTATACCCAGTTTATGAATGGTAACAATATTCGAGAAGAAAGTATTCATGTTATTTCATAAGTTCTCCATAATCTCAAAAACCATTCTTTCATCTAATTAAAACCTGTCCACCACTGGCACTCTGAGGTATGGTGGATACACTGACAGGAAAGGCTCCGCACCTGCCACTACACAGCTCACAGAGTAGCAGGTGAGATAAATGATACAGCAGACATGAACACAAGCATGGTAACCCATATACCATGCTGTTAGACCATGGGATGAAGGGTGCTTCATGGAGCTCATGTTGGGGAGGGGAGCAATGGGGAAAATCTGACTTGTGACCTTTTGAAATCTTGATAGGAAGTAATGAAGCAAAATAAGGACAACCAATATACTTTTAAGTAGGAGGAATAATACATATAAAGTTCAACAGTTTGAAAGTGATAAGTAGGGAATTGTGGGGCCAATTACTAGATTAGAAAGGTAATCTAAATGGAAAGGGAAGACAGATTATGAACACAATTCTTAGATACATGCACACAAGGAAATATCATTGCTATGATTTTAGGACAGGATTGATACAATAAGGGAAGCATCCTTGGAGAAAGATAGGGAATGAGCCGGAGAAGAAGATTGACAATCACCTGTATTTGCCATGGTAGGAGAATGAACTAAAGTGGTGGTGCATGCATACAGTTTAGGATTTGAACAGAGATTGCAAATGTACACATAAAAATAAAGAACACTTTCTGACATAAACTAGTCAGTATTTAGAAATTAAGCCCCCAAATCCCAACTTGTAAATAATATTAATGATAGATGTATATTTTGCAATAATTGCAAGAGCCAAGAAAGAATGAAAGTATGTTTGTTTAACTGAATTAATTCTCAGAGCTGATTTCTAAGGTATAATTTTAGCATAATCCCCAAAGCCTAGCTATAAGTATGAATCACAGAGTTTTAGCACCTTGATCCTTATCACCTGTGGGTGGGACTGGGCTGGCATTTAAAAATACACAATTTGCTCCAGATACCATGATTGGCACTGCAGACACTAGCATCTAAGGGCCCCTCAACATGTGCTCATTGTGATCAACCCTTGAATTCTCACAAAAGCCCTCTGATTTATGTGCTGTTGTTGCCTGTGTTTTACACATAAATATATTGAAAATTAGTGTTTTCATAAAAGAACTAGCAGGCTAATGCAATCACTAGCATGATATTAATTTAATTAACATCCAAATAAAATACCATAAATATAAGGAGAGGAAACCAGGACTCGTTGACACAACTAATTCCAAATCAGTACACTGTCTTCTATGCTGAGCATTTTGACTCCTATATGCCATGCACGGTGCAGCATGTTTTGTATAAAGTAAAGAATAAAAGAAAGCACTTGACCTGAACTAACTTATAAATGGAAATACAGTCAAACGTATGAACAGTTACTTTTAGAAACTATACTGTTAGGAAAAAGGGTCTTACTGTTAAAAAAAAAAAACCTAGAGGATAGATTAGAAGTGTAGATAAAATCTGCTTACACTTTCTTTTAGTATTAGCAGATCTATAAACATAAGTTTTCTTTGTGGATGTTTAAAATATCCACCAAAACAAAAGCAGTTTGTTTCTTAAATTATCTCTGAAACTTTCCTTAGGTTATCAGATAAACTCAACTAACTTCGCTACTCAACAGAAAACTATGGATACATAATTTGAAATTGAAATTTCAAAATATAGATTTTGATTTTAAGAATTCAATGTGAATTCTTTCAATCTGTTAGCAATAAGCTTTAAAAATGGTGTAAATTCCTTAGGTTAGTAAAGGATAAAGCCATATAGTATTACTGAGAATATAAAAAAAATGAGGGCATAGCTTTGATATAGTCATGTATTATCAAAATTTTAGTTGAAACACTGAGGATACTTAAATGTTTATTTTGTAGGTAGTACAGTATGAAAGAATGTACAGAGTTATTAGAGAAAGAATCATTGCTAGGAAATAAGCAACTTTCTTGCATTAGGAAAATAAAAGAAGATAATGAAAATAAAATATAAATGAACAAGAGGTGAAGAAGGTTGTAACATAAAGCAGTTAATATTTTCTTTGTCATAAAATACCAAAAAAATTTTAAGTAAATGTCGAGTGACATATTCATTACAAGAATTTATATTTATTAATAGTCTCACCTTAATTTTCGTTGAGAGTCTACAGTGCATCATGGCACAAGCAGGTCTTTTCCTCTGCATGAAAGAAAGAAAGAAAGAAAGAAAGAAAGAAAGAAAGAAAGAAAGAAAGAAAGAAAGAAAAAAAGGTAAGATTGATGCTACATGGTTTGCAACAGCTCCATACAGTTAAATTTGTAATGTATTTTGTCAGTGCTGCTGCTGAAAACACTTAATTTGATTCTGAAATATTTACCATTTGCTTCATCAAATTTCCTTCCCTTTGGTCACTATTGTATATTTCCTTCTCTGTGATCACTGTTGTGTGGTCCTTTGGAATTGTTTATGGTATTTTATTTCTTTTCAGTTTCTTCATAAACCAAGCTTTAGGCTATCAGTTATGTAAACCACTTTGTAAGGAATATCAAGGAAAAGGATACTAAAAATTTGAGTATATGCATAATTCTCCACTATCACATAACATCATTTCTTTACTATCCCACAGAGTCTGTTTGATGAAATACAATAAAAAGGATACATAATAGTATATTCTTTAAATTTTATTTGTGTTGTAGAGAGAGGGGGAGAAAGAGAGAGAGAGAGACAGAGAGAGCACAAAAATGTATACACACACTTCAGGAAAAGAAAAACTTCTATAAATTATTTAATAATACATTTACTGAGACATTATGAGACTAATGCAAGTTATCCTTGGCTGCTACAATGATAAGAGTTACTCAAAGTGGTGGCCATTAGTTTCCAGACTTTTGCTAGTACAGCAAACTGCTGCTTGGGGAACTGTGGTCATTGAGATTGCTGCTCATACATCTTCAATTTCTAATGGTTAGTAGTGTCGTGAGTGCTCTACAATGTATGATGTCCTCTTAGATCCTCCATCAAGCAGAACACCGTCTGTTGAAAAAATATCATACTGTTTTTCTTTTCCTGAAGAAAAGAAAGTATATTGTTGTAGTCTAGGGTTGTACACAGAGAACAACAGGATTAGGGCTTGGAATTTATAACATTTTTATAACCGTCACTGGGAATTAACAGAGGAAAATGCAGGAAATCTATCTGCAACACCAAAGACATAGATTATTTAGTCAAGAGTCTAAACCACACGGCAATGTCCCACATGAGTCTAGATAAAAATCCAGAGCTCAGGACAATGCCTCCCATGAGTCCAACTGGAGGCTCAGAGCCCACAAGAAGGACTCACGCTAGTCTGTTTCACGAATCCGTGCCGGGAAGACCCAAGGGTCAGTGGTGGAAGCCAGAAAGTCTATGCCAGCAGGATGATTGAACTGTGCTAGTAGGATGAGGGTTTTACACTGGAGCCGAGAAGTCACACTCACAACAAAAAGCAGGGCTGTCCTGAAAGGCACCACAGCTGTCCTCAGTGACACAGAGGCTCTGAGCTCCTCCTCCGACAAGCACAGTCGGGTACATGCCAGGAAGCAGCGTGAAGAATTCATCCTGGAGACCAAGCAGCACATGTCTTCCCCTCCAGAACCAGGAAGCAATGCTCGATGTCAGGACTAAAACTTCTCCAGGAGAACCAACAGCTCAGACAGCAACTGGTAGGAGAACCCACAATGCCTCCTTAACGCCTCAATCCCTCCCAACACCTCCCTTCTTCCCCACCTATTTATCCTGGCAGCATTCCTCAGGTGGAGCATTTTCACTCAATGCATGCTGATGTAATCCAGCTGGCGTTAAGTTGACCACCAGTTCTTAACTCATAATATATATATATATATATATATATATATATATATATATAGTTTCATTCAGATACATTTAGATTACATACTGGGAATATGACAATGAGTGAAGAGGAAACAAATCAGTGTTATCAATGAGCTTACATTTTAGTGAAATAAAGAGGAAGGAAATTAATATAAATAAACTGTACTGATTATACTAATGAAATATATTTCATCAATATAAACTGTATACACCTATAAAAAGGTACATACTACATATGTATGTGTTGATTAATCTTCTTTATCATATATATATATATATATATATATATATGTGTGTGTGTGTGTGTATGGAAGATTTGTGTATGTTTATATATATATATATATATATATATATATATGCATATACATATAGACATGCAAATACATAAATATATAAAGGTAAATATACTGGTGTATATGTGAAGAGACTTATCTGTATATATTATATATTATATATTATATATATATATACATTTATTTATGTGTGTGTGTGTGTGTGTGTGTGTGTGTGTGTGTGTGTAAAATGAGTTTGTGCTATTGTAGATGGTAATAAATTCCAACCTTTTCAGGAAAAAAATCACCATGTGGAAACCCAGGTGAGGAAATGGCATCATTTTAGTACTAAGATGAGCAAGGTTAAAGCTGAAAACAGTGTATCAGGTGAAGTTTAAAGACAAAGATAAGCTGATCTTAGTTTGAACAGAGTCAAGTAGGAGGAATTGTATCTACTTAAGGGACAATCAGCCTCTTCTTTTCAAGACCTTAGTTAACTGAATAAAGTTTTTCCTACATTTGAGAGGATAATCCACCTTACTAGTTTTACGTATTTATATGTTAATCTTGTCTATGCACAGCCTCCCAGAAAAAGAGCAAATTTGGGGTGAAAAAAATCTGGGTCACTTTAGGATCAAATTAAGTTGACACAAAATTGGCCACCACTCTTTGTATTTTTCTGTCTTTAATATCAGAAAATGTTACATACTATGGAAAATGACCAAACAGAAATGGGAATGGTGGACCAGCTGATGACTGTTGCACAGTGTAGTATGACTGACTGGAAATTCTCTGCAAGAGAGTATCTGTCAGAAAAGACCTGAAGGGATGTGGATGAAGCAAGGGGAAGAACACAGGCAAATTGAGAGACTTTAATGTGGAGGGAATTATAAGCCAAGGTTCTAAACCAGAAGTAACTCTGAAATGTTCCAAGAACATCAGGGAAGTTGGAGTGACTACCATAGAATCTGTGACAAAGAGTATAAGTTTAGAGGCTCTCATAAAGGAATTCAAATCATATTAGATGCTACATTTGACTGCATAGTTTAGTTATGTTCTGTATTTGGTGATTTGCATGACCACCAATGAGAAATTTTCAGCTTCAAAGTAACAGAAACTGATACACATTTTCTATGCTCTTTTTAAGCACCTTTCTATCAGTATGTGTTTCACACCTGATGATTGTGATGGGCTTGGGATTTTGATACATATAACTACTGTATGGCTTCATTATAGATATTCTAATGTGACAGCTCAGACCCCAGAATAAAACCCAAGGAAGCAAGAAATTAAAATTTGGGGAGCAAAGGCTTTATTTTAGGCCAGGCCTGGCGTCACAGTCTCCAGGAGCCAATTTGGAGACTGTGCACCTCACTGCTGAGGGATTAAGCTTTTAAAGCTAAAAACCATGGGAATGTTGTAATCCCTGACACAGTTAGATAGCATCTGGGCCTTACAGAATTTCCTGTAATTTCCTTGAAGTTAAGCATTTCTTAAAGAACAGCACATTTTATTACAGATAGATGGATGAGGGGTAGGAGAGGGGGTTACAGGAAACTGATACCTAAGGCTTTTACAGCTTTCTCAGGAAATTAAAACTTAACCTAGAAAAATAGGAAGGGAAGGGGATTTACAATGAGCTGAAACTTAAGTCTTTACTGGAGGTGGAATTTTAATCTCTATTGAAACAGCACATACAGAACAGGAAGGGGGCGCATTGGTTACAACTAGGTTACAACATTTCCCTCTGATGTTGTGACTGAGGTCAAATCTTTGACCTAATTTTTAAGGATTTTGAGGTACGAGCTCATAGGCATGCTGGAATAACATCATCAACTTTATGCCTTGCATTTGTTGTCTGACATATGCAGTTATTCTATTGAGTATATAAGGACCTACAGTGACCAAAAACAGTACTGTTAACAATGGTCCAAGCAAGGGCAGGAGATAGGGCAGGATTCCATTTTGGACACTCTATAAAGGGTTTTCAAATAGCTCTCTCCTCCTTTTAACTAGGTCTTCCTGTAGTCTCTTGATTTTATCTCTGACAATGCCAGGCTTATTTACATAAAAGCAGCATTGTTCCTGTAATGCCGCACAGATCCCTCCTTGTTCTGCCATTAAGAGGTCTAGTCCCCTTCTGTTTTGGAGGACTACTTCAGCCAACGAGTCTATTTGGTCTTGAATGACCTGAATGGTACTCGATAATGCCTGCACATCACTAATGATCTGGTTGGAAAGTTGGACAGAAACCCCTACTCCTGCTGCCCCCATACCAAAGGTTGCTGATATTTCTAGCCCTACCAATAAAGAGATAAATTGAATTGCCCTCTTTGAGCAGTCTGTAATGTAATCTAAACTAGGAATGGGGACAGGCTCATCCCCGGGTAGGATCTCTATATCAGGCAACAGGACAGCTGTTACATATATCCCTGTCCAGTTAGTTGGGAGGAAAGTATAGGCCCTATTTCCTCTACAAATAAATACTTGCCCTTCAGCGGGATAAAGGGAGGTAGTCCAGTGAACTATGGAGCTACAATTAGCAAATGCAATGAACCCCACGTCAATGTCAGAGGTATTGTAATGAAAACCTCCTTGGAGACAGAGAGAGTCCTTGAAGCCTACTGGTTGTACTCTAAGGGGGGGGGCGCAGCACTACAATTTAAGTAATCTTGTTCCTCCAGCGTAGTTAGAGAAACATTGGTGGGGATTGCAAGGAGAATGGGGGAGCCCTGTGCCCTGCATCAGGCAAAATTGGGTTGGAAGCATTTAAGGCTTTATGAGTGGCCTCTAGAATATCAGAAGTTTCTGCATCCAGATCAACTCCCCGCGATTTAGGCAGCATCAAGGGGTGGTAATGTATCTGGGGAAACATTATTTTTTTTAGCTGCTGGACTCGTTCCTCAACCATGAGTTTTCTGATCTTATCTTGCGGGCTGCCCCCATCAGACACATGTGTAGGGGCCACCCTGCTCCAGCACACTGATTTACCAACCATGCCAAGACATGAGGCTTGGACATACTTTGAACTTCCTATTACTGTCAGATTGGTGGACCAATCACCTCCAACATTTCCAGCCCGTGTCCTCATAAGCTCAGCAGAGAAGTAAGTTTTGCTATCTATTCCTATACATTCTTGTACAGTCATAGCAGAAGGAATGCATTTCTGAATACTAAGAACAATTCTGAGGGCATGGCCCTGGCTGGCTGCTTTTGTTAGGTATCACACGGGGCTTTAACATATACATCCACCTTTGAGTCAAACCCCCTGTAACTGAGAATATAGCAACAAGGAATGTTAACTTGTCCCCACAATCTGTCCGAAGACTGTATGTATACAATTTATCATTTGTGTGGGAAGGATCCCGATCCCTGTTTTCTACTGCATGTATAACACCCCCCCCCCCAGTTGGTGTCTTTACCTTTAGTAATATAGCCACCTCTGCAATCACAGGGGTTCCCATACAAAGATCTTAACAGTTGTTCTTTTCTTACAGGGGGACCAAAGCTGCTGTGCAAGGTTGGCATCAATGTTATTAAAATCAAAGCAAGCAAGCTAAAACAGTTCATGCCTGGCATAATCTAACTATGCTTAGTCAATTTTTACTTTAAGAGGTTACCAGTCTGCTGTACAGTCCATTGAGAACACTCCTTGCTGTCTGTTGCTTCCAGTGGTTTGACATGGGTATGGTGAATCCACGCAGTCTTTCCTGCTTCTTTGATGGCAGTGGGAGTGCTGAGCACCATGGTGAAAGGTCCTTCCCAGCGGGGTGCAAGGGAGTTATGGTGGTGACATCCCACCAAGACTGGAGTCCCTGGCTCAATCGGTGCCTTGAGAGGCATCTCTGAAGGCAGATCCAGGTGTTTTTGTCTAAACAGCTAGTGGATTGAAGTCAACACGGGTTGGAGAGTCTGTAGGGACTTAATGAGATCTTGATTAGTTATTTTAGCTAGTTTATCTTCTGACAATCTTGGAACCAATGGCAGGGACCTCCCAAGCATGGCTTCAAAGGGGGAAATTCCAGAAACATATGGGGGTACATTGAGCTCTTAACAGTGCAAAGGGAAGGCCCCAGCCTTGGGACTCTCTGACATTACCAAACTGTTCACCTTGTTCATAGATAAACTCAAGGGTATTGCCAAAGGAGTCCTAGCCCAGGACATTGGCCCTTGAAAGAGGCTTATAGCCTATCTGTCCAAAAGACTTGATCCGGTGACAGGAGGATGGCCCCCCTGCCTGAGAATCCTAGCTGTTGTGGCAATGTTACTTATAGAGGCTGAAAATTTTACTTATGGACAGAAGTGATCTCCCACAGTTTAGAGACTCTTATCAAAACCCCTCCCAAAAGTGGCTTTCAAGCACTAGAATTTCACATTATCAGGCCCTGCTTCTAGACCCAGAGTTGGTAGTTTTCAAGACCTCTTCAGCTTTAAACCCAGCCACCCTTAATGCCTGATGATGACCCAGAGGAACAAAGGATACCTCTCTATGAGTGTGCTGACATCCTTGAACTGCAGCAGAACTGTTGGGAGCCGCAGCCCCGAGCCCGGTCGCCTCACTTGGCGGACGTGAGGCCTGTAGTAAAGAGTAAAGCCTGAGGTAGATTACCCCTCCCATCGAGCACGTTAGTTTCCTGCTTACCGCGTAAGCAACCCGCTCAACAATATAGTCTGCCTGGCAACTGATAATGTTAGCCAATCAGCTTGCCTTGCTTACTTTAACATGATTGGACACTGTATCCGTATATATACTGGTGCCACCCCTGGGGGGGAAGAAGAAGCCCGGAAGTAGAAGCCCGGAAGGAGCCGCGGAGAGCGGACCGGTAGAGGCTTCGGAGTGAAGCCCGGAAGGAGCCGCGGAGAGCGGACCGGTAGAGGCTTCGGAGCGAAGCACGGAAGGAGCCGCGGGGAGCGGACCAGAGGAGGCTTCGGCTGGGAGCGATCCCAGGGCAGGCTGTACGGAGAAGGAAAATAAAAGAAAAGGTTGTCCACTGCCAGACTTTGTCGTGTGTCCTTCCTGCCGGCCGGGAGCGACATCGACACTTTGTCCCTCTATTTATTGCTATTACCAGTCAATTACCTTTCTTCTCACTTCTCAGACAACATTAAAACTCTCAAAAAACCCTTGAAGTCACCTTTTAGTAGTCTAAAACATATTTAAATATTTTATGTCTTTTTACCACATTAAAATGCTTTATTTAAAAAAAAACTGTAACCTTTTAACTGGCTCAAATATAGTATAACCTGGTTTTTTACTTGGTAAAGTAGATATGATCCTTTAAAACCATAAATATACATATGTATGTGCATATATGTTTACATTTTAACCAGATAGAAAAATACTCTTTTTAAAAAGGCATGCCAAGGTTGCAAGTAATCAATTGAGGACAAAAACATTAAACAAGGTGCCACAACATTAAAGACACAAACAAAGATTGCTTTCATGCACAGTTTGGTGAGCTAAAGGAAATAAATTTTTACTATGAACCTAGGTCTAATAAGCCATATGGATCCTGCAACAGAATAGGGCAACAATCCCCTAAGTTAGTAACAAATTCAAACAGGCAGACAATTCTAAAGTACAAAAACACTGAACATAAATATCTATATCCCTTGTCCATTTTTGAGCTCGTAGAAGGGGTTCCTGGAGAGAATGTTCTGTTAGATTTGGGGTAACCAAAAGAAGAACAATTAGATCAAATGGACACACAGACAGACATACAAGACAAGACAAGCTGTAGCAAAAATGGCCTTTGCTCAAAAATTGGTCAAATTTTGGGATCATTAGGAATTAACAAATTAACCAGCGGAGCAGTTCCCCACCGGGGGGCAGAGTCACAAATGGACGAAGTTCATCCGGAAAACTATACAAATGGACAAGATTTGTCCCAAAAAACCAATTGACTCTGTCCTCAGGAGGTCCCCACTTCCCAAATTGAGGGTGTCTCTTCCCCAAGAGTACAAACTGACTGCGGCCCAAACTAACCCTCCAGAGTACTTAATTTCAAATGTTCAGAAATGAGTCTGGGGTCTTGCTTCCATCCCCAAATGTGTTAGCTCAGACCCCGGAATAAAACCCAGAAGCAAGAAATTAAAATTTGGGAGCAAAGGCTTTATTTTAGGCCAGGCCTGGCGTCACAGTCTCCAGGAGCCAATTTGGAGACTGTGCACCTCACTGCTGAGGGATTAAGCTTTTAATGCTAAAAACCACAGGAATGGTGTAATCCCTGACAGAGTTAGATAGCATCTGGGCCTTACAGAACTTCCTGTAATTTCCTTGAAGTTAAACATTTCTTAAAGAACAGCACATTTTATTAGCTGGATGAAGAGTAAGGGAGGGGGTTACAGGAAATTGATACCTAAGGCTTGTACAGCTTTCTCAGGAAATTGAAACTTAACCTAGAAAGATAGGAAGGGAAGGGGATTTACAATGAGCTGAAACTTAAGTCTTTACTGGAGATGGAATTTCAATCGCTATTGAAATGGCACATACAGAACAGGAAGGGACACATTGGTTAGAACTAGGATACAACACTAATTCTGATAAATTACAGTGTGGCAGGGTACATAAAGAGATCTCCTTTCAAAGGATATTGGGATGCTACTGAGAGAGAAGAGGGTGATGTCAACCATGGATGTTAAGTAGATGCTGAAAACCAGATGAAGTTAAAATACCTTTTCAGAAGTCCTACATATATGCTGGGTATGGTGGCGCAGGCCTGTCATCCCAGCCCTGGGGAGGCTGAGGCAGGAGGATCGTTGTGAGTTCAAGACCAGCCTGTACCATAAAGGGAGCCCAAGGCTGGCCTGAACTGCATAGTGAGACCCTGTCTCAAAAAGACCAAAAACAAAAAACAAAAAAGAAAGACATCCTACATATAATGATAGCACAAAAAGACATGAGAGGATTTAAATTTGCACAAATTTGATCCCTTTTTTTCAACCCTTAAATGTAAAGCCATGTATTCATTTATATGATATTTTAGGGTTATAGCAGTGTTTCTCTTTTGAAAGTTGACCACATATTTAGAGACATAGTTTAGCTAAAAATGTACAGCAACATGAGAAAAAAGAGCTGATCTCTCTCTTTCTCTCTCTCTCTCTCTCTTTCTCTCTCTCTCTCTTTCTCTCTGTCTTTCTGTATGTGTGTGTCCTTGACAGCTTAATGTCAAGCTTACCATTTTCCCCCAATGTGACATGTAATAAATGTCACTGTGCCTAGCGGGGGGGGGGGGGTGAGGGTTCTGTGTCAGCTATATTGCTATGCTCTGTAGGAATATTTAAAATCATTCATACAACATGTTAAGTTTCTAAGCATTTTCTTATTACTTTGTGACTTCATTTGGAATATAAATGTCAATGACACTGTCAGAATAAAAGGAGGAAATCTTTTCAATGAAATTGCCTCTTGCTTTCAAGTAAGAAATCAGCAACAGTCTACAGAGTTGGAGCCCTACATTTAGTGATTATCTCGATCATTCTTTTATTTAACACATTATTTTAATGATACGTAAGAAACACAAATGATGGCAGTTACAGAGCCAGGGATCGGGGAGAGTTTTCTATTTACCACACACACTCTTTTGTTCCACAACTGTGAGTTATCAACTGCAAGTACTTGTTGAAATTATTCTTTATTACCCTAGAAAAGGCAAAAGACCTAAAAATAAGATGGCTTGTAATTGTTTTACCATCACAGCCTTAACAAATCTATAATGGGTGGAAATCCTTCCCTAATAAAAAATATTAGAGCTCTTTATCCCAATTTTATTGTACAGAAGCTTGCCACAATAATTTCATAATTCCTTCTCATTCTAGTTGTGGGGCTATGAAAATATGGACACAGATCAATATTTTGTAAAAAAATATCCCGCAGAAGTGGATAGAAGTGGAAGAATAAAGTTTCAATTGAAGAGAGAGTGAGGAGAAATAGAAAAGGTAGTAATGTTATTGATTCTCTTAGCTCTATTTACTAGGGCTTCCTCCTCCAGACTTTGCTCTTAATCTCTCCTTTTAACCCTAGGAAGCTTTCTAGTACTAATCAGTTAAATAATCTCTCTCTGTCTTTGTGTCTCTCTCTTGCTTTCTTTCTCTAACTCTCCTTTCAACTTAATACTTCTACTTTATGATGTATGTGAAATAAATGCTAAGAGAATTCTACATATTTTTATTGCATTTCTTATATATGGTGCATGAAACAACCAAATTCTAAATCTATGTACTTTACAATGGTAAATAACAGTAAAATAAAAGGATATAATTCTAGTTTCAGTTTGTAGTTATTTTTGATTTGTCATTTTATTACTGTTGTCTAAATTGCCTTTAAATTCTACTGTGATCCTATAATATTTGTTTCTTTTTATCCAAAATGCAAACTCTTCAGTAGCACAAAACAAAACAAACTCATCACTATGTTTTTAAAATAGTAATAGGTATTTTAGAGTGGTACAAATTAACTGTATCAAGACTACAAAGAAGGTCATAAATTGTTTTTCTAAGGTGGCACAAATGTTTCTAAAAGAATTATTCAGTTTTTTCATAACTCCAGTCTTCTGTGTATGTGCAGACCTGTGTATGATAGTTGAGTAAACTGATGTACTATAGGCTGACAGATCAGTAGACAGATACGTAGTTAGAATGGCATTCACATGGGCTCGCTATGGATGAGAAACAGCAAATTGTATACAGGCATTCTGTACATAATGTTTGGAAATATATAGAAAGAAGAGTTTCTTTTTGTTTTCTAATTTTTCTCTTTTGGTGCTATGCCATGTTTAGCAAGAATACTCAAAATGTAAGCACTGAGAAAAAAAATAGTGAACAAAAAAAAAAAATCAAAACAGAGGTGCAAAAGAGACCATGTACTTTCCGGATTTAGATTTTCCTGTGGTAAAAAAGGCAGAGAAATCTAACACAATATTAGAACTTATACCACAAAAAAAGACTAAAGTCAAATTTAAAGGGAAAAAAAACAACAGAAAAGTTTACGGTATGTGTGTATGAGTATGACATGTACCTATAACCTCATGCAAATGGGAGATTCAGTAAACACAGTTGAAAGCAACCAAACGACTAAAATCTTCCTACATTTATACCAGAGGAGATTGCTTGTGCTATACACTGTTAAGAATTTTATTTTTCCTCGTTATTATTGTCAGTTATTACCAGTGAAAAACCTACTCCTTTTCTTCAATTTTTTAACTGCACCCTAAATTTTATTATAAAATAAGATCTAGTTACTACTTTTCATTCTGCCAAATACTAAGTTCCTATACTAAGTATTCTAATATTAATTATAAGAAAAAATACAAAAATAGCTAAATAGTAAATGCGAAAAACATACATCTAATGACCCTACTAAATTGTAATAGCTAGGGATGAACTTCTGTTGTCTCAGAACCCTGTATCAGGTGGTTCTTATTGGAAACACAGTCTGGAAAGTTGTGAGAATTCACTATCTTGGCCACATCTCCCTCCAGATAAAATGAATAACCAGTAATGCTGCTTGAAGTTCTGTTCACTATTGATTTTCAGTAACTTGCTTAATTCCTGCAGTAGCCTTTCAAATGTTAATCTTTGGGTAGTGCCTGTATTTTGTGCAAAACCTTCTGGGAACCTTGTGTCGGTAATTCCTCATCATTTCACTGTTCAATGTATATGGCTGGGTTGTGAAAAAGAAGGCAGTGCAGTAAACATGTGCTCAGTAAACATTTGAAACACTTGTTCAATGGAAATCACTTGTGCCGTGAGGAGGTGCTTGTAGCCAATTATAGAGTGTTATCGTGCATGCTTAACCACAGACTGAAAGATCTGATGATAGCTAGTTTGTAATGGACACTTCAGCTCACATATCCCTTGGATAGCTGTGTTCTCTTCTAAGACCTGGTAACAAGACAAAGTGTTTTTTTTTTTTTTTTTTTTTTTTTTTTTTGTACCGGGAATCAAACTCACTATCACACACAGTTGCAAAACAGGCACTTTGGCTGCTAAACTAAATCCCCAGTGACAAAGGCTATTTTTAAAAGAATATTTATCTATGAAAGATAACAAAGTTTAACTCCAGAATCCTAGATTTAGTTCTGTGACTCAGCTTAAGGCCCAGTAGAAAAGTTCTCTTACATCCTTATCCACAACTGATATCTTAAACTGCATCCTGTCTGTGAATTCTTAGCACCCAAATGGCAGAGCAGCTTTCTGGGCATCCTGACCCACTGCACAGCTTTCTTTTCTTCTTGGGCTTGTAAACTACAAAGTCGATCAATGTCTGTGGCTTTGACATAGTGCTGAAGGGTTGATTTAATTGTGAGGTAAGAAAAAGAGCCAAAGGCTGGTCCTGTCAGTTGAAAAAAACTGCTTTTTATGGTCTTTATTAGGAGGCATAGAGAAAATGTGGTTGCCAGCTCAGTGCCTCCACACCAGGTGCCAAGTGAGGTGTAAATATGTTCTGGCAATTAAAGTGCACCTGGAAAAGCGATTGCAGGTAGAGTCCCTGCTGATTAAGTACACACTGATCTGTTCTCACACTCAGAGATGTGTTTCTTCACAGACCCAGTAAGTGAATTATACAGAGATTGGTGGAAAGCCTTACCTTTCTTCTTTCAAATTATGCTCATGGCGATAATCTTTTCAATTTCTCATCATATTAAATTCAATTTCTTTTAGCTTGCTCCTTTATATATTATGATATAGTGCCTTCCATATAACTTATACTACAATAGCAGCTCTATTTTATGACTCAAAGAACCACCTTAAAAGGACAAACTGGACCTCCACATAGAAATGGGCTATTTTAATGTGTGGTTTACCTTATTTGCCCAAAGAACCTCCAGAAATCTACTATGCACAGACTTTGAGTATAATAGATACACTTGTGCAGCATTTCATACGGCAGAATTTATCATGTTCCTAATGGCTGCCACCGGCTATGCCACTTGCACTTGGTCCCAAACCCTGTTGAGTTGTCCTAGTGATGCTAAGCTGGAGTTTTAGCAATGAGCATCTTTTTCATGCCTTGTGATGCATTATGTGCTTCAAGTTATAAATCTAGCTACGATATCAGATCTTCAGTAGAAAAAGTACAAAGCTCTAAACGAAAAAAACAGGAGAAACAGGAGTTTGCCTTCTTATAATGTTGCCAAATAATTCATGGATATCTTTTATTTTCTCTTTTCTATATCTGCAGTTTTTGTAATTGAAGATTTTGACTCCCCAAAAGACACATTTTTGATGTGATTATACTACTGTTTACTTCCTTCAGAGGATTTCATTCTGAGACTATCAGACCAGGAGTCATTGCAATGAATAGGTTAATCGGCCCTTTCAGCCAGAGGAGTTTGGGCTGCCTAACAAAATAAAGGCAGGAAGAAATGCTTCAGAGCCTGTGGCATCCACTGGAACACATTTTTTCTTAAATTTCTCCCTTGAATTATGAATGAACTATGAATGAACGTGTGAAGCAACATCACCTGGGAAGGATATGAATGCCAAAGGGCCGAGGTGCCTGGACATGCAGATTCACTTACACAGACGTGTCAGTCACCAGAACCTGTGGAAGGGTGAAAACCTAGATATATAGAAAACACAAAATGTGTAGTGAGAAAAAAGAGTGACTGTGTTCAAAGGAACACAGCAGTGACTGTGGCTACAGTTTCTCCTACTAAGTTTTGTCTCTCTGTCTCTGTCTCTCTCTGTCTCTCTGTGTGTTTTCTTCCCACCCCCACTCCTTTCCCTTCAGATAACCAAACAGCAACTGTTTCCAAATGTGAAAAGAAAATCATTATTGCATAGAACAAGAGGTGAACTGTATCCATTCGGATGAGCTGCTCTGATAACTTCTAACCTAGTGGAAGATTTTCTTTTAAAAAGTCATTTGTATTCCTATGAATTAATTCCTTATTTCATTCCTATTAATTAATTCCTTATTTTTAATTTTATGAATTTTACTAGAGTGTACAATTGTTATTTATGTGCCGGCGGCCAGCATTAGGGTCACCCCATAAGCCCCTGTGGTTGTACAGCAGACCTGATGTCCCAGTGAATTAGTGAGTAGGCAAAACAAGCAGCATCCGTCCTGAAGCAGAATGTTTGCAAGTTTTTTAATTGGTTTGGTTTCCAAGTGTAGGGCAATCATGGGAGGAAAAAATGCCTGCTTACTGAGTAATTTTCAAAACATAAATACATTATAGGTTATATATTAATATATACTATAAATAAAAACATATGCATATATACTAATACAAATATACTATAGATATAAAAAATATTATATATTATTACATGTAAGTGCATCACAGTGTATTTATCCTTCTATTTATGAACATTTACACTGGTTCTTGCATGTCATAAAGATAGGTGCTAAAAAAAAGTCTAGAACAAATCTTTGTTAGATCCATAGTCCTCTGTTCTACTAGATGAGCTATATTTGTGTATGCTTTCGTTTCTCTCAAATATATACCTAGCAGTGGAATTGCCAGGTCATAAGAACAGCACAAATAATGTCCTCCCATATTTGTAAAAAGGGGTTTTCGTGTGACATCATACTGAATTGGGCTGCTTTTAAAAGAAAAACAAAACTTTTAATAAAAGATTATAAATGCATAAAAATGTAGCATGAAACATACAGTGGGTAAAACTCACCCACTGATAGTTTGTTTTGTGTGCATACACATTGTCTTTCATCACACAAGTGGGTGAACACAAGGATCGCTTCCTGTATTCCTCTCATACAGCTAATGTGATGCACAGGTTGGAAATGTAACAGAAAAATGTTTCATTATAAAATCATGATCTGTGTATATTTTACCCAACCAACTAAGTGGTTCCTGAGTGTAATCCCTTCATTATGGGCAGCAGAGGCAAGAAGAACACAAATGGATTCCAACCTGGCAAATTTAGTGACTTAGTGAGACTTAATACAGATCGGGAAAAGAAAATCAGAGCATATAATTTGATATGAAGTTGCAGGGTTCAAGATCTAGTACTAAAAAATAAAGAGCAAGAAACCAAATACAATACTTAAAAGTTAACTAGATAATAAATGGATAAAAAGATACTGAGATAGATAAAAACAAGTAAGATTTATTTTGTATGAAGCAAAAGGTGAGCCACAGGTTCTTCTTATAAGAAGGAGGACTCAGGTTGTAGAACCCCAAGACATGACTTACCTTCTTGACAATGTGACTAAACAGAATTGGAACCTTTGTTAACGGGCATCACAGTGTAGTAACAGCCATTTCCTGAGTGCCTCTGCCCGGAGGTGTTCAACGGTAAATATGTTGAGGTGCTTCTCAGAAGCTACAGCTTCAAGAACCTAGGCAGGGAAATTATCTATGAAAGATAATGGAGAAGACAGCTTTCTTCATTTGGATGTCCCAGGCCACATTGTAGCTATCCTACTATCCCAGGCACTCCAGGGAAGGTCTCCTTGGGACCAACTACCAGTAACCTAGAAAAAGTAAAGTATCCATATGAAGTCTCTGTAAATAACAAGAGTAGAGAAACTGGGAAGAATCAGGGCAATAATTTTCAAGCTCCAAAACACCCAGTAGCTCTACTGGTTTCCTCAGTGCCAGGCACATAAAACGTGGAGAGTCAAAGACCTACAGGATGAGAGACTGCAGTCACAGCCACCAGCTAGCAAGAGACACTGAGAAGCCTACTGAATATCCTCTGAATCCTGGCCACCTCTACTAGAAATTACATTGCAGGAAACCTTGCAGAAGTCAGCTAGTGTTTTTAGTGCTGGCAGTAAGACCACAATCGTTCATGGAGTCCTTGGTGCCAGATTTTCTGGGTAGCTAATTCTTCTATGATCTCTTCTTCCTGAACAACTCCATGACCCACACCTTCACCAGAGGGCCCCTGATTATGGGAAGAAACATCACAATAATATGCTTTAAAGGGCCTCTTTTCAAATGCAATTTAAATGTGTGTTCTTTTGACCATGAGATGCTTTTTACCAGGAAAGTGGCAGATGAGACAAGACCTGTGTGCTGTACAACTCAGTTGGAGTTAAAAGAAGCTTTTAGGCTTTCTGAACTGAGCAAGGATGCTGAACTGAATTCATGTGTCATACTGTGTACTAGAACATTCTGAAATATCTTTTCCAGAAGATAAATCTATCTACTACAGAGAAAGCTCTGGAGAAAGCTTTACTGTGCCAGTGGCTACTGTTCAAGCCAAATATTTTCATCGGCATGCGCCATCTTTGCACACCTTTAGGAGGACTTGGATGGATGTCAGCTATGTAAGTGAAGTGCATCAGTTGTTAACTCTTGGTTCATAAGAAGTACCACAAACTTGTCACAATCAAATGTAGGTAGTACTCTTTGCTCCAGAACTCATGATGTCAAAGGATCAATCGTCCAAGCCTTAAATCCTGTACAGGCAGTAATTCCTTACAATGTTTCAAGTCATGAGAGTTTGGAATAAAATGATGAAATGAGGCAGTGAGCTCTAAGAAAAGAGTGGTAAAGCTTCATTCAGTTTCAGTTTTTGGGACTTCAATGTACTTAATATGAGAGGGAGAAGTTATGCAAAAGTACTGTTGATTATATTAAAATGATGTATTTTGGAATTGCATTTATGCAATGAAAGTTGTGAAAAAAGAGCTTGTCAACCTCAATTGCATACAAACAGGGAAGCATGACTCTTCCTCTCAGGCAGAAAGCAGACTGATTTTTGTTCTTGAGTATATAAGTGGAGGAGATCTAATGTTTCATACGCAGCAACAAAGAATATTTCCTGAAAAACATGCCCGATTTTACCCTGCAGAAATTATTTTAGCATTCAGTTACCTGCGTGAATGGGGAGTATTTTATAAAAATTTGACTTTGGACAATTTGTTCCTGGACTCAGAAAGGCACATTAATCTCACTGACTCTTGCATGTGTAAGGAAGGATTATGGCCAGGAGATGAGACCAGGTTCTGTGGTGTCTTGCTAATTACTTTGCTTCAGAAGTTGTAAGAGGAAAATATTATGGCTTCAGTGTCACCTGGTGGACCTTTGCAGTACTGATGCCTGAGATGAGAGTCAGAGTCTCCATTACATATTGGCTAAGAGCTCTGATGACCCTGACGGAAATTCAATTATCTCTAAGAAATTTATTTTGGAAAGAAAAATTCATATACTGTATTCTCTGCCTGTAAAAGCTGCAAGTATCCTGGAGAGTTCTCTGAACAAGGATCCAAGAGCAAGTGGGTGTTTATTCTAAAACAGGATTTGCAGATATTCAGGAGCACCTATTCTTTCAATAGATTTTACTGGGATATGATAGAGCAAAAACAGGAGGTACATCCCTTTAAACCATATGTTTCTAGGGAATTTAGTTTGGACAACTTTGACCTTCAGTTTCCTAATTAACCTGCCCAGTTCACTCCAGATGATACTCAGACTGTGAGGAACATTTATCAGTGTGAACTTGCAGGCTTTGACTATGTCACACATCTTTCGATGTATGAGGAAAAGCATGTCTGATCCTCATTTCTCAACCGTGCATTCTGCTTATATTGACATTTAATGTTTGAAAAAGCTTGTTATCAACCTGATAAAGTTAAGCACTTCATGATCATAGAGAAGCTAATTTTGATTTTTTAATGTTTCATTTAGATGATTTTTATGATCTATAATAGAGGATGTTGTCGATCTTTCTAGAGTTGCATTTTGTGACTTGGTTTAAATAACAAGGAGACTCAATTGTTTACTACATTTGTAAACATATTCTTTCCATTTATTAAGTGGAGAAAGAATGTGTAATTTTTGTGGCTATTTATACTTCAGGAAAATAATTTGTCTTTTAAATAGAATATACGCTTGTTTCTCTCCAAATCATGTTACCTGTTCTTTTAGGCTCCAGTTTATGTGGTCTTTGGAGAAATCCAAACACTATTAACAATTTTGAATAAATCTACAGAAATTACATATATTACAATTGTATCTCTTTATGTTTTTTCTTAGCAAGGTGGTACAAGAAACAAATAATATAATATTCTTTAGGGGCAGAATTATTCAGACTATTTTTATTAAAATTAGTGGTTAACAGTATACTTAAATGGTTGCCAAATAATAGCATTTTTCCATACTGGATATGAAAAATTAGTATAATTTTTATGGAAAAAAACTTGAAAAGTAACTGTGATCACCTAAATATGCTAAAATGATAGAGAATACAATTTAATTTTAAAGAAATTATCTAGTTTGAAATTTAGAATAATTTAAAATTTGTAGACATTTAGTAAATCATCTTTTAATCTTTTTTTGAATGCTCCATTTCATTAGAGATATAACTTTTCCAATTACTATAATCACATGTTGTCTTCAAATGACTAACTTTGAAAGGAAGGAAAAATTAAAAGAAAATGTTTACATGCATTCATATTTATTTAAGAGGTTATGTACATTTCTTCTATTCCTGTAACTTTCTTTATCACAAAAAAGCAGTATTTACACCATAAACTTATAATGAATTCTGATATAACGGAAATATATTTATACTCACGATCTTTCTTTTAAGCATTGTCCTTTCCCATCGGGCATTTCAGAATGTAGAATAATCACATAGACAATTTATTTATAATATATACTCCTGGGTCCGCATTAGAATTATTTTAGATATTTGGACCTCAAATTTTAGATATTTGGACCTCAATAGAAACTGTATTCATTTAAATAGTTAAATTGCAGAAGCAGAGATGTACAACTTAATGAAATTTTGAACATATTTTAAATGAATGACTTGTTAGATACATTTCCATTCTCCTCCCCCCACCAATAAAGCTTATACCCTTGCCGTTTTCAGCCAATAATGTACAAATGATGAGTGCTTTTGTCAAACAATGTTTTGACCATTATTCAGTGTGGTCTTTCGTTCTTAGATATCATATGGTTTCTCTTATGTGGGAAATCCAAATATAAAGAAGGTAAAATAAATGTTTATGACAGGAAATAGGAAAATAAACATACAAAAGGGAAGGTGGGGACCAAGTGATGGATGAGGGGAAAGGAAACAAGAATTGCCATGTGCCATGTTCGTGTGCTAACTTTCCGTGAGGATTATAATCATTATGTCCTGCAAAAGAGTACCAAATAAAAATTTTTAATTAAAAAAAAGTAGGAAACATATTAACCTAAGAGACAGGGACCAAAAAATAGAAAATGAGTGTTTGAAAAAGAGGGTAACTCTGGAAAAGAAAATTGAAACTTTAGAAAAAGAAGGTCCAAAAATATAATTAATATTTTAACAGGTAAAAGGCTTTCACAAAATAATTCAAGTTCATAAGCATGAAAATTCCAAAGTATGGAAAAATTCAAATATAGTTTATAAGGACACAAGTGAAGATACATATTAAACAGATCAACTAGAAAAGAGGTATTAAGCGTGAGAATGTATTTGAAATGTAGACGAATGAGCTTAGAGTAGGGCATGAGCAACCATGAGAGCTCCTAAGATTCTAGAAGGACTTTCATGTGATCCTCTTTCCACACCTATACCCAATGTCTTTTTTATGTAGACTTTAAAGAAAACATTTCTCAAATATGTGTACAAAAGGCAGATGTGACTGCAAATATACGGTATTAAACCAGACGTTAAAACACAAAAGGGTACAAAATTCTGATCTCCATGTTATTTAAGAATATATTTTATACAAATGTTGTATGTTAGCATGTTTATTTTAAAGAAATATGCTTTTTCCATTTGAGTACCTCATAAGGTAAAAACATACAGATGTAACCCTTCAAGCTCTTTAGAATTCTAATATTTAAGAATGTGAAGAAGTGCATCAAAATATTTGATAACTGTTGAATTATTCAGTTAGCCCAAGTGCTTAAGTATCTGATAAATAGAATTTGAGAAATAAATAATTGTTCAACCAATTCATAAAAATTAGAATAATTCAGAATGTCTTAAAAGGAAAAGACTTTGTACTGTACAGTACTTAGAAAACGGACTAATTTTCATGTACAACATTTTTTGATATTTCAAAGCTATAGGAACTGAGAAATTATCCTGAAAATTTTCATAAAGGGAACAAAACAGGTTAAATGAATATGTTCAGAATCATAACAGTTATTGATCTTTTCAAAAGCTAAATTGTAATCCAGCAAACAGTGGAACAATAACTCCAAAATTCTCAAGGGAAAAGAGGGCTCCCATCTAAGAAAGTAATGGCTTGGCAAGTAGCCCCACACAGCTTGGAGCAAAACACGACTCCAGGACTCATGGAAATTGTGAGATTAATCATTTTACTGCACTGTTTGAATTGAGAAGATGGCAGCTGTAGAGGTTAGGAATGAATCAGTGAAACTCAAGGGATCCACCAACAATATCAACTCAATTTTCGGCTTTAGCAAAATCAAATTTTATGAACAAAAATATTTAATAATAAGTCATATATTTCAATTATATGTAATATTTAACAGTAAAAATCATGAGAAATTGAATATTAAACAAATGAAACATTTTCCAAGAATGAATTATATTTGGAGCATGATAAGACATGCACTTGGGCATTGATCATAGATAGAATATCAGGCAGTTATGAAATTAGTAACATTGAGAAATGGAAGCTCGATCGTAATATATGTTAGAATTATGTGAAGAGAAAGAAAAAAGCTAACAGTTCAAAGAGTTTGTTATGTTAAACATAAGTGATTATTTAATTTTACTGTAGAGTGGGAGCATTACTTCATATATTTCAACTTCAATATTTTCTTTTCTGGGCACAACTTTAAACTAAATTCAGTATTATCTGAAGAACAAAGTTTTTTATATTCTCCACAGTAGTACTAACCTAACATCTTCAGGTCTTTAGAGAGCTCATCTCCTTCCCAGAATTTCCAGGGAAACATGAGAGGCTGACAGCTTCAGTTGGCACCTGTCTCTTTGAATCTGCTCTGATCTTAATAGGTAATACTGATTTAGTATCATCTTGTTTTGAAGTCTCATCAAACTTTTGTTCTTCTGTCTCCATTGGTCTAAACAGGTTGTATCTTATTGGATTTTATTATGCACGATAGTATAAGCAAAAACTTTTAAAGACAAGGAGATTATACAGAAACCATTGTTCATTTTTGTTAGTTGATTCTAAATACCCTGTAATGCTGTCATTCTCTTAAATGATTTTACATTGTTTTGATATATTTAATGCTACAATATACGAAGTTGTACTCAAGGATTTCAAGGAAAGAGACAATATGGTAACTACTTTTATGTCAGGATTATCTTGTGGTGAAACACTATTCTGCTTAAATGGTTATGTTTTGATCTGCGCTGACTTGCTGTTATGCCCTCTTTTATCTCAATCTCCACTCCATTATTTACTTTTTTATTTTTATCCTTTTAATTAAGGGAAAAATAAAAATATCAGGATATATTATAGCAACCCACTTTGACTTTCCATTATCTTGATTTAAAGCCCTGTATTATTCTCACCATCTTGATTTTGACTGATGTCCCCCTATTCTGTTTTGCTTGATAGTACCAGGTTCGAAAGTTTAGGCAACAGCTGTGAAGATAGTGAGATTCATTATGACGCCCATTCTCGATGACTTTTATCTACTTTTGAAGACCTAAAATGTCTCCAATGTTTTGGTTTTGTCGGTTTTGTTCTTTACTGTTTTGTTCAATTTTATTATAACTGATGATATAGGCAATTCTATTAGAGATAGCGGGAGGCATTCTGGTAACCATTATTGATCACCTTGTATTACGCTTTTACATTATCTATTATGTCCACCCTTTTGATTTGATTGACTCTGTTCTGTTATGTCACATTTGGTTCTACTCCCTTCCAAAACAGTAGTAAGAACTGTGGGAGTAACAAAACCCAAAATGTGTAATTGTCATTGTACAAAAGAGAGGAAAAGAAAGTGCTCTAAATGATATAACTGCATGTATGTTTAAGTGTATAAGATAGAAAATGATATCACTGAGTTTTATTGGATCATTGAACAGAACTGTTTGCAGTCTCACTGTTGGAATGTCCATTTACAAGCTTTAACTTTGTGACTTGAACAATTATTTCTAAGATGACAATATATAATCCATTAACTAGTGATTTCCTACTGTTTATTTTTTTCTGTACATCTGTATAACTTGAACCCTTTCTCTGCTTTTTTTTTCTCCTTAAATAAAATTTTAAAAAAATGTAATAACAACAACAAAAAAAATCTGCTCTGATCTTTCTGCTAATGCCGGACTCCTTCCTCTCCACCCTCCTGCAATGACTGACGGCACTGCAGATAGAACAGAGGCCCGGTCCTCCTCACAGGGCCACTCCAACCTGCAATACTGTGGACTCTTCTTATAAATGGCTGAGACTTCTTTGGAATCACTGACCATGTGATTTTTCATATCAATTCTTTTCCCTCTCATTCTTCAAAGGTGTTGTATCTGCATCCTAGTGTGAAGTCTTTCCCTAGCTATCTTCTTTCCTCACTGCTTACACTTCATACTATAATTCCCAATAAAGCTCTTACATGGGTCATGATACATGCTGTGTTCTTGGAAAGCTTAACTGACAAACTGAAAATAAGAATATAGGAACAAAAAATTGTCAGAGAACGTTATGCCAAAGAATAAACATAAAACTGAGAGTATCAAGAGAGCAGTTCAAATACGAGGGTGCCAAATTTCTCAGGAAATTTGGAAGATCTTTCAATCTTTAGATGATAACCTGATATTAATTAATGTCAATAGATTAAGATGAAACACAAAAAGAGCATTTCATCGGTTAGAGTGTAATATGAGGGCAGTATAATAAAAGTCAATGAGATTTAAACAAAGTTCCCTCTAAGTCAGACTGAAGCTTTGGTGAATATTAGGCATATATCTACACATAATAGATTGTGCATATATATAAAAACTTTAGAGAAATAGAGTTATGTATCTCTTTCCTTCCTTTGTAGTCCTATATGTTGTTTTGGATATAATTTTTAAATCAGTAGCTGTCATTTTTGTATATGGGGAGAATCGAAAGAAAAGTTATTAACATTATTACTATTATTTTGTCTTTTTCAGACAGTTTCATTCTGAAGTTCAGGTTGGTCTTGAACTCATTTTGTAGCCCAGGCTGACCTTGAATGAGAGGGGATCCTTGTGCCTCAGCCTCCCTAGTCCTGGGATTACAGGCATGCACCTACAATGTTAAATTTGCAAAAAGGTAAGATTGCACTGTAAATTACCCAGTATGTGTTTTTAGAAAGTTGAAGTGATTAGGAAACATCACTTCTGAACAAGATATGATCAGACCCAATATTTTCTTCTGCAACCCTCTAGTCAAGTCTATTGTCAGATATATATAAAACGAAGATTGAAAATTTATCTATGTACCTTACAAAGTTTTTCAATAAATACATAAAGTAATTTAAAGTTGCAGAAGTAGTTATTTGTGCACTAGCCTTATTGTGTGGTAGAGCTCCAAAAATTTGAAAGTGTTTTACTGAGTTAAAGTTTTGATGGGATTCAGAAATATATCTCTGAATTAGATATTTCCAAAGCCACATAAAAATAATCTATTTATCTTAGAGGAGATAATGCTCTCTCCTGATCTCTTACTCAGAGAAAATATAGAAAAACATGTGTTTCAAAAGTTAGCTACTAGAAAAAGAGTTTAAAAATGTTCAGTGCTTTTATATAATGTGTGCCTATGCCACGTAATATTTGGCATAACATAACTGAGTTTCATGTATGTTGATATGCAATTCATTATTACTTGTTTAATAGTACAGTACGCCATTCCATAAATGTGGCAGAGTTTATCAATTTAACTATTAAGGGACATATGACTTATTTTAATGGGGGCAACTATGATCAAAGAGACTATAAGTACACATGTGCAGATTTTGATGTGCATACTTTTGCTTCTGCTTAGTAAAAACATAGAAGTAGGATTGTTGTGTCATATGTTAAGTGTATTTTTAGCCTAAACATTTTGTTTTAGCTCCAGGAATATATAAGAATCCCAGGTGCTCTGAATTCTATTATTAGGCACTGATAGATTCATTTTATTTTAGCCACCCTTATAGGAATACATTTGTATTTAATATCATTTTAGTATACAGTTCTCTGATGACTAATGATGCTGACTATGTTTTCATGTATTTATCTGCCATCAGCATATCTTCTTTGAAAAAACAGTCATTGATATCCTCTGCCATATGTTGCATAAGTTGGACAGTATTTATACTGTTAAGTTTTGATAATTCTTTATGATATCTGAATGCAAGTCCCTTGTTACAGATATGATTTCCAAACATCTTCTCTTAGACTATTCCTTATCATTTCTTTTTTGTTACTATCTGTTGGAAAACAAGCTTTTAAGGTTGGAATTTTGCTTAATTTTAGTAAATCACATAAAGAATGAGAAATTTGCCATCTAAAATTTTAAGTATACAATAAAATTTTATTAATTTTTTGCAATCTCCATCCACTTTTTATCTTGAAAACCTTAAATTCAGCGCCAGGGACATAACTCAGTGGCCTAGCACCTGTCTTGCAAGCATGAGGTTGTGATTTTGATTTATGGTACAAACAAACAAACAAAGAAATGCTATACACATTGAATATCAATTCTCCCTTTCTCCATTTGTCTGGTTTCTGGCATCTACCAGACTCCCTTGTACCTTTAAGAATTTGATTACTTTAGATATATCATATAAGACGAAAGGTACAATTCCTATATTTTCCTAGCGTGATGACTTTATGTAACTAGATCCTCACTGACAATATTTTCCATTTATCATTGACAGAATTCACCCCTTTTCTAAAGCTGAATAATGTAAACTGTTTTAAAACTAGTTTCTTTTTTCTTTATTTTTATATTGATGAATACATTTGTATATATTTAAAATTAATTTAAGCCAGTGAATATCTTACCTTCTAAATTTATGTTATGTGGAGATGAAAATATTTAGAATTCTTTTAACAATTTTCAAGTACATTATACATTATTATTAACTGCAGTAAGCATGACCCAGAACAGATCTCCAGACATTATTTTTCCTCGCCAACAGAATATTTGTACCCTTTGAGAAGTAATTCTGCATTCCCACATCCTCCTTCTAGCATCTGACAACTACTATTCATGTCTTTCCTTCTAAGAGGTTAAATTACTGAAAATTTGCATATGAATGACATCACATACTACTTATTTTCCAGTACCTAGCTTATTTCACTTAGAACATTATTCTCCAAATTCATGCATGTTTTTGCAGATTGGCAGTTTTTCATTTTTAAAGTGTGATGTTATTCACCTATGAATGTCTGTATATCAGTACATAGGTGTCATGGTTTATGTCTGTGGCCCCAGGCCTCATGAGTTTTCATTGTGCATTTGTGATTGGTTCATTGTCTAGTGCTTGGATTGATGGTGTCAGTGCTCCACCCACCTAGGGGTGGAGCCAGGATGTGATGTAATGGCAGGAAGAAGGTGTGTCTTGCTCTTTGCTGGTTTCTGCTTGCTCTTTACAGCCGCCATGAACTGCGGCCCAGCCATGCCCACCTGCCTTGGAACCAACTGAGTGTGGACTGAAACTTCCAAAAACAGTAAGAAATAAGCCTTCCCTTTCCCAACTCAGGCTTCAGGTATTTTGTCTCAGTGACGAGTAAAAAGTAATTAAGACAATAGGTAAATGTGTAATAATTCCTTTATCCATTCATCCCTTGATGAATACTTAGTGCCCTTATTGTTGCTTTTATAAATAATGTAGTAGTAAGTGTGAATGTGATGATTTATTTAACATAAGTAATGATTTCAATTTTTATGTGCATTGTCAGTATAATTGAAAAAACAAAATTGATGAATCATTTTTTAAAAAATTCTAGAACTTCCATTGTGTATTCATATAGTTGTACTAATTTAGATTTCCACAAATCGTGTGCAAACATTCCCCTTTCTTCACACTGCTGGGAAGACTCGTCATATTTGTCGCTTTGTTAACAGCCATTTTGATAGGTGCATGATGATATCTTACTGTGGCTTCACTTTAAATTTTCCTGATGATTGAGTGTTATAAACTTATGGTTTAGACATGAAGTGTCCCTTAACACTGCATGCAATGAGGTTTGTTCAGCAATGTTCAAGGAAGCCAGAGAAGTGACTGGAGCATGAGGCTGGTAACTTTATCAAAGATGAGTTCACCCTTCTCCATGCTGTTTCTGCCTTGTTCCAGGTCTTAGAAACAAATGAACCACTGACCATGAACAGAAACCTCTGCAATCATGGGCCAACATAAATCTTCCCTCCAGATAAATTGTCTCAGAAATGGAAAGTTGACTGGCACAATGATATTGAGAACTTTCCTTGTGATTCCTGCGGCAATTTTAGTTTCATGTCTCATATATATCATTAGCTTATTTTAGGTTAACTTTTGCATGTTTTGTTTTAGCTTAGGACCATTACTAGTGAGTGTGTATGACAGGCCACACTTGTAGCACTTTTTCTCAGAAGTCTCCATCTTTGTGCTCTTTCCTGTCAACGCCTAGGCTCCAGCTAGTTTCAGGATAGAAGCCAGTACTTTGGGAGTCCCCCCAAATCTCTGTTAACTAGACCTTTGTTTCTGGAGCCTCTGGAGGAGCCAGGAACTGGGAGTTTATTCCCACTCTATTGTGCTGTACTCAAGCAGAGAAACTGTGGTGAATGACTGGCATGGATTTCCTTGCCACCTTTGATGTGCTCCATTTCACGCTAGTCTGTGATGCAGAGAATTTGACTGCTTTCTCTACTTGGTACAAAGAGAATCCATTCATGTGATTTACATTGGTATTTCTATGGGGACGGGGGCTGTCTGGAGGTTTCTCTTTCATGATCTTTCTAATACCATCGTGTTTTGCTAAACAGTTTAACAAATAGAAACTGAAGGAATTTAATGAGGGAAAAAGTTGAAATATTTAATAAGTGAACAAATCTGCAAGAACATATATAAATTCATGAAGACTTGCTTTAGTGAGACAGACTTGTAAATATCTCAATCCACAAAAGTAATCATTTCATTAAATTCATAGCACCTACTATTTTCTTGTGTTAGGACTATATTAACATTGCTCAGTATTAAAATCAAAACTATCTAAATTAAATCATTGAAAATTATTACCAATCCTCTTCTCATTCCTGAAGACAAACAATATTATCAGTTTCTTATATTTCCCTGCTGTATCATTTTAACATGCATACACAAATACTTTAATATTTTGCAAAAATCGATACCATATGTAGCCACTATTTTACACTTTATAAAATTTTACAACTAAGAAGACCTCCAGTGCTATTCGCAGCTTAAATATTTTTTAAGAATGAAAAAGCATAATTGTTCTGTACATGCAAGATTTTGCCCAAACATTTTGGCTCCTATGAAGCATTTTTTCAGAAGGGTTTAGCAAAAAGCTACAGTAGGACTTAGTCTTCTATAATAAGCATTTAACTAAAAAGGGGATAAATACAGGATTTAGGGAATAAACTGTTCCACTACTGAGAAGAAAGCAAAGGAAAGTTGCAGGAAGATGTTGAGGGAAAATCACGGGAGCAATTGGGATACTAAAAAAGAATCAGTTAAAAGTTTAGCATCAATATTTATTTCTGTTTGATTATCTCCAAAGAATTAATATGAAGATGAGTTCCTGTTATTTTTCTAACATAGAAAATAGGGATTTTCAGCTCTGTATCTAGCAGAAAGTTAATAAGTCATGGTATTTTAAAAAATAGTAAGAGTAACACAAGGTAAGTAGTCACTTAATAGAATATAAAAAAAATTGAAACAGAATTATAGTTCAATACATAATTATGAATGAGATCGCTCATATTAAGGTAATAAGAAAAATATGGAATATTTTTTTCATTATGTGGAGGTGGAAGTAGAGAAATGATATATTTGTCAGTGTGTATGTGTGCAAGTGTACATCTATCTCTACGAGGATGTTAGAAGCGATTAGTGCTCATTTTTAATAGTGGGAATTCTAGGAAATACTTGTATCAAAAAATCAAGAGAGCGAAACATGAATTTATCATTAACATGTATAAATAAAAGAGTGAAAGATACAACTGGTAGTCTGAAGTAGTTGTTAGACAGAATAAAATGTGGCTAAGGTACTGAAGGGATCATCTTGCCAAAGACAGTTCAAATACAAGGTCTACTCTGTACTAAACTATACAAGAGCTAAGGAAATCAGATGAAAGACCACACTACTTGCTTTTAGCACAACGATGAAAAGATGTTTTAGAGAATGCAGAAAGGGAAGAATTGTCCTTATCACTCATCTCACTACTCCAAGATGCCCCTAGAACAGAGAGAAGACTTCCATTAGGGAAAAGACAAGAAATTAAATCCTGGCCTTAGATCTGAAATTCCACCCCAGCCCTCTTCCTTCTTTATAAGCTTGTTAAGTTGGTGTCATTTCAAAATAACTTACTGTAATCAAGGATTTTTTTCTGTAATATTTATTATAGTGAACATGAAGCAAAAGTATATAGTGCCCAAAGCAAAAATAATAAATAAGAATCAAAGCCCTCTGCAATTTTAAATTATTTAACCACATAGAAATTTTCTCAGGTGGTGAGAAAAAGGAATATACCTACAGTAAAACTGGAGAACAAGTTAAAAAATGGCTGTAGTAAAATTAAACCTAGTAAATATTAGAATGAATGTAAAAAGTGAAATTCTCTCATTCAAAGACTAAGAGTGACTGAATGGATTAAAAAAATATATAAGACCGAACTGTACATTACTTAGAGAAATTTCCTTCATCTCTATTGATAAAGTTAGAATACAAGTGAAGATATAGAATAAAATATTCCATACTAATGGAATCAGCTATAAATGAAAGCAGAATACTTAAATATGATTAAATAGTTTTAAACAAAAGCAGTTAACAGAGATAAGTTCATTACATAATGTTATGGGAGTCAGTTTAGCAAGAAGATATAAAAAAAGCTAAATACATAGACAAGTACCATCTCCCTCCTCCTCAAAGAATATAGTCATTATGTACTGTAAACATGTACTAATAAAAATAAAAATTAAGAACATTCTCAATGTTTCTTTCAAAATGAGTAAATATATACACACTCAATATCAGAGGATGCAAGTACGTTAAACAAATATTAACTGACCTAAAAAGAGAGAAAGACTTTAGTGCATGACAGTTGGAGACTTTCATACTCATTTTCAGCAAAGAAAACATTGTCCAGATAGAAAATTGACAATAAGCAGCAGCAGTAAATTACACCTGTTTCAAATGTACCTAACAGAAATCTACAGAATAATCCAACCAACACTTGAAGCATGTCATCAGTACATGAACATTCTTCAGGATACTTCTTACGATAGCCCAGAAAACTATCATGAACAACTCTTTTAAAACAAAATCATAACAAGAAGCATTCTAACGGTCCCCATATTCTTGTATTCTAATTTCAGATTTTCTGCTGTGGGCTATACTCTTTGCTTTCCTTCATGTCAGTAAGATATCTCAGGACTGGATAACCTGCCCTGGGTTCTTTGTCTCCCTGAGGCCTCTTGCTCTTGGTTCCTTGGGGTATCCCTCATAAAGAGATCATTATCCTACCTCCTACCTTTGGAACTTCAAAAACTATGTCTTCACTGACTGCTGCTTTCTCTTTAAAGATATAGTTTTTCATCCCTTTATTCTCTATATTTTAATGCTTTTACTAAGAAAATTTCTTTTTAAATACACATTTAACCAGTATGCTCTGAATTTAATTTAAACTCTCTTTCTCTCTATCCAGTCTTCAATCATATGATCTATTAATTTTTTTAAAGCATAGTGACAGACACTGAATATTCTTCCACACACATTTTTTTAGTCCTCTGGAAGGGATATTCTAAAACTCAAGAGAATTAAATTGATCTTAAGCAAATAGGAGTTTTCTATGATCTAATAAATCTGCAGTTTAATTCCTTATTAATTATATTTATCTCATTCTTGATAATTTAAATATTTCCTTTTGATAGAAAAAAAAAAAACAAAGGACTTTGGCTGGCTATGTTTTTAAGAATGCCTGGCTTTAGAAGACTCATTTGTGTATTTTTGCTTTCTTAAGTATTCTTAATTAGAGTATATAATTATCCTTAAAATAATTTAAGAAACCTAGTATATACACAATCACTTTAATGGCCACACTAAGATAATGTATTTGCATGCTATAGCCAGTAGTTAATCAATAAGCACAATCTATCACACTTTTAATTATATATTTGAAGGCTTTGTGTCTAAGTATAACTCAAAAGTTAGATTTTTCCTGTGATACTTTATTGCTGCTCTCAGTGTGTTTCTAATGTTTAACACTAATATTTATGGTCTGTTTAAACCACTGTTTACATTGAGTTGAAACCCAAATTAAGAATTCTTAAATAGTGTTCCACTCCTGGGAAAGTACTACTCACTTCAAAAAGACCTAATTATGTCAACTAAAGCAACTATGAATGCTACTGACATACTGAAATATTCTTGTTGCAATTCACATTTGACTAAAGAAAACTAGGAAACTATTTTAACTTTTATGAAAGAATAGGATTAATATAAGACAAGTTATTTAATTCAGGCAATAGGTAGTATACAGACAGTAGGCCAGAATGATGCAAAACATGAATACTGAAATTAGAAACTATAAGTTAAAATACTTTCTCTAGCACTGAATTGCACAATTTATCTAATCTCTCATTGTAGACTGCAAATGCAGTACAAACATCAATGTACATGATAGGTATTTGTGGTGACTGCAAGATGGTTATAAATTACATACAAAAGTAGTAAGCCATTAATGGTAAAACTAGCTGGCCAGAGTGACAGAGTATGATATTATCCATACCATTTTTAAAACTTGAATTATATGTGTCATTTTAACTTTTAATTTTATCTATTTGTATAACTAAGTTAAAAAAATGAAATTAGCAATATTATGCTACAATAACTCATTTAGAATTCAAAGAAATTAGGCAACCAAAAATTATGGTCTGGTAGTGATACTTAACAAAAGCACATACATTGAAAACTGTTAATATGTATTAGGCAAATCACCTAGGCTAGGTTGTTATAATCACAATGTGTACAATGTAGCACACATCTTACTGGTATTTAATATAGATTTTTCTAATATCAGTATACATGCACTTTAATATTATATACCATTGTTTATATTTACACTGGAATCATTGCTTGCAATGAAGAGTCAAGGAAAGAATAGTTTGTAGTTACACAAGGATATCCTGTGAATTCACAGAATGATCTTTGCTACAAATTTAAATTTTAAAAATCCCAGAGAAGGACTGGGAATATAGCTTGTGTCTACTGCACAGCACCTGCCTTGCAAGCAGGAGGTCCTGAGTTTGATTTAAGTACACAAATAAATAAATTAATAATGAAAATAAAATTTAAAAATTCCCAAAGAATACTATAAATAACCTAGTTCAGATCTTATGGCTTTCCTGGACTGAAACATGTGGCTTGGAGAATTTACTGAAATGTCACGTTAAGAATACCTTGAGTCATGAGTGCAGTTTTGTTTTGATTTTTGTCTTTTTGAGACAGGGACTTGCTATGCAGTTCAGGCTGCCTTGAGCTCACTTTGTAGCCAAGCTGGTCATGAACCTGCAGCAACCTTCCTGCCTCAGCCTCCTGAGTGCTGGGATTGTAAGCATGTACCTCCATGCCCAGCTCAGCTTTGATTTTAGAAAGGTGTGGGTGAGAAATTGGTGGTTCAATTCCAACACTATGATTGAAGAAACATTTGTCAGAAAATGCTATTCTCACTATTCAAGATAGAATATATAGTTTGCATTTACTAGCAGGATTCCCTCACCCCCAGTCAAAATAGATTTTGGGATCCCAAATTCATGTTATTTCTACAAAGGTCACAGTTTAAGTAGTATGATTTGACAAATCAAGCTATAGAAGCATTCTGTATATCCACCACTTTCTGGCTCTGTTGGCTGCCTTCTGAAGCATGTTTTTTAATATTTCTATTCTGTGTGATGGAAAGGATGACAGAAGGGAAGTATCAACTCTGGAAAAGAGAACCAGGAGAAGTCATGTAAAGCACTGAGGACACAAGCTTTTCATAGTGTTCCACTCATCCTGGGAAAGTATTATGGAACTGGGAGAGTACTCCTTAAAAGCTTATGTATTCGTGCTTTTCTACCTGGAGAATGTTAACTCACAGATGTGCAGTGTGTGATTTGAGGGTCGGCACTAATATCTAGTACTGTTTTAGAATGCTATCAACTTGAATGTGGCATTGAATAAAAGCATCACCTTCAAGGGGAAGTGCGAAGCAAGTCGCCAGTTTTCACTTTGTTCTGTCCTCTAGTGAAGGTGTTTGACATAGCTCTATCTAAGCCACTTTCCTGTCCTAGGGTGAATAAACATATCTCAGTGTATAGGCTGCACATTCTTTTCAGTCAGTCTACCTCCCTGTGCAGATTACAGTGGAGTATAAACATATAGCTGAAGTCATCACTCCAAAGTTTCCACCTGATAGCATAATTAGACAGATCCTTTGGGACCGCTTAATAGTCCCGCTCAAAATTCTTAAAGGATTCTGAGTATATCAGTTCCATAAGGCTTAATAATAAGCACTCAGGAAATGTCATATAACTAGCCTAATACATTATATGAAGAATGACTAACAATAATACTTGAGAAATAACTACTAATATTTCTTTCTGTAGATTGTGTAGCATAGGCTTTAGTTTTCAGACTATTAATATATATAATAACCCATCTATATATTTTATACACATAGAGGCTTCCTTTTTTACATGAAAAAGGAGATAAAATGTCTTGGAGTATAAACTAGTGGGCAGGAGTTTAATCTAGCTTCTTTATCTGTTCTTGAAAAGGTCTCAAGTTGGTGAGAGAAAGTGATAGGAAAGTATATGGGGTGAAATAATTTATGAGGCTTGATCAAAATATAGTATAAGATAAAAGTTTATATTAAAATAAAAACTATTATAGTAAAAGATGCAATGCTAGACCACTAGACCACTAGACCCTATCCAAATGTCCCCTTCTTCAAAAACTTATCCCACTATTCTCTCCACTTTTTGAAAGTTCTGGACATCCTCATTTACGAGTGTATTCATTGCATTTTCTAGGTTGCCTCCGTTTGCTAAATACATTTAATACATTTACTTTTCATAGTCATTTGTATTTTGGGAATAATCCAGAGGTTTTCAGACAGACAGATTCAGTGAATAACATTATAGTGTGCAGGCACACTATAATGTTTTACCAGTCTACTTCCCATCAGATGTCACTGGGCAGAAACATTAACAATTTTTTTTTTTTTAACCAGACCTCATATGACATTCATGAAAGAGGATTTGCAGAACTGCTTCAGAAAGTGTCAGAAATGATGGGATAAATGTGGGTGAAGTGAGGAGAAGTATTGTAAATGTGACTAATGACAATGTGTCTTTTACTATAATGCATTTTTAACAGAAGCATTAGTTGTACGTTTGATCACACCTCACATACCTCAAAATATGTGGGCAAATCTACTTTCTGCTTAGAAGTGAGTTAAATGGATTCGATCTTGCTGAACTAGTCATTTTGAAGAAAGCTTTACTCATTGAAATTTTCACTGTAACTTGAACACTTGGAATCAAAGAATCATCTGCAAATCACCCATCATTATTTGAGATGTCTCAGTGCATTGCTCACATTTTGTAAGTGGAGCCATGTCATTCTGATTCTTGTCCTCCTCTACGAACATAAAAGAGGTTGCTCTATATAATGCATCAATCACAGGCTCTTTTAGGCTCTACAAAATGATTTTGCAGTCAGCACAAATTGCCCTCATTCTGAGATTTTGTACAATGACTTTGTGCTATCACATTTTAAGAATGAGAAGAGTTATCCTCAAGTTCATTACCTCCGCAGAGAATGTTTATGATGCTGAAGCTGCCAAGCTCCATCAGGCCATTCACACTTTTCCCATTTTATTAACATGATCCAATCCAACCTCCCCATGATGATAACTCATTTTAACTTACTTTAAAGATGAGTCAATTTGATTTTAAAACCATGTTGATTGAAAACTCATTTTAACGTTTCCTGATATAACATCTTGTATCTTACTGAAAAAAAAAAAAAAAAAAAAAACCACAAAAAATGAGATCCGCTTAACTCAGCTACCTTAATAGAAAAATGTGAAGAGGTATAAAACTGACAACCGTATAAGTAGCACTAGTTCATTTTAAATTTTTTCCAAGTATTTGCCTTCTTCTTTAATATATCTCTATTCTTAAAAACCACTTAACCATTAATTTTCAAATCAATATGTTGGCATAGCCCAAACCGCATTTAATCTATCCACTTGACTGCAGCCTGCCAAAATTCTACCACATTTAGTTCAAATAAAAAAGACCAATATAGTAAAGGACAGATAACCTCTGTAGAACTACCAGCTCTCTTCGAAAAATGATTTCCACCATTCAGTTTTTATAATGTTACTCTCTAGGAACCTGGCCAGCTGCTACTTTTCCTATTCTGTTTGCTTATTCCAGTGTCCCTTGACAAAGAATGCTAGTGGTATTATCTGAGCAACAATTTGGAAAACACATCTGAAATGTGTAACCCTGTTTGAAAGAAACCTACCAAAAAACAAAGAATTTCTAAGGTAATTTTTCTTTTGCCCATTGTATTTATAAATAAATTTTATTATAGTACTCTTCTAGTATTTAAGTTCCCAGGGTAATCCTAACTGTGTATAAGAGTCCACACACTTGTCCTAAAAAGCAAAAGTAATGATAAGTTTAGGAGTATCAAACAAAAGATTGAAAACGAAAAACTGTTAATTTTTCTGTAGGTACTTAAAATTCCTGATAGAAAATATACAAATATACAGTAAGACAAATACACCGTACAAATATTCCTGCTATTTAAATTTTCTGATGGGAAATATACAAATATGCAGTAAGACAAATGTACTAAAAGAAGATTTCTAGACATTCAGAATCATAAAAGAATAGTACATTAATGCCGGGGACAAACCTTAAATTTCCTGCATCCTCTTCCTTTCTATCGCCTTCTTTCCTTCTTGCTTGCCTGTCTGCTGTCTGTTTTCTTTCTTTCTGTTACTGTGGTCTTTCTTTGTTTCTTTCTTTTCTCTTTCTCCTTCCTCCTATTCTATCTCTCTTCCTCTCTGTTGTGCACCAACATTTCTTCCTTTTTTTCAAATGTAGGCAATAAGTTTCCCAATGAACAAGAGTTGTAAAATTTTCAGATTCCTATAGATTTAGCTTGCCAATCCCTAATCATTACGATTTTAAATAAAGGACAATGGAGGACTAATTATGAGACATTAAAAATTGTTATCAGGCCAGAAAACTCCTAAACAGATAATTCAAAATCTATGGAAATGATGCTTATCTCTGGACATCTTACCCTCTCCCATGCATAATTTTTATCTTAATGTTGAAATGATTTACCCATGACTCTGGTGAGCATTCCATTTTACTCTAAAACAGGACACATGGTTTTTATATTAGATCATTTGGATTGCTAATTGCACATGTTGAGATTCAGTTTCATATTTAAGGTATTCCCAATGTCAACCTCAACAAAAATACCAAGACCCACTTGGCTCCTCTCAGGTGATTTTCTGCCTAACTACATTTATCCTAGTCATTTAAACTTGAACACTTGCTCCCCATATCCCTGATTATAAAAATTTATTGTTGCAAGAATTTGTTAGTACCACAGACTGAACATTTTCCTAACATTATCTCTACGGTATGACATAAAAGCATTGTCTCTGCCTCCCATTAGACTGATTATGCATTATGTTTTCATTGTTTTTCATAAATATGTAACAACAATAATCTTGCCATGCTTGGCTGATTCACTATGACTAAAACTATCCCACAGTGTGTTTCTCTAAGTCCAAGCTGTAAAATTAATCTGTTTCAGAATGTTCTCTGTATTTACTCCTACAAGACTTTAGCAATAGTTCCTCCTTAAAGTATCAGTATCTATGCACATCATTCCATTAATCAGCACTTATTTTTGGAAAAGTTCATCCCAGGTAGTAAGAGAAAGGCATGACGTTATATAACATTAAGTCTAGCATATGACCGTTTGAATTTGGATAAATAATTTTCAGAAGAATTAATTTTATTGGCATTGTTATTTCACTGGTAAGACTAATAATTTTTCAAGATGATTCATGTGAAAATTCTTAATAGTCTTTAGTGTAGAGACATAGAGTTAATTCATTGATTAAATAGTACCATTTGTTCAGTTGACATGCTTTTGTTTGACTGCTATGTGTCAGGATATATCTCCTGTGATTTACATTTTTTATCCCAAAGCTAGTTTCTTTTGATATTCTCTCTTCCTATTAGAACATGTGTTCAAGGACACTAAGTAGTAGTGTAGGCTGTTGAATGGGCATATGAGGTGTGACCGAAAAATACAGTATGCTTAAATTTATGCTTACCCTCCATTCGTGCCACTTTCGGAAGAAGTTATGGAAGTCTTCTCTTGGGTTTTTAGTTTCAATGTCATGGATACCTCAATGTCCTAATTCAATTAGAATAATCGTTTTCCATCGTTATTTTACCTTATGGAAAATTCAAGAGTGATATGGTGCAAGATACTGTAGTGGAAGATAGACTGCAACTTTTTTTATCAGACTGCCTTTTGGTTAGATAACACTCATCTTCAGTATTCATCAACTTTTTATTATACCTTGTAAAGACATGCATGAAAGCAGACATCCATAACTGCTTCAAAAAGTGACAAGAATGACAGGATAAGCATAAGCATCTTCAAAGAAAGAAGAAACACCTTGAAAGGGATTAATGGCAATGTGACTTTACTGTAATATTTACTTTAAATGTTCACTATATACTATATATATAAATGAGACATTTCTAGAAGCTTCAAGTCTTTTAGAAATGTCAATACTGGAGAGGCAAAACTCTCCTAACTTAAAGACCAGGCATATAACACGGTTACTCCTTTATAATGGTTAACCTCTCAGATAACTTTAGTTTAGCTTATTTTAATTTCTTGTGAATTTTCCTTGATATACGTAAAAGCAAAAGATAGCCAATTCAGGCCTTTACTAACCCTGGAATATCTCAAATCTATACTTCAAATTTCTCCAAGTTGGCATGGCTTTTGAAAAATGCAGGAATAAAAGTAGAAATCAGACTTCCCTACAAGAATAAATTTTTTCAGCATTTTTGCCCTGTTATTGGCACAAAGTGAAACCACTTTCATATAAGCTAAACTGTCATGCTTTATTCCAGTCTCAATTCTGTATAACCTAGATGTCACCTCCACTGTGGATACATGGAGCTGCTAAGTATTTGCTGTGTCCCCTAGAGCTTCATAGACCTCACAGTGAAAACAGAGTGAGCTGGTTTAGAACCCTTCTAAACTGGTGGTGGGAATGTTAACCACTGCAAGTGTGAACATTGGTATGGAGATCCTTCAGAAACAGAAACTAGCATTTCCATTTGTCCCAGTTTGTCCCCTTCTCGATATTATCCTCAAAAGTTAAAGGTATCATATTACACTGATATGGGCATACACATGTTTGCAGCAGCACAATTTTTGGTAGATAAATCTCAAACAACTTTAATCTCCGTCAACAGATGAATGGGCAAAGGAAAATGTAGTATTTACAGACTTTGGAATACTATTGTGCTGTGAAGATAGACTTGAGTCGTTTGTAGGGAAATGGATATACCTTGAAGCCATAATGCAAGTAAAACAAATCAGAGACATAAGCTTAAATATTGCATGGGAGAGAATCCGAAAAGCTATGAGATTGGTGTTTTGCCTGAAGTCAAAATCTACCATAAGTAAGTCTTATAAGTAAGACACAGAGAGTGAGAGTTTCAAGGCATCATGTAGCTCATCAGATTCAATCTCAATTTTCATTTTTGCTTAATGAGCCTATTAGAACTTGATATTTAAAGTTATTTGAAAGGCACGTTGAAAAAGTTCATTTTAGCCAGGTTTGGTGGCACACGCCTATAATTCCAGCACTCAGAAAGCTAAGGCAGGAGGATCACTGTGAGTTCCAGGCCAGCCTGGGCTACAAACTGCAGAGGGAAATCCCATCTCATAAAATAAATAAATAAATATTAATAAAAAGAAAGTGTTCATTGTGATATTTCATAACAGTATCTTTTCCTTGACTGATATTGGTATTGTTTGCATTGTTTTGGTTTTATGATATTTTAGTCCAGCAAGATGAGTAAGTTCTAAAATTTTCCTGTGCAATATTGTGCTTATGAATAGCCATGCTTTAAAACTTAAAACTTTCTTAACAGGTAAATCTCATGTTAAAATTTCATAACATGTTTTCAAATATGTATGTATATATACTGGTTTAAGTATTATTTTCAGGATATTCTATAGAAAATTATATGAAATTATTTGTTTTAAATTTACCTATAATAAGAAATGAGTTTCAAAATCACTAGCTTGCATGATAGTATTTTACAAAGTATTAAAATTGTAATAATAAATCAGTAATTAACAAATAGAAACTTTTAAAAATCATAAATTTGTAAGTCAGTTTACAAAGATTCTTACTATAAAATATGAGCTTGAAGAAAAATTCCAAATAATAAAATAAATTTGATTTATTCACTGCTTTTGCATTTTATAAATGTTGTACTCTTATTTGAGTAGTATTTATTCCCTTTTTTAAAATACAATTTCAAATATACCTCAATTAAATAGAAATAATCATCGGTTATATGTTTCATTTATAAATTGCATGCTCTTTTTCTATAAGTGCATGCTTCTTGTGTTTGTATATATACATATTTTCTAATATTAAAAGGGTGATATATATTACATATAGCCAATAAGATAAAAGGATGTGTTTCAGCATTTAGTGATGGCATGTGTTACTGCTCACTGAGTTGACTTAGTGTCTTATGTGTTCTAGTGCTTATCGACTGTGTTGGTTCAAAGCTTTAGTGAAAATACAATAATTAGGGTAAACTGTTTGGCAACATTCATTGGGAAATTAAAAATTACAGCATAATCTTTATGAACTAAACAAATAGAGAAAATCAATATATTTTCCCTAATAACACAAATGCTATTCAACAAAATGTGTGTAATAATTTTGAGAGATACATGTTAAATACTGAATATAAAGTATGCTTATAAATAAAAAGTAAATATTACTAATTAACAGTATCCTAAATATTTTTGTAATGTAATTTTAATAAGATATTATATGTTTGCCTACAGTGATAATAAAAAATAAATACTGACATATAATACTATAATATCTTTGAGGAAAATTAAAATGGTTTACATGTTATATTTCCCAGGTACTTGCCTTAGTACAGGATGTGAAACCCATATTTTTTCTCTTTTCCACAGATATATGTCTAAAATAAAAAATTATAATAATAACACTAATGTTAGAATTTAGGTACCAAGAACTGGACTAAAAGATGTTTCATGTATATATTTTCTTACTACAAAAGTACATGAGTGGCTAGCAAATGATAATATGGGATAAAAAGAACTGAATTTTTAAACATGTATGAAAATGTTAGAGCTAGTAGTTAGATTTGTGTATAAATAAAAACTACAGACATGTAAGCTTTACTTTGTCTTAAGAAAGCAATTGTTATAGAGTTCCTCTTGAAGTCACCTACATCATGTAAGCAATGGACAGTATGGTGGATCCCTAGGGATGAGACACACAGGCTCAGAAGCTTGGTAGATCCAGTGTTCCTTACAATGGTCTATGGATCACTATTTTGATCCTTACTTAGAGACAGATTCTTGTTTGTTGTCTTTGCTGGGTCATGGTGGCTCTAGTCTCATTAGTGCACTACTACCCTGATGTTCATAACTGAAAGTGATGTTTGAGGTGGGCTTAAGCTCTCTTTTGCTTTGTTACCTTCTGCAAAGACACCCCGCCTTTGCACCAGTCAATTATGGACTGAAATATCTACATACTGTGACCTAAACTCCTCCTTTAACTTTGGGTTTTGCGTATTTTGTCCCAACACTGAGAAGAGTAACTAAAACATTCCCCATGCAGCCTGAGTCTTCTCCCAGGATATTTTGCCATGAAGTAAGCCAACCATGGGTCTGAGTCCTCTAAAACCATAAGATAAACCAAATTATTCCTCCGTTAATTTGTTCATGCTCAGTATTTGGTCACAATGTTAAAAGCTAATCAATAAAATCTGAAACGGTTCATTTTTAGAGACTATTCCTTGTAGTAAATTGTGTCACATATCAGTACAAATTGTACACTGACAAATCAGTACAATTGTTTCTTTACAAAATAAAAGAATTTGAGATTGATCACAGAACTAATGTAAACTATAAAACAGTGAAGTGTAAATAAAAACAGTAAACTGTATAATATATTATTGATAATGCTATAGAAAGATTTTTTAAAAGACAAAAATTATTCCAGAGGAAAGCAAACACAAGTTGTTTGGTTCTAATTAGCAATTAAAAGTTCTCTTTATAGAATTCAGAGACCAGAAAAGGTTATTTTTAAAGCACAAAGATTAAAAATGACATGCATGTAGTGTAGAATCTACAATTGGTAATCAATGAGTAAAATACTTGAGGAATCATTTCACAAAATCCATATTCAGCTTTTCAAAATTATCATGAACATGCCCCATACAAATATTAGGTTTAAGTGACAAGATTCCATCTCTCTCTCTCTCTCTCTCTCTCTCTCTCACACACACACACACACACACACACACACACACACACACACACACACGTACCTGTACTAGGATGACTAAAACAAAACCCACAATGACAGCGATTACTAAGGAACAGAAGACTTACTCACTGACGACAACATAAATTAGCTAAATCTTTTTGTGGAACAGTTCATCAGTATCTATTAAAACTATCATATGGCCAAGGAATTTCACTCACAAATATTTCTTCTAAAGAAAAATGAATTGTATTTGCCCATTAAATGCTACATACATGAATATTCCTGCTACTTTATTCTATAGTAGAAAGGAAAATTGTACTGTGTCTTACACTATTTAAGTCATAGAAAAAAGAGAACCACTGCTACACTCAATCACACAGATTTGTTTCACTGACATAATACAGAACAAAAGAAATTCTATGGAAAAAATTCATGTTGCTGCCTTCTAATTCTATGAAATTCAAGAACAAACAAAACTTTTCTGTTACTTTAGAGTACTTTCCTATAATTTTAGAGTATCTGGGAAAGTATATTACTTAAGAATAATCAAGAAAGACATTTGGGGAAATACTCCATTTCTTGATTGAATTGTTGGTTGCATAGTGTACACATTTATACAATTTCTTGAATTTAAAAGTGTATAATTAAAGAAGCTTTCTTTCCTTTAGCATAAATGTAATTATGAATAATTTTAAGGAACAAATCATTGTGTTTGTTCTCACCAAGTAAGACATTTTTAGACATAAATTTTTTGCTTTAAATTCATATACTTATATGTTTATATGTATATGTTTGAAATCATTGTCCCCCTTAAAAATATAATACTTAACATTAGTGTAAAATTAAAATTGACAATTTTTTGCATAGAGAAATCCATTTAACATGAACAAACAAATCATGGATTAACATATTGGTCCTCTTTTTATTCAAGTGTATTTTCCAAAACAAAAGTGATAAGAAGAGCAAAACTATTTTCTCTTTTTTGCAAACCTCTTTCATATCTCACTTAATTTTTTTTTTAAAAGCTCGATTCTCATAGTTTGCCTCTGTGTTCAACCTGCTGTGATGTCATCCTGTTTAGCATCTAGAAAATTGTACATTATGTTTGTAAAAGAATGAGATTAAGTGTAAATAACAATATTTTTTTTTGTGGTCTTTTTTTTGAGAACTTATGACCTCACGCTTGACGTTATTATATGACTATGAAAGTTATTTATTCTTGCAGAACCCTCGGAAATGTCTTAGAGACCTCCAGAGTTCACCTTTATTCCCCTGTTTGAGGTCACTGAATTCGATCACTTTCTGTGACATTAAAGTACAAGTATTTAGTTTCTCCTATCGGCATAATAACTCTATTCTAGAACAACCCTTTCGTTTCTACAAATGGGAAAGTGAAAACTCTTCTTCCTATTGACTCCAACTCGTGAATATCTTTCAGTGCAATTTATTCTCAAGAACTGCATTTGCAAATTTTAAGTCTTTTTTATGAAGTGACAAATCACTCATCAAAAGTTTACTTTGAGCGGTAACTTTTCTATGGACATGCAACTTCCTGTCTCTGCTCGTGCCTGTCCTGGAGGCAGCAGGCTGGGCCTCAATATACAAAGCAATGCCAGCGAGTTTGTGGACTTGTCTGTGAAATGAAAATTCTCTGCCAGCCGCTATGTTGTCGATGCCAAGACTGCACATGCATCCAGATGTCTGCGGCCGAAGTTAACAACGACGCAGGCAGGTTTAATGGCCAGTGTCAAACCTACGCTATCTGATGGGCCATTCGTAGGGAGGGTGAATCAGAGGACTCCATTCTACAAGTGCTCAAGGCTCATGGCACCATCTCAAAGAACTTTTGAGTGGAGAAATTTGTGCATGTGGAATATCTATTGCTAATAGTCAGAAAACAAAAACAAAACAGTAACAACAACAAAAAGTCCATCTTGAACAAGCATCCTAAATACTCTGGCACAATAATTCTTTACAAAATTTTGAATTGTAAATAAAATTAGCATCATTTAAAAAAATAGCTAAATGATTCCAGTGTGGGTTATATAACAACAAATTAATAGATGATTAAGAAGTCAGGACACAAGGAAACAGTGCTCTAAGCACTCTTTACAGGACAAAGTAAATGTCCAGGAAGATAAAGTATATTGATGTGGCCTGCATCATATGGCAGAAATTAGTTTAACGTTTGTCCCTCTAAATACCCTGCCTTCAAACAAAAGTAGTTTGAGAAGTTAAATAAAAGCATAAGGTTTTAGAATTTAAATTATATTGAGAAACAGGCTTTGCAACACTTTACCGTGAAAATATGAATCTTCCTTTTTAGATTCCAGCAACCTCGTGCTTAAAATTGTTCGTAGACTCAAAAGATGGTGAGTCTAACAATATTTTTTATTAACATTACAATGTGGAAGTTTGGTTGCCAAAAATAACTATTTCTAATGAAATGAGAGAAGCACAGTGTGTCATTACAAAGGAAAGGACAGGCATGAATCTTCTAAAGCACATTCAGGTAAGATTCAAGTGCAGTGCAAAAATTTTGGAATGCATAAAAATGCTCAGGAGTAGAAGGAGGTGATCAGGGGGAGAATATGTATATAAATTTTTGTGGTAAATTATCCATAAAAATATAAAATAGCTTCAGTTTCTAACTTTTTAAATCTCTAAAATCTATCACTGTAGATCAGCTACTCTGATACTGATTCCCTTAATGGTGAAGTGTTGTATCATAAAATAAATATATTTTTAAATGTCTGTTCCCTTTTTATACTTTTCTTTTTCATAGAATCAGGGTCTCTCTATGTTGCCTAGGTTGTTCTTGAACTTATAGTTCTTCTACAACTGACTCCTGTATAGCTAGAACTAGAAAACAAATATATATTGAATAACATATCAATGAGATATAAAAAAATACAGAACAAGTACAAAACAGTCAACACTTAAGTAAAGGAATGTTATCAATATTTGAAATACCTTTATTTCAACAATCTTAGACTTCCTATTCCCAGTTTAATCTTAAATTTAATATTTATAATTTGCTTATTTTTGTTATTTTTGTTATATACATTCTTAAAATTACATTTTGAAAAAATTTTTAACTTTATATTATGGATGTCTAACTTTTTATATTCTTTTTCATGAACATTTTTCTCTCAATGTATTAGAGCCTAATATTGATATATATATATATATATATATATATATATATATATATCAATTGATATCTTTCCCTAATTTTCAGTGATGAGGAACAATAATTCATTTTGTAATTTGGCTCTCAATTGCTATTTGAGTTTTTTGATTTATTTATTTTGCTCTTATTAAAACTCTTACTTTTTACACTTCTGTTTATGCAGTTTTCTTAGACTATAGATTCAGAGGGATAACACATGTTTAATTCCATGAATTATGTGCTTTACAACTATCCTAGAAAACTCTGATCTTGTTTTCTAAAATGGTTGAATTAATTTCTTTGCCATTATTAAACAGTGGGAAAGAAGAGATATTTTACCTGCATCTTTACCAATCTAGAGTATTTTCGGGTGCAATATTTTATTTTGCCAATCTGTTAAATGATTCAAGGATTAAGGATTTTTTTAAAGTTGCATTTTCTCATTGAGCCAAGAGTTCAAAGTGTTTTCGTGCATAAAGATACCTTTTATTTATTTTTATGAAAGAACTTTAAAAATTGGTCTGATTATTTTGTTTGGATGTTCTGAATATTCCTTAGAGATTCATGTGGACTGACATATTTTAGTAACATTGTCATGTTCTCCAAGATGGTGGCCTTTAACATGAAAACCATAGTATTATTTTAATAAACAGATGTTCTCAATTCTGTTACTAATGATGTCATTCATGAGTAGGTGTTTTTGTGTGTTAAAACAATTTTTCCTAAGTTATGATCATGTAGACACTCGTTTTAACTTCTAAAATTTTTTGAATTGTATTTCCTAATTAGATATTTAGAATGCTTGGAGTGAATTTAAATAATACTCAAATTTTCCTTGTTTCCCCTTCTAGAGATCAATTATTGCAGTAAAAGTTATTATAGAATTTCTGCTTCCCTGATTTTTCTTCAGTGACAGCTACTATCTATGAAGTGTATGTATGGTCTATTCTCATGATCTCTACAGTCTGCCTTGGCAAAACTAATTGATTAGTCAGAAGCTTATAGCTTCAAGAATAATAAATAATTCTTGCCCTTCAAGATCACTTATGACAATTGTTAACCCTTTGCAATTGATTTACTATCTAGTTTTCTCTTAAAATGTTCATTGTAATTGAGTTGGGACTATATTAAAACTGTAAATCAATTTGAAAATGTTTGGCATATTTACAATATTGAATCTTACTATCCATCTATAAGATATTCAAACAGTGTAAATGTGTAATACATTTTAAGCTTACTAATTTAATGGGTTTGTTAATCTTAGATATGTTTCTATGATATATAAATCATTTATTTAAAATATATTTTTGTGTATTTTACAGTATAAATTCTCCTTTCATTTTACTAACAAAAATTTTCAATTATTTGGATTATTTTTGAGACTTTAAAGAGAAAATTCATTCTCTTTATTAATTTGATAGGTCAGATACAAGCAATATAAATATAAATATTCAATATAAATATAAATTATACTAGGATATTTGTTACATTCAGTTTAGTTTTATATTGTACTTTCAATTCACTTTAGTAGTTTATGCGTGAACTTATTCTACTGGAATGTGTTTGAGAACTACCTGTAATTAAACATATTTTTTATAACCACATTTCAAATTCCAAAAATTCATTCATAGATTAAAATCTGAGGATCATTCATTTTATAAATACATCACTACTACATACTTTGTAAAAAGCCTACAACTACAACACAAATGGAAATATATAAGAAGTTTCTGGATAAAATGTTTATGCCACATTTTTTAAAAATGTCTGACTACAACAAAGTGAAAGAAAATAAGTGATAGAAAAGTATGTCAGGAAGCAAAACCTGAAAGGAATCTATATATGTAGGCTGCAGGGACTGAGAACATGTTGAAACCTCAGACAAGAGTCACCTTTTTCTGTAATATATATTGCACTTTAACATATTGATTACATATTTGAGGTGATAAGCTGTTGAATTGTTCTTATATTCATTGTGTGTTTGTATTGTAGAAGTTAGCCATCCATACAATTTATGCCTAATGGTACACTCTATGTACAAAGATGATACACTAGCTAGCTTTCCTGACATCTATAATCTAAAGGGATTGAGGTTTATTTCATGTAATTTTTCAGGGAATTTGTTTAATGATAAGCTGGCTTCAAAGAAGAAGCATAAAGGCAGAAGAATAAAGTTGAACAAGGTTTCTTAGTTCATGCTTTATGGACACACGAAACAGAAGGGGAAAATGAGAGGAAAGAGGAAATTCAAGGTTACATTTCATGACTCACTTAACATACCCCCCAAAATAGCTTATTTCTCTCCTTGGCATTTCTTAAGCTAAAGAACTGTCATGGCTAAGGTTGATCACATCCCATACCTAATCTACTTGACACCCAAACATATTTTTCTGAAACTAATTCTTAATAGACAAATAAAACCAATACGGGTTTCATAATCCTACCTGACATGATAGTGCAATACTGCCTACAACAACAGCCAATTAATAATCTTTTCCCAAAGTCTCAACAATCACAGTATTTCTTTAAATAGTGATTTTCAAGGTTCCTCTGTGTCTCAAGACAAATTATTAGTTGTGTACCTCTTTAAAAAATAATAAACAAGTTATGAAACTCTAGGATACAATGGAAAAGTGAAGAATGGGATACAAAATAAGAGGACTTGAACTCAAGACAAACATTAAATCCTGTAGCTCCGTGTTCAGCATCCTGAGCACATGAAGATGAGATATAAGATCCAGGGGGCTTAGATCTTGATAGCCTTGTGGTTGCATAGGCTTTCTGTTGCATTGGCTGAAGTTCAAGGTTATTGACATTTCCAACAGCCTAAGATCCCTGCTGCACCTTCAGGTTTGTTTCCACTGCTTCACACTCTACCTCCGACCTCTCTCAGGTCTTCCTTTAAACTGTGGATAAGAGCTTCTCTGATCATATAATACTTACATTTTGATGTTTAACAAGTTAGCAGTGCCCGTGCTTCAGGCTAAACATTGGCCACTTTGACATTTTCTCCAACAGGACATTTTGTCTGAAGCTTTTTAAACTCATCTTCCTGCAGTCTCAGGATATGAGCAAAATGTAGGCCAGTGTTCGACAGAGTTTGATGTGCACTGTCTCTTTGCCTTTAGTCAAACTCACGCACAATGCCAACATCTGCTGTGAACAGAATCAGTGATGGGCTCGTCGGGATTACAGTTGCTCTTGTCTCTGAGTGCTTGCATGACTGACAAATGGTGAAATGCATGCTAGTCTTTCTCAAGCAGAAGTCTTAGGGGATCTCTTCTCAAATGAAAACTTATAATTTTTTCACCACTGAACCTACAATTAGTAGGTATTGCTAAATCCTAAGATGCCTCAATGCATCTTCTACCCCTGGGCAAAATACACAGCTTCTTTTTTAGAACACTAACCTATTCAGCACTCATGGCACTTTTATTTCCACCATGATGAATGCATTTAAAATTTTCAAATTCTGTTGCTCTATTTTTTACCCTTGATTATCTGTTATCAATTAGACTGCAATGCCCGTGTTGTAGGCTGAACACTGGCCACCTTGACATTTTCTCCAAGGGAACATTTAGTCTGAAGCTTTTCAAACTCATCTTCCTGCAGTCCAGGACATGGGCAAAATGGAAGCCAGGGTCTTTGCCTCTAGTCCAGCTCTGAGAGAAAGCATTATTTTCCACTGAATCCTAATGAATCCTTCCTTTTTTGTCCACATTCCTATCATCAGTCTCATCTTCTCCACTCTCCCATTGAGCTCTGCTTATAATATTCTAGACCTTCTCTAACCTGTATCACAAACCTTTCAAGCTCCTTTAATCCAGTTCCACATGTATCCGAACTACACAGTCAGTTCCAGTCACTCCCACAAAACCACCTCCACTGTCAGTTTTTCTTTTTATATTAGAAGTCTTTTCCTTCTCTGAGGCAAAATAATCATCATGTACAACCTAATATGCAAGTTTAACTTGGCTTACAGTTTCAAAAGATTCTGTATGTGTTCCACTGGATCCAAAGCAGAAGCATCAGGGTGGAGGAATACGGCAAACCAAAAGTGTTTAGTTCATGGTGGTCAGGAACCCAAATAGAGGAAGAAGATCAGATAAGGATCAGGCACTCCTCAGACCCCACCACATGGACCACCCAAACATACACAGTGTGCTTACTAATCCCTTGGGCCTTTACAACTAAGTTTGACTGTCATAGGCAATATGAATTAAGAAAATAACCAAGAAACCTGAGAAATAAAGTTCACAAAATGTGTTTATGTACATGCATGAATATTTTTCATTAGAGGATATGTTATGTTCAAATCAATCAAATGAATATAATGCTTTAATTTCAATAATTTTCTTGTGTATTTTCCATGACACGAAAAGGTCTTGGAGTATATATTTCAACACATGCTCTCCATTTTTATATTTTAAACTCATAATATTCATATATGTTCAATATTATAAAAATCATATATAATGTATTTTTATTTAGAATAGTTTTAGACTCATATTGAGATTTTCCCATACAGATGACAGTATTTGTTGCTTTGTGAAAGTAGAATGTATCTGATCATCTCTTTTTTTTTATGATTCAGTTTCTTATTCACAAACAAATTCAAATTTACTTCTCTTCATACATACCTGTGAAATTAATGTCTTCTTTAATGTCAGTAGTCCCCGTGTAAATACAAAGACATATTAGTGGATATGGTTGCAACACTGGATAAGGGACACTTTGAAGAAGTCAAGTATGCCCAGCACAGCTTGTGAAAGAGCAGAGTTCTTGTTTATGTAGAACTAACTCAAAGAGGTTCCATCAGATTTAAATTCCCAAGTGTTTGAATCTCTGTGTCTCAGCTTTGCTTAGTTTGCATGATGATTGACTGCAGCGGTGCTATAAGTCTTTATTTTTAAAGCACCTACAAGCTTAATTTTCTTGATAAGCTAAAAGACGCTTGGCCATTTACTGGATTCTGTCACAATAACAGGTGTTTTTTTTTTTTAAATCTCAGCTTGGACAGCAGTTAAAAGTCCATGCAAAGTAAATTGTACACATTCAATTAAGCTAAAGAAATAGCTAAAACAGGTATTATTTAGTGAGCTTTTAATTAAATAACTTCTATTAAATTTCAGTTATAAAAGAAATTTCATAAGCTCACAAGATTATGCTAGTTACAAACGAGGCCATAAATCTTCCTCTTAACTCTTTTTGTGAAAGCAAGATCATAGGTTCAGTATTTCTCTGTCATCAGTGTCTAAATGTCTGGTATTGCACCATTAATTCACCAAGTGGAGCTCAAGAGGTAAAATATGGTCGACTATCCTATGGTGGTAAATCAAAAGGACAGATTTTCTGATCATGAGGCCTAATCTCTACACTTGTACTCTCGAAATGCCCTCCAATCAGTGACTGAAACCTACCATGAGAATTTCTTCTTTGCCTGAAGCAGAGAAAATAATAAGCACGGAATATCCACAATTCTCAGTGGGTCTTACTTGCGTATTACTCAAAGCCCATCTGTCTTCGTAAATTCTTAGTCTTATTCCATACCACTTCTGGAAAATTTCTAAGTTTTGATCCTGATGATACTGAGCTTTTTATTTTTTTTTTAAACCGTCCATTTTATCTCTTTCTTTACAATATTTTCTCCTTATCTGAGAGATCCTTATTTGAAAAATTCTGCCCTTAATTTTTGTTATTGTTGTTTTTGTTACACTGAGAATACAGGTTAAGGGTTCTGTTAACACTGAGCTACACTCCAGCCCTTTTTAATTTTTTTTTTTTTTTACTAAATTGATGAGTCCGGCTTCCAACCTGCAATCCTCCTGCATCAGCCCAATTTGTTCGGCTTACAGGTGTGCATCACCACTCTGAGCTTGTACATTCTTTAAAACATGACTCTAATAAAGCTATACATTATATCTTAGCAGCTATCTTATCCTTACAGGGTGGACATCTTTCACTATGCTAATTTGGTGGACATATTGTATGCTTGTTAGGTCATATTATAAATAAATTTCTCACAATAGAATATGATTTTTATGTCAAAGACATTATGTTATCCATATACTTATTATAATACTTATAAGATACTCAAAAGTGTGGTAACACTTAACTATTTTTTACCTTCACTGCACTCACAGACTTGGCAATTATTAATTAAACATTACAGGTAGGCAAAGAAATAAACACACACATACACATTTACTAATTGATTTAAAAGTTGAAACATATGATCATGATTTTTTATAACTGGATCATGTATTGGTTTTACCTCCTCTAACAAATATGATTAAGAGTAAGATAAACTATGTAAGGCTCAGTTTTACTTTCTGTAAATAGAATTATGAGATGTATTTGCTTCAAAAATTATCATAAACCTGATTAAATGAAAATATCAGAGAAATTTTTATAGGTTGTTATTCTGGCAATAATCATATGGCCAAAAATTATTTTTGTACTACATACTGGGAACTTGATGTACATTATCTGAATTGATCCTACTATAGACCAAGGAGTATTTCATGGTTTTTTTTTTTTTTTGTATAAGTGAGATGATGTTGAGACAATTAAAGTAGTTTACTTAATGAAACATAAAATGACAAACTTCAGAACCATGCCATTAGCCATTATGATGCAGCAAGGAATTGATTAAAAAAACCTATGACACTGGAAAACCTCAACTCTATGGGACTGAAATTCCTTCACTATAACACAGTGCAGTGTGAACAAAATAGGTGGTTTTTCCTTTCTTATGAATTTAACATGAGCAATAAACAGATGTTATTTTCTTTGCACACATCCAGAAGAGAAAGAAATCAATAAAGTAATCTGAGATACAATCATCAAGATTGGGTATAAATTTAATAAAAATGTGAACTAAAGGTCATCATTCAATTTTGAAATCTCTCCAGAAAGTGACTTGGCGTTAATGCAGAGCAGAACAGAGCCGGTTCTGGTTTATTAAAAACGGGGCACATCTGTTTAGCCCTGAACCTTCAGAGTCACAGCACTAATTTAAGAGTCAATTCTAAGCCACCTACCCTTGTTCTGTGTCTGGCTTCATTCCTCACTTTTTCTTCTCAGTGCGCTTCCCTTCTGAGTAATCTTTGAGGTACCCTTTCATCTTGTCCATATATCTTCTCTCTAATCATGCAAACCCTGTATGCAGATCTCCTAATTTTGAACTCACTGTTGTTTGACATTTGAGAAGGGCAAGGTAGTGAGGACTATTTTTTGCCTGGGACAGCGAGGAGGTGGGTGTTGGAGGTTGGGGGGATATAGATAAAGTAACTTTCTACTGGTTAGTTACAGGGTAAAAAGACAGAAAAAGAAAAAAAATCACTGATAAAAAATATTTTTAACCCATTAGATGCCCTCAGCCAGAGGTTTCATCAACAAAGTTACTGGGAAACAAATAATGTATTGCATGGCTATGCGACATCTAAAATCAGTGATTTTGTTTCAATCAATACGAGTGAGTGAAGTTAAAGACTTTGTGTAGTTCCTTCTTCAGCGATAAGCTCTCAAAAATACTAATATTGAAGAATAGGTATAACAGAATGAAAACTCTTAGTGGGAACTTCTAGTTCTTTTTGGTCATCACATTGATACTATTATTGAGCATTTTTTAAATTTTATTAAAAAACTCAAATGTCTTCATCAAATAATAAGAGAATAACAGTAGTTATGACAGTGTATTATTATCTTCAAAGTAGTTACTCAGAGTACAAAACATAAACCAACATATTTCTTACAAAATAGAAAAAAACAGATAAAAAATCTTTCTTTTCAATGAACTAATATAAACTAGAAGTATAAGTTAAAACAATTAGAGTACATATTGAAAAATATTTATCATTTCATGTAGCAAACATTTCTTCATTGCAGGAACAAAATGCGCAACATCCACAAAATTAAAGGAGGAAGGATTATTTTACTTTTCTTTTTTATTTATTTAGCTTTTTTATTTAAAGAAAGAAAAAAATGAAATACAAAAAAGGTAGAATAATACAGAATTCAAAAAAATAACATAAAATTGTTAGTTGATACATTACATATTGTCATCTTAAAAAGTTGTTATTGTTACAAAATCAAAGCATAAAAAGTAACTAGATGCTCAAACATTGACAGTTTATTAAAGCAAACCCTTCAGTTCAATGATCTAATAGAAACTTAGTAACATGGTCATCTATATTACACACTGTATATACTGTCATATCCTTTAGAGCACTTCCTTCCCTTTCACTTTTACAATATCTATTATACATTTTGGATTTTATTACTCTGTCAGTTTTTATTAGTCTTTACACTAGCGAGACTATGTGATATTTACTAATGTGAGATTTATTTCACCAATGAGGATATTCTCAAGTTGCCTCAATTTACCTATATAGACCTCAATATGATCCTTTTTTATAGCTGAGTAGTGTTCCATTGTATACAAATACCCCATTTTTTTTTTTATTCACTCTGTGGTTGATGGGCATTTTAGTTGTTTCCAAGATTTAACTGTCACAAATTGTGCTGCTATGAACATGGGTGCACATATATCACTGTGACGTGACCTTATCAATTTTCCTGGGTACCTTTCATTTTTTAAAAGTTTCAGACAATAGTTGGCTGGCTCCAATGTGGGGCAGCATTGACAGAGGAAATGACAAAGGAGAAGTAGTCCATGGCAGGGGAAGCAGACAAAAAGCAAGCAGTAAGACGGCCTTTCTCTTTCTACTCCATCCAGGCTGTTAACTCATCGGATGGTCTTCCTGTTATGCTCACCCAAAACCAATACAAAACCAATCAGTGAATTAATCCAGTTATCACATCCTTAATCCATATTCACATACCTATCATCCAGCCAAATCCCCAAATCCCAACCTACGAGCACGTGAGATATTGGAAAAAACATCTATATATATGCCATAACATTTAGGAAGTATTTTTTAAAGATATTTTTATATTTCATTATTCTTTAAAATTGAGAATTAGATACAAGTAATACTATTATAAATAGAAAAATTGAAGATTACGTTTCTTTAACTAGCCAGAAATTGCACACTTCGTGTTTAAAAGTAGCTCAATCCAACTCCAAACCAGGATTGCTACACTTTACTACTTTTCTGAATGATCTTTTTGTTTAATTAATAAGCATTTATTGAAATTCTCAGTGATAGTAAGCATGGCATTTGGTGTCAGGAATATAAAAGAACAGTAAAATAAAAGACTGTGATCTGATGAATGAGTAGTGGATAAACAGAAGCACACAAGGCCAGTCTGACATGGTTAATAACACCTTTAACAATAAACACATGCATGGAGAATTCTGAAATCTCTTAATGGTGAAAAGCTAACACCCATGGTGACACCGATGGTTAACTATCTCTTTAAGTTTGGTAGCTCTGTAATGAGTCAGGTCTACAAATTAGTTCACAAAGTAGACAGTCACTGGGTTCTGAAGTTTCCTCATTCCAAAACTGTGTTCCTCGCCTGGAAATGTGCATCATTCTGTGTTTGCCTAGAGCATTTCTGATCCTCTGTAGACATATAGAAAGATTTCCCAGCACAGCTCTCCATGGTAAGCACAGTCAAGCCTGAGCATTTTTCTTTGGAGCAGTATAATACTGTAGAGGATCACATGCACTCTGTTATTCCTGTTTGCAGTTTTTCTCAGTAAAAGATATTTTAAATTTTCAAAATGATTGACAGCTCATCAATGTCAGCATTCTTTCTGTATGACTTTATCTATTTCATCAGCATAAAACAATTTACTGTTTTTAAACACAATGCATCTTATGCAATTACTTATATACTTATATGTTTAAAAACAATGAAAAAATTTAATTGTAATTTTAAAAATGTGCATTTTTCAAAGCTTACACAGGGAGGTTGTTTTATCCACATTACATCCAAAATAAAAAAAAATCATTCTTGCAACAGAGGATTAATTGCTGTCTTTTTCAGTGATGACCATGAGATGCAAAGGGCCATGCAGACACTTTCAGTACTATTTATTGAGTGCCTTCTATATGCGAGAACCTGAAACTACAGGTGCAATCTAAATAGAAATGGTTTTTACCTCCTTGAAGTGAGCAGAAGTGACAGATAGCAAATATTCGTGCAAATAATTAAAATTACACACTGAAATGTGTTATAAAGTGCCATGAGAAACAAGCAATAGTGAGCTAATTCTATTTAGGCGATCAAAGACAGTAACAAAGAGAAAGTGAGAATTAAAAAGAGATACTGAATATAAACATAAGTCACAAAGAAGGTGAAAACACAATTCAAGTAACTTAGAAACCTCAATGTAGTATTACTTTTGGCACAGAAAAGGAAGTCACGGCAAGGCAGGAGGACTGCATTCCAACAGGTGATATAAAACACGTGAGCCCAATGGAAGCTTAGGGAGATAGATGCCCCTTCACACAGGGCTTTACCTGCATGCTTGAGGACTACTGATTGGATTGCAAGGATAATAGAAAAAATTCAAAAAATTTTAGACACAAAATAATAATATCAGATTTGTATTTTATTAATATCTTTCAAGATGACCCTGGTAAAATAATCCAGTAATAAGGATTTGAAACAAACGTTTATTTTGCTTTGAAGCTGAGTTCATTTCACTATACCTGAGTTCCTCCAGCATCCATTAATGCATTTGCTTTTCAAAGTAACTCTATGGGGTGAAAAATAGGAATTATTATGCACGTATTATTCATGTCAACACTGAGATCAAAAGAAAAGCACACAAGGCCAAAGTGTCCGTACTCCCAGTGTCAAAATGGCGTTCGAAATAAGGTAATGATTGATGGTGAGAAGAGCAACGGCCGGACCAGTGCGATTCTGTGCTATGTGTCTTGCACTTGGTAACTCCTGGAATATTTACAAAAGTATTATTAGAATTTACTCCCAATTACCTCAAAAGCAGACGGAGATACAGAAATGCAAAGTAACTGCCCCCTCCAGGAATATGTGGCATGTTTCAAAACTGTTTTAATCTACAGCTCACATTTATGACTATTGTCCTTTCTGTGTTATACACACTAGGTTAGATAATTATTTGGCAACACATTTTTCTTCCTAGTGCACTAGTGTGATATACAAGTTTGATTAGTGTTCACTCCAATGGAGTTAAATAGCCATCATAAGACTTGTTACTAATTTCATACGACTAATATCAGTACATTTTTTATTCAGATTATACAGATCTTAAGACAGCCAATGAATGAATATTTACAATGCTGATAAATTGGCATACTACTATAGCTGAGCATGATGCCAAGTAGCTATAAGAGTTCTTGAACACAAATGGTAGAATAAGTATAAATACTCCCTTTAAATGTACTAGGTACAAAAGTATATTTTTAATGTTAAAGTGACTGTATGCCATGCAGTTAGCTATATGTGATACTGTTTGTTGTAATAAGAATGTTCTCATGTTTTTTGGAATGGTAAATAAGGATTTTGTTCTATTTAAATGAATATTATCTTTCTATTCATTGAAATCTTGGTTATGAAAAATTATAATATAGACCTATAAATTGTTAGTCAGGACATAATGTATCACGTAATGGGATTGTCTTGAAGCTTATCAGAGTATTGTACCATCAATAATTTTAAATACATAATCAACTTATTTTGAATTAAATTTAGTTTAAAGGTTTGTGTTTGGTTAACTTTTTATAAACATTAATATTAATATCACAAATTAGTGGATTTCCACGTGGCATTTCCGTGGATGCACACATCCATCTTATCTGTGCCCTTCTTCCTTCCTGGGCTTCCTCACCCTCTCCTTTCCCTCACTTCCCCAGGTTCCTTCTCCTTTGTTGAGCATCCCTCTTTTATGTTCATATTATTTATTTACTTTCACATATGCTCAAGAATATGGGATAGCTGTCTTCCCATATCTGGTTTAAATTTTATGGACATTTTCAATTTCACCTAGTGGATATTGTCTCCTACGTTGGAAAGTTATGCCCACTCTCAGATCTGGTACAGTGTAGGCATTTTGTGTTCCGGAGACAAGCATTCTAGTAGAAGTCAACTAATCAATGTAGTAGATCAATAATACGGAGAAAAACAATTCACTGATGTTTTTGAGCTCACAAAATATCCTTTCCTACTCTGGACTTTTACTATATAAAATTGAAAATGCCTACTATTTTTCATTGTTAATCAACCTGTCTCTTACTGATCTTTCCATTTTTTTATTGACTGAGATAGATTACAAAAGAAATCTATGTACTGAAATATTAGCAAGTCCAGATCAGAGTAAAGCAATCACTACTATGGAAAAATTCTGTACTACAATAGTAAAGGGAATATCATTTAATAATTCCTATTCCAGCTTTCCTGTTGACAGATTGGAGCACAGGGAGATAAGAAAAGCCAGAAACCAGTAGACATTCATGTTGAACAGGTTTCAGTGTGGGTGTTAAGGACTCCCCAGTATGAAAATGACTCCAGCATGTGTCTTCTCATTGCTGACTGAATTGTAGATCCTGCCATCAGCCATAGTAATTAGCATCATTTCTGGCTTCACAAATAATGTATCAACTGGAGAATGATGCATGCCTTCATTAACAAAATTGCAGCATAGTATTCAGGAAAGTTACCCAACCAGTGGTTCATTGTCTGTCAATTTTGATTTAAGTAGATCTATTTTTATTTAGGAAATAAATTGTTTCACATTGGCAGGGAGCTTGGAGGTGGCCTTGCCAAAAGTCTTAATTAAGCATCAAATAGCACTGTTATTTATGTAAGCTTGAAAAATGTAGCTCAGGCTTCAGATGAGTATCTTTATATATTTTCTTGAGATCTTACAACTTGTGATGAAATAAAGACAGTCTCTTGACTTAGAAAATAATTTGCATTGTTTTGTCTTTAAAATTGTATTTTATGCATTTACAAATTATAATATATGGATTAATTTATTATCCCACAGAGTCAATAGTTTATTTATGTTTTAAGATTATGTCTATCAGAAAAGCTCATTACAGAATATATTTTCAGCCAGTTTTTCAATCCGCATTTTTAAAAGCTAAATGAGTAATTCCCTTAAAGACTTTATTAATGTCCTTCGGTTTATTCATGTAACTCAAGAGATTCTTGGGACAATGAAAACTCGCAGAGGTACCTGAGTCACCTAATATTGACTGCAAAATTTCAGATCCAATAACAACAAAAGTTAATTCACAGTGTTTTAAGTTCTCTTCTGAAACATTTAAAGTACCTTCTTAATGTTAGTGATTATAAGGACATCATGAAAATACACATGGAGGGACGGAACTCTAAATTGAACAGCAGTTCTAAAGACTCTCAAATGATAATACTCAAAAACTGAAAAATGCCATAAGTTCAGTTTTTTCTATGTTTGCTATGCCACCATCTATCCACCAAGCATCACCCACCAAGAAAAAAATATGTGCTATTATTTCTCCTTCATTTATCTCCTGCACACATATGTAGAGTTCTACATTCAATAGTTTCTACAAACATAATCTATAGACCTCTTTTTTAATCATTCTCACCAAATGCTCCTTTATTCCTTCAAGAAACTAAGAGAGCCTTATAAAAGGTACTTGTTTTGAACCATACGTCTTTTAATGGTGTTATGCTTGTGTTTAGGTGTCCTTCCAAGCCTCATATCATCATAAAATGGTGCTTTGCAGAGGAGGCTGGATTTAGGGTGTGCAATGCTGGGACTAAGTGTGTGATGCCTGAGATAGGGATGTGTGATTACTACCTTAGTGCACTGGTTAGTCCAGTGAAATTCCAGGTGTGGACAATGGGGAGGCCCACACTGTATGTGGGTGACACCACCCAAAAGGCAGGTATCCCGGAAGGGACTGAAGGGAGAGAAAGTGTTGCTCCTGCTGTTATTTTGCTATTCTACTTGGTTGCTGTCCTCTACCTGTCATGGATTTTTTTTTTTTTTTTTTTTTTTTGTGATGCCGGCTACCATGGGCCACCCTGCCTGAGAGTGAGTCAGCTATGAACAGAAACCTCTACAAACTGCAACCTACAATAAACCTTCCTTCCTTTAAATTTGGGTGTCAGGTATTTTGACTCAGCAATGAGAAAAGTACCTAAGACAAATAAAATGGTCCATAAAATGACTTAATAAACGTGCTTTTAAATAAATGAATAAAATAAGGGTTCACACAACATATTTACTTACAGAAAACTTTCTCTTGATAATACAGGGACTTCAGTTTTGAATCTTGGAAATGGTGACATAAACTGTTATCTCTTAGAGAAACATAATAGATATCGTCTCAAAAAACACATTCTGAAAATAGAAAGACAGCTCAATATTAAACCAAAATTCATATCTTCTTTTCATGCATATAAACATTCCAATGTTTTTATTCCTCTTTAACTAAACTGAAACAAAGAAAAAGAAAACAATGTGTGTTTTGCAACCTGCATTGTAGTTAGTTTTTTTATAAAATGTATTAACCACACACATAGATGCAAATACATAGATATAAGTAGAGAAACAAAAAAATCAAAGAGAAGGAGATTGTCATCTCTACTTCCTTTTATTTTTTACAAATTTACAATTTAAAGCCTAATGTCGTGCAGTGATAGGGAAGCTCATCCACTACTTTTTCCAAAGTTGTGAATATGGGGAACTAGTTTATGCATTCTTGATATGTTTTAAGGTTTTCTGTGCAATTTATTTTAATATTTAATATATATATAAAATATATGCTTATCAAAGAAGCTATTTTTGACCTCTTCTTATCAAACAATTTCTGAACTTTTAATGGTAATTTCATTTTTTTTCCTATATACTCAGCAGTAATTTGAAGAGTAAAGCATTCTGCGTTTAAAGCTTATCTTTTATTTTCAGTTTTGATTTTCAGCATGAGTGTATAATGTAAAATTAAAACATATGATGGCAGTTAGAAAAAATATTGATACTGTCAAAATAGCATAGAAGAAATTTGTTCTTTCCGTAGTGTTTAAATAAAGTCCAGTCACAAAGAATTTGCTTTAATGAAAGCAACTAGCTAGCAAATTTTCCCCTGACTCTCTAGGCAGCAAAAGCCAACAAGTATAGAGTATTTGTAACCCCTAGAATCCAATGGAGAGTCTTCCTAGTGATTTCCATAATTTACTACTAGTGATGGATTACTTAGAGGCAGAAGTAGGACCTCACTGTGAAGGCATTGCTTTTCTACACTGAATTGTGAACTTTGCACTTATTCAGATGTAATAATATCATGGTTTAAGCCATCTATTAACATGGCTAAAATGCTCTGAAGTGACCACATCCAAATTGTCTTGTCCTGTGTACTAATTTCACATATTCAATTTCTATTAATTTGTTTTATTTAGTAACTGTATCCTATGTGATGTTACTTGTCAAGTCCTACGCAATGCTCTAGTAATTCAGAAACTAATATGAATATATTCTATGTTCCAGAATGTCATAACTTAATAAAAACAACATGCATATATACATATAGTATATATTATTAACATGACATTAAGTCCCACCCACAAATCCACCATCATAAAATTGGCAATGCTTGTGACAGTAACAGGAACGACATTTCACTGAGTCAGTCACAAGAAAGATTTTTACTCTCAGGTTTAGTAACAAGACATAGGAAGAATTTTTCACTTAAATATCTGCTTCTAAGCCAGTAAAAAATTTATTAAAATTAGTATTGTACATGAAGGATTCATTTATTATGCTTCATCTTTGATTTTCCTGTTTTCAAAGGTTCTATAGATATATAATCTGCTTTCATCTGTATTAAGATATGTTGATCAGGTAGTTGAAACATTATTTGCCCTGTTAAACTGTCCTAATTATTTCACTGGTTCTTAGTTCAAAGGAATAAACCATGATTGACTGAAGTAATCTTGCAATATCAAGGAACAATAAACACACTCAACAAAAGTCTTTAAAACTAATTCTTTAAAGAATCAGTGAACTTTTGGCGTGAAGCATAGCATTATAGTGTATATTTATTAGGGTTTTAGAAATATAAAATATATTACTATATTTGTTTCAGTTTCCACTGTTATAAAAGCAATATATCATTCATTCATGAATTCACACAAGATACATGTTAGGTCATAAAAACACATATATCCTAATGGTGAAAACAGATTGCAGCCACAGTAAAATTGGAAGAATGGAAGGTAGTTAGAAATATCTTCCACCAATTGCATCTAAATCTAATCTGTGTTTCTAAATTAGCATATCGTAGTAAATATCACTCATGTGAGAGTATTCGATTATACTAATTTTTCTTTTATCAAACAATGTGATTGTGGGTAAGACTTCACATATTCTAGACTTTCCTTTTCAGCAGAAATAGAAATTAGAGCAATAATTAATTGTTACTTCAAGTAACTTTATTGTGCTACTTTATTAAATGTAATAAATGGCAGAATGACATGACTTTCAGAAACAACTTGTGGGTCAGGAGGAAGAGTGATATATTTTGCAGATTTAAAACTGACAAAGTGTGTTAAAACCAAGATTCATTTATCAGAAACATTAAACTAGATGAGGAAAAGTCTTTTTTTTAATTGAAAGGTAATGAAAACAAATTTTAAGAACTCAGGAGAATTTTGCTAACTCATGGATTGAGATGTAGTATTTTTGTTGTCTTTTCTGGTCATTCAAATTCTTTTGTATTTAATTTTCAGAATTTTTTTCACTGCTGACTAGGAATAAATAACAATTCTTGTCATTTGCTGCTCAGCAAAGTGGACAGGATCAATGAGATAATGTTTATCAAGAGTCTTGGGCTCCTTGAATGTAGCATTATATAAATGCAATATACTCCACTCAAATATGTACAAACAAATGCCTCCAACTTCAAATTCTGAAGGAAATTTTCCATCTAAGGGAATCTGTCCCAGGAAATTTGAGATTAATTAGAAGAGTGTGCTATAGAAAGGTGGGTATACTGCTGTGCTGAGCTTCTAGATGAGATGACTAAACATAGCTTCTATATCCATACTTTTTAAAACAAGTCAAGTAAATTAACTCACAGGTCTGACAACAAACAACAGAACAAAAACATCTATATCCTAATAGAGTAAACAAAATTGAAATTTAGTACTTCTTATACCATATGGCCTAAAATATATGACTACAAAAGAATTCAAGTTCGTTTCTTCCTTTCATACAAACAAAACTAACAAATAATTATTCTCAAGTCTCACAAGACTCAAATAGTAGTCTTTATTTATTTAAGTTAATATTGAGCACAAGTTCTTGCAATTTATTAGATTGCAAGTTCGAACAATATGTTGTTGACCTCTGTTCACACTAAATCCTTAAACTACATTATGCATGTAGTTCTTTATTGTTCCTTCCTTTTTCTCTGAAAACTGAAAAGATGTGTGTATGATACTCCTGAGTTTCCCAGGATCTTGGGAGGAAGAAACTAAGTTTTCTATCCTTGAAGTTTTAAGCAAAAACAACAACAAAAGGAATAAGAGACATAAAAGGTTTTAAAATTTAATCAGAACAGATTTTGAAAGGATTAGGTCAAGCCTGAAATAGTGCTCTGTAACAGCTAATACAGGAGCGTTTGCCTAAGATTTATCTGGAGTACCATTCAATTGACTATGTTCCCAGATTTGTAGCTAACTAGTACAAGCAATATTTTTTGCTTAAAATGCAAGTAACAATAAGAGAAGTGCACTGTGCAATTGAAGTAGAGGAACAGAATGACCTTCTCATCTCTCTTAGATCACAGGATCGGGTTGCAGGGTAGATCTTGTTTTCTAAATTAATGCAATTTTCTAGTCCATCCCTCTGAGACTAACATTGTTTCTCAGAGCACCAGAGGAAAAATGGATTAGGGAACTATAGAATAAGGACAACCTTCTTGTGAGCTAAAAAATGCTCTCAGAGGAATGATGAATGGAACCCTTAAGAGAGAAAATAACTGAAATTTTCTTTTTAAATAATGTTTGGCTTTATAGGAAAGGAAAATATATTTGTTTCCTTGCTGGAAGAAAAGAAATTCATTTCATGATAAGTGTGGTGAGCTACTTAAAATTCTTTCATGAAGTTATATAATCACTTTCTCATCAAATGTATAATGAGAATTTATAAACAAAACACATACAAACTCAGGAGATAAAAGTTATTAAAACAGCAGACAAGATTCGCATTCACATGTGCCTTTTATCTTAGTGGTTTAGGAAGATATGACACAAGAAAACAATAGAATAAAGGAATTTCAACTTAACTTTATGAAGGGAATAAACCACAATATTTTTTTTTGTCTGTTTTCATTTTTTTATCGGTACCAGGGATTGAACTCACGACCGCCTGCTTGCAAGGCAGGCGCTTATGCCGCTGAGCTAAATCCTCAGCCCCAAACCATAATAATTTAAAGGAGTGTAATATTTGGAACTGTCTTATGTATATTAACCAGAAAATCTCCTCTGAGGAAATACATTAAATTACCAGAAGAAGCCAGCCAGGAGAACATCTGGAGAAAGCTTTTCACACAAAGAAGCAGCAAGTGCAAAAGTCTTCGGGCAGGTGAAAATAGGTTGGGTAGAAGCCTGTTAGCAAGACCAGATCCCAGTAAGCAAACTAGAAAACATCTGAAATGAAAAGTGAGAGTTGACCAGGATCAAGCAGTAGGAATATTTATTTGGAAAGAGATTTGCACATCTATTTCTTTGTTTGATTAATTCTTCTGGTAGTTTCTATTTTGTTTCATTTGTCTTTGTGAGAAGCCTGTGGCACACAGTATACCCAGGACCTACTTCTCTGTACCTGTAAATGTGTCACTTTATATGATCCAGGGAATTAAGATTGCTAATCAGCTGATGTTAAACAAGGAATGATCCTTAAAAGTGGAAACAGAAGGCAGAAGACGTGGCATGAGTGATGTAACTTGAAAAAGAGTTCATCGTTCTCTGCTCTGCTTGAAGATGAAAAAAGGACTAGAAACTGAAAAAAGACAAGAACGCTTTCTCCCTAGAGCTGAGAGAGAGAGCAATGGAGGTCTGCTGACTTCTGTAAGTTAGCCCAGTGAGACTCATTTTGGAATGCAGTCCTCAGAGCTGTTAGACAATAAATTTATGAAGCTTTAAGTCACAATAGTTTCGTACTTTCTTATAATAGCAGTAGGAGTCAACTATAAACCCATTAACTCATTGACGCCTTCATGGAGCAGCCACACTCTGATCAAATCATGATTCTACCTCAACAGCTTTGCCGCCAGCCGTACTGGCACACGACTTTGGGGATTCGTTACCAACACAGCATTGAGGGGAATATATTCAAACCTCAGCCACCTGAGAACCTTTGAGTCAATGTGGTTTTAGTGCAAAGGCCACCCAGACTGTGGGGAGGGCTGACTGAGTCTGACTGCAAGGAAAAGCTACTGTCCCACTTCAGAGACAGGAGGGCTGGAGGAGACACTTACTGGATACCCTTTCCATTCACTCATTGTGTGAGTTACATTCACATGTGAGCGAAGTCTTATTTACCCAATCTACCAGTCTGAAGGTAATCCCATCCAAAAGCTCCATGTAAATATCAGAAATAAAGGTTGACCAAATATATCAATACTGTAGTCCCATCATATTAACACAAAATTTCCTATCACCCTGTCACTTTTGTGTGAAAAACCAGCTGAGATGATAAAAGTTAATATTAAATGGGAAATGAGGTTCAAATAAATTCAGAATCAATGAGAGCCAATACTCAGAGTATAACTTACACCTATCTGAAAATTTGAGTACGGAAGCAGCACTTAAAATTGTGGTCCCTGAGATTAGGCACGTGTAATTTTAAGTGCTGTTATATCTTACTATAGTTTTATGATATTGGATATTTATTAAAATACTGTGAACCATTATGTCCTCATGTATGAAACAGAAAATGCAATAATACCTTCCACATGAGAGTATTACAATAAATATGATAATAAATGTAAAGCATTTAGTACATGGATACATGAATCTGAAAAAAAAAAAAATTCGTTATTTTACCAAGCAAACTGTATCTTAGAAAAACCCAAGATGAAAGAGAAACTTGCATCGTCAAATAACTTCTGATCACTGGACTTACTTTCTTTTTAAAGGATTTGCTTTCTTATTTCTTTTCATTTTAGACATTGTACAATTTATAGAAATCAATATTATATGGCGAATAGATAGCACCAAACCAGTACAGCTCACATACGCCTGCAAAGCTTCACTGATCCTCCTAGCATTTGTTATGTATCTGATTGTGTGGGGTAAGTAATCCCCCTATTACATTTAAAATTAAAGTAACCAGGTTGTCTGAGAATGTCACTGAAGGTTTTATAACACAGGAAAGGGATGAACTGCCTTTGATGGAGACTGATATCCGGGGATAAGGAAGAATTAGAAGTGATATTTCCCATGTCTTTTTTTTTTTTTATGGTCTAGTAGGTAGTGATTTTCTCACATCGTAGAGTGTCTATTTCCCTTTATCTTAAGTGAGAAATTCAGTAGAAACACAGAACAAAGGATTTTTAAAAATCAATTGCTTGTCACCAATGTTACACATTTTGGCTACATCCTTTGTGGAACCAGGCAAAAAGCTAGATGTGTTACAATGCTGGCTTCCTTCTTTCCACTTAGAATCAGCATGGGGACAGAGTAGTTTACAGGCCTCCCAGCAAGAAGAGGTCCAGGGAGCATGATAATTCATTATCCAGTGTTTTGCCTTGGCAAAACAGTAGTGATTGATCTAGGTAGGAGATAACAGAAATGAATATACCTAGGAGTACAGCAGAGCATGGAGTTAGGAAGCAAAGTCCAGAGCCATGGAACTTAGGATTCTGGCCATTGTTATTTCATGATAGTTACATAGTACTTATCTTATTAGTGAACTTCATGGCAGTAAATTGTGTCAAATTGTATTTAACCTATTTTAATTGGCTTGAGATAATGAGATAATAGATAAAGTAACTGATAATTTCTGACAAACATTATTTATAATATTTTTCTACCTGCATTTCTATTAAGAATCAAGTTCAAATCATAGGCTGTTGAACAAATGGACTTTTTCAGGATACAATAAGCCTGCTGGGTTCTGTTGGAATGACTACAGATGGCATGGCCATATTTGGGGTGCCGTGAGCAAGTGGATTCAGTGGTCACTTTTTTAGAATTATTTGTTTTTCATCATCCAAGTAGACAAGCAATATGCAGTGCAGATAAACATTATGATAATGACCCCTAGATAACGCCAAACCACTCCAAGCCCTTTCCCACATTGGTCATGCTAAACACATTTTGTTGAACAAAGAATGGAAACAACCTATGCAGGCTGTGGTTTTTACAGATGAAGCTAGGGGAGAATGTTTATGAGGAGGAGATTAGAGTTAGGTCTGTGCTATGTCTATAGCAGAGAAGGAGTAATTTTGATAATTACAAATTTCAAAACGTGCAAAATACTAAGAAGAAAATAAAAATAAAGGTAGGAACACTTTTAAGTTTAAGAATAAGGAAAAATTTCAGACCTAAATAATTGGAATAAGTTAAGATAGCAAAATGCAAATGGGTTGGGATAAGAGAGACTTCAAACTGCAAGGAAAAAATAATACTTTCTAGCCTTTAGTTATCTATTGCTATTAATTGGTAATAACCAAAGCAAAAGGTCTGGTCAGGGGCTGCTCCTGCCACATGTGTTAGCTGCTTGATTGATACCTCGCTGAATTTGGATGAATCCTGAATTTTCCCAGAATCTCAGAAATTCAGGCTTCCCTATTTTCTCAACCCAGCTTGTCACACAAAAATGGTTCTGTCCCAGTTGTATAGTTGTCCTTTTCCTCAAAGAGACATCAGCTCTAACTAGAACTCCAGGAGGATGGCTGCTTCTGGCCATGGGGATTAGGAAGCCCACATGGATATACAAGAAATCTCTGCTTCCTTTGAACCTGAGCACAGCCATAGCAATCTAACAATAACCTAACCTGATAATCTAGTAATCTAACAATTCACAAATATACCCTCCTGTCTCTGCCAGGATTTGATCATGGAGCACAGTAATTGTCAGTATCAATGTAGAATTATTATACCCAAAGGAACATTTATGAAGAGATGGCAAAGAGAAGTTTAAAAACTGGGAGAAGAGGAGTGAGTAACACATAAGCTGGTTTGTCAATCTGAGAACGTGAATGTTTCCAAAGCCAGGAATAGACCCATAAAAGATCGCGTTCAGAGGTCAATGGGAATCAATATCATTATAGCAATGACTTCTATATACCCACAGTTAAGCTTCCTGGAGTGGTGTTGAGGATGCCCTCTGACAGCAGAGCCAGCAGTTAGGAAGAAAAACTGCCTGTGGAGCACAGGAGGGTAAGGTCCATCAGAAAGCAACCCAATGGCTCTCTCTGCACCTCGCTTTTACATCTGGCTGTGAAAACAACTTTGGAAACAGTGGTTGATGATTCATTTCTTTCATTCCTTGCCTTGGTTTCTTTTGTTGCCAAATCTATACTGGCACTAAAGAAAGAAGGTGGTCTCAGTTCATGAAATTCCAACCATCTAAACATAAGAAAGGTGACCCACAGCAGTCCATCACTGCATGAGAAGACTGATTTGTAGAATGGAAATATTCAGGAATGCGCGCATCATTTTTGAAGTGAGGGACTGATAGCTAACAATCCATAGTTTGTCTTGCACTGTGAACATGGATGGGGACAAATACCAGACAACACTCAAGAAGATCCACCTAGACTGATTGTTTAGAATCAGTTGCTGTCCAGCCTAACTATAGTATTGCTAGACAGATGTAGGCAAGAATACCTCCACAGATTCACATACATCCATGCATACATGCACACATACACATAAACACACATGCACAACACTGCACTGCCGCCTTGCTGGTAGCAGGAAATGCTTTTGCTGCAATAGAGTCATCCAAGGAGTAGTAAAGTAGAAGAAACTAGGTTGTGGAAGTTTCATTTGAATCAACAATAAATACAAGTCACAGATTTAAATGAAAAAAAAATTGTTGGATTAAGCTAAACTACTCTGAGTTGGCAACATCCATTTTTCTAACACTAAGAAAAGCAAGACTTCCTGAGATAGTATGCATGCTAAATAAAGCAGTTTACTGGAACAAATAAGTTAATGCTTTTTCCACTGGCACAGTCACCAAACTGACTTCCGTGAAGCTGTGTCGAAAGTGCTGAGTGGACATGGCCTTTCCCTGGAGTATTCTCCAAGTGTGACTTGAGTCCTCTGATGTAAGTTTCTATTCTGTGAAGCTAAGTCGGCTTCCTCATCTCCTTCCAGGACCCTCCTGACTCCTTCTCATCCCTAAGTGCTGATGCTGCTAGAGCTTCTGTATTCTTTGCCCCAGACACTCCTCCCAACATGACATTTATAGAGCCCCAAAAAAATTTATTTTGAAAGTTTGTATTTCAGTGAATGACACCAAGTCCCTTTAAATATCTGTTCAGTTTGGAACTGTTCTGTTGGCTTAAAAAGTGTCTTACATGAAATGAAAAGTGATTTCATCTTAAATATGAGTGAAATGCTGCGCTATGTTTTAAAAGATTAACAGAGGCTTCGCAAAGCAGTTGTTGCAAGAATTCTGCAGAGAAAATTATGAAAGTGTGCAATTTTAGTACATTGCAAGAGGAATCCTTAAATTTTTTTACACATGTTTTAGGGAAGAGTTGTACCAGAAAGTGTATTTCTAGCCGAGTTAAGAAATTGACATGCAATATTCAAGTTTAAGAATCCTTCAGACATTTGATTCTTTTGATTTTTTCTGTGGGTCTCTTCTACATGCTTGCCCATAGCTTATTAAAAAGAACCAAATAAAATCATTCATTTATAGTTTTTAACTTGATATATCATTGTTCTAAATATCAAGCTAATTTAAATTTTAGAACTATACTAGATATCTCATCTTGAGAAAAGTGTGAGATAGAACACATATAACAATTAAATTATGTCGCATATTATTTTTCTTCTTGATACACTTGTAGATCAATGAATGTTGCACTGTTATTTTTAACAATAAATTTTACATGATATCGCTCAGTTTTTTCTCTCAAAAATATCCAAACAAAAAGAAAAGAAACAGAAGCAGGTAGGAAAAATATATTGGTACATTTCCCTCAAGAAATGCTACCCAAGTTGCTAGATAAGATATATCTAGAAGAAACATATATATTAAATTCTAAGTAGATGGATTATTGATTTTTAAGAAAAGTGAGAAAATAATTTGTATGAACATAAATTCAGGTGATCCTGCTTCAACCCCAACAAGATTCAATAGTGAATCATCCATTATTAGTTTGAGTCTTTAATATTGACAATAAGAAGAAAATGTATATCCGTATTCTGTTGTTTGCAAGATGAATAAAAGTTTGATCCATTCCAAAACATCCCCCACTATAACAGCATCATGTATGAAATCCTGTTACATAGTCACTATTTGGGCTAAACCATTAGCCCCTCTGGATAATTAATAAAGAGTAACATTTTACTGACCACATATTATGTTCCAGGATTTCTGTTAAATCTGTCAGGTGCATTATAAAATTTCAAAACTGTGAGAAAATCATTGAAATTACTGACCTTTATCTTAGACATGAAGTAAGAACAAGTTTAGCTGGGGTAAACAACTTGTCAGCAGTTTCACAGATGGATAGTAATGCAAATTAATGTCCCAATACTTGGAGACTTACTTGATTTTGTGCAGTTTTACTTTTCTACTTACCATGTAGAATTAGTTTATATATTAGTCTTTTGGTATCCATATTCTCGCTTCCCTGAGTACGAAAATTCTATTTATTCTTCAGTGAAAATCTTTCAATGATTATCATCAGCACATTTCCTCCATAGGCAAATTCCCTCCATGTGTTGAACTTATCTTTTAATAACACATGCTATATTGATTTGAACTTATTTATTTCCATATTCTTTGTTAGACTACATTTTAGAGGAAGAAGTGTATAAAATTAAGTCAACATTTTGTAATAAGGTCTCATGTTTCCTTATTTGATAAATGGTAAAATATAGAGCAGAATGAAAAAGTAGAATGCCTAAGAGATTTATAGATTAATAGTGTTAAGATGTAGAAATGGAAATCATATGTGATTTTCCTTGGGAAACATCTGCTACCTCGTGGATAAAACAAAACTGCCTAACGACAAACAAGAGTAAGTGAAAGCTTCAGGAGCCTTCAGTTATTCTTGGTGGAAAAATCTTGATGCTTAACTTTGTTCCAATGCATTAGCATTCGATAACTGATCAAATGATAATGAGTGGTTAACAAGAATAAATGTATTAGAACCAAAACAACAGTAGAGAGGAACCTTGGGAAATTGTGGAGGTTGAAAAATAGATGCATAAGAGCACTCTATACCAGAAGTTGTTTTATGCTCTCTGTAAAGATTTATTGACATTGCATAAAAAGACACATCTTTTTTACCCATGCCTTAGCTGATGGGCATTTGCTAATTTGGAAATTAAATACTGGTATCTTGTACTCTGAGTAACTAATTTAATGATAATAATACACAGTGTCTCATCCAATGTTACTCTCCTACTAACTTGTTTTATTTTTTTTTCTCTTTAAAATGAAAAGAAAGGCTTGTGCTAACATTGTTGGGACAATGAAATTCTTATATCTTTTTAAAAATCTTATGATAGATATATTTGGCTTGTGATCCATACAACCTCTTTGATAACCACTCAACTCTGCCACTGTGATGTGGAACAGAGGCATAGACAATAGAACATTGAAGGAGCACATCTGTACTCTAGTAACTTTATTTACCAATTGGGCTGTAGCAGGCAAGCTGTAGTTAGCCATCTTCTGATTAAATTCCCACAGACTGTGGTACTAAGCCTAAGTTTACGGTAGAAAGAAGAAGCTCAAAAAGAGCTTAGGCCTGAGAAAATGCCAGAAAGAAGGGTTCAGAAACATGCAATGAGAAAAAACTTTAAAATAACACTGTTTGTGCAATTGAGGCATTAAACAGGGTTATTTAACAATTTACTAAAGGTGTAGATTTCATTTTGCACTATGTCATCTATTATGGACCGAAATTTTTCTCTCTAAAATTCATATGTTGAAATTCTAATCTACAGTTTGATTGTACTGGTGTCTTTAGTCACTTTTAGAAAGTGATCAAATTATGAGAATGGAGTATCATGAATGGGATTAGTGTCCTTATGAAAGAGACCCTAGAGGCCTTTTGTCTTTTCTCCCATGTGCAGATATAAAATGACAACCCACAAACCATAAAAGATGCCAATTTAATCTCAGGTGCAATATCTATAGAAAATAATTTCTATTATTTATAAGCCAACTGGTCTATGGCATTTTGGTGCAGTACTTCAAACTAAGACACTATCCAAAGCCACAAAGCGATTGTTTTCTATCCACTGTGGAATAAAATTATGTTAGAATCTCTAAAGGGCATATTATTAGAAGTATGGATTAGAAAACACTGGGGATAGTTGAAAGCAGTAATTTTCTCAAAGCATTAAATGTAAAAGTCTCTACTCCTGTATTTCTACTATTTTTTCATCAGATTAGTACCCAATTTTACTTTATAGGGGAGATATTAAATGAATTTTATTTAATCAGATAATCAGTCCAAAGAAAATATTGAAGATAATTGAAGATGTGTAATATGTGGAAACTTTATAGCCAGAGTCAATCTTATAGTTTATTGATTAATCAAGAAGTCTTAACTCTAAAAAGAAACATTCAGAGAAGAAATGAGTGCATTTCAATTAGATGTATTCATAGGTTTTAAAATAGAATATTGGTAAGTGAAATTGAGAAGTTGTTTCAGAAAGAAAAATAAAAGCATCAAAGTACTTAATGACAAAATTGGCCAAGATGTTAAAGAATCTGAATAACAGCACTTACAGAGTAAGTATAAGAAAAATGAAAGATAAATAAATAATTGTGCATTTTTTTTTCAGAATAGAAACTTAAGCAGTAGTAAATTTTTAAAAATCTTAAAAAGGGGAGAAACTATCATGGAATTTTAGAACAGAAGAGAAAAAGAGGATCTCTTGAGTGTTTATACAAAAACTTTAAAAAATGAAGACCAGAAAATATAGAAACAAAAACTGATTTCTTCCATAAATTCATAACAAAAACATCATAATGCATCCCAAGAAAACTTATGCAAATACCTTACTATTAAACTATTGAATAGTTAAATGAAAAAAATAAGCCAAGTGGACCAAAAATTACATTCTACGTGCAATCTATGTTATATTGAAATGCTGAAAATTAATTCCCATTTTTCCATCAAGAACTTACTTGAAATTGTCTATATATACCTCCATTTCCTACTTACTTGCCTTCATATTATTCATCATACTGATATCAGCCCTAAAATTATTTACTACTAACTATTAAAGATAGCATAATGCAAATTTTCCTTCAATCTATGTCCTATTAATTATAGGTGAAACTTTAAGCATGTTTAGTAATTTCCTATTGTATCTGTACATTATGCACGCATTCCCTTCTTTTAAAAGTTATTCAACTTTCTTCTGGCAGGCAATTAAAACACAGCATGTTCTAGTAAAAGTGGGCTCTAAGGTTTTCATTTACTTTTTTCATACTTATAGTTTAAAGTTAGTATGAGAAGATGCCCCAAGTCTAGGCTCTGTTCCTTTTCTCAAAGTATTGTTCTTCTAGGGTCTCAGCTGAATGCCTGAGGTTGCCATCCAGGTTTCTCCACCTCGACTATAGGCTAACCAGTTCATTGTCTCACAGTGTTCCATATTCTCTGCAACAGGTGACCTTTGCCAGTGTCTTGACATCTCCTGAGAATGCTGCTTATTTTCGGTTACCAAGTAAGTCATACAACATTCTGTATCTATCTGCTCTTCATTTAGTTTTGTGTAGTAGGGAAAATAAACAGATTTTAGCTATTTTAGTAGGATGGAATTCTGATCACTTCTCTCTCTGCTCATCAGGGCTGGAGCTGTATGGTTACTTTCCCTGTCCCTTGTTAGAAAAGTACTCTAGCATAACAATTTTAGGCTGTTACGCAGTTGATTTCAGCTCGCATTTTTGTGTTTTTCTCCTCCCAGTGATCCCAATACTATGTGGCCTGTTGTTCATTATCTCTCATTCTTTCCTCACATTTCCAGTTGTAAAGAATTTACATTTGAGAGGATGAGTTTGTTATCAGTGACATTATCATGGCTGGAAGAAAGAAGACTCAAACTTAAAAGATAAATTCTTTCTTTCTGTTAATGCTTACAATTTAGAATGACACTGTGGATAAGATCTCAATAACAAATGGAATTTATTTCAGTTTTTGTTTCCCTAGACCTTGTCATTTTCTTCCACTTAATTTACAGTAACCTACATTCATATTAGTCTCAAAAATATAAGCTTGAATAAACTGACATCTGATGTTACGAAAATAAAGTTTGTACAAGGCACTTTCATATTTTAGCAGTTTCTTGATGAAATTTAAGCTCTTTACTCTTGTGCCTGCAAATTTATTAGCAATGTTTGACAGTAGATTGTTCAGTTGAGTTCAATTGTTTCTGGCCTATATATCTATGCTTCATTTTCTGTAACTGAACATTCATACCATAGGCTCACGTTCTCATGTCCTCATTTGAACTCCTGACATTATGAATGTTATTCAAGTAATTATCCTCCTAATGATGGCAGTTCCTACAAGATGTTATTTCAAACCATATTTTGCCTTCTTAAAATTCATGTGTCTTACTGTTATCTCCTTATTTCCACCAGCAAACATCTTTTCTCTCTCCTAATTGCTCTGTAGTGACAGGGATGGATGAGTTGCTGTTCCTTAGATTTGCTCAGTATGCTCTATAGTTGCTAGGTGATACCAGTCAGCAGCAACCAAAAATACTTAATAATAATCTTCAGATTAAATTTTCTCGTTACTTTTCCTTTAAAAGCAGCACAAGACACCTGGGCCAGAGTGATTCAGACTAAATTATAAAACTGCATGGCTTAAAGAAACATTTTGATTGACCCACAGATTAATCTAAAGGTAGATTAATTTTTGTGAACTACTAGTTCAGCTGAAGCAGCTGCTATTTTAAACTGCTAGCATCATCATATTCTGGCTCACAGAAGTATGGTTTCCCTGAGGATGAAGATATCCAAAAGAGAAACTAATAAGGCATATCTAAGCAGTGTGTTTGGTAATCATGAGATAAAACTCTGGAGGGATTAGAAGCATGAGGCTGCATTTCTGTCAAATTATTAGTTCATGATTACCCTCCCTCTTTGTCACACCTGACTGAATAATTCCTATCCAATTAAAAGTGACATTTTCCAGTGATGTTAGCAATTTAAGTGCATATCTTCTTTTTGTACTTCAGAAGCTCCTTGCAAAACCAATCACTGAAAACACGAGATGTCTTTGTTCCTGGGTTGTGCTCATACATACTTGGTGAGGAAAATTGCTTATATTTCATATGGAGCCTGGTCAAAGAGGGGGCTTTCTTTCCCCTCCTCAGGTAGGCCGACCTCCATTGTCTTACCTGAAGCCATAAAATACTTCTGAGGACTAGTCATATAGTTCTAAATAATCCCTTCTCTCCTCAAGAAATAAGACTGTGGTATTCTTTAGATATAAAAGTTCTAAGAACAAAGAATTTTAATTCTAACTCAGGTAAAATCATGTTTATTATATTTTTGAATTTGAAGCATATCTAATATCATATAATATATACAAATAATTTATGCTGGAACTATGTTATATGTTTCATGTTATACAATATATTGAACCATTTATATGTATGCATGTGTACATATTCATGCATGCACACACAAATTCTCATGGGGTTAGATGAAAGACGTTTTCAAAGTTATGACATATTGTATGTTATGACATATTGCAGCTGCTATGGGAAGCAGTTTGGCTATGCTTTAAAAAACTAGAGAATTAATGCATTACTCACAATTTTAGCAATATATTGTATGTGAAAGATATTACAATAAAACTTTAAAATTTTTATTTTCATGTAGCATGCAGTTCACAGCTATATACCAGAATGTGTTGTGACAAACATGACTCAACAACCACTTAATACACTATTCCATTAAAATCATATAAAATCTTTTGATACTGTTATCTACCAATAATATGATGTCATTATTGAAGTTGCAAAAGTTAATAAAATATTTTCCTGTTCCATTTCATTTCTCTCGGTTTTGTGCTCACATTAACACAATTCTAAACAAAAGTTTGACTTTCTTGCCTCAAATTATTTCCTAGGAATAAACTCCATAGTGTAGTATTCCTAGAGCTAAATCTATGACTTTTGCAATGTGCAACCAAGTCACTCTCTGTGGTCATAGATCTAGCTCTGCCACCAGCGATAAACTTAATTGGCCACATAAGGCTTTGTCACTGCCCCAGTCAGGGGAAGCAAGTTGACCCTTCATTTGATGCAGTGTAACATTTTGATCACTGACTCTGCATGACCGATCTTCCAACATTTCTTGATCAATAGATTTTTCTGCTGTTTTGTGTGTCATTTATGACTATAACGGAGTACCTCAGGAGAAGCTTTTCAGCTATGGTTCTTTATCATGTGATTTTCTTCTCCATGATTATAACTTTCATAATGGCCAGTGACAAAGTCCATCTGAGACTCTGATTACCAGAACCATCTAGACAATAGAATCATTTTGATGGTAACTTCCACTTAACTGTTAATAGCTAGTTGGTAATAGCTAGTATGGGCAGACGACATCAAAAGGCTTAACTGATAGGAAGTTAATTGGTGTTACAAAGACCCACCAATATTTCACTAAGCTAATACTGAGAAAGAAAGACTACAACTTGAGAGAGAGATACTAAAATGCTTATGAAAGATATTGAAATATTTAGAAAATAATTTTACCTCATCAAACAAATAAAAGCTCCCTGAAAATAATAGAAGTAAACTTTATAGTTTATTTCTGGATACTTTTGAAGAAATATAAATGCCTTTAAATGTTTTTACTGAAATTTTTATAATAAACTATCTACAATGTGCTTTTATCATTAGATAAAAATTTAATGTAACATTATATAGCAGATACCACATTAATTTGTAGCATACATAATGATAAGAGAGAATTACTCCTCTTCATTTTATGTTCATCTTATTGTAAGTATTCTTTTAAAAATGATTGGGTTATGTGAGTTTGACTGGATCACAAAATGTCTCAAGAGCTTAGAGCCCACTCGTAGATGTGTCTCTGGGCTATTTCCAGAGTCAGTTGGTCCATGGGCCAGCAAAACGAGTGAGGAAGACCTTTGTCATACTGACTGGCACCACCCAGTGAGCATGTGGCCAGATGACATGGGCACAAGAGAGAGGAGCTCTGCTACAGTTTTGGAAGCTCTATTCTGTTATGCATTTGCTGCTGCTGCTACTGTTGCTTCTGTCATTTGTGCGTATCAGACTTCACGTCTTTATCTTTCTGAAGTAGACTCATACACAGCTCTCCAGGAGCTTCCAGCATTTGTTCTCACATGGACTCTGCTTCCATGATCCTCTTATTCTATGGATTCCAACTTCTTTGTATGAGTAGCTAGAGATCCTCCTGCTCTTGGGTGCACAGAGAGGTGTTGTGGACTTTCTCACCTCTGACCTTGGTAGCCTACCTAATAAATCCCTTCATATACATATGAGGGCTGTATATATTCCCCTCTAGACCCTAATCAATAGAAAGATATATGCACTTTTAACGTTTTTTACTGTGTTAAAATACACATGTATTTTTAACACTTTTAAATATATAATAATCATTTTTATGCACATCCTTGTCCCCAAATGTCCCAGAATGTCATTCCTTTTTAAGACTAAAACCCACATAACACTGTACATTGGTACAAGGTTTACTTTTTACCAAACTATCTGTTCATAAACACTTGGTTTTTTCACCTTTTGACAATGTGAATAATGTTCCTATATTTATTTGAGTGCCTGTTATAAATTACTTTTCTAGAATTGCTGAGTAATGTGACCGTTCCTATTCAAATTTCTGATGTATAGCTGGGCTGTTTTCCACAGCAGTTCCACCATTGCAAATTTATCAGTGAAGAATAAGAGTTCTAATTTCTTTACAACCCAATGAAAACTTGTTTTTAAGCCATTTTAAAAAGTGAGAAGTATAAAATACATACTTTTAAACTTTTAGTTTCTCACTTTTCCTTACATTACCTACAATTGTTGTATATATAAAAAGTTAACTGTTGTCATTTTTTATAGCTACAATGTTTATCTCAGGAAGATTGCTTATCTGAAGAGGTTATATTATTCAGATGATTCTAACAAGAGAATAATAAATATTTCTGGTACCTAAATTCATAATGTAATCACTGAAGTATTGATTTTATCAAATTACTTGCCTTATGATTAAGATAATATGTTTTTGTGTGCAATTATTTAAATGTTTGTTGACTGAGTGGAAAATGCATTGTTATTTATAAGATGTTATCCAGAGTGCATTATGCATTTATTTTGTCTGTATCAACACAGAAATGTTGGCAATAAGGCTTTATTTTTGTGTGTGCATGCATATTTATATATCATCAGTGTTTCTATAGTTCAGACTTGTGAAACTATTTTTGATTCATTTTTCTTCTGTAAATATTCAAATCTCTTTTTTAATTCAGTAATCCAAAGAAAACTCTTTCCAATGCTCTGCTCAAAAAAAGGAACAAAGATCATTTGAATAGAAATCCAAGAAAGTTTACAAAATATAATTGCTAATCAAAAAATTTATTATTATTATTATTGTTGATACCGGTGATCAAATGCATTCTCTCACGCGTGCCAGGCAGGCACTTGTGCCACTGAGCTATATCCCCAGCCTCCAAAAGTTATTTTTATTTCCAAATTGTGTGCATGCTTGAGAATTATGAATTTATCTTTCTACAAGTTGACTTAGTATCTTGACATACAGAAGGAAACTGGAAATTTCAGGGTACGTATACACTTAGAAGACAAACATCAACTAATCCAGTAAAAAATTTTAAAAAGACATGAAATGAATTGTCAACATCCAATTAAATATTAACAAAATCCTACTAAAATGTCTGTTAATGCATTCATAGTTTTACACAAATCAAGAATTACTAACTAAAATGATCATGGTTAAAAAAAAAAGATAAGAGAACTTCGGGGTCATACAGTAAAACAAGGAAATTGGTTCATTTGACATGGAGTTTTAATGTGTTCAGACTTTTTAACAAAATACTTCATATTGGGAATTTAAAAGCAATAAAACATTATTCCTTACAGTTCTGGATAGAGGGAAGTACAAGCTCAGTCACCAAGAGATAAGATGCCTATTCTTCATAAATGGACGCTTCTGTGTATTAACATACAACACAAGAGCAAGAAGACTACTTCAGCTTAAGCACCTCTCCAGGGCCACACCTTTCACCACTCCCCCTGAGGGAGTTAAACCACAGCACAAGCCATGAATGGATTAAGTAGTAGTTTATTTAACAGTAAAATTTTGATTTAGAACTGAAATATCAAACATTGTGTCCCACCAACAATTCCAACCGACTGTTAATTCAGACCAGAACTAGCAGACATTTTTAGTCCGTACTTAGATCCATGAAAAAGTAAGCCAAATACTGATACATTTCCTGATTATTTAATCTGTGGAGAAGGAAAAACAAGAATGCTATTCAGAAACTTGTGATTTTTGCCTGTAGTTAATTTTTCAGCTAGAGTACATTCTTACTATCACAGCATAAATAATAATGGAGCAGAGATCAAAGCAAAGTCAAATTGCTTGGCTTGTGACAAACTTTTCTTAATTCTGTTGCTCTCTAAAGAGATACCAAAACCACTAAATGTAAATAGGTGGATTTTTTAAAATGAGCTACATCCAACCAAAGATAAACGTAGGCTAGGCAAAAATGTAGAATATAATCGAGAGAAATTTCTAATTTTAGGTATAAATCAAAAAGAAAAAAAATTATGGTATCATGAGGGTTGGAATCAGTAGGAGATTGAATGTGTTTCAAATGTTGAAAATAAGAGATATCAAAGATGACATTTAGGCAGAAAAGTTATCTTCACTGAAGTGACAGCTGCCTTCATTACAATTCACGGTTTTCTGGACCTTCCTCTGAGGTATGGTTGATATGTAATATCAACATTCAGGGGAAAGACGAATATCTGTATTGGAAATCAATTTTATTTGGCCTATCATATTATGTTACTTTTTAAAAATATTTATGTGGAGAAACTGTTGGTCAAATGTGTATATTTATTGTGAATTCTAGTGAAGTAGTGACACATTGATTTAAGATATCTAAAGCATAGTCAATTTGCTCCTTTTTTGTGAATATTTTCCCTATTACAATAACCTTTCTCCTCTCACACTATTCACTGTTCTACAATGAACAGTCTCCCTTATGGCTCTTGGTTCCTAATTACCCAAATCATTCAAATTTGAATGTATGCCATCAGAAATTTACTGTACATATCTTAATTCAGAGGTAACTTATACTTTCAATTAAATAAGTAGACAGCACTACCTTCCATCATTAATTTTCTCACTGTCCTAAATTTGCCATAGCCAAGACTTCTGTCTTTAATATATTGCATTCTTGAGGAATGGTGTCATTACCCTGTCAGCTACTGACATCAAAAACCCTTGATTTGTTAAATTCTGAGTATTGTCCCTAAAATCCACTGTCCCATTTTTCTATAGAGATACAATTGTGTCCAAATATCTGAACACCCCAGGTAAGATTGTATTTTGCATCTTCTTTGCAACTGATGACTGCCTAAGTAACCACATTCTCAGCACTGGGATTTGAGCAAAGGGAGTTTCAGCCCCAGTAGTTCTGCGATATCTTTCTATGTGAGTAATGCTGGCTTGCACAGCTTTTTCTTCAAATTGCATGAAGACATGTAACCTACTTAGCTTCCATCGCACAGATGATAATGTTAAGACTACAGAATGTACATGATGGACACAGCCAGAGCTCCTTCATGCAAGAGAGCCACCCTATAATCCGGGCCAGACTGGAGGTAGTGTGACTGAGAAATGAGCAAACTAACTTTATTAATGAATCTTGATTACTTTAGCAATTGGTTTACAATACATTTTTTGAAAAGAATTCACAACCATTTCTAGTTGTGAGCTTCTTTATTTCTTTTTTGGAGACTAGGTTTTACCCTGTAGCCCAGGCTGGCCTCAAACTCACAGTGATTCTCCTGCCTTGACCTCCAGAGTACTAGAATTACAGAAGGTGCCACCATACCCAGCTATTTCTGAGTGTCATTATTACTTGTTAAATCTAATCACAGTTTTGCTACAATTATTTCCTGCCTGAAATATGTCTATCAATCATATTTCAATAGTCTGCCTAGGCTGTTTTCCCACAATAGCACAAATTCATTGCTACCATCCTGTCCTTGAATCTCAGGTTATTTCTTCATATGCTCTCCATTATACTCAAAGTAAAAAACAAGCTCCATTTGAAGATCATACAAATCCTTTTAATGTGTCCTAAACTCATCACTCCAAAGATGCTATGCACTATCATGTTTTTTTATCAAGAATTCTATACAAGACAGTAATAAAATAATGAATTTTTCAACATGCTCTGCCTTATCACTTAAAATGCATGTAAATTAAGTATTTTCTTATCTTTAATCTTTTTGCCCCATAATTCATATTTTATGAATCAACTCAAAATATGCTGGGTTTGGTAGCATGTTTCCATAATCACAGCACTGAGTGAGATTCCAAGTTTGAGTCTCACTCAGGACAACTAGGTGAGCAAAAAGCTGGAGATGCAGCCAAGTGCTGGGGTGCTACTGAGTTTGACACTACTACTGAAAAACATGAAGATCAAATCTATGCAGATTTTAACCATCCAAATATTTTAAAAAGTATTTTTTCTTATATGCTTCATCTATTTAACTTGTCACATTATATGTATTATGCTTAGTTTTTTATTGTTTTTATTGACTGTATTCAAAATGGAAACATATTTGAGAGAAGGAATTGTGTCTTTTATATTTTGTAGGCTAAGTATTTGAGATAAAACTTGGCTCTCTGAAAATGATTTTATTGATGAATTTATATATGAAACTTCAGACACCAGGAAGCTTATCCAGAGTGCTGTGATTTAAAAGTGTCCCATGAGATTCATGTGTTGAAATCTTGATCACTAATGTGGAAATATTGAGAGGTGAAATATTTAAGAGGTGATTGGATCAAATAAACTGGGGTCTTATGCGTTTATTAATGGCATTATTGTAGGAGTGGATCATTTCTAAAGGATGTATCACTTCCTCTCTCTCTTTTTCTGCCTTTGTCTCTCTGTCTCTGTCTCTCTCTCTCTCATTTGATACCTTCTATGATATTGTGATATAACAAAAAGACCCTCACCAGATGAAGCTCTTCAATCTATTTCTTCTGAACCTCCAAAATAAGGCAAACAAACATGTTAAATAACCCACTCTCAAGTATTCTGTTATAGCAGCAAAAACAGACTAAGATAAAGAACCACTGATAAAAGTAATATGAAGCCTGTGACAAAACCCAGATATCTGTCAGGCTAATAGGTCCTCAAATATACCAATTTAAAAAGGTAGAATATTGAAACATTTAGAATGGGACTAACTAGAACTCAGACTCATATGAAAATTTTTTGCAATATATCATTATAAATGAGGATAATTAGTAATAAAAATTGTGAAGCAAACTCCATGTGCCTCATTCACTAAGAGCAAGATATATTTCAATGTAATATAGTAAATAAAATTGTATAATGTTTCCTGCACTATTCAGGAAGAACCATTTTTTATACTTTTTATACCTAAAGCCTGTTAGCAAAAATTAAACTTCAACTTAAAAACTATAACATGAAACATGATCTTCATATAATTCAGTAAATGGATTATTTAACAAGGAAAAAGCACAGGAACATTTTCAGTGCACGATATAACCTCTTAAAATCTGTTTCTTTAAAGACAAATAAAATTACATTTTCTATTATACTTTATATTTTAGGAATATTCTTACAAAATTAAGTTCAATAGGGAATGGATGATAGAGGAAAACAATGTGAAACTTAAGAAAGACATGAAGCCTCCAGAAGTTTCTGAATGCAACAATAAAATAATAAACTAAAGATGACTTTAAAAGAGCTAAGCTACATTTTTTTTTATTTTAAAGAGGGTAAAAAAAAGCATAACAAAACAAAACAAGACAAGAGAGTGAAGAAAGACAACAGGGGATCTACAGATCTACAGATCTACCATAATGTCTCTTGTTTTCTTCTAAATGTTTGTCCATATCTTCACACACAATGAATTCATAGAAAACAAAATAGTATAAAACTGATCAAAACAGAATAATGAAAGCATTACAGGCCTTCAAAACCAGACAATAGGAAAATCAACAATGGCTACCATAATGTCTCTTGTTCTCTTCAAAACAACTGTCCATACATTCATGTATATTGAAATTAAACACTACAATACAGACCAAAACTTCTCTAAACAAATAATAAAAGCATTATTGGATTTTACATCACTAAGCTACATTTTTATCACAGCAGAAAAATCCTTGGGCAGGTATACCTAGTTTGGTACAGGCCAATGTACCATTGTGTTTTTTTGATCTTGTGATTCAAATCCCTTCAATATTTCTCTTGGTTTTAAATTATTTTCTCAGAATGTAAATCTACTATCCTTGATTTTGGGGTGGTCTCTCCATGCAGAACCCATCCAAAATGTATATATCACAGAAGGAAATATTGTATAAATATTTTAATATTATGCTTACTGAGACATCATGAGATTAATACAAGTTACCTTTATGCTCAGAGAGGTAGCCATCAAATTCCAGATATTTATTAACAAGCCAAAGTGCTAAAATGTGCATACATTTTTGGTGGGATATATATACTATTTTTCTGGGCCAAATAAGAGGAACATTTAGTTTTTTTATTTTATTGTAGTTATTCTTAAAAATGCCTAAGAAATGCAATATCTGACACTTTAATCTCTGTGTTGGACAGCAAGCTTCATCAGGTCCTGTAAATAGTTTCATAATTCCAATATTTCCATTATTTGCTTATCTTTTTCTGAAAAGTTTATTGTATCTAATTCATATGCTTAATATCTCAATAAACATCCTTAAAATAAGACAGGAAAAGGAAAGGTAGGTGAGAGGAAAGGATAAAGGAAAATAGGAAGGAAAACAAGAAGTAAGCAAGCAAAATAGAGTGAAAGACTATTAATTTTACTTGTAGAGGACTTTCACTTTTGCCCAGGTTCTAGCACCCCAGGGAAAACATTAGAAAAATTGTATGATGGCAACAAGGCACCATTAGAATAGTACATAAGTTTACATCATTTATTGAAACTCCTTGTTATGATTTGAGTCTAGATGTCCCCCCCATGCAGTCATGGAGGTGGGCTTGTAAAATTTGTGAATAATTCATGGCTGGGATTACGGATGTGAGTGCTACATCCAAGTACCTGTAGCCTACATATAATATAATGGACAGAAAGAGCTTCTCTCTGTATGCCCCTCTCCTTTTACTCTTATTGACTGTGCTCTTTTCCAACACCATGAACTGTTCCCCACTGCCACATACCACTCTGCCTTGAAGACAGCTAATTATAGACCGAAACTTCAACAAACTGTGAGTTAAATAAACCTCTCCTTCCTTCACATTGGGTGTCAGGTATTTTGTTCCAAGAATGAGACAAAAGTAGCTAAGAAACAGTTTAATAGCAGGGAGTGGGCTTGTTGCTGTGACTATATCTGACCATATGATTCTACAGTCTTTGGAAATGGCTTGTAGGAATAGTTTGGAAAGCTTCAGAAATGTCACCTGAAATCATAAAGGTGGAATGGATTTGGCTGTTCTGTATGGGAAACTCTGGCCAGAGCTTATAAGACCATAAAACCAGTAAAGACCATGCTCAGGAGGTTTCTGCTAGGAAGAACTGTGTTGGTCATTGGACTCCAGATGATGTGTGTTATGGCTTGACAGCAAGTTTATCAGAATTTTGCTCCTGTCCAAAGACTTTGTCTGAGTTTAAAATTAAGAATGGAAGATGAATTATCTGGTAGAAAAATTTTAAGACAATCAAATGTTGAGGTGGTGGCATGGCTACTGTTGTGGGCTATGAGCCAGATTTATGTTGTGGATCAAGAGCAAAGCACCCAGCATGGTGACTTAGACCACTGTAAGTTTGGCTGGGAAAAGAGCATCAATAAACCTCTGGACTGCAAAGACTGAGCTGAGGAGATCTCCATTGTTGAGAAGAAACAGAAGAATATTTTAAAAATGATCTGAGCACATCACAAGAAGCAGTGTGTCTGTACCCTTTGCAGCCTCAAAACTGCAGAAATAAGACTTCGCTTTGAGGAGAAACCTGCAGGTCATTGTGTCCCACAATGGTGGCAGTGGCTACACAAGCTTCCAAATTAGTGACAGCTACACTAGCTTCCAGAAGGGAGGCAGCATAGAGAATTTGTTCCTCACAATCAGGTTCAGAGTGCTCAGCAATCTAGGCACTCAACCCCTACAGCAACAAAAGAAGAAAGCCTGGTTACTCCAACAGGAAGCAGACCTCAACAGCATCCATGTGTTGCTGGGTTTAGATGCATACAAGGTGCAAGATTCATGAGGTTAAAAAGGCTTCTACCTCAATTTCTGAGGCCTGGGAGATCAGGCAGTATGCCCATGAGAGAGCATGGTGTGACACTGTGAGTGTGAAGCCAAAGGTGTAATGGAGAACTCAGAAGTTTGGCAAAGCCAGCAGCATGAATTATCTAAGAAAATCTGCAAGAAAGGACCAAATAAGTCCAAGAGTGAAGCTGTGGGAGCTGTAATCACCAGAAGTGATATGGCAGTGGATTCATTAAAGTTTTTTTGTTTTTAAACTTTTTTTAAAAAATTATTTATTTTTATTGTTTATGTTTTGAGAAATTAAGAACAAAAGACAGAAAGAAACCAAAAATGAAAACAAGAAAGGAATAAGGATCAGAAAACACAATCTCTTATCAAACTTTCAACATCATTATTGCTATATATATTAACATTTTTATTCTTACATCTCTGTAAACATAAAAAGTCTCAGAATAGTCTAAACAACTTTGATAAAAAAAACAGAACTAGAATCCCAACTCTCCCCAATCCTACAACTTATCACAAAGTTACACCAATCATAAGAAAATAGCATTGATATCAAGATAGACAAACCACCAAAGTACCAATATAAAGCCCCAACATATAAGGTTTGGGTTTTTTGCATGTGGATATCCAGTTGTTCCAGTATATTTATTGAAGGTGCAATCTTTTGTACACTTAATTGATTTTGCATCTTTTGTCTGTTATGTGGGTATCTATTTTGGGACCAAAGCCTTTTGGAACTCACAACCAGATTGCTTCTGATGCTGAACATGGAACTTCAGAACTTAATGCTTGTCCTGCTAGTTTTGAACTTCCTTTGCTCTTATTCCTTTGTATTCCCCTGTTTATAACCTTTGAAATGGTAATATTTATCTTATGCTATTGAATGTTGGAAGTGTTTAACTTTGTTTTAATTTGTACAGGGGTTATAGCTAAGAGTTTCCCTTAGATCTGGAAGTAGACTTGAGACTTAGACTTTTCAGCAATGCTGAAGCTGTTAATACTTTGGCCACTTCTGGAGATGTACTAAATTTCTTTTGCATAAAGGATGTATGTGAGTTTTGAAAGGGGAGCAGGGGCAGAATGTTATGGTCTGAATTTGAATGTGCTCCCAAAGCCTCATGCAGTCATAGAGATAGGCTTCTAGAATTAGTGAATGACTCATGACCCAATGTTTGGGTATAGAGATACACCTAACTGCGTATAGCCTACATACAATATAAGGGACAAAAGGCGTCTTCTTTCCGTGTTCCTCCATTTTTGCTCTTGTTGCTTTTGGTAGCTATCACCACCATGAAATGTTGCCCCTCTGCCATGCCACCCTGCCTTGGTACCAGTTGGTTATTAACTGAAACCTCCACAAACTATGAGCTAAATAAACATTTACTTCCCTAATTTGACCATTAGGTATTTTGTCTCAGCAACAAGAGAAAAATAACCAAGACACTCCCTTTGGAATCTTATGTGTATAGTCTCAGCCATCTCTTTAACAATCAAGCTAGAATTTCTTTCCCCTTGGCTCAATATACTTTCCAGATGTTACCTGGCATTCTAGAAATTGTACTCAAAGTTTTAATTTTCAAGAAATTTAGTTATACCTTCTCTTGAGAAAAAGAAATGCTTTCCTGCCTATTAAAAATCATTTTTAAAATGAATAATTTTTAATTACAATAAAATTAAAAATATCACTTGACTTTGAAATGGTGAACAAATTAATAGTAAATAGTAGAAACATGACTTAGATTTAGTTTCAGCCTCTTAATATACAACAGGGAAGTCCAAATACACAGTGCAGAACACTAAGCCTCTCGTTGTCATTTGCTAACCTGTGATATATGCTAAAGAAAGGCAAGACTTAGCTATAATATAATACCCCTCAGGTGCCAATTATAACATAATGAGCCCAATCTCACTAAAATTGAAGTTATAGTGCTTTCCAGACCTCCCCCAGGAACAATAATAAAGCATAAACCCTCCCCTGGAATTGCTTAGTGCTTTCAAAATGACCAGCATTACAGAAATCTGTCTCTTAATAAATGAGTAAACATTACTAAAAAAATTCATGGCATAACGACAACCATTACATAAATATTGATGAGTAGAAATTATTGGCAAGGGAAAATCTTCTGAAGAAAAGGAAAAGAATTGTCCTCTGTTGGTTATAAGCATGATTTATATTTAGACATACCAGCTTGATCAGTAAACACCACTTTTTTAAAGAATAATAATCATTTAAGGATCATGCTTTCTGGCTTTTTTATCCTTATTATTCCTGATATAATTAATGTACATATAGAAAATATTTATTTTGACTATTTTTGGAGTGTAGTTCATAGTCATGGTTTGTCCTGTTGGATTTGAGTTTGTGGTGAGGCAGCACATCATGGGGTCTTGTGCCTAAGTGCCAACTTTCCATCTCATGCACAATGGAAAAAAAAGAATGCCAATTCTGGGGTTAAACTAGCTTCTTTGAAGGCATGAACAGAATAAACAAAAGATGTACCAGTAGGCCTTACCTCTCAAAGATTATACAACCTCACCAAAGGACCAATCTGACCATCAACCCTTTACTACATGGAATTTGGAAGAAGTATAGTACCTATCTTAGACTTTATTTAACTTTTCCTTTGAATATCATAACAAAAGGAAGAGTAAAAGAAAGTCTATATATGACATATAATAGATCTGTAGTATTGTTGAATATGTAATGAACTAAAAATTCATTTTCCTTTTTGCTTCTAAATTGACTTGTCTTTCCACAGTATTGATACTGTACATCATCTCTTCAGGAAGAAAAATATCATATTCACTGACTCCCTTACTTTATGATTTTTCATTTTTAATTTTCTTTAAAGTTGACATGTTTCACATAAAAATGAAATATTATATTATAAAAATTTACTTTCTAGATATATAATCAGGCACTTACTATAAAATTTTCTTCCATTTATATAACATGTTATACTTGCTCATAAGATAACTAAATTATTCAATAAATATATATTAAGCAAACAAATTATAACACAACTAATAATCATTGAAAAAATAATGCAAGACAATAATTGCTTACTTTCAAGAAAATGAAGTCTAATGAAAGAGATAGCATGTTAATAACAAAGTCAATGTGTATTTACAAATGATTTTGGAATAGCCTGCTCATGAATATATAAAAGACTTTTTTTTTCTTTCTGTTAAAATATTATTATACAGATTTATGAAAGTTTATCAAATATTTTAAGTAGTATTATAATTTTCAAATTGTATCTTAGTACAGAAGGGAGCTTAAAAATTTTTGTAGGAAGTTTTAGAGAAATTAAGACAATTACATAAATAAAAATATAGACACACATCCACATATAAAAGTAAATGTTAAAATACATAGGACATATCAGGAGGAAATTTTGGCAGTACTAGATAAGGAAGTCTGAACAATTAGTGAAGAATGTGCCATGGTTGAGTCTTGTACTTTATTTTATGGGAAATTGGGCAGGAGAAAGTGGAAAATCAAAAGTAGAACTTTCCATGTTGAAGGTCCCACATTTTTAAAGAAATAAAGGACTAGAAGTGACTTTTAAACATTAGATAATATAAATTATTGAAATCAAAACACATAGTAATTTAAAAAAAAACATATAAGACATGAAAATTAATAACACGTACTATTTTCCACAGTAGAGCAGACAAATTCACTAAGAAGCAATTGCCCTGCACAATGTGAAAAGAATTCCTGAATGGTTAGGCAAATGATCAAAGAAAAAAGTCTGTAGGTTTTTCAAAAGTAAAGAATTTAATGTATATAACTCATTGTGTTAGTGATTTTAGAGCTGAGAAGGTAAAGGCAGCAAGAGCTACACTACAGTGGTAGGGCTAAAGGGACAAAGAAGGCCATGGTAAGAGCAAAACTCAGAAGCTACGGACATCTGGTGGCAGCTCGAACCAGAGGTGCAGGTGGCATTAGGAAATTTAAAGTCATTTAAACTGGGCTTATGCTGCTGCTAGTAGGTCAGCAGTGGAAACCAATGCCAGCAACGTTTTTTGACCGTAAAGATGAATAGAAGATGTGTGAGTTTCTGAAATGCTGATCCATGCTATGGAAAAATAGGAAGGGACACAAAGGATTATAGGAAATGACCCATGACAAAGATTAAGATGTAAAAGATGTGCACACAATAAAGTAGACATCAGAAACAGCTTCTTGAAAGATCTAATTAAACTGCTATCTTCTTCAAGAAGTTGCTTAGCTAGGTAATTGAAAAACAATTTTTCTTCTGAGAAAGGCTCTCACTATAGTTCTGGCCAGTTTTAAACTTGCTAGTTAGCTCAGAATGGCCTTGAACTCACTATTTTCCTGCCTCAATCTTCTAAGTGCTGGAATTACAGGTGTTTGCAAACACATCACCGTGAAAGTGGATAGAATTTGAGTGATAAGGGAGGCACAAATGTAGACATCTAATCATGAAAACAGGGATTTGGGAATTTAGTTAGTGGTACAGCACCTGCCTGGCAATTGTGAGGTCCTGAGTTTCAGTCCCATTACTCCCTCTCCCACCCAAAAAAAAGAAGCCACATTATTGAAAGGAAGAATTAAAAGCAGTATTTTTTTAAAAATATAAATATTTTAAAATGGTATCAAATAAGAATTTTCAAGAAATTATAACTAAAGACAAGCAACAGATTAGGCTGCTAACATATCAAAGCTATGAAGAATCAATAATCTTATTTGTGAGTGGAACCTTAATATAAGCGGAATTTTAAAAGATGAATCAAAGGAAATATAAAATATATTCCAAGGTCAAAATACAGAAGTTGGAATACCAGAAGACTATCTCATTTTAAAAAATGGTAAATGTTAATGTTAGAGAAAAATCAGTGAGAAAAGAGAGTAAGTATAGAAAAGAGGTTCTAAATTGAGCTCGAACAAAATATCAGGTTAAGAAGAAAATAATCAAAGCTCAAGTTCAACCATATTGAATCTTAGGTTCCCGAAGGATGTCAGAATTTGACAATTGTATACATCAATATGGCTCAATTTAGGAAGCTATTATTATGAAAAGATGCTTAAGGTCATGAATGTACTTGTGATAGCTTAATGTAGCATAATATAGTGAAGAGTATTAGGCAAGATGATTGAAATAAAATCATAAGAAACACTAATGTTAAAAAAAAGTAAATGGAGGAATCAATAAAAACAACAATGCACTATGCATACATAGACATTGTTCTTTGTGTGCAATTAGTCTGACACTTCAGGAGTGTTTCCTGGCTCTCCTTCCTTAGATAAGAGTATCTACCATAAGCTCACATATCCTCAACTTCCCCCAGGGATTGCACAGCTCAATCTTCTGGACAGTCACAGAGCCTTCTGCTTTTCCACTCAGATGTTACTGGTCCTGCTAGCTGTCGTTAGTCTGTGAGCTGGCTTTCCTTCCCAGGTTGCACTGTAACATTCCTAGCAACAGTCAACGCATACACTATAGTAAATTTCTCATTTCACACACTTAGCATAGCTTCTGTTTTCCCAATTGAATTTGACTGATATAAAATGTTAGGGTCATCCATTATAAGAAAAATTCTTTTAAGAGGAGGCAAAGTGTTTCAGAGATATTAAGTTTGGAAGTCAACAAACCACTAAATAAAGCAGTGTATCTACTTGTTTAACAAACTTCCAGCTTGACCATTAATCTTATAACAATAGCCTCAACTGAAACTTCTCTGACTCTGTAATTTATCTAAATACCAACTGTAGAGGTAATAGCTTAAAAGAAATATTTAATGGAATATTGGGATTCTTGGACCCCCTCAACACTGTTATGATAATACTGAATTGCATAATACAGTGTAGCTCTAAATTCTACAGTTGGTTTTGTACACTTCTTTAAAAATTTGGAGCTGGTGTTTACTTTAATTATATTACACAGCAGTCTTTCTAGGATATGAATAACATAAGTATAGTCATATTACTGGCTAAACAAGATAACAAGATAGAGTCATTTTATATACCAAGATATATATTATCTTTGCACAGTATTTGATAGTATGAGACATTATACCAAATCATGATCTAGAATTGGGATATAGAACCCATATGTGTAAGAAATGAATAAATACTATCAAAAAGATTTAGACCACCAAAGTGTTAATTATTTAGAAGTTGTTATTCCATTTTTAGACTAAAGAAAAAAATCGCAACTACTAAAATCTAATTCCTCTGATTGGACTCATGAAAAACTAAAATCATTTAGAAAAAGTCAAAATTCAGGAAAAACAGGCACACATAGAAATTCTCAGCCAAGTTTTACTTGGCACAGAAATTCACATATTTAGAAACATTGAGCGATTTTAGGAATTAAACTGATGGTAGACTTCTGTGACACTGAGAAACACACAATGACTGTGGCTTTAGGGAGGCCAAGGAATGTGACCAGAATGTTTTTTACAACAAAATTATACACCAAAAGCCTGAATCATGCTCCACCTGAAACTTCATCAGTGGTAGTTCCAATTAGGCTTCTTGTTTCACTTAAAAACAGACCAAATAAGTTAAAAAACTGTTGTGAAAAGCATCAGTAAACTTAAAGATAGATTAATAGAAAATCTTCAATACAGAATTCAATGAAAATAATGAAAAATTAAAGATTATACAAAAATTGTGACATTATAAAGGCAAGTTTTATAAACAACAAAAAGTAAGTTGTAAAATTACATAATGTGATTTAAAAACTTGAGCCAAACACAATTACTGAAAACAAAAATTATAAAATAGTTGCAGAGAAAACAACTTAAGTAAAAATCAAAACAGCACTTGATTAGCTATGTAGTTGTTGAAACATCCTCACAAATGAGAAGTCTAATTAAGGATCAGAAGGTTCACTACCGAAGGATGATATTTAATTCTCAATGAAGGAAGAATATTCAGGTTAAAGAATAGAATCAAAGATTTTCACTAACCAAGCTACAAAGAGTAAGTTGGGAAAACATAAAACTTTAATATAGCTAGAACATAATATTGTGAGCATGTTAATAAAAAAAAAGGAAACAGCCCATCACAAGCAACTGTTCAGATATTTTGAAAGAATTTTATTTTGCCATTCTAAATACTTTAAACATCTCATAATCATGTACATAGTAAATATGAAGATTAAAATTTTGTGCATTGTAATGGTTTGTAGGAACAAACTGATGAGACTTTCTATGCAGCAGTGACCAGCGATGGGTCAGTGGGTGAGCCACTGCTGCTGAACAAGATGCATGAGGTACATCTGAAATGTGCTGAGAGGTCAGAAAAATAAAATTCAAAAACAGTTACTATCCAAGTTTTGCTTACTCTGTTGATTCATAAATAGCATTCATTCTGTTGTACCACACTGGAAAAACATTGACAAAAGATGGTGTTAATCGTCCTGTGAAGCAGAGTCTACCCAGAGAGACTGAGAGTCACAGCTGAGCAGTAGGAGGGGCAGCCTGAAGGAATATGGAACCCCAAAAAGGACACCTGGAGTAACAGAGAAGATGGGTACACTCATGCTGGAATCATGGTATGTGGCAGAACAAGAAAGGGAAGTAATATCCTGCGTGTCTACTTTTATTGGCTGACTCTACTTGTAAACTACTCTCTAGTATCACTAAAATGTAACAAAATAAAACTAAAAAACACAAACCATACAAACAAACAAACATCCCAGATTATCAGCCCCAGGACCCTTAAGTGGAGCATTTGCAAATAGTTAATGTACTACCAAAACTGTTTTAAGATATTTTATTTAATTATATTTTGAGCAAAATGTTAACATTTTGATAAATTATAAATGAAAATTTTTGAATAATAGAATTTATTTTTAAAAGCATGGAATTTTCCAAAGAAAATTGTGAAATCGACAAAACTGTACATTCTTCTTATTAGATGTTAAAAGAACAATTTGAACAATGACAGCATTTCAACAATAGAATGCAATTCTAGTGTGAAAGATAATAACATTCATTTGAGTCATTAATATAATTTTATGATCATGTTTAAATTAACATGGTCCAAAATTAATAACATATTCATAAAGAAAAATAATAAGGTAGTCACAGTTCTGTTATCATTACACAGAAAGGACAATTAAAGAGTGACAAATCTAATAGAATGACTTAAACAGCTCAATGCTTCAAAAGAAATGCATTGTATAAAACATGTAGCATTATAACAATCATTCATTATTAAAGATTTTGCTTTTTGGTTTGGTTACCCGCAGTCAACTGTAACCTGAAAGAAGAAGGGTTAGCACCATGCAATAATACATACTAGGACAGAGAGAGACACAATTTGTATAATTTACAGTTAAATGGTTCTATTTCATTACTTGTTGTTGCTAATATCTCACTGTGCCAATTTGTAAATTGTACCTTATCAGAGATATGTACATATAAGAAAAAAATAACATACTTAGGATCAGGATTGTTACGGATTAGATCTAAAATATGCCCTCAAAACCTCATAGTCTTATAGAAGGGAGATTTGGATGGCAATTGGATCATGGGGTGCTATGCTCATGAGTGCAACGAGCCATTGATGATTTCCCAACTGAAAGTGCTGTTCGGAGAAGACCTGCTCAGAAGAGCTGCATCACTGGGAGTTGTGTCCCCAAAGGGCTATATTTTTATCACCAGATTTTGTCTCTGTCTCTGTCTCTGTCTGTCTCTGTGTCTCTGTATCTCTTCTCTCTCTCTCTCTCTCTCTCTCTCTCTCTCTCTCTCTCTCTGTCTCTCTCCAATTTGGCTTGTGCTCAACAACTTTCATTCATCACTACCTTCTGCTCTGCCTTCTCCACAGTGGGCCCAGTGGACCCATTATGGACTAGACCCTTTGAAGTCGGAAGCCAAAATAAACATTTTGTTCATTAAATATTCAGCGTTAGGTATTTTGTTCAAGTAACCAGAAAGTAATTAGTTCATATTACTATTTGTAGCAAACTAGAATACTTGGACACATCATCACAAATAAGAAAGGACAATATGAAGAAATCAAAAATAAATGTGGTTTGTCCACTTAACTCTTTTTTTTTTTTTTTTTTTTTTTTGTCTTTTTCCTTTTTTATCGGTACCCGGGATCGAACTCACGACTGCCTGCTTGCAAGGCAGGCGCTTATGCCGCTGAGCTAAATCCCCAGCCCCTCACTTAACTCTTCTTATTGGGAGTATATTAAATTAATACTCTATCTCACATGTTATGCTAAATAATAATCAATTCAAGTAGCTTTTAAACTGAAAGTGAGGTGGTACATGTAAAACATAAGAATATTTTATGATGTTTTCATATTGCTGCATAAAATTGGTTTCAAACAATAAATATGCATTATTCTTTTATTTTTCTCAATTTATCTGAGCTTACTCATAATATCTGTTGTCAATGAATGGATGGACCAAGAAGAGTTGGCTAGCTATTGACGGAATCATGCATCCTATAGCACCCAGCAGGTGACCGTATGTTAGTATTTCTTCAGCAGTGTTTTGAGAGGGAAGAGACACATGGAAGGCCAAGATTTGGAGTCAGCACAATGCTGTGTCCACTGCATTGTTACAGTCAGTGTAAGTCACAAACCCATCGAAATTCAAGAAGTTAATAAACAGCCTCTATTTGTAGAAGGAACTTAAAGTTCCTATATTATTATTTTTAAAAAGTGCAAAGATAAACCACGGAGGGCAGACATTTGTAACCAACAAATAAATTTTTGTAAGTTTTTGTATTTAATCCTATGAGTTCTGTCAGAAGAGATATATAGAACAATTAAATAGAAAACAGAACCTGGAGGCTACCTCATACATATATAGGCATTTGACATATGAGAAAAGAAAAGAACAAAAGTTTCAATAAAACAGAGCTTAAAATGTTTGGGTATAAATATGGAAAGAATTTACACCATTTCTCACCAAACACAAAAATCAATATAAAAATATCTCCAGCCCAGATCAGAGTATCAGCATAGATTTTTGAAATAGCTAGGCTGCAAATTTTATGTGCAGTAAATTACAGTAGATGACAAGAAAAACAGGCTGAAACATATATACTAGTTCAGTAATAGGTGTCAGCTGTAGATGATTCAAGCTGATTAAAGTACATTAAAGTTACAAAGAACATAAAAATATAATCAATAAGGTAAATGTAATAAATATATGAATAAGTTCACACATTCTTAAACCCATGAGATATATTTATATTATAAACAGCACTGCTAACAGAAAATGTACCTTCTTTGCAAGGATACATGGAAGATTTATTAAAATTAGCAAGGAAATATAATGAGCCATAGAAGGAAAGAAAATTATTACAAGTAGAAAGAATAACTTTCAGTACTCTAAAAACAATGCAAGAAAATATTTTAAAATTTAAACCTAGTAAAATTAGATACACATATATATGGATTAAAGACAGATATATGGATTTGTAGTGAATATGGGATGCACATATATGTACACGCATAAATTCAACCTATTAATAAGATAAAGGCCTTTTAAAGAACAAAGCAGTAGTTTGAATAGAATAAGAAACAATAGTGAACCATGATTACATGAAAAAGGCCACACAACTAACAGTCACAGAAATGCCACGTGAAAATATTCCTGCAAAATTATGATTTATGTATTTACAAAAATCATGTTCTACAAAGTTTAACAGATTTATGTTTAAAGACAAATGCATTACTTATTTTATCAAAAGAAAAGCATAATACTGATTTTCAGGTGTACAGATAAGGAAACTGCAGCCTCAGAGAATCTTAGGAGGTAACTGATAAAGCACTCATGATACTAAACATTTAAAGGTGAGTAAATTAAAACTACAATAAAAATAAGAGTATAAAGACAAGGATTAAAATTAAGGAAAATATTCAATAAAAATGAAGAAACCAGTTTAGCAAAGATGGATTTTTCAGACAAAAACAACAATATACAAACAATAAGGCAATCTAATTTTCCAAACACATGTAAATGTAAGAAAAACCTGGAAAGAGTGAACAGGAGTTAGAGAAATGGGAGGGAAGGGGAGGAAGGACTTTTATATTCATAAAATGCAAAAGTCTGTATAAAATAAATAATTTTTACCATTTTTTATTAGAACACCTTTACAGTACATAATGCTGATTCTCCTTTCAGGCACTGGTTTGTGTATATAATACATTGTAACTCTTTTTTCTTCATTCTCTTTTTCTTCCTTTCCTCCCTTATGCATCCCTCCATCTCTTCATTCTCTTTTTTCATTTGCAATATATAATGCCTGCATTCCTTGCATGCAGTTGGTATATACATATAATGTATTTAGTTACTTTTTCTTCCTTTTTCTCTCTCTTCTCTCCTCCTGCCTCCGTCTCCTGATCTCCTTCCCTTTTGAGAAAGGTCTCTCTCCCAACTTCCTATTATTTTGGTCTCTGTTTATATTTTGGGTGTCTCATAAGATAAACCATGTGACATTTAAACTTCTGTGTGTGTGATTTATGTCACTTAATATTATGCTCTCAAATTGAATCCATTCTCCTAAAAATGACCCAGGTTTACTTTCTTATGGCAGAAGAGTTCTCTATTTTGTCTAAATAGAAAATGTAACAGAAATTTGATTTTATTGAGCATAGACTTGCACTTGCCAGTATGACTAGAAACATAAACAAAGTGTTATAATTTAGAAGACAATATAGATGTTTTTTAAAGGTTCTTTTCACAAAAAAATGCAACTGTAAACCACTTCAGATAGATTACAATTAAATACTACTTGTTATAAATAAACAGAAAAGCAAGTTTTGATGGGGCTTCTGAGATGTTTTGTAGTGAATATGGGATGCATATATAGGTACACACATAAATTCAACCTATTAATAAGATAAAGGCCTTTTAAAGAACAAAGCAGTAGTTTGAATAGAATAAGAAACAATAGTGAACCATGATTACATGAAAAAGGCCACACAACTAACAGTCACAGAAATGCCACGTGAAAATATTCCCACAAAATTATGATTTATGTATTTACAAAAATCATGTTCTATAAAGTTTAACAGATTTATGTTGAAAGGTTTACTATAACAATGTTATTGAATATTCTTTAAAATTTTAAAGAACTCTCCATTAAATATTCACACATAGTCATGGTTAGGGGACATCCCACCCTGTGTACCCTGCTGTCTTGCAAATTCAGCACAGTACCATTACCCTATGTGGCTGTGCTTGTGGACAGAACACAGATGTCTTAGAGTCTAGGGATCAGACTAAAATACATAGGGAACGCATCCAAAAATGAGTTCAGAGCCCCACGGCTTGAACTTCTGTCTGAAAACATAGTACACACGGAACTGCCAGGGTAGGAGGCTAGCAGCTAGCGATGGGCACTACGAGAACTTATAAAGTAGTATGAATTCTTATGTATTTTAGTCTGTCATAATGTATTTACTAATTACATGTTTCCCTGATCTTTCTTTGGTTTACCATTTTATATCAATTGTTGAAACTAGTAATTTTATGTAGGATAACAGAATGTGAGAATTTAAATGAATTTATTTTTTTTTTCTTTTCCTTTACCGCTACTATACGTTTGCTGAACATAATTCATCTTGGGGAGTGAGTGTATATATATATATATATATACATATATATATTATATATATATATAATTGTTGGGGTCTGTGCCTAGATCCCCAATCCCACCAAAGGGTGCATAGCAAAGGCTCAAAGGAGTGAGACAGATGTTATGGTTTTAGAGCTGCAAGGGAGTGAAATCCTCAGCAGAGCTCAGAACTCTGCTAGCTGGCCAGCTGACTGACCCAGGCAGCCTGTATTTAGTCAGAACAACCAAGGAGTTGAGTGAACAATGGAGGAAACCTGAGCAAGATCTTGGGCGGGCACCCCCTCAGAGCAACAGACAATGCCGATTAAGGAAAACTGTCCAGGGGCCTCAGCTGTGGCCTATCTTGCCCCCTGAAGCATCTCCTCCTCCTCAGTTCAATCAGGTTGCATATTCAGCCTCAATGCTCTCCAATATACACTTACTTTGGTTTTTAGTCCTTTGTCTTCTCATCAGCCTCCTTTCCTCTACCCCTATATATTCTTTCCCTATCTTAACTCTTGCTGTTTATTATTTTTATATTATTATTAGTTCATGCTTGCAACATATAATGTTTAATTCTCAAGATTATTAGTTTCCTGAACATGACCTGTGCAAGTTCTGCTTACTTCTCCCCCTCCTCATCTTGTTCTATCTATCCTTTATAATTTTCTTTGTGTAGTACTTTGCCATACTCAAATGAGAGATTCCATCCAATATTTAAGTGTAAAGTGATTTATTTTTTTTAATAATATATTTTCCAGATGCATTCATTTTCCTACAAATACCTTGAATGTTTCCTTCTTTATAGCCATGTAATATTCCATTTTGTATAGATACCACATTTTTCTGTATCCGTTCATCTGATGGGTATACTGGCTGACTTCAGCATTTAACTAGGATGAATCAGGCTGCAATAAACATTAGTAGGCATGCCCTGCTGTAGTGTGATAGAAGAGACCACAGATGAAAGTGACATCATTCAATATTTACCTTTCTGTCCTGTCCCGGCCCACAGGTGAGTGAAGGTAGACGCTAGAGGGGGAGTGGGAATGAGAAGAAACAAGAGATACAAAGAATGGAGACAAGACAGGATTCTGATCGTCTCATTTATTCAAAGATAGAGTAAGGGGTATATAGGGTGCTGGGGTAGGAGAGAGTTGGGTTCTGAGTTGTCAGCAGGTAACTTAGCAACAGTGGCAAGACCCAGGGTATAGGGTAATTCAAATCTCCCACGAGAGGGCTCATAAGGTGGGCTGATTAGCATAATCCCTGAATGGGCCAAACAGGCTAGGCAAGGAGAGAAGCTTAACTACCAAATGCAAACTTTAAGATGGCTGCTGCCTGCAGATATAGGGTGACAGCCAATTACAGGGCTTCCCACACTGTCCCTGGCTTGTTTCCCTCCAAATCTCCTCCAGATTCATTCCTGTTGTTGTGGATGACAGAATTCCTTTGAGACTGAACAATATTCCAGTATGTTTATATACCACACTTCCTTTAACCATTCACTCAGTGATGTATACATAGGCTAATTCCTCATCTTAGCTGTGGTGAGTAATGTTGCAATGAACCTGGGGTACAGACATGTCTTTGATTTCATCTCTTTGAATATTTACACAGAAACAGACCGCTGGATCATGTGATGATTCCATTTGTCATCCTTTGGGATTCATTTATATGATCTCTTCTAATAAATGTAAAAATTTGCATTTGTACTAACAGTGTACAAGACCTCTCTTTTCTTCACATACCTGAGTACATCTTTTTTGATGATAATGTTTCTAGCATTTTGAAAGTTCTATTGCATTGCAGTTTTAATTTGCACTTTCCTAATGATCAATGATACTGAATATTTTCCATATATCTGCTGTTGGCCATTTATTACATCTTCTTTTGAAAAACTCCTGGCAAGGTTTTTTCCAAACAGAAAACTACATCTTTTATGTCCTTTATATGTCATCTTTTCAGAGCTCTAACTACCAATTTTAAGGATTGTGCCATCTTTTAATTTTCTAAATGTTAAAGTTACTCTCCAGCAGCCCAGAAATAGCAGCTGCTTTCTCAGCGAGCACTTTCTACCTCCCATATTTCAATTTTATGCCTGTTTATTATTATTTGTCTTGCACTAAATTTTCCTGTTCAAATTGTTGGCTGGAGTTCTATATTCTCATTATTTACTGTTTTATGCTGTAATAATCTTTATTGGTTTAGTTGGAATAATGTGTGTACCTAATTTGTTTCTTCTCTCACAATGAGATGATTATATACCTTGACTCCATGCACTTATCCCTTGAGTTTTGTTGAGCTGAGGAGACTGTATATATACCTAAAACTTTTAGACGAATAGCTTCCAGAAACATTGGCCCTGACACAGAGACTCTAGAGAAGAAGCCCTGATGAGGGTAGAGCCCTGAAAGACAGAAACAAATTCCATTTTCATGTAGCTAAAGAAACTAAGTGTGAAACTACAAAGGAGAAGTAGAGGAGGAACAACATAATGCAGGAGAAAGAACAAAAGGAAAAGAGAATATACGACAGTGTATGTGTGTATACGTGTGTACACTTGCACATGCATAACAGAAAAAATGAGATCAAAAAGACCAAATAACAATGAAAAACAAGTCAGCAAATGTTACTGCTAACTCAAATGCTCATCCTTGAAATTCTTGGAGCTTCTCAGCATGGAAAACACTTGTAACTTCACTGTTTGTAAAGTATTTATAAGGGTGCTTAATAAAAGTTTCATGAAATACTCAGCTTTCAATTTCCAAATGGATGCTAATTGTAAGCACTCCCAGTTGTATTTTACAAGAATTGCCATTGTCAGTAAATAGTTCAGAAAGGAAACAGAAATAATATAGGTACCTCATTTCTGCCTGGAAGCTTTTATAATTAGCTATATTAAAGGTTTAATGAGTTAATGTTTTACAAAATATATAGAATCACACAGGAAGAATGCCCTTACCTCTGCTAAACTGTAAGCAGTAAAACTTTCAAAATTTGAAAACACATGAAAATATCTGAATATATACTATTATTGTGAAAATGTATTCTAAATCTATTCTTGTTGATTCTCAAGAATATTTTATTATTTGTTAAAGATGCCACCACACCCAGCTTTAGAATATTTTAAAGAATAGAAACATAAAACTTCTTCAGCATATTGAATGATTTTCACTAAATGGTCAAACTTACATTTGTTAAGAAATCATATCTTATATAAACTGCAGAATACGTAGACCATATGTACATTATATTCCATTTAGTATTTAGTTACCAGAAAATTATTCTTTCTTTAGGTGATGTTACATGCTTTCTTTTTAATGAAAATACCAAGTGAATATTAAGCCTGTAATATTTTAAAATATGCCTGGTATGTAATTCTAACAGATTTTTTAAAAAAGTTTCACTCTATATAAATGACAGACATGACCCATTGTATTTGAAAAGAGTATTAGATCAAATTAGATTCTATCTTTGTCTACATATTGTCATGCATCCTGGAATATATTGTTTCACTTTTCTGGGTGTCTTTCTTCACTTGAGACATTATAACGTTAATAATCACTTTTAAGATATACAAATTGTTTAAAGGATCAAGTATGATCATAAATCTGAAGACATTCTTAAAACAATAAATAGATTAATTATTAAGAATTATTATGTATCCAAAATTGACAGCAAAGCCTATGTTACTTAACTGCCCAAATTACTTTTTCCTACAAATGTCTCTATTTCTGACTTAGTTCCAGAATCCTACTTCCCATAGAGACAATGGTTTGTTTAATTATGCAGTCTGCAAACATTTAATTGCATCCTTTCTTGAAGTGATATAAAACTTCCCTAAATCCCACAACATAAAATGAACATAAAATATTCAATAATTGATAGTTCATTTTCAGAAAGTGAAAAAATATGTAAACAGTTACAATCCCCAAATGCTCTTTCAGGGTCAAGCTTATGCATTTATATAGGTTTCAAATTGAAAGTAGATAAAACTAAGCAGTGAAACATTAATGAAGCTACTTCTAATTACACATGTCATTGGTCAGTAAATATGGGCTGTTGAGTAAAGATGTAGTATACTCCAAAAATATACAAGGGGAAAATACTATTTTGATTATCCAATATTTAATCTCATAAAATATTTCCACTTTTAATGGTTCTTTAAAGTTTTTATATAAAATCAGTGTCAAAGGAACCAAAAAAATAAAACAAAATAAATGAGTGGTAAAAACATGTTGTGGAACTGGAGTGAGAAATTCTAAAAAATGAATGATAAGAATGTAGGTCCACTAAACATTACAGAGCACAAATATAATTTCAAGATTTTACAACAATTTTTTAAAGACATAACAAAAGTAGTGATTTTTATGTTAACCCCTCTGTCATGGTTTATGTGAGTGGCCCCCCATGCCTTATGCATTTCTACTATGCATTTGTGATTGGTTCATGGTTCATGGTTCATAGAGCTTGGATTGATGGTGTCAGTGCTACACCCACATAGGGGCGGAGCCAGGATGTAATGTAATGGTAGGAAGAAGGTTTGTCTCTCTCTTGCCAGTTTCTGCCTTGCTTTTTGTAGCCACCATGAAGGATGTCCCAAGCATGCCACCTTGCCTTGGAGCCAACTGTGTATGGACTCAAATCTCCAAAAATTGTAAGAAATAAACATTTCCTTTCCCAACTTTGGGCATCAGGCATTTTGTCTCAGAGATGAGTAAAAAGTAACTATGACAGAATTTGGTACTGAGGAGTGGGGTTGTTTGCTGTGACTATACCTGACCATGTTTTTTGAGAGGCTTTGGAAATGGCTTGTGGGCAGAGTTTGGAAAAGTTCAGATATGTCACCTGGATGCATAGATCTGGAACAGCTTAGGCTGTTCTATAGAGGTGATTGTGGTCAGAGCTCAGGAGACCAGAGGGCTGATAGAAAGCCTGATGGTAAAGACCAGGCTTAGGAGGTTTCTCCTGGGAAGAAGGACTGCATTGGTGGTTGGACTCCCAATGATATATGTTATGGCTTGGCAGAAAGTTTTTGTGCATTTTGCTCATGCCCAGAGACTTTGCCTGAGACTGAGACTAAGGGCAATGGACTGACTAATTTGGAAAAGGAAATTTCAAGGCAGTCAAATGTTGAGGCTGTGGCATGGCTATTGTTGTGGGCTTTTAGCCAGCTTTGTGTTGCAAATCAAGAGCAAAGAGCCCAGCAGGATAATTTACAATACTGTGAGTTTGGCCAGAAGGAAAACTCCAGTAAAGCTGTGGATTGTGAAGTTGGAACTGAGCGGTGATACTAAGAAGAAACAGAGAGATAAGAAAGATGGTCCCCAGGGCATCCCAAGAAGCAGTTGGTCTCTACCCTTTGCAGCCTCAAAACTGCAAAAGTGAAAGAATTTTCTCAGAGGAGACAGCTGCAGAGCACCATGCTCTAGAATGGTGATAGAGGCCACATGAGGTTCCAGAATGGCAGCAGCCACATGAGGTTCCAGAATGGCGGCAATTTAGAGAAGCCTTTCTTCACAATCAGGTTCACAGATCCCAGCAATCCAGGCTAAGACATCCTGTAGTTATAAATGCTAGGAAAAATGAATTTATTTTTAAATCGCTAAGTGACTGAAACAATTACACAGCCCAAATTGTCAGTTTTTGTCCTATATTGTGGTAGGGCATTATCTTCTGTCTTCTTTCTCTTCTATCAGTCACCCTCACTATGTCAGTGCTCACAGTCAGAAGTTTGCCTTCTTCCAACAAAACTTTCCAACTTACCTTTACCATCCCTGTTTCACACAGAAAATGTGTGCATTCTTGATCGTGGATCTTTACTAAAGATGTATGATAGCAATACAACCAAAATCATAAACAAACAATTTTGGCTTTTATCAGAACTGTTTTGTATATGTCTAATGGAAAAGAACAGCAGTGTGTATGTTTAAGGTAAAAGAATATACATGAGTGAGTAGAATGTTCCTTTATTTGTCTTTTTAAATTCTTGAAACTACATCTAAATCTAAGGACCATGGGATTTGACTTGTATCTCCAGAAAATGCATAGGATTTCCAATACTACAACATGTGGCATGAATAATTTGCTTATATTTTATCATAATTGCTGAATCATTCATTTCCAATCCATATGCATGTACATTTTTTAATCTATTGTAAATCACTTGGAGAAATTCTGCCCTTCAGCTCTAAATAAAATTTCCAACACTATTTGTTTAGAAGAAATAGTAAATATATTGACCTCATTCCCAGTTAGGTCTTAGTCTATTGGCAAACCCTCATTCACAATGGTCTAGGGATTTTTTACTTTCAAGTCAAAAGGGATACTTTCTTTGAAATAGTTTCTGAACTTTTGTAAAGTCTCATTCACACTTACATCAGCAATGCTTTAAGAAACTTGATGTTAACAGATTTTTCTAAACCAGACATGAGGTACATAATTTGAAAGCACATTATTATATTGCCCTCAAATTTTATAAAAATTCAGGACTTCATTGCAATGTGACGTGTTAGAACACTGGTGAGTAAATTATGAAGTCAGTTAAAACAGAATTTTCTTTTATTTTTTCAATTAAGAATGATTTCATTTCATTCATTGTATGTTTCAAGTAAAACTTCAGAATATGAAATAAAAATTTTTTTATGATTTGTTTCTTTGATTACCATTTGACTCTCCAACTACTTACTGGTTCACCAGAGGAGAACGAGGGGCTTTTAATGTATGTCACAAAGAGAAATGCTTTATTATTTGTTTAAAATGAGGAAAATGCATTGAAATATCAACTTATTTTGGTGTCTGCTTTCCACTGCTGTGCTTAATTTAAAATAAACTGCACCTCTAAGGCAATGATCTTGTACCATAAAACAGCCTATACTTATATTTCTAGCTAAAAGTCTCCCTGAGTCTTTGCATTTTGAATATTTAGTCAGAGAGCCAACATTTCACTCCTATTTCTCTGAGTAGTAGGATGAGATGAAGGACAAACACTCACTAGGACTACTGTCCTGCCAGTGCCCAGTTCCTCTGTCCTCTGGAAGCCGGTGACCCGTGAAAAACTGTGCTTGGAAAAGGAGCATGCCTGGAAATGAGACTGAACAGGTGCCTCTGTTCTGAATTAAAAGACTGATATTCTTAGTCTATTCAAAATTAAATTTACTCAGTATTAAAGTATTGATTATGGTAATACACCATGGATTTGAATCACTCTAAAATATGAAAGAAACTTTTTGAAACTGTGTGTGATTTGGAGAATAAAAAAATTAAAAGCTTAAAGAATCAGTCCTACATCATATTAGCACAGGTATATTTAAAGCCAGAAATAATGAGTTTCTGTCACATAATTTTAATTATATTTGTATTGCTCAATAATAGATTTGGCCTTTATAATTAAAAATAAAAAATAAAGTTCATTGAGATTTAGTTCTGCCTTGGAATTAATATAGCTTAATTTCCTCCCATATTTTTATACAGCTAATATTTGATGTTCTCTAGGTCTAATTTTATTTTCTTATCTCTTGACATCTTTCTAATGTGAAAAGGCTTTTGGGAGGTCTATTACATACACTGTAGGTAAAATATTCAGTGAAGAAATAATAGTTCTTATGAATTCCTTTTCTACCAAGATTTGATGTATGTTACATACACACTTGAAAATTATCTTTTCTTTCAAGTTTAGTCCAAGGGAAATATGTTACAAAATAGCCAAAAACAGAATTCTGTCCCTATGTGTTGACTAGTTAGGATGATTTTAGCTAATACTTTAAAAGAGTTATAGAATGTATCTAGGGCATATTTCTGTATTGGTTTACTGCTCCGTATGACCAAATTTTCTATTATATTATTCATTATCCTTTCTTTCATTTTACTTATATATTCTTTCTCATGTTGTTCTATTATTAGTGCCACAATGTGTGATAAATACATATCATTTCTTTCAAATGTGAACAGTACATCTGCTCTGTGATAAGTTCTTACTATAAGCAAGGAATAGAGCTTCACACAGTCATGTAACTCTATTCATTGGCGTATGGATGATCAGATTCATATATTTCAGCGTCAGTACATTGAATTCATTGTGGAAGATTCCTAAAACCAATGTCCTTGATAATATACGGGTGTAATGTCCTTGGGGAGTTTAACTTGATAAGTTAGAGAAATCTTACAGAGAGTGATAGATTTTAAATAAAAGAATATTAATAATTGGAAAATAACAATAAAAATTCTGAGTACAAATACCTGTTACCTCGTTTCCATATGCAGAGGTTATATGTAGTTATTTTTATACCTGTCCTCAATTTAAAATCACCTGGAGAGATTTTATAAATTGCAGTTGCTGAAACCCACCCACGTCCAATTGTGAGAGTCTCTGAGGATGCTGGCCAGGAAAAGACACATGCACAATCTCCCCAAGTGATTCTAAAGTTTAGGCACCACTGGTCTCCCAAAACAAAAGACTATCTGGAGAAGGAACAAGCTACTAAACTACAAGAATGCTGCTTTGTTTTGCAAGTAATCCTTCCAAACAGAAATTGGAGTATTTCTCCCCAAAGTGTCTAATAATTACTATCTAAGTACAATGCAGAATCAAGTATTTTCCTAGTCTCCAGTATCCTCTTCAGCAAGCATTTTTGCACAAGAAGAGTTGTTAGTTAAAAACAGAAAGAGGAAAAGAGAGGAGAAAGCAAAATATCAAAAGTAATAGGGTATTTCATCTAAACATTATGGATGAGGTCATGAATAAATTGGTATTAGATTAATTTGTATTAGATTAAAGACAGTGAACTGAGTTGGGTACATTTTTTACTTTGAAAGGTGAAAAAAATTTTTCATTTCCCTCTCTCAACTATTGACTTGAGATAATCACACTTGAAATCCATATTAGATTACTTTATAAAAGTTAAAATATTTAATCAAGAGATAATAACTAGAAAACATTTTTAAAAGATGTAAGCAAACTTTTAATATTACAAAACGAATGAGGAAGAATATTAAGTTATCAGTCCAAATGTTAGTTCTTTTTTCTTTTTTTGAGTAAACTACAAATTCTTGAAGTTTATTTAATTATTTTTAGCTTTCTCTATTGTGATTGATTAAAACATGTATCACAGAAAATAAGGTGAAACTTTCATCTAATTTTATGTTTATACCATTCCTTCAATAATCAAAGGAAAAGTTAATAAGACACAGAGATAAGAAAGCAAATGTTATAAGCATGTGAGTCTGATAAATGTTGGTGTTTTTCACTACTTTACCCTCAGTGTGCAATAAAATCTAGTGCATAAAAACCTTAATATTCATGAGGTCACTGACAAATTGGTAAGGCAGGAAAATAATGGATTCAATTTTGAAAATATTATTATAGTTCCTGAAATATTAAGTACAAACTTGTCATATGACTAAAAAATTCCTCTCTTGGGAATATTCCCCAGATAAATGAAAAGTTATGACTACATAAATAGGTACCCACTTCTGCCCATAGTAGTGTATGAATAAGAGAAAAGTGGAATAATCTGAATGTCCATCAAATGATGAATGGACATGTTATACTAAAATGTTAATATAGTGGGATCCGTCTGATGGAATACTTGTTCTTAATAAAAGCAAATGAAATATTGATTCCTACTACATGAATGAACCTTGGAAAAAGTATACTAAGTGAAAGAAGTCAGTCGTAAATGTCTAGAATAAGCAAATCTATAGCAACACAAAGTAGGTTAATAATTGTCCTGAACTGAGTGCTAGACAGAGAGGTATGTGTAACTACTAACAGGTCATTTAACCTGCTCTGAGGGTGATACAAATCTTCTAAAATTGATTGTTTTGATATGCAACTCTGTAAATTTGCTTAACACTGTTGTATAATTTTAGTGGCTAAATTTCATGGAACAATGTGTCTATATCAATATATCTGTTTCTATCAGTATATAATATTGAACTGGCTTAGTATTTAATATTGAACTGTGGTTTAGATACTGTTTGAAGGTGTCTGCTAAATGTCCACATGCTGGAAGGTTGATCACCAGTGGGGATCAAGTGAAGTAGTGAAATCTCCTGAGATTACAGAGACTACTCTGGGAAGGATTGATTTTTGTCTCCTAGAGGAGATCAGTTCTCACAAGAGCTGGTTATTATAACGGCCCCTCCTCAGTCTCTAATTTCTTAGACACCTGACTTCTTTATTCCTTTTACACTCACCAGTCAGCATGTTCTGATGGGACTGCAAGATCCTCACCAAAGGCCAAAACAATGGGAATTTTCTACCTCAGATATTAACCTTCTAGAACAATAAGCTAAATAAACCTTTTGTCTTTGTGTATTCACCAGCATCAGGTATGCTGTTAAAAAGGCACAAAATGGACTAAGACATTAAGTGATTGATTTTACATGGAAAGAGAAAGACAAGGTTTTGACCCAAAACATAAGCAAATGAAAGCAAGAAATTTCCTTGGGTATGTACTCCACGTGCCCCAGATTTGGGAGGGATGAGTAGCAAATTATAATGTCACGGTATTAGTTAACGATCAAGAGAGTGGTTGTGGGAAAATTAGTCAAGAATCAAGAGGGATTATCATGAAAAAACTAGAAGCAACAAATTTAGAAGTTTGAAAAATTCTAAAGAATTACTTATCAATCCGTATCTAAAAGATGTGTGCAGTATCTTGACTTGTACCTGAAACATAATTCTTTTTGTCTGGGCAACTATGTTGGAAGAAAACTGTTTCTATTTACCTTCAAGTTTCCATTAGAGTTCTTATTTCCACAAAGGAATGAGCTAATTTTCTGAAGAAGAAATTGTGTTATTTTTAAAGAAAAAAAAAACCCTAAATTTTGTAATCTTGAAGCATAGCTATTGACATACAACAACAAGATTAATGTATTCTGATTACAGCATAAGCTTTCAGAAAAACATCTGAATTCACTCTGTGCCTTAAATTCCTGTGTTACATTTTACCTACCAACATGTTTCTCCAGGTGTGAGCAGTGGAGCCTGGTCTTGTATGAGGAATGGTGTATTACGAACAAAAGAACAAAATAAATCAAAACCAATCCTGTATTCTGGGAACATTTTATCTAACCTCATCTTTTTTTATTAACTTTGTAGGTCTGAAATGATGTTGTAATTCCTCTGCTTAGTGCAAAAACTTCATGTCATGTGTGATGTACGAATGCAAGTCAGGGCAGTGGCCTTGTTCAGGACATTCTGTTTAAAATCTCCCATTATTCTTGCTCACCATATCGAAACAACCGGAGCCCTGTGTCTTCTACACCGAATCCCTCAACTTCTTTTCATTTGATTTGCTGCTTCTTTACTGAATCTGTTGTAACCATCTAAAACTATAGCAGCATTCTCTTGGCTTTCATTTGTTGTGCTTTATTTTCAACAAGTTATGATTAAGTCTGTAATAAAAAATCTCACTGAATTACTTAGATCAGATTTGCAGCTATCAGTGATACCACCCCCAACCTCCAAGAGCACAATCACAATACAAATTTATCTCTTGCTCACAGTTACCACAGGACCAGATGAACAGAGCATCTTCTTTTGTGGCTTCTAAAGGTACCTCCTACCTCTATTTGACCAAGCATAGAGGTGTTTTTCCAGGAGATTGGGAATCATATCTGCAACATACACATTTTTGTGGTTAAAAGTAAGTCACTAGCCCCACGCACATGGCAAGAAGCAAGGGGACTTCGGGAAATGGGGGAATTACAGATTTGGGTGATTGGTTGGGCATTTCTGTCACTTTTCAAATATTGTTCTCTTGAGTAAGAATGTTATAAACAATATCGAGTTCAAAACAGGTGTGAGCAGTGTGAGAGGTGAGCAAAGGGAGACTGGAGAGACCTTAGTTATCAGGTTTTTTTTTTCAAAATTACAGGATCAGAACCTGGAGGTAGAGTCTGTGCTGATAAATAGTACTGACTTGAGTGTAAACTACTTTTTGGTACTTTTTATGAACTATCATATGAAGCAAAACTAAAATTAATGGCTCACTCTGCCATGGAGGTTATTGGAGAGCAGACACTTGCTTTGAGGAATACAAAAATTTTTATAGATTCTGGGGAAGAAAATCTATCTAATAGTAAGATTATCAAAATAAAAAACCTAGATTTGACTCAAGTACCCAACTTGTAAGACTATACAGTAGTGATCTCTTTTAATGTACAAAATATGTGTACATTGATGTTAATTATAGGGAAGATATTTTAATATATAATTGTCAAAAATCAATACAAGAGGTGAGTTAAATACCAACACCAAAATAGATGCTTATGATATAAGAAGCATTGGCAAAGCTCTTTTCTCTACATATAAATAACTCTATAATGCAAGGAATTTCATGCATATAAAAGAAAAGAAATAGTCCTCTATCAATCCTACTGTTTTATTTTTATGGGTTTTTCTCTTCAATCTCTTTAAAATAAAAAAAAAAAAGGAAAATAATAGGAGTTTGAGAAATGGGTTAAAAACCAGGAAAATGCCGGAACAGGGACATTTTTATTTATTTATTTATTTTTTTTACTTTTCATATGAAAATACTTGATAATATAATCCACTTAATTAATGACATTTATTTTTAAGATAAATAAATTAAGTATCTACTACTGTAGTATATGCTGTGAATATGTCATGACAATGAATTAGAAGCAAAAAGGCTTGGTCCTCAGGATGTTTAAAGGCTAGTTAAAAATATTGCCTGTTATATAAAATGGATTGATAAATCATGATTTTTCTACTTTCTAATTTGTATAATTGAAGATTTCTACTAAATGCATGTTCTGTAGTTACTATATTGGCAAGAGACTATGATTTTTCATGAAATAATAAATGACTAAATAATATACTACTACTGCATTCGAAGACTGAGGACCTTAAAGAAATAATTTCTCTTAGAAGAAACATATAAATGTTTTAAGATTGTGATATTATGAATTTAAATGTAATTGTGTGGAACACTTGTAAAAGAGATAATTACCAGCTGTCAAATAGAAAGTATGTATTGTACTTGTATGTATACACACAGAGACATATTCATAATAGAAAAAAACTTAATCATGCACTAAAATCTCAAATCTCAGACATAGTTTCATTTGCAAGCTTGAATTTACTTAAATCAAAACTATTTATGTAATTTACAAGACACAATTCTTGTGCAGAACTCCAATCTCAGTTCCTACTGCATGACATACGTCATGAGGTGCAATGATTCATATAGGAAAACATTACAGTGGCTCATTATTCAGTAAAACTTTCAGATTTTGTATTGGACAAAACACCATTCTCATGTACTATATAAAGGGAAAATCAGATATGTGAATGGATACATTTTAATTAGAAACTATCTCAATAAGGTATGACTAAATTTTAATTAGTATTAAAATGAACAACTGAACAAATAACCACTTGAATAATGGCTAGAATTTCCTCAGTACTGGATGCAGGGAAAGGCTTCTGTTTCCTGAGTACATCAATTCTGAAAATGTGCAGCATTACTTTTGTTTATATAATCTTTATACTAACTGCATTTCCTTGTGTACAATCTTTGTATTTTTGTTTTATCATAATTATAATTTATATCTTTTAATTCAAGCAGTTTAGAGTGTTAACTACATCTGATGCATTTCTAATACTACACAGTATTTGGTTAAATATATAAACCTCAAAATTTTTACTCTGTTGAAGAATTGATTGATGTATCTTTCTCACATTTATACTACAATGAAGAATGTTTATGAGAAGTATTTAATATTCTTCAGAACGGGACTGATTAAGTGTTAGATTGTATTTTATCTTTACTGAGAGTTGCTTTAATGCAAAATGTATTTATGTTCAGTGACTAAATCATTCAGTAATGATGGCAGAAGGAACTGAGACTATTTTTTTAACACATATACATAGAAGAAAATCAAAGGCAGATGGAAAAAAATGCCAGACAACACAGAAATAGGGAATGGAAAGAAGACTTGAAAGAGTTCATAGAACGGAATATTTACCATACAATGAAATAGCAGTATCAACATATTATATTAAAGTACAGGTAAAATGAAATCATAAATAGAATTTAAAAAGAAGAAGATCAGCAATATAAAGTAAAAGCGAATAACATTAAAAACTTTTCATGTTCCTATTATTATCAGATGTGTAGAAAGGAAACTATTATCTATTAGGCTTTACTATGACAATGATATCAAAATTTCCAATGTTTTGAATAGCAAAATAGTGATGCAACTATTCTGTATGCATTTTCACTTTTATCCCAGATATAATGAGCACTTGAAATATGATTTTTGTAACTCAACTTTTAATTTGTTTTCAATTTTTTCCATTTTAAATATAATCAAAAACATGTTGGTAGTGCATATTATATTGGATAACAAAAAGATAGAAAATTTGAAATAGAGAAAATTAATTAGCTAATAGAGAAAAATAGTCTAACAATTTTTTTTACTTTTTAATTTTCTTATATTAAGTAAGTAATATCATTAAATAACTATGTGTATTTTGTTATATTTAACATATTTTTAAAAATGAAATCATTGTGTTATTCTTGGCATTTACCACTTGTGATGGGTACATATAGGTAGTAAGATGTTTACTAACGTAAGATTTCCATAATATGCAATACATTCTTTGTTGTATACTGGTGTTAATTTTTTCTTAAAATATATTTTATATGCACAATTTTATTTTTCAAATATTTTGTTAGCGTAGTTTTCATGTAGTTTATATTTCAGAGCAGCTTTGAGCTCACAGTAAAGTTCAGTAGAACATATATGTTCCACGTATGTCTTTATGCCATGTACACATAGCTTCCCTCATTACCAAGATTTCTTTTCAAAATTACTCTAAAGTCATTATCTTACCTGCATACATTGATGGGTCATAGTATGGTGATATGTTATACTATATAGTGTAAAATAATAAGTTTTTATCTTCCTAACAAATTTTAATAGTTTTTGAGTAATATAACAATTGCACATAGTTATGGAGTAAGGTTAATATTCAGCTGATATGTACAGTACTACTGAACACCTGAGGATAATTTATATATTTAATCTCTCTTGAATTGCTTTTGATTTGTATCATTTTAAAATGTTTTTATTGGCACATTTTAGGTACACATAAGGAAAATTGTACGCAAATATGACACACTGTGATTGGTTTATTCCTATTACTCTCCTCTCCATCAACTTCTTTGCCTCCTAATTTACAAAAGCTTTGTTTCTATTTTTTTCCTTTATTCTCATTTATTCTTCCTTCTTTGCTCCCTCATTCCTGCCATGTTTCTTTTCCTGTTGAATATCTTCTTCCCATTTCCTAATGTGTGCAAAATGTGGTACTAATTTACACTTTGGTTTTCTCATAAGAGAGAAACAATGCAGTATTTACACACATGCATCTCATTTAATTCACTTAAGAGGGTGGTCTCTAGGTGCATCTGTTTACCTAGAAATGTGTCAAGTTTATCCTTTGTTATGCAGAGTAGTACCTCATTGTATGACAACACCACATCTTCTTTATTGATTCACTTGTTGTTGAGTATTTGGGCCATTTCCAACACTTAACTATTATAAATTTTGCTGCTATGAACATGAGCATACAAATATCTTTGTGGTATGATGCTTTCAGTTTTTTCAGGAAAATATCAGGAAGGGAAATAAGTGCATCAAATGATACTTCTAGTCTTAATTTTTTTTTTTTTTAGAAAACACAATGATTTCCACAGTGGGAGAACCAATCTGAATTCCCACGAACAGTAGAGAAGGGTTCTATTTTCCGCACAGGCCCACCAGCGTTTGTAATGGGTTAATATATTGATAATTGCCACACTTTCTGGGGTAAGATGCAATGGCAGCATTACTTTAATTTGCATCTCTCAAAACACTAGTAATGTTGAACCTTCTTTTCATATATTTATTTGACATTTTTGTTTCTTCATCTGAGAAGTATCATTCATTCCTGGTGTCCCAGTTTTGAACTGGATCTTTAAATTTGTGAGGTCTAAGGGGTTTTTGTTGCATTATTTATATATTATAGATGTTAGGCTGTTGTGTAAGGAACAGCTGGCAAAATTCTTTCCCACTCCATGGGTTATCTTTTCACTCCATTAGTGGTTTCTTTTGCTTTAAAAAAAAAAAAAAAAAACCTCCTTAATACAATGAGATCCCAAAGATAACACATAATCTTTGTATTATTTCCTGTATCAAACGTTTGCTGAATCCCAAAACATGGAAAAGTAACCAATATAGGATGTGATTAATCTCCCCAAAAAAGGAAAAATAAAGGAGAACCAATTTGAAAATAAATAATAAAAATATAAAATATATTACTAATGACTTTAAGCATAAATGTAATAATTCTTTAGGTAAAAGATTGCAACTATGAGAGTATGATTGATATGTAGCTGTGGTTTAGTTGCAATACACAACAAATAGCTGATAGGGGTTGTACTGATAGAAGGAATGAGAGATTAAATAGATAGTAAGAATGAGAATATGAGTCAGTGGAAACACTAATCATAAAAAAATTGACTTAACCTTTGTCCATATTTTTCAAAAGACATTTCAAATCAAGACACATTTTCAGAATCCAAAAGGAACATATGTAGTTATAAGAAACACAATATTTTCTTTACATTGATTCAACCAATAGAATAGTTTAAACTCATACAAATAAAAGAAGAAGAAGAAAAGGAACCAGGAGAGAGAGAAAGAGAATTAGAAGTGAGAAATTCACAATTACAGCTCAAGAATTTAACATGTTTATTCCTTGATTGACTGGTTTCTCACTTGCCTTGTTGAAAAACATTGGAGCAATGTTTCTCAGGTTCCTCCTTTTTAAACTTGGTTTTTTTTCCTCTTTTCATCCTGTTCCTCCAGCAATTCAGGTTTTTAATAGTTTGCTTTGCAGAACTTTCTACTCTCCAGAACTATAAGATATTCATGTATAATTAGTATAATCAGTATATCTGATCTGTATGATCAGAATCAATCATTTTGCCAAAGATCTTAATTGCTTTCACTGGTGAATGGTATTATACAATAATATCTGGAAACTAGATGCGGTTTCAGCTGTCCACTGTTTGCATCTATAAACTTCTTTGGCAAGTCTTTAAGCCTATTTCATAAAGCTTTGATATCAACAAGTTTAAGCTTGATAACTCCAATTACTGACATCTTTCAGGGTTTATTTCTGCTCACTATTTTTTCACAAATGTTCTATCCCAGGGCACATTTTCTATTTCTAAAAATGGATCATTAACTTTTGAACATACTGAAAATGAAACTTATTCAGAGAAATTGTGTTTGCTTCTGCCAGTTACCTGCAGCCTCCGCCACCTTGGCATCACTTTAAATTAAAATATCCTTTGGAGGTTTCTATGACAATAGAAGTTTGAATTTTCATTGTGAAAGCCTGGCACACCCATGGCTATGAATTCTCAGTGGAAATATATAACTTTTCCTCCTCCTTCTGTGCTGAGTTTGAGACAGGAAAGTCTGTTTGTATTGCATTCTTCACAGCAAGATTTCTTTGTGTACCAACCTTTACATTGCAGGAATAGTTTTTGAATTTTCTATGAAATTCTGCACATTGGTTGCATCTCAGGTTTGTTTCTTGTTTACAAACTCAAAAGTTAGGGCACACATATTTTTGACTCAAGATTTGGCAGAAACTTTCAGTAAGAAAAGGACATTTGGGTCTCTGGAGAACATGGCAGACAGACAACAGTAACTACTGAACGCTCTCTAAAGGCTCGGCTCAGAGGCCAGGAATGATGCGGACTAAGGAGATACGAACCAGTAGAGATATGCTCTGCTGACTCAGGAACGAACTGGGCTGAGAGAATCCAACTTGGAATACAGTCCTGGCGCTAAAATAGGAACAGAAAAATCTCGGTGTGGAGGCTCGACTCCGCGCCATCGGAAACCACGGTTTGGATTTCCCGCCGCCGGGCGGCCGGCTACCTCCACAGCAGCTCGGCAAGGAGAGACGCGACCGCCGAGCTCTGGGAACGGGAGTCTGCGAACGGAGTCGGAAACGCGACGGACAGGGAGGAAGGCTGACTGGTGGCGAGGTGAGCGAGGAACTGACTCCCTACAGCAGTTTGACTCCAGCGGAGGTTTTTCTGGGCGCGGGCAGTCCTGTAAGAGCAGGGTGCGGTGGCAACTGCAGCCGCACGTTTCCCTCTCGGACGGGATTGGTGAAAGGTGCCTGGCTGAAGGGACACTGCTGGCGGACTCCCTAGGCTGGCCTAACCCAGATCCCAGAGCCTGACGGTGGCCCGGAGGAGCGACCGACTCCCGCGTAGGCTGCCTCCTCCGCAACTCCCTGGGGCGCAGCGGTGAGCGGGAACAACTAGCCAGCGCAATTTGATCAAGCTGTGGCTGACAGGCAGGGAAGCCGGGCCTCCTGTGTAAGATTACATTTTATAAGGAACAGAAAATATGGGGAAGGGAAGCAACAAAAAAAGGCTCCTCGACCCCCAATCCTGAGAATCAGGCAATAGTGGACACTGCACCAATATACATTAAGCGCCATTTAGAGAGCCTCATAGACCAATTCAGGAATGAAGTTATCAATGACCTGAAGCTAGAAGTATGCAGAATAGTTAGAGAAATGCTAAGCACCACCCAGGAAAAAGCAGATGGTGGAATGGAAGAACAGAAAAAGAGGGGAGAATTGCTTGATGGAGAAAACAGAGAAAGCATTGAGTATGTGAAGCAGGTGCAAAGGGACTATCAAGAAATCAAGAAGTCTACCCAAGACTGGCATAACAGCTTGAAAGAAACTAAGGACAGACTATCTGAATTGGAGGGCAGACTTGAAACATGGGAGAATGAAATGAAAAACTTCTTAAAAATAACAAAGAAACACACAGCAATAATACAAAGACAAGAAGATGATAAGAGGAGCCATAACTTAAGGATTAAGAACATAAAAGAAGAAGTAGGGACACAAACAAGTGAACTACAAAAGCTACTCACAGAAATAATCCAGGAGAATTTTCCTAATTTAGCAAAAGGTAAAGATACTCAAATGTATGAGGCATACAGGACCCCAGCTACCTACAACCCTAACAGAGAAACACCCAGGCATATAATAATAAAAATTCCAGAAATTCAATACAAGAACCGAATATTAAAAGCTGTAAGAGACAAGAAACAGATCACTTACAAGGGAAGACCCATCAGAATTACAGCAGATTTCTCTTCACAAACCATCAAATCACGAAGAGCATGGGGAGAAATAATTCAAGCTTTGAAAGATAATAATCTACAGCCAAGATTGAGATATCCTGCACAACTGTCCCTGGAAATTGATGGAAAAACGAGGTGCTTCCAGGATAAAGAGGAACTGGGGGAATTTGCAACCACCAATTCAACCCTACAGAAAGTATTGCAGGATATTCTAAAAAAAGAAAAATACAAAGAACCCAGAAATAGTGGCGGGGAGGCCACAACGAATGGAGCAGAGAACAAAATGAAGAAGACAAACTGACAGCTACTGACAGAAAAAGAGCTCAACAGAAATGAGACAGAGAAGATTGGATGATAGGAACAGCTTTTTTTGGAGAAAATGACATCTTAATAGGTAATGCTGATTTAGTACCATCTTGTTTTGAAGTCTCATCTAGCTTTTGTTCTTCTGTCTCCAATGGTCTAAACAGGTTGTATCTTATTGGATTTTGCTATGTACGATAGTATAAGAAAAAACCTTTTAAAGACAAGGAGATTATACAGAGACCATTGTTCATTTTCTGTTAGTCGATTCTAAATACTCTATAATGCTTTCATTCTCTTAAATGGATTTACATTGTTTTGATATACTTAATGCTACAGTATATGAAGTTGTACTCAAGGACTTCAGGGAGGGAGTCAATATGGTAACTATTTTTGAGTCAGGATTAGCTGGTGGTGAAACACTATTCTGCTTAAATGGTTATGTTTTGATCTGCCCTGTTTCGCTGTTATGCCCTCTTTTTTTTTTCTCAATCTCCACTCCATTATTTACTTTTTTATTTTTATCCACTTAATTAAAGGGAAAAATATAGCAGGATATAATATAGTAACCCACTTTGACTTTCTATTATCTCGATTTGAAGCCCTGTATTACTCTCACCATCTTGTTTTTGACTGAGGTTCCTATATTCTGTTTTGCTGGATAGTATCAGGTTCGAAAGTTTAGGCATCAGCTGAGAAGATAATGAGATTCATTATAACGCCCATTCTCGTTGACTTTTATCTACTTTTGAAGACCTACAATGTCTCCAATGTTTTGGTTTTGTCGGTTTTATTCTTTACGGTTTTGTTCAATTGTATTACAACTAATGATATAGGCAATTCTATTAGAAATAGCGGGAGGCATTATGGTAACCATTGTTGATCACCTTGTATTATGTTTTTATATTATCTATTATGTCCACCCTTTTGACTTGACCGATTCTGTTCTGTTATGTCACATTTGGTTTTACTCTCTTCCAAAAAAGCAACAAGAACCGTGGGAGCAATGAAACCCAAAATGTGTAATAGTCACTGTAAAAAAGAGAGGAAAAGAAAGTGCTCTAAACTATATAACTGCATGTATATTTAAATGTATAAGATAGAAAATGATATCACAGAGTTTTATTGGATCATTGAACAGAACTGTTTGCAGTATCATTGTTGGAATGTCCACTCTACAAGCTTTAATTTTGTGACTTGAACAATTATTTCTAAGATGGCAATATGTAATCCATTAACTAGTGATTTCCTACTGCGCATTTTTTTATTCTGTAAATCTGTATAACTTGTACCCCTTCACTGTTTTTTTTGTTCTTTCTTTTCTTTTCTCCTTAAATAAAAAAAAAAAAAAAGAAAAGGACATTTGGCTGTAATTACCTAATAAAGCGCATCATTTTATCTTTTCATTGATTATGAATTTCATGCTGGTTTGTGGACATTTTGATTATTTTCTTAACTACCCACAACGTTAGTTGTATTGGTCTATGGCGACTTTCAGTTTCCTTACCATGCCAATCAATACAGAACACTTGGCAATACGTTCTGTCCCATTTAGCCAAATTAAGCAACTGTTTATTCTTGGCAAAAGGCAAAAATAATTTTGTTACTCATTAAGGTGCATGGTCAGTATGCAATTTTTAAAAAATATTTTAATTATTACTGTCAATGGACAAAATATTTTGTAAGTGCTATAAAACTTAACTTTTAAAATTCTGATTGTCCAATAATGTGACATAGATAGCAAAAAAATCTAAAACAACAAAAATTCTTCTTTTTCCATGACAGAAATGAGACAAACATACTTCGATACTATATATATTTCCTTTTTTTAATAGAGAAGATAGTATTTGTAACCATTTCTGTTCTTTTATAATAGTATGAATAAGCAATTTTATCTGCGACATCAAAGTATTTAAAATTTGTGCCTTAACGTGCCCCTTAGTATTTGCCCTGTTATTCATTAATATAAAACATTTAAAGTATATTTCCTCAAAATTTTTACATAATGGGAATTAAACTATAAAAGAATTCTTGAAAAAATATGCAGTTCTTCTTTAAAGAGCAATTTGCAAGCAAGGAAGCAAAAAAAGTTATTGAGAGCATAAAACTATTTCTTATGAACCAAATTAATAATGGCAGTATATGTCAGATTTTATAAATCGCAATGCCCAGATATTCATATTCACGGTATATTTTAATAAAAATTCATTATACAACTTCTAATATTTTATATGGCAATCGTTTTATTTGTTTTTTCCTATGAAATGCATTAAATGTTACTCTGATACTTAATTTGAATTACAGAATCAATGAGCTTTGGAATGTAAAGAGACTATTGAAGGAAACGCTGCTCATAATGTAAAAGTCAACATCAGACCTTTTTCTTTAACCTCTTTGGTTTTGTTTAATTTTCTGTGGTGTTTGTCCTCAAAATACAAAGACTTGAAACTTGTATCTCCTTAAACTTTAACTTTTTCCTTACACATAGCATAAGAAAGATTATACCAACACCCTTATTATGAAAAGAATATAGAACAGGCACCCCCTACATTAGATCACTTATATCCTAGGTATCTGGTCGCATTCACATGATTTTGAATTTCATAATAAATACTGAAAACGTTTCCTTACCAGGGCTAAGGCAAAACTGATAGGAAGTGGCATGTGTATAATACCCAACATTCTTAAAGATGTTTGTTATGGTTTACATTTAGAATGCAAGCCTTACATGTTCAGAGACCGGCTTTTGGAATGTGATTTCAGCATAGGAACACTACACTCACCAGTGTATTAATCATTAATAGCTAAACTTGCTGTTAGGAGGTTGTTAAGGCAGATACATTGTATCCATTTGAGAAGTTTAGAAGTTTAAGTGATTCAGTAGGGGGTCAGGGTCCTCACTTTGTAAACATCATAAAGCTGTTCAAGAGGAAGGCAGAGAGATGCTGTAGGTGCTGCACCCACCCTAGAAGGTGGTAGCCTGCTTATAATGTGAGGGAGAAAAGGAGGCTTGCTGTCTCCTCGTATTGCTCTTGCTGCTTTTGCTGTCTTCTGTGACACTGAAATGTCACCCTTGTGCCATGCCGCACTGCCTTGGAGCCAGCTGAATATGGACTGAAATCTCCACAAACTGTGAGCTAAATAAATCTTTCTTTCCTTAATTTCTGGCACGTTGTATCTCCAAACAGACATGGAGTTTAGTTGGGAGGAGCAGGTCAGAGGCGTGCGGCTTGGAAGCATATATTCAGGTCACTGGGCTCTACCTCTTCTGTCTCTCTCTCTGTGCTTCCTGGTTGGCATGGCATGATTGGTGTCCTTCCCCTAGCTCTTCCAGCCACTTCCTGCCCTGGTATCAGCCAACTATAAATTGAAAATCCTCCAAATGTCATGAGCTAAAATCAATGTCTCCCCTTCCTTAAAACTATGAGTGTCAGGTCCTTTGTTCCAGTACAGAGAAATTGTCTAAGACAATATTTAATAAAGAGTATTTTTCTTCCTGTACCATTTTCCACCTTGACCTATAAAACTCTGTCTTTATATGAAACTGTGTCTTCCCACCTAAAACTCTGTCTTTTTAATAACTGTGAGTCAACAACGAATTTTAAATTACCCAGAATTAGGAAGTTATAAATGGCTGACTGCTGAATAATAAATTTACCGTTCTTGCCAAGATACAACTTGTTATGCTTTTTAAAAATTATATATGTTCTTGGATATACTATATTGATTTAGTGTATAACTCAAATTAATGCAACATCTGTATGTGTTTCCAGTCATTACCCTTCAGTAATTTGTATGCTACTCCTAGGACCAAATGCATTTACATTATTTTATGACTATGGATCAAAGAAATTGAAAAAGATGGATGGAATTTTTGTTTCTCTTTTTTTGATTCAGTCTTTACTGTCTATTTGATAAGATATGGAATACCAAAAGTCACAATCTATGCATAATTTGGGGGTCTACTATTTTAAAAAACATTGAAATTAAAAAATAGTATTCTTTCTTTACATGTTAAAGTGTTAGTATTGTCACAGTTTCAAATGTCATTCTATTAAAAGTTAGGTCTATTTTATATGAAATAGCAAGAGAAAGCTATTTTCATAATGTATAATAAAAAGAAAATCAATTTCACTATATAGAAATTTTATTTTTAGACAACTGTTCAAAATACATGCATTTTACAAAGTTAAGTATGTCTCTATATTGGAGTTGATAAGAATTCATCCAAATAGAAAAATGATATATGCATTTTTTGGTTCTGTCACTTTATTATTTTTCAAACTATTCTGAGGAAACAAATGATGTTCTTACTCAAGTTTATAGATCAGACATTGGATTATATTTGTACAAATAGGTAAATAAAGATGATTAGTTTATAGATACTGAAAATTAGAAAATTACCATTCACTCTGAGTTATGCAATTAATGAAAGTTTTAACTAATACACATTATATCCCCTATTCACAGTATTGAAAGTTAAAACAATAAATCCACTAAATATCAAATGCCTCTTCTTCCATCCTGTTGCCTACCTCACTGTGACTTTAATTGTCTAATACATTTTGAGACAGAAATGTATAAGTAAATGAGACAGAAGGAGAATAGGATAGAATGAGCATAAAAAGATTGGCTCTATACCTTAAGGCATCAGCCAATAAAACTCCTCAGTATCAAAGTACAAAATTACAAATTTAAGTATAAAGGAATGTAGAAAAGATCAGCTGAGAGAGATGGACTCCTAAGTTTAAGGGTTGGAAAATTTAACCAAGTCTTTCTAAATTTAAATTTAACAGGTTTTCTAAGGGACATTAGAGTGCTGGGGAAAAGGAAAATCCTATGTAATTCATCCTGAAGTCTTTGATGCTATTTTTTTGGGAACTGTTATAATTTAATACACAGCTTCTGCTGTCTTTGTCAATCATTGGTATTACAAATTTTTAGACATTTTTACTTAAGATTAGTTACAACTTTCTACTGTATTAGTCAGCTTTATATCACTACAACAGATACCTAAGATAATCAACTCCTAAGGAGAAAAAGGTTTATTTTGGCTCATAGTTTTAGAGGTTTCGGTCATGATCAGTTGGCCACATTTTTTTGGACATGCAGCAACACATTACTGTTGGGGTGTGTGGCAAAGCAAAGCCACATCCCTTGTGTCTAGGAAGCAGAATATAGAAGAGGCCAGGAACACAGGGCCCTTCGGGGCATTTGTCTCATGATCTCGACTGGCTGTTAGGTCCTCCTCTTAAAAATTCCATCTGCCTTGGATCCTCTCCACCAAAAAAGAAGTTGACATGAAAAGAACCAGTCAAACATGCAGTATGGGGCTACTATTGAGGCAGGTAAGATTCTGTGCTCTTGTGCACCCAAATTCCCACTGCTTCGACTCGCTAGAACTGCAGTTGCTCTGAAGTGCAGTCGCACTGAAATCGGAGGTTGGTGAGTCCAACAGAGAACAGAGACAGCAAACGATTTGCATTGACCTGTGGTGAGTGCCGGTGACTCCTTTCTACAGGAAAGGGACACCAACAGAATGACATTTTGGAATTGGGCAGGACTGGCAAGAACAAGGAACAGCAGTGACCTCAGTCAGTTTTTCCCTTCCCAGACGGTTTTGGTGGGGTATGATTGGCCTAGGTCACTCCCCTGGCTGAGACCCAGTAAGTTGTCCCAAACCAATTCCCTACATGCAGTGAACACTAACGCAGTAAGGCCTCAGCAGGTTGACTGAACCCCCAGGGGAGGAGCCAGTATACGCTGCCCCTGTTTGCACCTCAATAACACACTGAAGTGGGCAAAAATACCTAGCCAGCATGCTTCAGAAGAACCATAACCAACAAAGAAAGGGACTGAGACCTCCTCTATACACCTGTATGGAAGAAACCAAAAAATCATGACAAGAGGAAGCAACAAAAAACGTCCCCAGCCCACAACACTGAGGACATTGATCCAGGAGAGGCAAATACAAAAGAGATTGAGGACAGCAAACATGCAATAGCAGAAACAACATCAGTGAACATAAAGAGATATCTTCGGGACCTCATAGTTCAAAAGTGAAATATTTAACCAAGTAAAGCAAGATATAAGTAGATTAATAAAAGAAATGCTAAGCACCTCAAAAGAAGACACAGACAGAAGAATGGAGGAACACAAAAAAAGGAGAGAAACATTTGATGAAAAATATAAAGAAAACATAGAATACATGAAGCAGGGTCGAAGAGATTACCAGGAAATAAAACCTCCATTGAAAGCTGCAAAACTGCTTGAAAAAAAAAAATAAGGATAGATTATCCAAACTGGAATACGGGTTTGCAATGTATGATCATGAAAGGAAAAATTTCTTAAAAATAACAAGGAATCAGGCAGTAACAATACAAAAACTAGAAGACAACAAAAGGATCTATAACGTAAGAATAAAGAATGTGAATGAAGAAGCAGGGGTACAAAGAAAGGAACTATAAAGGCTATTCACATAAATAAGGAAAAATTTCCAAGCATAGGAAAAGGAAATGATATTCAGATGTATGAGGCATACAGAACTCCAGCCACCTACAACCAAAATAGAGCCATGCTCAGACATATAATAATCAAGATATCAGAAATAAAATAGAAGAACAGAATATTAAAAGCCATCAGAAAAAAGAAACAGATCACCTATAAAGGAAAACCCATCAAAATCATGGCAGATTTCCCGACACAGACCATCAAATCAAGAAGTAGTCCAAGCCCTGAAAGAAAATATCCTGCAGCCCAAATTGATGTATCCTAAAAAACTGTCTCTAGAAATTAAGGAGAAGCAAGATGCTTCCAAGACAAAATGGAACTGGAGGAACTCATGACCACCAATCGAACTCTAGAGAGAATACTGAAAGACATTCTAGAGAGAGATAATAGTACTAGGATTCCAGGAACAGTGGCAGAGAGGCCTCAATAAATGGAGCAGAAAGTGGAATGAAGAAGAAAAGCAGACAACTTATGGCAGAAAAAGAGCACAACAGAAATGAGGCAGAGAAGGTTGGCTATAATCTCTAATATAGATGGCCTTGATACACTAAAAAAATAGAGAAATTGAGGCAGAATAAATCAGAAGATAGGGTCCACCAAGATGCTCTTTATAGGAAATATAATTGACCTGAAAAAGAGTTTATAGACTGAAAATCAAATGTGAGAAAACAATGCTCTATGTGACAGGGAACCAGAAAGTAATAGGGGCAACTCGACCCGTATTTGTAGATAGGTTGGAAAGATAGGCTTTAATAGGTAAAGGAATACAACTAGAGATCAAGTTCAGGAGTGAGAAGGTTTGGAATCACTTAGGTAAATAGTAAATTGCCCCTCCCAATCTATAAACTGATGGTATTGGTGAGACCCAAAAATGAAAGTGCACCCTGGGGGAGTGAAAGGGGAGGAATAGTCTTTAAAAAGATGGCAGAGGATATTGTTAATAGTGTATGAGGATTTAAAACCCACATTACTCACACTTCTCTGCTTAGATAGATTTTATTCTGTCCCGGTTTGTCTATATGCACTAGATCTGAGGGCGCAGACAGCTATCCCCAAAGCAAAAGGATATAGTATAGCAATCATCTTTAATTTCCTATTAACTTAATCTGGAGCCCTATATAACTAACACTGTTTTATCATGACTGATCTTACTTAAATTTAGTTTAATTGCTGTTTGGTATCCACAGGTTTTATTCAAAACCTGTTTTGATTGATAGTATGAAGTCTGAGAGTATAGGCAACTACACTGAAGATGACAAGATACACTACAATACCCATTCTTGCTTGATTATTACCCATTTATGAAGTTTAACACTATGTACAAGTTTTGTTTTTATTAATATTGTTATGTACTGCTAAATTCAATTATACTATGTCCAATGATATACACAATTTTATTGAAGATAACAAGAGACAACACAGTGAGCACTGCAGAACTCCTTATACAGTGGTTTTATATGTCTTTTCATTTCATGTGTTTATAGGAACATGTTTTGTGTTGTCTTGCTTTGTTTTGTTTCTCTCTCTAATATAGAAAGGATAGAAGTACATGTTAAGACTCATGCATGTGTAGAACCTATAAACAGTTTAGGAAAACTGATCTTATATGATGAAATGAACAAATATTTTGAAGAAAAAGAGACACTACAATATCCATTGCTGATATCATAGTATCATGATGTGAAATCCAGCAATACTATTATTCTTTGTTCAGAGTGATTTTAGCCTGCTTTGGTTTGTTTAATCTTAACATAAAGATATAGATAACCGCATATATGTTTAAGTGTATAGCATTGATAACTATATTACTAAGTTTTTGTTGGATAGTTGAACAGAACTGTTTATGGTCTCACTGTTTGAATCCTTACCTTATGTTTTACTTTTGTATCTTGAACAAATATTTGCAAGAGGACAATCTGTAATCATCAACTAGTGATTTCTTACTGTTTATTTTTTCTTTGAAAGTTTGTATTATTTCTACCCATTTTCTGTTTTGTTTAGTCTTTTAAATGAAATTAAAAAGAAAAAAAAAAAAAAAAAGAAAAACCCCATCTTCCGATAGTGCTCATTTGAGGACCAGCCCTTTAGCACATGATTTTTTAAGGGGAACATTCTACACATAAACTATGGCATCATTTACAATCAAAATTTAGCATAAATTCTTAAGTCAGATTGCCAGTCCCTAAATATTCAGTAAACCACACAAAGAACTGGAAGAATAGCTCACTGTTATCTGGAATGCCAGGGTATTTCATGCAATGATAAGACTTGGTTTACTAGTCACTTACCCTTTGCTCTGTTACAGGAACATGTTTTGGTATCCACAGATACCAACACTCACAACTTAAAGAAAAAGAGATTTATTGTGGCTCGTGGGTTCATTGAGTTCAGTTCATAACTAGCTGTCTGCATGGCAGACTTGTCACTGAAAAATGACATTGACGAAGAAAGTCCTTCACCTCATGGTGAAGCATAAAGATACAGCAAGATCCTCGATTAGACAAAACAATCTTTTCAAATCATGGCCCTAGCATCCCATCCCTCCTGGCAAGTCCTCACCTCTAAATGTGAGAATTTTGGAGAATATTTTAGAGCTAAACTTTAGCACTTACTTTTCAGTGCAAAGGTCTATTAGTTGTGAATCTACATAAAATACTAACTCCAGGGTTTAGATTGGCCTATCTTGGACAAGTACTTATTACCAGGGACAGCCAATTAGTATAAAGGGTTAAAATTTAAGACCAAAAGTTATAAAATTGTTCTCAAGTCATTTAGTTCAGCGAGGAGTCTACATGTAAAGGACAATTTCAAAGTGAGTATTTTTACTCACTCACAGTGGTTACCTTGATAGCAAAATTACCTGTGTTGTTTATTTCATATATATATTTTTTTTTACTTTTTTGTGTAGTGAAGAAAAGCAAAACATAAGTAAGGGTAGAAGTAATACAGAATTTCAACAGAAAACAGTAAGAAATCATTAGTAGATAAATTACGTATTGCTACCTTAGAAGTAGTTGTTCAAGTTATAAAAACAAAGCATAAAAAATGATCAGACAATCAAATAATGACAGTTAAATCTATTCCTGATGAACTAACAAAAACTTAGTACTATGGTTATCTATCTTGCACACTTAAATATAGATACAGTTATATGTGTATACCTACAAGTTGTTCTTTCTTTTCAAGCACTTTTTTTTCTTTCATTATTACAATATTTGTTATACATTTTGGATCTTATTACTCTTTCAATTCTTTATTATTATTATTATAATTTCTTTTTTACACTAGAGACACAATGTGATACTTACAAATATGATTCTTATTTATTTCACTTATAAGGATCATCTCAAGTTGCCTCCATTTCCCTATAAAAACCTCAAGATCATCCTTTTTTTTATAACTGAGTAATAGTCCATTGTATAAAAATACCAAACATCTTTTTAATCCATTCTGTGATTGATGAGCATTTTGATTTAGCTATTACAAATTATGCTGTTATAAACATGAGTGCACACATATCACTATGACATGACCTTCTCAGTTTTTCTGGGAAAATACCCAGGAAGTGAATGTCATTGAGACCTTTGAATTTGCCCTATTTCCTCCTTGGAGTACCAATCAGATATATAAAAGCATGATGGAATCTTTCTTCACTTGGCTCAGCCCCAAGTGTGTAGTTTCTCCTAATGGATTGATGCAAAGTTGCCTGGCTCCAATCCCTTGCAGTCAAACTAGATACAATTATACTAATACACTTACTTCTTAGTACTCAGAGTACTTCAAAATAATTTTGCTCTTCAGTTATAAACATGTTCTTGATTTTAACACCCATTAAATTGTAAAATTATTTTTGTGTGAGAAAATTTCTTCTTATCCTTATTTACTACAGAAATGACAGCACTGAAAATAGTATATGGTACATAAAAGGATTTAAATACACATTTCAAATGACTAAACATACCAAAGTTTTCCAAAATGGTTTATATGGATACTATTCCTGTAAGAAATAAAGTGTAACTCATAATTTGACCACAATTCATCTTAACACATTAATAGTCAATAATAGTAAATAACCACAGAAGCAAACCCAAACTAAATTCTGTTCAACATCAGACTGCCCCTTTCTTAAAATTTAGAAGATATTGATTAATATATAAAGATAGGGTAACTGTTTCACTCACCAAGAATATCATGCAGCAAAATTACTAACTGAATTTATTCCTTCTCATGTTCTGACTGAAATAGTATATTCTGGGCTGCATGTTTGATCTCAAGGATAGAATTTAGTAGAATTATTGATGTAGCAAGATCCATTTCATATGAAATTCATCAAGACAAACTTTCCATAAATATCATGTCACCAAATTCTTGCACATGCTTAATAACTACACAGATACCACTTACAGATTCTCAAAGCTTTACAGATTATAGGCTATTAACTTACTTTTAATATTGCACATTTATTTGAAAAGAAATAATGAATTCATGAAGAGTTCAAACAACATAATTGAATAGGTAAAATCATTTTGTGACAGTTCCAGTAATATAATCTAAAGAATGAGCTATTCACAGTAGAAACTGGCAGAGGGGACATATCACTTGTAAATCAAGAGAAAACAATGAAATTTTACTTTGGGTAGAATGCCGTAGTCCAAGTATCACAGAGTAGTACTTTTTAATCTGTCTGCCTGTCTGTCTGTCTCTCTGTCTGTCTGTCTAATCTATTCCAGTACTCAGAATTAAATCCAGGTCCTTGTGCATGCCAGGCAAGTTCTCCATCATTCTCTCCTTAATTTTGACCCTCATCCATCTCCAGACTAATAGTACTTGAATTTTTATCTTAATAATTCCATAACAAGGGCTGAGCAAGAATGCAACACACCCTGCTTCCTGGTACGCAGCAGCAGCAGCCACGCAGGAGCAGTGGGCTTGCCAGGGAGAGAGCAAGTCAGTGTCTCCCATGAGCTTACTGTCCCATCGGCTGAGAATCGAACAAATATCACATCATCTCTCCACTCCCTCCCTCAATTAACAACTGGATGGTTTGAGGTCAGCTGGAGTTGATAGCAACTATGGTACATAAAACAGCTAAATGCTGTATGGTTTGGTTGATTATGCTGATCTGGAGCCAGAGGTCTGAGCATCTCTTGGGAGGATGACTGTATGCAATATAGCAAACATAGGGGATTTCCTCCTATTTTCTCTTTGAAGGCAAATATTGTTATCACTGTTTTCCTTTGCTCTGATTAATTGTTTTGCTCTGTTAAATATTCTGTTTTGATAGGTTTTATAGCATTTTGTTTTTGGTTTGATTTTGCTAGACCTGATTGAATGGACAACGATTGTGAAAATAGCAAGATATGCTATGGTAGCTATTACTGTTGTCTCAGTATCCTGCTCTGAAGTTCTGTTCCAGTTCCACTGCATTGTCTTGATTGGCTTTTTCAGTCTTGTTTTGTTGTATTTTACTACATTCACAATAACAAATAATAACTCCATAACACAAGCATGATTACTATCTTATATTTCTAAATAAAGATCCTGAAACCTAAATATATTAGAGCATATTGGTGTGTGTGTGTGTGTGTGTGTGTGTGTGTGTGTGTGTGTCTCCTTAACTCAATCACCTATCATTTAAGATAAGTATTCTACCAGTCAAAATAAATATTATTTCTCACTAAGCAAATCAAAATCTACCTTCTCTCATTTAAGTACAGTGTACAGAGATAAAAGAAATCTGCCTATAGAGATTGAAGTAGCAATTGATAGGGTTTTAAAAACTTATGAAAAAAGACATTTTGAAAGAATACGAAGACAAGGAATGAGACAAAAAAACAACTAGAAATAAAAAACAATATTCCTCTTTGAATCAATTAAATTAAAACTCGATATTTACTCAAAAATATTTTGTTGTAGACATAAAATGTTTGAATGGTAACCTCAACAAATGATTTTATGAAGCTGAAAACACATCACTGAAGAAACAATTTCTGTTTAAAGCACAAATTACCAAATGCAGAAATGAATGGTTATGGATTATAAAGACAAAATGAAGAGTGATTGTCCTCTAGAGTACTTTAGGCTAAGTACTCTAATTTTTTAGATATCTCTTCAGCAGAATTCTAAAATTGCTTTTGGTTGAAAATGTTTCATAAACATCCCCACTCTTGCAGAGAAAATCTTTAAGGGTAAGATTTTATATGTGACATTTCATGGTAGCTTTTAGTTTGACAAAATGACTTAGAAGAGTAAATTAAAAACAAAGATAAGCTTGTAGCATTCAAAAATTAACTTAAATTATCAGAATATCATCACAAAAATATAATAATCATTAGTATCATTTGTATTGTTTTTGTCTTTTGCCTGGAAAGTGTTTAGAAAATTATTACATTCTTCCTTAGTAACAGGAATCAAGTACTGAGAATGACAGAAATGTGATTTTAAACATCTTCGATAAAATGCAAAAGTAGCAACTTTTGTTCTGCATATTAAGTGATTAATGATCCTTGGATTAGCTTTGACTTATTTGCTGTTGAGCTTTTACTTATGATAGTTTGTCAGCACCAAAGTTTCCCACAATGTTTATACAGGGATTAAATTATTCTGGGAGTTTATAGAGTGCTTATATTACATTGTAGACAGTGTGGAAAATTAAAAATATCTAAATAATATACATGCCTGTAAAGTCACAAAAATTGACAAAAAGCTACATATTGAATACATTAAACTAATTTCCATCCATTCTGGTTTAGTGAAGGTACAGAAATAAAATTATTCATGAAATATATCATGAGCCATTTAGTGGGATGTCAGTACAGAAGAAAAATTATGAATTCTTCATAGAAAAACATCACCAGCTTAAAACATGGGTGCTGTTAACAACAAAGGAACTTGCCCTTCGCATAAGCAGGTGTTTCTGATCCACCTGAATTATGTATGGGCCCTTGATTCAGCTGTTGCCTCTAGATAAAAGAGACAAGAAGTGTCGGTTGTTTATGTCTTTCATTTAACATGTACATTTTGAATCAAGAAGAATGTATACACCAAGAAAACCGCAACATATATAAAAAGGAACCAAAAAAAAAAAAAAAAACCCTTTTAAATGTTCCTACTATCAATAGCAGGGAAAATCCCTATAACATTTATGATTTAATTTCTAGGTATTATTTTGTGTTATGAATATTCAAAAATCAACTTACAGATACATATACTTTATATATATATATATTTATATATGTATATATAACAAAAATGTATTGTTCACGAGTTATATGTATGTATATTTATATAGACATACGTATTCTACATAGAGTATAATATACAAAAATTTATTTTCATTTTCCAAAGAACATTCTTATTTTCATAAAATGTTTTTTAACCTAATTTTCATGATTTCATGATTTTCATGATTTTTCCAGTATAACAAAAATACACTTCCCATTTCACTATTAAACATGTTTTTATAGCTTATTATTATAAATAAAAATATAAATATGGTTAGTAAAAAAATTACAGTATTGCATTTGCATGCAAATAATTTCAAATTTTGAGATCTAACATTCTATTCTTATTCTAACTGTATAGTTCCTGTCTATATTTGGTCAAGTTTTGGAAATTGCTACAATTTAGATTTTTTAATGTGAAGCACTGTGTATGAAAGATTATATTATGACATTACAGAAATAAACACTGAAGCTTCAGTATTTGAAATGTTTACTTTGTTCCTTGCAAGATTTAATTCTGCTGTCCTTGGGACTCCATTGCTGAGTGGCTGTCCTGTAAGTGATCACTCAGGGATCACGCTTCTTCTTTTTTTGACTAAGAAGCCATGATGTTCTTTGCCTTCATCCTCCATGAGCACTAGAGAGAGTGCACAGAAGACTGCGGAGATATTAATTGTCAAGTCAATAAATGATGTATAATCCCCTTTCTACTTTTCATTGGCCAAAACTGACATTGTTTTCAAATCATTCCAAGGGGGCACTCATAAATGTGAGGTTTCCTTTGTGTCCAGAAGGAAGATGGAGATGACACTTTCATAGATAGTTACAAGATTTTTGAGAAAAATCACTCAAAACCCTGAGTCACTGCAAAGTAAATGGAATTATCAAAGTGAGGTCAGGAGATTAACTTTTAATGTCCCACAAGGTAGTTTGGTTGGTGATGTACAGTAGACAGTATAAAGTCAAAAAGGACTGAATCTAGGTTATTTCTTGGTGGTCAACCTTAAATTGGATGCAAAAACTCTTAATACTGGAGCATAAGGTCAAATTTGTATTTGGAAATTAGTGACAAATTTGAAATACTTTAGGATTTTAAATTTTTTATCACTGCATCTTTAAAGAACATTGCTTTCTCAGTGGTGAGCATGTTAGGATTATACTATTTTGCATTTTATTGCCTTTATTTGATAAATGATATTTAGTACTTGGAAATTGTTCTATAAAATGGATATTTACTTTATTAATTAGAAGTGAAAAGGTGAATACTTTTCTACAAAATATATTTTTTCTTAATTAAAATAAGTTCCAAGGAATAAATAAAAATGAGAAATCTTTGTAGGGCTTATGCAGTTATTCATTTATTAGTCTAGAAAACATGCTACTTTTAAAAATATTCTGATGTTAAAGAAATCATATATTGAACTAGTAAAACTTCCTTGTTTCCAGTGCAATAAGTAAACATATACTTTAAATTTTGATAACAGATTTTGTAATGAGTTTAAATTTGGATTACTATGCTAGTCAGTGAATATTCAAATTAGTATGTCACTTTTCATACCTAGTTAGACATGTAGAACGTCAATTCTGGAATTAAATAAATCTGATGCTTAATGTCAACACCCTTGGCCTGAAGCTGTTGATCCTGAGTAAGTTATTTAATCTTTCAGGAATTCTGTTCTGTCATGTCATATGACTTATTTTATATAACATACCCAAAATATAATTTATAGCATAAAATAAGATAGCTAGAAAATGTATAAAAAAGTTCATCATCTCTGGCAACTAGAGAAATACAAATTTAAACAACACTAAGATTCTATTTTACATTAGAAAGAATGGCAGCTGTAAATAGGTCAAAGAATAACAAATGTAGGTATGGCTGTGGAGCCAGTAGACACTTCTTACAATGTTTGTGTAAGTGCAAACCAATATGGAAGTCACTGTGGAGATATATCAACAAACTAATAAAATTAGAAATTCTATATGACCCAGATATTTCACTTCTAGGTAACTGAACTAAAGACCATACTACAGCAATACATCTATATCAATTTTTATAACAGCAAAATTCGTAAGAGCTAAATGTCAAAGCAAGTAGTACAACTACCAAGAGAATAATTAGATAAAGAAAATGTGTTATTTATACATCACAGAAAACTACTCAGCTGAAAGGAAGGATAAATTTGTAGGAAAATTAATGGATATAGAAAATATAATATGGAGGGAAATTAACCAGTCACACACTCTTAAATGCTACATGATGTGTCTCATCTGAGTAAGATAGAATACGAACAAATAGAAGGATAAAAGGGATGGAGAAACAATGGGGTAGTTCTCTTGTTAATGGGCATGGGTCAAGGAGACAGGGTGCCTGGGAAAGGGGGCAAGAGAAGTAATAGAATTAATATCTGTCATGCACAGGGACATAATAACCTCAATGAGTGTACACATTATATATCATAAAAATTAACTAAGTCTAATAATAATAACAATGAAATTGAGAAAAAAGGATTAGATGTATAGAAGATTGGATAGAAAGGAGACTAAAAATCCCACAAGCTGTATCATGCCCTGCCCAAGAGGAATATAAGCATCATGTACTGCAGACACTGACAATAAAAGAAAACAGAAAGAGAGATGCTAGGAAACAGGGAAGAAGGCTGCAGAGCTGGGAATGAGATCTGAAAACTGGGACAATGAGAAGGAAGGGAGAGAAAGGCAAAGTAAAAAGGGATCCGATGTGATGAATGTGTACAAATTCACCACAGTGAATGTTTATATTATGAACCACAAACATACTAATAAGAAAAATTGAAAATAATTTAAATTTAATTCTTTTTCTGATCAAATTAAATACTGTACATGATGTCTTCAACAACTGTAATAGTGAAATAGAAGTGCTTTGATTGAATTCTATTTTGTATCAGATAATTACTGGAGTGTCATTATTATTATCAAGAACCTAGGTGTTGACATAGGTCAGGCACAAAGTAAAAGAGTATCATGTAGTGTAAGTTCAGGTGTTCCTGCTTCATAAGGCAAGTGGGCTGTTCACAAAAGTGGATATATTTGGGTTTGGCATTATGAGGATGAAAAATATAGCATAAGCAGAAGCTAAGAGATATGCTGGGACATCAAGATACTGAAAACTTTCAGAGAGAACAATATATGGACAAAGTCATATGATACATGAAAAGTGATAATTTTGAAGGTATTGAACATTAATTATATCCTTGGAAGGGAAGGCAGAAAATTTAGGTGTGTTAGTGGAACCCAGGATCCTCTATAAGATATATTTATGTATGTTTTGGCCAGTATGTTTGTTTTCTCCAAGAATAGAGATTTGGTATGCCTTCTTTACAGACAAGTTTATGTCTATGTGAATTGAAAATAATTCCCAAAGGGTAATATAAAATGATGCAAAAGACAGATGTCCTATATATCACTGTAAGTTAGAGGTCCTTTTAGATACAGTGTGATTCCGGGATATTGGACTTGAAACAAAAGAAATCTAATGTAACCATGCCAAGTTATGTAATACTTGTAATACTGAAATGTTTTCATGAATTGAATAGACTAATTAAACTACTATAATACTGTTTTGGATTTAAGCTGCTAAAAATACTTGTATTCTCTTTTCTCATCATCAATGTGAATCATAACATCAAATCTCCAGAGCTATTGCCTGGAGTAGCAAAATATTCAGCATAATGTGTCATATACATTAGACCTTTAATAAAATTTAAATGCTTGGAGAACATATTGAGGTCCTGATGGGCTAGTTCTATTTTATCTGTCTCTAAATGGTTCAAGGGAGCTAAAAGGAAATCAAATGTTGAAACTTATATGAGATAAGCAGGGAAAGGAAGTCAATCAGTCAATATTCAGCTGCACCTTGTCATATCCCTAACCTTCTGTTATGGTTTATGTTTAGATGCCCCACCCACCCCAGCCAAGCCTCATGTAATCATGGACTCAGTGAAATCCAGCATTTGTGATTGGTTCATCGTCTAGTGTTGGATTGGCGGTATGAGTGCTACCCTCACCCAACATATAGTGTAAAGATGGGAAAGAAGCGTGTCTTCTCTCTCTTACCCTGACTGAGCTTTGCTGCAAGAATGACCGTGAATGACTTGCCTGCTACACCACCTTGCTGCTTGGAGCCAACTGAGTGTGGACTTAAATATCCAACCTGAAAGAAATAAAGCTTTCCTTTCCTAACTTTTGTCCTCAGGTCTCAACAAGAGAAAAAAGTAAGTAAGACATCTTCTTTTCTCATGAGATTTCTATGTGAAATTAAAAAAAAAAAAACCAATATTAAACTTGAGAACCAGAAAATGTTAGACTAATTCCAGAGGTTCTTAACATTATAACATTGCTTAAGGTCTTTGTAATTTCTGACACCCAAGACAATTTGCACACTTGGCACACACAACAGTTCTGAACATAAGAACAGATAATATCCATTCATTGTTCTAGGCTTAGGTTCACTAATTTTCTAGACTCAGTTCGACTAGATGTTTAACACAAGATAGCATATCACAGCCTGAATCCTGACAACCAGACAGGGTCAGGACAGAAGGAAAACTGTCATTTACCTTTGGAAATCAGCTTTCAATAATATACATCTTGACCTAATACGATTGCTTTCAAACCAAATATCGTTTTTCTAAATGACATAATGAGCAATCTTTACCAATTTGAGTGTCCTCAAATTTTGTACTTTTTTTTTTTTTCTTAAAAGGAAGGCTAGGGTTACCTGACTACATTTGACCTCTGTGGTCAAGTAAAGAATTTCAAGCAGATTTCCAAGCTAATGGTCAGCCCATGAAGTGACTTACTGGTAAAACTCGTGACATAAATCTGCCGGGTATCAATGGAAGTAATCTTGTGCCACAGAGACAGCAGATGCCACCTAATCAATTATGATGACTTTGCTACAACATTTGTGCAAAGAAGTTTACTTTTGGGTCATTATTACCTTTTCCTCTGTGGACTTCTACAAGCACATGAAATGTACAAGTTAGCTAAAAACCTGGTGAAAATATTGTAAAAAAAAAGGAAAGAACTGTCTGAAAATTGTTTTAAGATACACGTTTTACTTATTAGTGAAATAAATAGACACACATGTTTAAACATCCTAGTGTTTCATTAGTGTGACAAGCTGAGAAAAAAAACATGTATATGTGTATGTATGTATATATAAAAATAGTTAAGATGGTTATACAACTGGTTTCTCTGAGTTCACTGAAAAGAAAGATTTGTGCTGATATTGTTCAGATAAGTGAAGACAAGTCTTGTGCTCTGAGTAAATGATTTGGGGATGACAATGTACAATGTATATATATCTTTACCCCATGACTGATGTACTTTAAGATTGTTTTTTTTTCCTTCCTTTGTATTTTTCTTCTTTCTATCTACGAATAAAATGGTTTTGAAAAAAAAAATATATATACACTTGTTTTATATCAAGCATAAATTTTGACTAGGAACTTAAAAATACACATTTATGTTGCTTTTGACTAATCTATGATTACAGTCCTAGTAAATAATACTGGTTTATTGATTGAGAATTACAGTACAAATATTTGGTAATGAGATCAACTACTAGGTCAATACCACAAATTCATCTGTATAATACAAAGTTTAAATAGAACACTAGCCACAACTTCTACTTCTGTATTTGCCATCTATGGGCACAATAATGCTATGTAAGAAAAATCTCCACATCATATGACAATATATATTGATTAAATTTTGCTTACAACTTAATCAGCTTCTTGAGAGTTCTGATTATCCAGATTGGGCTTGGCTGACCTTGACTGGACTTCTTCATGAATTTATGATCTTGAATCTATTGTCAAAGTAGTTGACCAATTTTGATTATCATAATAGATTTATTTTCTTTCCATCCAGGAGGCCAGGAAGATCTTGCTGACAAGGGCTGGAATGGAGAGAAAAAGAGAGAGCAGGAGAAAGGGAAGGAGGGGAAGAGAAGAAGGAGGTAAAGGGGAGAGTGATAGTTGCATATGTTCTCTTAAGAAACAGGAATTGGAAACTTTCATATATTTTGATGTTCAAAGAATTCACAGAATCAATTAAGATTCAAGAAGTGGGAAAATATGGTCTATCTCTTGATGGAAGGAAGTATATATATATGGAAAAGGGGATGAGTAAGTATGAAAATCGGAGGAGTTGAGAATTATACCAATTGTTGCCAAATCAAAACAAAACAATAAAAACCTACACTCTTCTTATTGAAGGATTTGTATTACAAGAAACATATCAAATTAATTTCTTTACTTTCAATAAATACATTTTAGTACATCACAAGATTCTCAAATTATATACAGTGTTAGACAAAGCATGGACAGTTACAGCTATAGAATTCATAATCTACGATGGAAACACAATATATATAATACCAATAACATGAAGAAAATAGACCGGTCAGAGAGATACAATGCTAATAAAGTAGACAAAAAACATTTAAGACAATAACAGTAATTATTAACATAGTTGACACTAGTGTTGCAATTATTAGATCTAAAATGTCTTTCAAATGTCTCATGTGTTTGGAATATGACTGAACCATGGCAGCACTACACTCATCAGTGGGTTTATCTACTGATGTGTTCATTTCCTAAACATTTAGTAAGAACATAGGAGCCTGATTGGAAGTGGGTCATTGGAGGTGTGGCCTTGACATGTGTATTCTTGTCCCAAGCTCCTCCTAGTATCTCTCTTCTTCTGCTTCCTGTCCATAATTTCAAGAGCAGCTCCACTATACACTGCTATTCTGCTGTCTGGTTTCTTCCTTAGAGCTGATTTACCATAGACTGAGCCCACTGAAACTGTAAACTAAAACAAACCTGCCCTTATTTTAAATTGAAGGTGCCAGATACTTTGTTCCCATTATGTCAAAACGATTAGTACATATGAAATATTGGCTTCACTAAAAATGGAGTCAAAACATCTCAAATACATGCTAGGTTAAATATACTTTAATGTCACAAAAAAGGAAAACAAAAATATTATGTTTTCACACAATGATAGGAACTAAAATGCATCCATTTCTCACTTCCTAATTTCATATAAGTCACACATGAAAAAATTGCCTATAGTTATAAATCCAGCTAAGGATACTGGTTGCAGATGCAAGCTAGCTGTTCTCTATTAAATATTGGTCTTAAAAAGATAGAAGGATAACAGACAAAAAGAATTATGTTGACATACATGAAAGCCTTTGGAAGACCTCTCATACTTCCTCTTAAATGACAGTGGTGATGAAATATATCTGTCATTTCAAAGAACTTCCAATGACATGTGGATGATTTAGAAGGCCTTAGAACTCTTTGCAACCAATATTTTTGGAGGGTTTAAAAAAGATATATGCCATCTACAGAGCACAGAAGCGTTTCATAGTTGGCCTGGTTCACACACACAGTGAAAATTGGTAGGCAAAAAGAACATCATTACTCTTTGGTGTCTAGAAGACTGTGATTTTCATCCAAATGATTGTTAAACAGCTCTATTCAAATCCAGAACTTGTTTGGAACTCCCTGCTTATAAATAACCCTGTACTACATTTTATCCTAGATCCTAAAAGTGTTCTATGAATTCTGAGAAAATTATTGGGAAAAAAGCTGCAAGCATAGGAAAATTAAAACATGGAAGAGATGATGGTGCAATATAAATAAATATGAAATTCACAGATTTCCAATATATAAATTCTACCAGTTGCGTGGAACACCCAAAACAATGGTTCACTTTTTGAATAAGAAAATGGGGGATGGGGCTGGGGATTTAGCTCAGCGGCATAAGCGTCTGCCTTGCAAGCACGCGGTCATGAGTTTGATCCCTGGTACCTATTAAAAAAAATAATTGGGGGGTTATTAGTTTAGATAATCAATACAAAAACTATCATTAAACTGAATGTTGAAAAATCAAATTAACATAGCCGATGATTTTTTTATCCAGAAGGTTTCAAATTAAAATAATTTTGTCACTACTGCTAGCATTTTTTAATTTCCTTTTTCTCTGAATATCATATTCTAGAAGTTCTAGAACGCATCCTTCTCACACTGGTTTAGAAAATTAAAGAATTCGTTGTGTTTCATCTCTTGTTCAGTAATGTCTAGTTTTCTTCCAGACTCCAATCCAAGATGCACTGTTGCAGTAACTTGTCATGTTTTTTACTGCCCTTTGAGCTCTGCCTCTTGGTCTTTCCTTCAATATACGTGACTTCAGTGTTTTTAAAAAGTGCTTACTGGTTGGGAGTTTTATAGAACATCCTTGAACTTCAATTTGTGTGCTCTTTGTAAGGAAGATATGTGTTTATGAGAAGAATTGTGAAGAACTGATGTTACTTTTTCTCAGTGTATCCAGTCAATTCATTTTATTACTGGTGAGGTTAATCTGAATCACTGTGTTGAACTAGCTTACTTGCCTAGATTTTGCTTCTATGTATTTTTTTTTCATTTTGAATCAATCAATATTTGAGGAAGAAGTAGTTTCAAGAGTAGAAAGTATGTTCCTTATTCTTAAACTTTTTCCCACTAATTTTAACATATACCACTGCATTTTTTCCTATAGCCATTAATATGTGGTGCTGTGATGTGATTTTCTAATTGCTTTATCATTTCCATATTTTATTAGATGTAATTGTCTGCAAGGAAGAGTTTTCCCTTTACTCATTTTATCAAATTTTCAATCAGTTCTTTATACTAGTATTCTATGTATTTAATTTGCATAGAAATTAAGACTTGTATATAATTAGAGAGGTATCAGGGTCTCAAGGAAATCAGTGAAAAATAAAGGCATCAGAATAGTAACTGGAGGCCCATCTGAAAACCAGGCTTCGAAATAAAGATGCACTGGCCAGGACTACATGTCTTCCTAAAGAATAACTTGAGATTATATTGTAATTATCATCACTTGGTCCAGTAAGTGCAGATAAGCATCAGTCACCCAGGTAAATGACAAGAACATCTGGACCCTTTCTTTTTCCTAAATTTCTCTTTCCATGCACCTTTGTTATGTGACTTGTTTCCTATTGGATTAGTATTAGATAAGCAGCTATACTTATAATCCTATAGATTGATGGCAATGTGACCAACGTTGTACTCACATTGTGAATTTGGTGAATAACGTATCCCCAACAAGAAACCTTGGTGTCACCTCAGTCTGGCTCTTCCTGGGAATCCAGGAGCTATTCTTCTCTGCTTATTTCCAATAAAACTCTCCTACCTTCTTGCCTTGGTTTCTGATTTCATTCCTTATTGTGGAACCACAAACTCAGCACATTTATATCTAACAGATTGCTAGTTATATTTCTCCTATATTATGAATATGATTTGTGTATATATTTCTTATACTTTCTGAGTTATACTTTATTATAACTATCATTTATTTTTGCCCAAATTATTTTAGTTTTGGCTAGTGGAAGTAACTTCATGTTGATTCTCTGTCATTTCAAGGAGTTCTCATTATGTAGAGAGGCATTTCCTTAATCTCTGTCACCATAAGAAACTTCAAGATCTTTTCTTTTTTCCTTGTCTCAGTCCTAGAATCAACTACTGCTTTAAGATTTCCTGGATTTTTGGATTTTTTTTTTTTTGTGTGTGTGTGTGTGGAGGCTGGTATATTGACAAGTTCTGCCCTTTTGTTTCTGCTGACTTTTACAAAAATACAATTTCTTTCAGGTTCTTTAAGTCAATAGAGTTAGAAATATAAACATAAGTGAATAATTTTATTTATCTTTATACACTATATTTCTGTACTATAGCTGTCTGTCTTTTGTATGTCATGGGTTCACACTAATACCTCAGCCTTGAGCTTAGCATCTCATTATTCATCCTAGCATCTCCTCTTACTTGTTTGTAACTTCTTTCTCCATATGTAAAAAATGTGATTATCAGTATAATATATATTTATACATGTGTTCAGAATTTTTAATATGTACTCTTGTGAGAAACAAACTTGAAAACTATAGTATACTATTTATAAACAGTTCCTTAGCCTTCAGCTTTATAGTATCCAGTCAAAACATGATTTTCCAGTTTCTTTGGTCAACTCCTTTTTGTCATCCCTCTTACAGTGTTCCAAAGTAATTACATCACAGCACAAATCCCTGCAAGGCTTTCTACAGGTAAAACCTCTCCTCAAACCAAACACTGGATAATCACTGATTTGCTTTCTGCCTTCATAATTTTGACTGTTCTGTGATATTAAATAGGCATATACTATATTGCTTTTAGTATCTGACTTCTTTCACTTTTGAAAATAGATTTAAGATTCATTGGTGATATTGTGTGCATCAACTATTTCTTACTATTGAAAAATATTGCACTGATCATCATTTACACAGAGCTTTACTAAGTATTAATGTATCACACAATTTTTCCATTTACAGTGTGCAATCCAGTGGTTCATAGTATGTCCTCAGTCATGCAATCATCATCACAAAAGTTTTGAAATATTTTTGTCTCATAAAGATATTTACAACCCATCTACCCACTTCTAACCAATGTTATAATGACTTTACCTACTTCTACTCATATGTTATCTCTGTCTCATTCCTCAATCTCAAGCAATCTTTTACATACCTTTGACTCTGTATATTTATTTATTCTACACACAGTTATTAATGAATATCCTTCTTATCTAACTACAGGTATGTATCCTTTGATCAACATCTTCACATACCCTGCTTTCTCCTAACCAGTTCTATTCAGTGAAACCTCTAGAAATCATAATTTTTCTCTACTTCTACAAAATGTACTTCTATCAGATTAAGTATGTATATGAGAAGTATCACATGATATTTATTTTTGTACATGGTCTACTTCACTTAACAAAGTATTCTCCAAATTCCAAGTAATAGAATTGCTTTATTTTATGGCTGAATAATATTCATTTTTTAAAAATGTATACCACATGTTCTTCATTCTCCAGTTGATATCTTTAGGTTGATGCTGGATATTGACTATGTTTAGCAGCACTGCAAAATTCATGAATGCAGATATGTGTTCACAACACTAATTCTGTTTCTGTTGGAAATTCATTCAGTAGACAGTTGCTAAATACCAGTCAAAATCAACACAGACATAGAAAAAAGATCCTAGAATTCATAAAAGATCAAAAAGAGTAAAGTAAGAAGCATCATACTGAGTTCAAAACTTAGACTAAAATACATTAGCAAAAATGATAACATAGACATAAAAATAGACATTTTAACCAATATTATAGAACAGAGAGCTCAGAACTAAATCTACAGGTTCAGGGCAAATTGATTTTCAGAACATTAGTGCAGTGATAATCTGCCTTCTCAATAAACTGTTCTGGAAAAAGTCAGCGTCTACATGCAGAAAATAAAATGATACCTATTGCTTCATCTTTTAAAAAAGGCAACTCAAAATTCATGATAATCTTAATTGTTAAGCCCAAAACTATGAAATCCCTATCAAGAAGCATAAGGAAAATGCTTCAAAACATATTTGAGCAATGATTATTTGGATCTGAACTTATAACAAAGGCAATGAAAACAAAAACAGACAAGAAAGAGGATATCAAGCCAAAAAGTTTCTACACAGCAAAGAACACAATTGGCACAATCAAGTAAAAACCTACTGACAAACTGCATATCTGATAAGGAATTAATATCCTAATTTTATAACAAATTCAAAAACAATACAAAAGTAACCATCTGTATTAAAATTATCAAAAGATCTAAATACACATTTCTCAAAGATAATCATACAAATGTCCAGAAGTTATGTGAAAAAATACTCAATGTTATTGTTTTAAAAATGTAAATTAAAATATAGTGAGAGATCACCTCTCAACTATTAGTATGGTTGTTATCCAGAAGACAAAATAAGTATAAGATATGCACAAAATTGAAAATGTATAATTACGTAAAGTAGAAGGTGATTATAAAAAAAAAAAAGGACTGAAGCCAGGGATTTAGCTCAGCAGCATAAGCACCTGCCTGACAAGTGCGAATTCGTGAGTTGAAAGGAAGAAAGAATAAAAGAAAGCAAGCCCTGAAATTCTCATAATATAGAGGTTTTATAATGCGATGATCTCTTTAAAGTCATCAGAGATATTTCTGGGTTTTAGTGATTATAAAGTGAATAGACATAAGATTCAGGACAAGTTTTAGAAATAAACTATTTTGTTTCACTTGGGTGAATGCATAGAAGTGTAATTGCTAGATCATATGCTAGGTATGCAGTATATTTAACATATAAAAATGTTCAAGACTGTTTTCCAAAGTTAGTTTTCCTTATTCTTAAAATGTTCTGTACCATCACCAACACCTTGTATTAACACTATGTTTTAAATTTTTTCCTAATAGAGTTATATTATCATACTCTCATTTTAGTTTATTTTTTCTTACTTTTTAAAATTACATTCTAACTACTTAATCACCTCATGTGCTTATTTAGCATCTGTATAAATTCTTTGTTGAACTATCCCTTCAAACCATTTGCCTCATTTGCCTCTACTTTTTTTAGATTAATGACTTGTTATTATTTTAAGTCTTTATGTATTGTATATTGATATACAGACATCAATCTATATTTTGCAGATATATTATCCTTTATATTATGTTAGTATTTCTTTACTAATATAACATATATCTTAAGCATTATAAAATGCATAATTATATTTTATATACTGTACAATTACAATTTTATATTTCTAATTTACTTTGTGATTATATTCAGGGGTGACTTGCTGCCATCCGAGGTCCCGCAGTGACTTGCCAAGGTCCCGCTGCAAATTGCAGAGCCATCCGAGGTTGTGCTGCTTCGACTCACTGGAGGTGCAGTTACATTGAGTTCAGGGGTCAGCAAGCAGAACAGAGAGCTGAGTTGGCAGGGTGCCTACATTGGCCTGCGGTGAGTGACAGGAGTGGAGTCATTCCATAAATAAGGGGGCTAATAGGAGGACAACATTCTGAGACTGGGAAGGACTGACAAGTACAAGGGGCAGCAGGACTTCAGTCAGTTGTTCCCTTCTCAAACAGGATTGGTGGAGTGAGCTAGGCCTGGGTCACATGACCTGGCTGAGACCCAATAGATTATCCAAAATCAAGTCCCTACATCGGTGGCACACACTAACCACACTAACCCACTGAAGCCTCAGAAGTTTGACTGACCAGGAAGGGAGGCAGTGTAAAGTAATACAGTGCAGGTCACAGCAGCTTGACTGACCCAGAGGGGTGGTGACACATAGTAATACACTGCAGGCCACAGCAGCTTGACTGATCTGGAGGAGAGGGGCCAGCATCTCTGTCCCTGTCTGCACCTCACTGGCACATGGCAGTAGGAAGGGTCATCTAGCCAGCGCACTTCAGAAGAATTGCAACCAACAAAGAAAGAAACTAGGGCCTGCTGGAAGAAGCAAAAAGGATGGGAAGAGAAAAACAAAAAGTTCCCAGGTACCAACCCTGAGAAAATTGACCCAGGACAGGTAAATACAAAGGAGAATGAGAACAGCAAACATGCAGTATCAGACACGGTGCCAGTGGGCATAAACAGTTATATTGAGGACCTCAAAGATGAGTTCAAAGTGAAATATTTAGCCAAGTAAAGCAAGATATAAGAAGATTAAGAGATACTAAGCACCCCTAAAGCAGACACAGATGAAAGAAGGGAGGAACCCAAAGGAGAGAACCATTTGATGAAGAATATAAACAAAATATAGAATACATGAAACAGATTCAAAGAGATTACCAGGAAATTAAAAACTCTATGGAAAGATGGCAAATCTGCTTAAAAGAAGATCAGGATACATTATCCAAACTGGAGGACAATTTTGCAATGTGGGTTTAAGAAAGGGAAACCTTTTTAAGAAATAATAAGGAAACAAGCAGTAACAATACAAAGGCTAGAAGATGACAAGTGGATCTATAACTTGAGAATAAAGAATGTGAATAAAGAAGCAGGGGTACAAACAAAGGAACTGCAAAGGTTATTCACAGAAATAATTAAGGAAAACTTCCCAAACATAGGAAAAGGAAATGATCTGCAGATGTATGAGGCATACAGAACTCCAGCCACCTATAACCAAAACAGAGCTATACCTAGGCACATAATAATAATGATCTCAGAAATTCAATATAAAAACAGAATATTAAAAGCTGTTAGAGATAAGAAACAGATAACCTACAGAGGAAGGCCCATCAGAATAAAGGTAGACTTCTTGACACAAACTATCAAGTCAAGCAGAGCCTCGAGTGAAATATTCCAAGCCATAAAAGAAAATAACCTCCATCTGATTGACATTTCCTGCTAAACTGTCTCTAGAAATTAATGGAGAAACAAGATGCTTCCAAGACAAAGAGGAATTTGGGAAACTTGCATCCACCAATCCAACTCTACAGAGAATACTGCAGGGCATTCTAGAGAGAGAGAAAAGTACTAGGATTCCAGGAACAGTGGCAGAGAGGCCTCAATGAGTGGAGCAAAAAACAGAAGGAAGAAGATAAGCAGACAACTGATGGTGAAAAAAGAGCATAATAGAAAAGAGGCAGAGAAGATTTTATTCAAAACTGATATGATTGATAGTATCAAGTCTGAGAGTATAGGCGACTACCTTGACGATTACAAGACTCTTCAAAACACATTCTGGCTTGATAACTGCATGTTTTTGAAGTTCTATACTGTATACAAAGTTGTGGTTTTTTTTTTTTCTTTCTTTTTATCGGTACCAGGGATTGAACTCACCACTGCCTGCTTGCAAGGCAGGTGCTTGTGCCACTGAGCTAAATCCCCAGCCCCCTAAAGTTGTGTTTTTATTAATGCTGTTATGTGCTGCTGTATTTAATTATAGTATCTGATGATATAGCCAATTCTATTGGAGATAACAAGAGACAACACAGAAACCATGGTAGAACTCATTGTACAACAGTCATATATGTTTTTTTCATTCATGTGTTTATAGGAATATGTTTTGTTTTGTCTTGCTTTGTTTTGTTTCTCCCTCTAATATAGAAAGGATAGAACTACATGTTAAGACTCATGCATGTGTAGAATCTGTAAGCAGTTTTTGAGAACTTATGACACATAATGAAATGAACAGATGCTCTGAAAAAAAAATAGACACTAAAATACCCAGTGCTGATCCTGGAGTATCATAATGTGAAACCCAGCAATAGTATTATTCTTTGTTCAGAGCGATATTAGCCTGCTTGGGTTTATTCACTCTCAACATAATTGAAAATATGGATAACTGCATGTATGTTTAAGTGTATAGAATTGCTAACCATATTTCTAAGTTTTTGTTGGATAGTTGAACTAGTTGCAGTCTCACTGTTTGAATCCCCACTTTATATGCTCCATTTTAGTATCTTGAATAACTGTTTGTAAGAAGACAATCTTTAATCGTCAACTAGTGATTTCTTACTGTTTATTTTTTTCGTTGAAATTATGTATTATTTCTACCCATTTTCTATTTGGTTTAGCTTTTAATTAAATTAAATTAAAATTTAAAAAAGGAAAGACACTACAGTACTCAGTGCTGATCACAAAGTGTCATGATGTGAAATCCAGCAATACTATTATTCTTTTTATTCTTTGTTCAGAATGATTTTAACCTGCTTCAGTTTTTTTAATCTAAACATAAATGAAGACATGGATAACTGCATGTATGTTTAAGTGTTATAGGATTGACAACCATGTTACTAAGTTTTTGTTGGACAGTTGAACAGAACTGTTTGCAGTCTCGCTGTTTGAATTCCCACTTTCCATGTTCCATTTTTTATCTTGAACAACAATTTGTAAAATGACAATATATAAACATCAACTAATGATTTCTTACTATTTTTTCTCTGAATATATGTATTATTTCTACCTATTTTCTGTTTTGTTTAGTCTTTCTTTAAATAAAATTTTAAAAAATTATATTTTATTATGTATTTCTATTATATTAACATACTTTATATTATATGTTACAATTTATATATTATAGACAATTCATAACATATATTAAATATTTATCTATCTTTTCATTCTGTTTTCAGTGTATTTCAAAGGAAATGTGTTATAATTCTAGAAGTTTTGAGTTTTGATGAACTCCAATTCAAGATTTATTTTTTTTGTAGATCATGTTTTGGTTCTTTTATCCAAAAATTGCCAAATTGGGAGTCTTTCATATTTAGATCAGTTTTCATGCTTCCACCGATATATAACTTAATGTGAGGTTTTTTTTTTTTTTTTTTTTTTTTTTTTGGTAATGATGTGAAGAACAAAATGAAGTTCAAAGCTTTTATATACAATATCCAGTGGTTCCGGCTTCTTTTGTCAAGATGCTCTCTGTCCTCTGAATTGCCACTACATTTTTGTTAGAAATCAGTTGTCATCATGTATATAGATCTATTTTTCTGGGAAGGAGACTGTATTACATTTCATTATTTTTGGTCTTCACTGTAAAAATGCCAAATCTTCTGGATCACTGCAGCTTTATAATGAATCTTGAATATTAAATTCTACAAACATTTCCACTTTTACCTTTCAAACTTCTTGTGTATTTTAGTTCCTCTTCTTTTCCATTTAAAATTTAAAGTAATCTTTTTGATATCTATAACAAATTTCTCAGGATTTTTTATTGACATTACCTAGCTAATTTCTTAATGATAATGAGTCTTTCAATCTAAAAATGTGGTATCTCATTCTGCTTATCCGTCCTACTCAATTTTTGTCAGCATTTTGTAATTACCAGTATGCAAATGGACATCCCAAATATATTTGAATGTAATTACCAGTGAACATTTATATTGCTTTTTTTAAAATAAAACTTTGATTTTTCAAATTTTTATTATTGCTATATATAAACAAAAATATTTTATATGGATCCTATATCTGTCAAACTTGTTAAACATTAGTTCTAGGAGACAGCTTATGAGTTGTAGTATTTCTAAATAGAAAGTATGGCATTTGTCTTCTTTTCCAATTTCTAATATATTTCTTTCTTTATTATTTTCCCATATTGTATTGGCTTTTGTGATATATAACCTGATATTGTCACAATATAAAGCACTGTTTATTAGTTTCTAGAGCTATAACAAAAAATTATCATGAACATGGTGACACAAAACACCAGAAATATATTACTCCAGAGAAAATCTAGAATTCTGAAACTTAGGTATTGGTGCAACCAATTTCCTTGTGATACTTTAAGGGAGACCCTCGTCTTGCTTTTCTCATTTCTATGTTGGAAATCCCTGGAACTCCTTGATTTATGGATTCATGACTCTTCTCTGTCTTTGCTGTCATAGTGCTGTCTCATCCATGTTTCTACCTGTGTCTTTTATATTCAGCAAGCATCAACAATATTGGATGAAGAGGCAACTGTACTCCATATGACTTCATCTTAGCCACTAAGTTCATCCACAATGACACTATTTCCTAACAAACTCATACTCTGAGATCCTGAGTTAGGAATTAAGCATATGTTTTGAAGGACACAATTCAATTCTTAATATCTAGAGAACTCAAGAGGGAATCAAATGACTTAGCATTCTGCTTTGCTATCAGTGGATAAGTGCCCACATCCAATTCACCATCCTCATCAAGGCCTGAAGACATAATGCTTTACAGTGCCTTACAGTGGAGTCATGGATTTCAGACCCCTCCCATCTGTGGAATTATTCAAACCATCCAATTACAATCTCCAACAGAAATCAAAGTTCACAGCATTCTCCTGTTAATATGAAGCCTATATCTGCTGACTCTTCCTTATTCATGCATTTCCCAATTGCAGCCCAGGGAGGCTGCTCATAGTGTGACATGCACCCAGCCCACACATTATGAATTTACCAACCTTACACACAAGTCTTGCACTCTTGAATCCATAGATCCTCATAATTCAGGGTTCTATTCGCATGCCCACAAGAATGTAAAGAAGACACTAATAAGCCATTACATTATGCAAAATTTTATTTAATAGAGGAAAGAATGCTACTTCTAATGTTACTCCTCTCAGATGAAAATATGGTATTTTATTATTAGAAATGAGTCACAAGCTTTTAATAAATACTCTTTGATCTGTTATGAAATATCAGTTACATTCCTGATTTGCTGAATGGTGCTGTTATGAATGCATGCTGAATTTTGTCTACTGCTTATTCCACAGCTATTGAGCATGATCACATGGGCTTCTTTCATTTTTCTATATGGTATACTAAATGATTTTCAAAACTCAAATCAGATTTTAATTTGTGTAATAAATACTATCTTCATAAAATTCCATCCTCATATTTGAGAAAGTGCTTCCTCTTGTCCCTTTTTGGAAAAATTTGTGTGTGACTTCATCTTTTCAATATATACCTTTATTTAAATGTTTTACAGTGGAAATATTTAGACCCAGAGCTTCTATGTTGAAAAATTTCAACTCTAAATTCTATTTCTTCAGTATACATAGATTTCGTATTTCTTTGATTAGCTTTAATAATTTCTTCCAAGGGTGGAAGTGTAAGACACTCCCCTTTTGTCTATTTTTACAGTGTGAACTATCGTGTTGTGTCTCATTTCTGAATGGGAGACTCTGGGAATTTGCATTTGCTCTTCTTTTTCTTCATCCTTTTGGTCAGATTGGGTTGTATTTTTTTAATTTTACTGATTTTTTTTCACAGAACCAGCATTGATATTCATAACTGTTTTTATTCTCTGTGTCATTGATTTTTGCTGTTATCTTTATTATTTCTCTTACTTCAGTGATTTCAGTATAATTTTACTCTGACTATTCATGTTACATTTAAGAATTTATAATGTTCCTCTATGGCTCACAAGGTATATAACTATATCCAAATAACATCATGGTATCATTTGAGGAAATAATAAAGTGTTCAATTGTTTTTCGATTTTCTGTGCTACTATTGTCCTTCATTTTTTCACATGCTTGGATACACAAAATGCTGCTACCATTTTTGCTCTAAATTATCAATTATTTTTATAAGAATAAGGATAAAATGTGACACATAAACTCTAGAATCACTTTCCAGAATCCAGCCTCCTACGAGTATATGCCTTGTAGGGGGGAACCATGAATGTGAACAGTTATTGTCATGGATGTGCCATATGACTGGAGAAATCCTGCAAATACATTTCAGGTTACTAATCATTTGACTTTTATTTAATCAAAAGGAAGATTACTCTAGGTGGATCTTATCTAATCTGGCTAACTCACTGAAAGGGGTGGAGTGTTCAGAGGTTCTCTTAGTTCCCTACCAGGAACAAATAGTTATACTGGGATCTCTTTATCGAGGGGTCACATGAGAAGAATCTAAAAATGACTTTCAATAGCTAAGGTTGATCTCCTCTGAGCCCTGTCAAGATGCTTCAACTTCAAGAGGCAGACTTCTGCAGTGACTGGTTAGTCTGAAAGAGGACCCTCAGCCTCTCAGATGAGGTATCTGGGCTGGCACTAGGACAGCCTAAGCAGAGAATGTCATGTCCAGATGTCTGAGCTATAAAACTGAAATAAAAAATGAGTGATAATCATAACTCATGGACTAACTCATGATATAAGTCTATGGAAATTCATTATGTACCCATAGGAAAGTAATATAAAAATACTTTTATTTTACCTTGTGCCATTAATGTTACTCTTCATTTTTTCTGGGTATATTTATTGTATTTCTCTGGTATTATAATCCTGTGATGTACTTTCTTTATCATTTCTCTCATTTAACAGGCATTCTAAAAACCCTCCTTGTTATGTTGTTTTCAGATTTAATATTTATTTAGTATGATTCCATGTGTGTGTATTCAAGTTCTGATTCATTCTTAGTTTTTAATATACTCGAGCTAAAGTTCAGGGAGCAATTGTAGTAGGGGACTGAGTATATATATTTGTTATTCGGATATAGTTATATATATGCATATATGGGTAGGGGAAGCACTATGTTAATGAATTGTTTCCTCTGTTGGCATGCATTAATTCACTGAGTTTCAAAAGTATGGTCTCAAAATATCTGAACACAGGAAAATCAAACAAAAGAGAAGAAAATACAACCAATAAAAATAAAATAATGAACATAATACAGGAGTTCAAAACAAATTAACAGTAAATCCAAAATAGCTACCATGACAACAAGAAGCATTAAGGTAGCCATTGTTGATCTCCTATTGTCTTGTTTTGAAATCTTGTATCATTTATACTGTTTTGTTTTGATTGGCTTATTCTCTTTAAAATAAAAAAAATATAAAAAATATGGTCTCAGCACTCCCACTCTCCTCACTCCATTTAGTTCTGACATTGTCCTGGGAGTAAACAGGATTCTGCTGTGTTCAGTTTTGTTAACTTTTTCCCTGTCCTCTCCAGATCTGTCATGTTAGTGGCAGCATTGCAGCACTTCTGTATAGTAAGGGAAGGAGTCTCCTTGTATTGTTATAGAATCCTTCCTCCCATGACTGCTTCTCCCATTCTAGAGATGCACACCATCAGGGGAATTTTCTTAGGCTCTTTCTTTTCCACGAGTGCATACTTGGCCCAGTTCCAAAGTTAGCACTCACGCTAATTCATCTCTTCTTAGAAGTGGCCAGCTATTCTGTTCCAGACTCACCAGTTCTCTTGCTTGACTCTTTGATGTGGAAAAAAGATGCAGAAAAATTCTAAACTTAATCTTTGTCCCTTACCCCTTTTTATGTCATTACCAGTTTGAAAACATTCCTTACAGTTCCCAAAGTCATTAAGTAATTAATATAGCCCAAAAATATAACACTCAATTTAAAAAACTAAGGAAATTAGGCAGCAAATATTCTCACTTTTTAATGATGTAATTTTACTCTACAAGAGTATTCTATATTAGAAAAATACCCAGTAACATCATGAAAAATATCCAATAATACCTTCACTGGAATGCTGCTCAGAGTTCTCTGTGGCCATTTAATTTGTGAGTTAATTATCAAGTTCTGTTCTGTGAAAACAGGTTGATACAACTCTACGGAATGAGACCTATATGGGTCACATTTTATCTTGATGAACATGGAGCTGTGCTTCAAAGAGGTGCAATGTCCTCAACCTGCTATCTTGTAACACAGCTTCTGGGTGATCCAGTTGCTTGTGATGTGAGATACTTTATCTTCCATTCAGTATTCACCATGTGTGGCACTGCTTCACAAAAACAGTCAAGCAGCACAGCTGGAGTTAATAAACTGAAGGAGGATGCCCATTACCAGTTACAGACGTGTCTGTTGTTTGGGATTTTCAGTATTTCATTATCTCGGCATCAGCACCAGCAGTCTCACAGCTGAGAAACCACTGAAATAATGCAGCTTGAAATGATAAATGAAAGGAATGTAACAACTGCAGCACCAAACATTTGATTCTCTAGACTGTTTTTTTTTTTCTTGTTATTTTTTCCTTTTTTCAGGGATGTGTCTGTCTGTTTATTTGACTTTCTTTGTTGTCAATCACATTACACCACTCAAACAGTCCATCTGAATCTGAGGATATAATGTATCTCACCTTTCTCTCTCATTAAAAAATGATTTGCTTGGTGAACAGGGCTGTCTGGAAATTCAATTTTCCAAACAATTTCTTGAGACAGAAATGTGAAAGGATCAGATAGTAAAAGAACTTTAAGTATGTGTGTATCTCGGTATCTTGACATGTGTTGCTTGTTTTTATTTATTTATTTAAAAACAAAAGAAATTTACTTTGTTCTCTTTGTGTTTCACTTAACATACCACCACATGAGATTCTAAGCTCAAATAATTAATTGTATGAAGGGGAAGCATTTACTATCCCATGAATGTTTTCCTTAGCTTACTTAATTCCGTTGTCTCTTACTGTAATCATTTATTTTTCCAAACCCGTATTGGTAAACCTTTTAGAGATGATACCCAAACTGCAATCCAAAACCCACTTGTTTATCTCAAAGTGCCAACAATACAATTAAACCTGAACTTATGTTTTAGTTTATAATAAAACAACTCCTGCCCTGGCTCACATGCTGACAGAGAAGACTCTGTGTGCCCACTGCTTGGCTTGGTTTCACAACTACTGGCCTAAACTCTTTACACCCATATTTCCTTCTTGCATGATCATTCTCCACCCACAAAAAGCCTACCAAGAGCAAAACACATTTAGCTGCCTATCGCCTGTTCCCACCCAGCTGAACACGGCAGAGGTACGGTATGTAATCACCATGCCTTCTTTCAGGAGGTTCTCAACTGTGAGCTCAAGGAAACCCTCATCCTGATTAATAATCTGAATCTATTTCCCTGACTCAGTTCTTATATCTTTTTTACATCCTACAAAATACTAAACCTCTTCTACAATTGTCTTTCTGTTGCTTTTTACTACCCTGTAGAAAAGAGCACATTTACTATTTATCACTGTGTATATATACATTCAGGGTCTCCTTCTTCCCTCACAGAGCTGGACATCTTCGGAGCTTAGACAGAGATGATTCCTTCTCTGTGCTGATAAGCAGTTCTCTCTTATTCACATAATTCTACACACTGGTCTATGTCATCAATAATTTCTGTATTGTTCCATCAATGTATAAATTTGGTGTTTTATTTAACAAAATCAAAATTTTCTTGATCAAGTTCACCTCCACTTATTCCTGGGAGGTTTTCAAAGGAAAGCCTATTTTTATTAACTCTATTTCCTGTACTATTTCTCTTTTCTATATTCATTCCACAAAATATTTTGACATTTCTGGAATGCGCCTATTTTTTAAGTACCTACTGTGAGTTCAAAATTATCCAAGATGATGGGACTCAGCTATAATCATTTCACAAGTAATGACCAAAAAAAAAAAAGAAAACCCACGCAGTTCTCAGTTTTGTACATAGTATATGTTTGTAACAAGATAAAATGCTAAGGAAAGAGGTAAGCATTGCTAAATTAAGTTAATTGAAGACACAAAGTCTTTCACAGTCTTTTGGATTCTGCTTTTATTTTTGTCACCTTTCAGACATAAAAAAATGATAATGATAATAAATGAGTATTAGCTATTAGTCTCCATATTTATAATTTCAAAGCTTTTTTTTTTCTTTACCTAGTGAGAAGCCCTTACTTTCCATGTCCATGAATAAAGGCAACATACACTTTTCAAATATCATAAAATCGGATTTATAAGGAAAGGGTTGTTTATGTATAGAGAGGGGAGCACAGTATCTTTACTAATGTACAATAATTGGTTAGCTTTGGAGCATGAACCAAGAAATCTGATTTCCCATGTGCCCTGACAGGAATTATTTTGGTAACTCTATCTCAGTTCTACCCTCATCCCAACAAAGATGTTTACTTCTTTCAAATCACCAAAAGCAATGGTAATCTGTTGTGTATGGGGAAGTGCACAGGATTCTTGAGGGATACAAAGCATGTTGGACACAGTCTCTGCACTAAAGATAGCATACCACAGTGGGTAACAGGAACACATTAAAGAACATCTACTTACAAATTAGTCATGAAACACTCGAGTACACCTATAAAAGACCCTAGGACACTGAATAATAAGTGCTTCCATGGAGCTTTGGGAAGGTTTATCTCTAAACTATCCTATCCCAGCCTCTCTTGGATATAGACTCACTCAAACACCTAAAGGAGTACTTAATTGGAATGTAATAATGAGTAGAAGCAACAAAATCCATCAGCTTTGGAGAAGCAGTGGCAATGAAGGAGGAGGGAGTGGTATGACACCTCTTCTATGCCCAAGAGGCTGTGGTGGGTTCTCACTCTAACCTCCCATAGGAACATTCAGGTGTGTTACCTAGAATCCTGGCTGGAGCTTACCTGGAGATTATGTGAGTTTCCCAGGACACATTATCAGTTGCTATTCTGATTAAGTAAACTAAGGAACATTTTGGTTCTTTTTTCTTTTTTCTTCAATGGTATCTCTTGACTGACACATAATTAAGTATATATATTTATAATATCTGATGGCATAGTTGGATTCATTAACATATAGAATAATAAGCTAGTAAGCATAGTTGGTTTGCCTATTACCTAGTTTTTTTTAATCATGCCCTCATAGTAAGGATTAGAAGTCTTTAGAAATGGTTTCAGCAAAGAGTCTGGCTAGGTTTGGAGATAGAGACTGGAGAAGCCTTAGAAATCTTCAAGCAAAACTTGATGAACAACTAACCAGAATTCAGAGGATTAGTAGCCACCCAAGCTCATTGGGTTTCAGTTAGGAGCAAGGACTCCATTCCCAGAGGCCAAATGTGTTATACTCTGGCAGAAAAGTTGTCTATATTTGCCCATGTCTTGCTGCTTTGCCAGGGGCTAAGATTAAGGGTGGCAGACTAACAGATCCGGTGAAGGAAACCCCAAGAGAGCCCAGCATTTAAACTGTGCCGTGTGTACTGGTGCCTGCTGCTAGTCAGACTCACACTGACAATTGTGAACAAAAAACAAGACAGAAAAATTTAAATTTTGGTCTAGAAAGAGCATATGTTTCAAATTTGAACCAAATGAAATATGACTGTGAAATAGATCATCACCATTGAAAAGAAACTGTTTCGAAAGAACAACAACAAAAATCCTACAAGGTAACTCGGAAGTCAATAATATCCTGCCCATTGAAGGCTCAGAGTGGCCTTAACATTTCGTTTGAATGGGAAGCCCATAGGTGCCTGCTAAGAAAAGCCTTTTGGGTAAAAGTCACCCAGGCACTCAGAAGCCTCTAATAACATATCTTGAAAGCCCTGGCTTCAGCTTTCACATACAAAACGTTGTCAGTGTCATTCACCTAATGTTGGTTTTACCAACATGTAGAATGCATGATTTGTTGGATCAGGGAAGTTTCCATTCAGATTACAAAAGCAGGCCTGGAAAGTCAGGCAGGAAGTCTCTCAAACAACAATAACTAGAGTTGTGAGAATTGAATCAAAGGTGCAGCAGAGACTCTCGGAATTTGGAGATGTCAGGAACATAAAATGCCTGTTAAGAAAAACCGCAGACCATGAATGGCACTGACCCAATAGAAAAGCCCTGTGGGCTGTGACTCACTTTTTATCACTGTGTGACCCTTGGGCACTGGACACACAGCTGTCAGCCTTAACATTTACTCTGTGTCTTAGAATTCTGCAGCTGGCTTTTTTTGTTGGTTTATTTTTACAGAGAAAGAAGTTTGCTTTGAGCCTCAGAAAAGACATTGACTTGGATCTTTGCAAAAAAGAGGAACTGGTGAGACTTTGAGGAAGGAGTCATTGCACTTTGAGCTGCACACAGGATAATTATATCATGCTAGGTGAAACAATGGCATTGTGTTTGTTTCTAGATGAAGTATAGTTTTACTACATATGTCTGGGTATGAAGTTAGTAAGTTTGAGGTAGCAAGGGTATCTATCAGTCAGTGCTCACTAGGAAAACAGATTTAATGCAAGACATACAAATATATAAGAATTCACAAATTCTTATATAGAGACGGGCATGGAAGAGTTCTGCACACCTGTCCAATGGCTGGAGATTCAAAGGATCCAGTCACAGGCCTGGAGCTCAGTGTAGTGTCTCTGTGCAAGTCAATATCCCTATCAAGAGGCTGAATATTCGCATGGAAAACTAATAGGTCTCAGCTGGAAGGCTGAAGACTGCGCTGAAAGGCTGCGGAGTCTGAGCTGGAAGCCAGGAAATGATATTTAATGTGAAGGCAAAGACTGGAACTCCTCTGAAGAAGCAGAAATGAGCCTTCCTACCTGGTTTCCCTTTTATACAGTGCAGGCAACAAGCCTCCCTGTAGTGTGTCTCCCACACACAGAACTATATTGATTCAATTTATTTGGCCATTCCTTACCAAACTTGACAAAGCTAGTTAACTATCACAGCGTAAAATACCAACTTGACTGACTTTGGCTTCCACCAAGGAAACTAGTAGAATATATAAGAAGAAATGAATGGGTGAGTCACGGAGCATAGACTTGGGTACCACCTAGGGACCCCTTGCTCTTTGCTCTCTGGTAGTCTATTGCTATTTATTTGCTTTTTTTATAGTTTCTTTTTTTTAAAAAAAATTATTTAAAAGGAAAAAGAGAAAAAACAAAACAAAACAAAGCAGTGTAAGGGTACAATTAATACAGAACTACAAAAAAAAAAGAGTAAGAAATCACCAGTTAATAGATTACACATTATCATCTTAGAGATAGTTTCTAAAGTCACACTATCAAAGCATACAAAGTAGACATTCAAACAGTGAGACTGCAAACAGTTGTGTTCAATGATCCAACCAAAAACATTAATATGGTCATCTATTTAACACCCCTAAACACACTTGCAGTTGTATCCTTTAAGGCACTTTTTTCCCCTCTCTTTTTTACAACAAAATTTACACATTTTGGGTTTTATTACTCCTTAGTTCTTACTACTTTTTTTTTGGAAGAGAATAAAGTCAAATATGACAAAACAAAGCTGTCAGTCAAAACCAAGGATAGACATAGCACATGATGTAAAAACAGAGTACAAGGTTAACAATGGTTACCATAATGCCTCTTGCTTCCTTAAAAAGAATTGTCTATCTCATTAGGTATTATAAAGTTGAACAAAACAGTAGAGAACAAGACCAATAAAACTTAGGCATTGTAAACATTACAGGACTTCCAAAGGAGATAATAGTCAAACCAGAATGGGCATCATAGTGATGCTCATCAAATCTCCAGTGTATTGCCTTCAAAGTAGTTGCCTATACCATCAATCTTGATACTATCATACAAAATGGAACAGAGTAGAATCAGTCAAAACAAGATGGCATGGGTATTACAGGACTTCAAATCAAGTTAATAAGAAATCAAAAAAGTTACTATAATATATCCTTTTTATTTTTCCCCTTAATTAAAAACCACAAAAAATAACTAAATAATTTTTTTAATGAATAAGGGAGAGATTGAGATAAAAGAGGACATAACAACATAACAATACAGGTCAAAGCATGACTGTTTCAGCAACCTAGTGCTTCACCACCAAATAACCCAACTTAATAGTAGTTACCATAGTGTCTTTTTCCTTGATATATTTGAATATAGATTCATACACTATAACTTCAAGTATTTCCATATCAAGCAGCCCAGAATAAAGCCATTCCAATTAACAAGTTAAAACTTTATTAGGCTTCAAGGCCACATAGTGGGGAATCATGATTACCACCTACTTTTATATATTTGAATCATTACTTACATTAGGGAAACTAATCGGTATTCACACATGGAGATAGATTTATTTCACTTATGAGTATAGTCTCAAGCTGTGCCCATTTATTGATAAATATCTCAACGTGATCCTTCTTTATAGCTGAGTAATACTCCATTGTATAGAAATACCACAACTTTTTATCCATTCCTCAGTTGATGGACACTTAGGTTGTTTCCAAGATCTGGAGATTACAAATTGTGCTGCTGTAAACATAGGTGCACATATATCACTGTGGTATGATGCTTTCAGTTCTTCTGGGAATATGCCTAAAAGTGGAATAGCTGGAACAAATGGGACTTCCAATCCCAGCTTTTTGAGAAATCTCCAGTTTGACCTCCACAATGGTTGTACCAGTCTACACTCTCACCAACAGTGCAGGAGAGTTCCTTTTTCCCCACAGCCTCTCTAGCATTTGTTGTTGTTGGCTTTCTTGATCCTGGCCATCCTTTCAGGAGTGAGATGGAATCTGTAAGGTTTTAATTTGCATTTCTCTAGTGACTAATGATGATGAATATTTTTTCATGTATTTATTTGCCATTTGTATTTCTTCATCTGAAAAGTGCGTATTCATCTCAGAGCCCCATTTTTGGATTGGATCGTTGCATTTTGGGGGTCTGAGTTTTTTTAATTCTTTATATGCTTTAGACAAAAGCCCTTTTTTTGAGGGGGAATTCACTAAGATCTTTTCCCAGTTTGTGGATTTTCTTTTCACTATGCTGGAGATTTCTTTTGACATGCAGACACTTTTTAATAAGAGGTGATCCCAGTTATTGATTCTGGGAAGTATTTCCCGTGCGGTTTGAGTCCTGTTCATGAATTCTCTACCTACCCCTATTGTCGATGTCCGCTCCCGGCCGGCAGGAAGGACACACGACAAAGTCTGGTAGTGGACAACCTTTTCTTTTTATTTTCCTTCTCCGTACAGCCTGCCCTGGGTTCTCCCAGCTGAAGCCTCCTCTGGTCCGCTCCCCGCGGCTCCTTTTGTGCTTTAGTCTGCCCCAAAGCCTCTACCGGTCCGCTCTCCGCGGCTCCTTTTGGGCTTTTACTTCTGGGCTTCTACCTGGCTTCTTCTTCCGCCCAGGGGTGGCACCGGTATATATACGGGTACAGTGTCCAATCATGTTAAAGTAAGCAAGGCAAGCTGATTGGCTAACATCATCAGTTGCCAGGCAGACTATATTGTTGAGCGGGTTGTTTACGCGGTAAGCAGGAAACTAACATATTCGATGGGAGGGGTAATCTACCTCAGGCTTTGCTCTTTACCACAGGCCGCACGTCCGCCGCGCAAGGCGAGCTATCACAGACGCGGCTCCCAACATCTCCCCCTATTTTATTTTTTATGAATGTGCGCATCGTAGCCCTTCTTGGACTGGGTGCAGAGGCTTATGCCCTATGTGTAGGCCCACCGTAGGTCCTTGGCTTAGACCCTGGTTGGCCATGCCATGGTCTGCCAAGGCCCTGAGGCCCTCGTCCTTTTTCTAGGGCCAGGCACAAACTGGACGGAACCTGGATGCACACAAGCTTGCACTCATTTCCTCTCCGTAAAGAAATCCCCTCGGAGAGAAATTTAGACCTGGGCAGCATCTAACAGTCCAGCGGCTTACGTGCAGGATGGGGTAGGGCCTGGCTTAGGTCGAGTCGTGCTGGGGAGGCACGCTCTTACCCGTCATTGACTCACCTACCCTGCTGTGTATTGTCACCTTATGGAGGAGAATGAGGGATGCCCACCATATCTAGACTCGGTCGTGGGCCAATTGAGCAAGCCATGCATATGCCTGAGGATCTTCTTGTCCATTTCGGGCTACCGAAATGGTATTCATCTTATTGGTTGGTCTGTGATGGATCTCCAGTAGGGCAGGTCTGATCTTCAGTTGAGGGCTTTGTTGCCCGTGTCAGTCTCTCCGGTACCCACAGTGGTTCTCGTCCCGATTCCTGTGGGAAAACACAAACCGCGCCTCGGTTCCAGCTGACCACTGGATCCGGGCCCATCCATTGTCATGCCATAGATAACCGCGCCTTTGGAGGCAGGCCTTGGCTTACTCCCCCTTTTTGTTTTTTATTTTTTATTTTTTTTTTATTTTTTTTATTTTATTTATTTATTTATTTTTTTTTTTTTGTCTTTTTCCTTTTTATCGGTACCGAGGATCGAACTCACGACTGCCTGCTTGCAAGGCAGGTGCTTATGCCGCTGAGCTAAACCTCCAGCCCCCATTTCCTCGACCGGCGTTTTTCTCAGCCTGCTCGGCAGAGAACTCTGTGTACCAGGCTCGCCAATCCAGGTAACTGCCCGAGGGCAGACACGCCTTTGCCAGCTGAATCCAGTCCGCGGGGGTGAGGGGCCCAGAAGACAGGTTCTCCAGCATGGCAATGGTGTAAGGCGCAGTCGGCCCAAAGGTTGTAACTGCATTTTTAAGTTCTCTAATCTGCTTTATCTCAAAAGGCTCCCATACATTGCGTCCCTGGCCCATAGCTACTTGTACAGGAAATATCCCGTAGGGGCCACTATCTATCCCAGGTGGATGTACCTCATGAGACAAGCGTCCCCCCTGCCAAAGCCGCCTGTAAAAATACCGACCCGCCGGCGGCGGAGCATAAGACAGCGGCCGTGATTGGGCGGAAAATGGGGGCCCGTGCATCACTTCCTGTTCTGGCGAAAGGGGAGAGAGCTCCCAGGCGGCCGCCTCGTGGCGAGGAATCGCCTCCGGAAACGGCCCCCAAGGTGGGGCGGAAGGCTTCGCCTCCCTCTCGCGCCGGGGAGCGCTCAGGAGCTCTCTACTCCTCCGCAGACCAGGTTGAGCAGAGCGCAATTCGCGGGGCAACGCTGGAAAAGAACCCTGCGACTCCTTATTGAGCGATTTAGGCTCCTGACAGCTGGTCTCTTTGGCCTCCTTGCCATTCAACTTTCCCTCGTCCTCGGAGTCAGACGACTCCGAGGCTAGAGCCCCGTCCTCCTCCTTAGCATCCTTGTTCCCCTTGACGGACCCCTCTCGGGAGCTCCCTGACTGGGCCTGCTCAGATACCCTGCGTACTTTTGTAAGCTCTTGAGAGCTTTCTCCACAACCACCCTCGCTCTTAGTGTTGCTACCTAACATGTTTCCCATCTTTTAATATGTTACTCACCGCGTGAGGCCCAAGGAATCCGCCACTTACGCGTGAGCCTGAGGGGAGTCTAAAAGCCCTGTAGGTGCGCGCCACCCAGAGCCCAGGCTTATCCCCAACTCACCTGTCTCGCAGCTCTGTACTGGAGCGTTGTCCACTTCCACGTCTCGGGGGTGATCAGTCCCCGGGCAGGCCTCCAAATGTCGATGTCCGCTCCCGGCCGGCAGGAAGGACACACGACAAAGTCTGGTAGTGGACAACCTTTTCTTTTTATTTTCCTTCTCCGTACAGCCTGCCCTGGGTTCTCCCAGCTGAAGCCTCCTCTGGTCCGCTCCCCGCGGCTCCTTTTGTGCTTCAGTCTGCCCCAAAGCTTCTACCGGTCCGCTCTCCGCGGCTCCTTTTGGGCTTTTACTTCTGGGCTTCTACCTGGCTTCTTCTTCCGCCCAGGGGTGGCACCGGTATATATACGGGTACAGTGTCCAATCATGTTAAAGTAAGCAAGGCAAGCTGATTGGCTAACATCATCAGTTGCCAGGCAGACTATATTGTTGAGCGGGTTGTTTACGCGGTAAGCAGGAAACTAACATATTCGATGGGAGGGGTAATCTACCTCAGGCTTTGCTCTTTACCACAGGCCGCACGTCCGCCGCGCAAGGCGAGCTATCACAGACGCGGCTCCCAACACCCTATGTCTTCAAGGTTTCTACCCAATTTGTCTTCCAATAGATTTAGTGTTTCTGTTTTAATATTCAGATCTTTGATCCATTTAGATTTTAATTAAGTACATGGTGATAGGTATGGGTCTAGCTTTAGTTTTTGGCAAATGGAGAGCCAGTTTTTCCAACACCATTTATTAAAGAGACTGTCATTCTTCCAGTGAAGCTGCTTGGCTCCTTTATCAAAGATAAGGTGGTTGAGTGTGTTTGTAGTTGTGGTTGTATCTTTTAATCCATTCCATTGATCTTCCGCTCTGTTTTGATTCCAGTAGTGTGTTGATTTTACTACTGTTGCTTTGTAGTATAACTTCAAATTAGGGATTGTGATGTCTCCTGCCTTGCCCTTGCTGCTTAGAATTGCCTTTACTATTCTACGTCTCTTCTGATTCCAGATGAATTTTAGGAGTCATTTCTCTAGGTTTATAAGGTATGTTTATGGTATTTTTATTGGGATTGCATTGAATCTGTATAACAGTTTTGGGAGAATGGCCATTTTCACAATATTTAATCTTCCTATCCATGAGCAAGAGATGTCTTTCCATTTTCTGAGATCATCTTCAATTTGTTTTTTCAGTGTATTATAATTTTCCTTGTATAGGTCTTTCACTTCTTTCATAAGAGTAATTCCTAAATATTTCATTTTTTGCTTGCTAGTGTGAAGAGTGTGGCTTCTCTTATTTCCCTCTCTGTGATTTTGTTGTTAATGTATAGGAATGCTATTGATTTCTGAGTATTGATTTTGTATCCAGCTACATTACTGAATTTATTTATTATATCTAAGAGTCTTTCAATGGAGTTTAGGGGGTCTTCTATGTAGAGTATCATGTCATCTGCAAACAATGATAATTTAACTTCTTTGTTTCCTATCTTTACCCCTTTTATTTCTCTCTCTTGTCTAATTGCTCTGGCTAGTACTTCCAGTACTATATTAAATAGGAGTGGTGATAAAGGACATCTTGTCTTGTGCCTGATTTTAAAGTAAAGGCCTTTAATTTTTGGCCATTTAGTATGATGCTGGCTGTTGGTTTGTCATAAATGGCCTTTCTTATACAGAGGTAAAGACCATCTATTCCAATTTTCTGTAAAGTTCTTATCATGAATGATTGTTAGACATTATTGAATGCTTTTTCTGCATCTATAGAAATGATCATGTGATTCTTACTTTTGGCATTATTGATATGATGGATTACATTTATTGATTTACGTATGTTGAGTCATGCTTGCATTCCTGGGATGAATCCCACTTGGTCATGGTGTATAATCTTGATAATTTGCTGCATCCTATTTGCCAATATTTTATTGAGGATTTTTGCATCTGTGTTCATTAGGGAGATCAGTCTATAGTTCTCTTTTTTTAGTTGGGTCTCTCTCAGGTTTTGGTACTAGAGTAATATTTGCTTCCAGGAATGACTTAGGAAGGATTGCTTCCCTTTTAATTTCATTGAACAGTTTGAGGAGTGTCGGCATTAAGTCTTCTTTGTATTTCTTGTAGAATTCTGCAGTGAATCCATCTGGGCTTGAGCTCTTCTTTGTAGGTAAGGACTTAATTACATTTTCAATTTCATTAATAGAGATTGGGTTATTCAGCAGTTTTACATCCTCTTGATCTAGCTTTGGTACTTCATATATTTCTAAGAATCTGTCTATTTCTTCTGTGTTATCAAACCTTTGAGAGTAGAGGTTTCCAAAATAGGTGTTGATGATCTTCTGTATTTCTGTAGAGTCTGTAGTGATTTCACTTTTTTCATTTCTTATTGCAAGAATTTGAGCTTTTTCTTCTTTTTAAATAAGGTTGGCTAGGGGCTTATCGATTTTATTTATTCTTTCAAAGAACCAATTCTTTGATTCGTTGATTCTTTGGATTGTTTTCTCAGTCTCTATTGCATTGATTTCTGCTCTGATTTTTACAATTTCCTCTCTTTTTTTTTTTTTTTTTTTTTTTTTGGCTTTGGGCTTGACTTGATCTTCTTTTTCTAGCTGTTTGAGGTGTAGCATCAGGTTATTTATTTTCATTCGTTCTGTTTTCCTGATGTGGGAACTCAGTGCAATAAATTTTCCTCTGAAGACGGCTTTCATTGCATCCCACAGATTCCGATAAGTTGTATCTGCATTTTCATTTTCTTGTAGGTATTGTTTAATTTCTTCTTTAATTTCTTCTGTGACCCACTGATTACTGAAGAGTGTGTTATTCAGTTTCCATGTGTTTGTGGGACTTTTGCAGTATCTTTTATCATTAATTTCTAATTTCAGAGCACTATGATCCGATAACATGCAAGGGATGATTTCAACTCTTTTGCATTTGTTTAAATATGTTCTGTGAGCTAATATATGGTCTGTTTTAGAGAATGACCCATGTACTGCTGAGAAGAATGTGTATTCTGATGTTTTTGGATGTAACATTCTGTACATGTCTATCAAGTCCATTTGTTCACAGACGTGATTCAGTTCTGTTATTTCTTTGCTCATTTTCTGTCTGGTTGATCTGTCCCTTTGTTTCAATGGCGTGTTAATGTCTCCTGTTACAATTGTGTTACTAATAATTTGAGTTTTCATTTCTGTTAATAGTTGTTTTATATAACTGGGTGCTCTGGAGTTTGGTGCATATATATTTATGATAGTTATCTCTTCCTCTTGGAGTTTTCCCCTAACGAGTATGTAGTGACCTTCTTGGTCCTTTATGGTCATTGTTGCTTTAAAGTTCACGTTGTCTGCAAACAGAATGGCTACTCCTGCTTTTTTTTTGGATTACTGTTGTGTGAAATATTGTTTTCCGTCCTTTGACTTTCCTTTGACCTGTGAGTATCCTTCTGGGTTAGATGGGTTTCCTGTAAACAGCATATGGTTGAATTTTGATTCTTGATCCATTCTGCTAGTCTGTTTCTTTTGATTGGTGCATCCATTTACATTGATGGTTATAGCTGTTATATGCTGGTTTATTGTTGACATATTATCTCTCTGCTGTTGCATCTTTATCTTTCTGTTCTGTTTAATTATCTGCTTTGCTTAGTGGCTTTTTCCTTTGTGTATCTAAACTGTGTATCAATAATTTTTGCAGGGTTGGCTTGGTGTTCATGAAGTTCTTCATCTGTTCTTTGTCAGGGAAGTATCGTATTTCACCATTAGTTTTGAATGATAGTTTTGCAGGGTACATCAGTCTAGTTTGGAAATCATTTTGCTTTACGATCTGGAATAATTTACTCCATGCTCTTCTTGACTTTATTGTTTGTGCTGAGAAGTCTGCTGTGATTCTGATAGATTTTCCTTTATAATTGATCTGTCTTTTCTCTCTGACAGCTTTTAATAATCTATTCTTGTGTTGGATTTCTGGGATGGTGATTATTATATGTCTGGTGTAGTTTTATTTTGGTTATGACTATTTGGAGTTCTATATGCTTCACTGATCCTGATGTCAGTTTCTGATCTCATGCTTGGGAAATTTTCAGCTATTACTTCTCTAAATATCCTCTTGACATCCTTTATGTTGTCCCCTTCTTTTTCAATAATCTTTATCAATCTTATGTTATTTTTCTTTGCATCATCTTGCAGTTGTTGAATTATTATTTCCTGATTCCTTGTTATTTTTAAAAGATCTTTCCTTTCCTGTTCACTAGCTGCAATCCTGTCTTCAAGGTCTGAAATTCTATCTTCACTTTCATTGAGGCAGTTTTTACAGCTTTCAGTGGAGTTTTTTATTTCCTGTATATCTCTGTGCATCTGCTTTATGTATTCTGTTTGTTTCTTATATTGCTCATCTAAGGATTCTATCTTTTTGTTTAGTTCCTCCAATTTTTTAACTGTGTTTTCTTTAGATATATTTAGAATCTCTTTCATTTCTTTTATCACTTCTTCTTTTACCTGGGAGATTATTTTGAGTTTGAATTCTTTAAAGCTTCCTGGAGTTACTTGTTTATTTCAGTAACTATTATGTCCAATATTTGAGGTGTATGGCATATATTTTCCTCTCTATACATTGCTCCTAGGGTTTCTTGAGATGGGCTGGAGGTTTGAGGTTGCAATTTGGTCTTTTGTTTTGTCATTTTCCTATATTTCTGTGTTTCAAGTGTTATTCAAAAGCTTCCTCAGGATCTGTTGGAAATCCACTTCTATGTTCGCAGCTCCTGGGACTCTGACACCAGTTCCCCCAGGCCGCTGGGCCTCTAGAACCAGTGGCCCTCTTGTGCCTGTTTAGAACTCCATAGTTCCAGACAAGCTAGGCTCCAGGGACACTGTGCGCTCACCTGCTTGCTGGAAACTCCACAGTTCTCCGAGCACAGCCAGAATGGGGAGGCGGATGTAGGTGTCTAGGGCCCACTTAGCCACTTCACTGCACCCGGAAGGCTCAAGGGTCCTGAACAGTCTGGGCTTGGGGCAGACTGCACTTGGCACTTACCGCAGGCTGTGGGGCCTCTGGTACTGGTGATGCTCGCCTGCTTGCTGAGAAATCCACAGTCCTCCAGACACCTGGGGAGGCAGATGCAGGTGCTCCAGATCTGCCCAGCCCTTGCTTGGTGTTCATGTTTATAAGTAACATATATTTGAATCTTTAAGCTTCAGTCACCAATTTTATACTGAGAATAATAACAAAGATGATAGCAACTTCATAAGACAAATACAAGCATCAAATAATACATTTAAAGAATTTAGTACAATGTGTATAACATAGAAAATGCTCAATAAAAGTTCTTCTTATTATTTTTTTATTTTATTTAAGGAGAAAAGAAAAGAAAGAAAAAAAAACAGTGAAGGGGTACAAGTTATACAGATTTACAGGAGAAAAAAATGCGCAGTAGGCAATCACTAGTTAATGGATTACATATTGCCATCTTAGAAATAATTGTTCAAGTCACAAAATTAAAGCTTGTAGAGTGGACATTCCAACAATGATACTGCAAACAGTTCTGTTCAATGATCCAATAAAACTCTGTGATATCATTTTCTATCTTATACATTTAAATTTACATGCAGTTATATAGTTTAGAGCACTTTCTTTTCCTCTCTTTTATACAATGACTATTACACATTTTGGGTTTCATTGCTCCCACGGTTCTTATTGCTTTTTTGGAAGAGAGTAAAACCAAATGTGACATAACAAAACAGAATCGGTCAAGTCAAAAGGGTGGACATAATAGATAATATAAAAACATAATACAAGGTGATCAACAATGGTTACCATAATGCCTCCCGCTATTTCTAATAGAATTGCCTTTATCATTAGTTGTTATACAATTGAACAAAACCGTAAAGAATAAAACCGACAAAACCAAAACATTGGAGATATTGTAGGTCTTTAAAAGTAGATAAAAGTCAACGAGAATGGGCGTTATAATGAATCTCATTATCTTCTCAGCTGATGCCTAAACTTTTGAACCTGATACTATCCAGCAAAACAGAATAGAAGAACCTCAGTCAAAAACAAGATGGTGAGAGTAATACAGGGCTTCAAATCGAGATAATAGAAAGTCAAAGTGGGTTACTATATTATATCCTGCTATACTTTTCCCTTTAATTAAATGGATAAAAATAAAAAAGTAAATAATGGAGTGGAGATTGAGAAAAAAGAGGGCATAACAGCGAAACAGGGCAGGTCAAAACATAACCATTAAGCAGAATAGTGTTTCACCACCAGCTAATCCTGACCCAAAAATAGTTACCATATTGACTCCCTCCCTGAAGTCCTTGAGTACAACTTCATATACTGTAGCATTAAGTATATCAAAACAATGTAAAACCATTTAAGAGAATGAGAGCATTATAGAGTATTTAGAATCGACTAACAGAAAATGAACAATGGTCTCTGTATAATCTCCTTGTCCTTAAAAGGTTTTTGCTTATACTATCGTACATAACAAAATCCAATAAGATACAACCTGTTTAGACCATTGGAGACAGAAGAACAAAAGCTAGATGAGACTTCAAAACAAGATGGTACTAAATCAGCATTACCTATTAAGATGTCATTTTCTCCAAAAAAAAAGCTGTTCCTATCATCCAATCTTCTCTGTCTCATTTCTGTTGAGCTCTTTTTCTGTCAGTAGCTGTCAGTTTGTCTTCTTCATTTTGTTCTCTGCTCCATTCGTTGTGGCCTCCCCGCCACTATTTCTGGGTTCTTTGTATTTTTCTTTTTTTAGAATATCCTGCAATACTTTCTGTAGGGTTGAATTGGTGGTTGCAAATTCCCCCAGTTCCTCTTTATCCTGGAAGCACCTCGTTTTTCCATCAATTTCCAGGGACAGTTGTGCAGGATATCTCAATCTTGGCTGGAGATTATTATCTTTCAAAGCTTGAATTATTTCTCCCCATGCTCTTCGTGATTTGATGGTTTGTGAAGAGAAATCTGCTGTAATTCTGATGGGTATTCCCTGGTAAGTGATCTGTTTCTTGTCTCTTACAGCTTTTAATATTCTGTTCTTGTATTGAATTTCTGGAATTTTTATTATTATATGCCTGGGCGTTTCTCTGTTAGGGTTGTAGGTAGCTGGGGTCCTGTATGCCTCATACATCTGAGTATCTTTACCTTTTGCTAAATTAGGAAAATTCTCCTGGATTATTTCTGTGAGTAGCTTTTGTAGTTCACTTGTTTGTGTCCCTACTTCTTCTTTTATGTTCTTAATCCTTAAGTTATGGCTCCTCTTATCATCTTCTTGTCTTTGTATTATTGCTGTGTGTTTCTTTGTTATTTTTAAGAAGTTTTTCATTTCATTCTCCCATGTTTCAAGTCTGCCCTCCAATTCAGATAGTCTGTCCTTAGTTTCTTTCAAGCTGTTATGCCAGTCTTGGATAGACTTCTTAATTTCTTGATAGTCTCTTTGAACCTGCTTCACATACTCAATGCTTTCTTTGTTTTCTCCATCAAGCAATTCTCCCCTCTTTTTCTGTTCTTCCATTCCACCATCTGCTTTTTCCTGGGTGGTGCTTAGCATTTCTCTAACTATTCTGCATACTTCTAGCTTCAGGTCATTGATAACTTCATTCCTGAATTGGTCTATGAGGCTCTCTAGATGGCACTTAATGTATATTGGTGCGGTGTCCACTATTGCCTGTTTCTCAGGATTGGGGGCCGAGGAGCCTTTTTTGTTGCTTCCCTTCCCCATATTTTCTGTTCCTTATAAAATGCAATCTTACATAGGAGGCCCGGCTTCCCTGCCTGTCAGCCACAGCCTGATCTAATTGTGCTGGCTAGTTGTTCCCGCCCACCGCTGCGCCCCAGGGAGTTGCGGAGGAGGCAGCCTACGCGGGAGTCTCCCGGTCACTCCTCCGGGCCACCGTCAGGCTCTGGGATCTGGGTTAGGCCAGCCTAGGGAGTCCGCCAGCAGCGTCACTCAGGCCAGGCACCTTTCACCAATCCCGTCTGAGAGGGGAATGTGCGGCTGGAGTTGTCACCGCGCCCTGCTCTTACAGGACTGCCCGAGCCCAGAAAAACCTCCGCTGGAGTCAAACTGTGGTAGGGGATCAGTTTCTTGCTCACCTCGCCACCAGTCAGTTTTTCTCCTTGTCCATCCTGTTTCCGACTCCGTTCGCAGCTCGGCGCGTCTCTCCTTGCGGAGCCGCTGTGGAGGCAGCCAGCCGCTGGGCGGTGGGAAATCCAAACCGCGGTTTCCAATGGCGCGGGGACTCCGTTCGCAGACTCCCGTTCCCAGAGCTCGGCGGGCGCGTCTCTCCTTGCGGAGCCGCTGTGGAGGCAGCCAGCCGCCGAGCGGCGGGAAACCCAAATCGCGGTTTTCAATGGCGCGGGGATCCAGCCTCCACACCGAGTCTTTTCTGTTCCTATTTTAGCGCCAGGACTGTATTCTAAGTTAGATTCCCTCAGCCCAGTTCGTTCCTGAGTCAGCAGAGCATATCTCTACTGGTTCGTATCTCCTTAGTCCGCATCATTCCTGGCCTCTGAGCCGAGCCTTTAGAGAGCCTTCAGTAGCTGCTGCTGTCTGTCCGCCATGTTCTCAGGAAGTCCAGTTCTTATTATTTTTATATGATTGTAATCCAAGGTAATCTGTTCTTGACTCTAAAACTTATACTTTAGATACATTACATGATATTTTAACATTCCCCATCTTTATTCTGGAATTTGGAGCATATTTCCAAGAAATACTTATTGAGAATGAACTGTTTTATTTTATATTCCAGAAAATACAGTTCACTTCCTTCAAAAGTAAAATCAAGTGATAAAAGTTGCCATGTGTTAGGCTCGGCTCACTATTTGTTCAGTTCTACTATTTTCCTCATCAGAAGTTCCTTATTAAGAGAAAAATATGCTAATCTCAAATTAAACTCGAAATGACAAAAAGGAATATATAATTTCTCTGCCTAAGTTACTATTTTACCAACTGAATGTAGCAGTATCCTGCAGAGGAGATAAGACGTACATGGCCCCAGGCAGAGGTATTATGATGAGTTTCTTGTTTATGTATTCTGTATTGAATACACTGAAAAGCAGTGTAACAGGGACCTTAAAAGATTCATACAGCTACAGAGAGATACTTCTCCTTTTGACACCCATTAAGGTTCGATTCATAAACTTTCAAAGCAAGATCACAACAGAAATTTTGCCGTGTTTTGTTCCATATCAAACAAAACAAAATAAAATAAACCATTTCTAAGTGTTATATTAAAGATGTAAACAACTTAGCAAAAACAAAACACTTCAGATTCACTGAGAATTATTTAACTTCCTTAATATTGTTTCCAGCTATTTAAAAATTCTTAGTTTAAAATTTTTAAACATATCTGACCAGAACACAATTTACTAAATATCTGAATTTTCTTTTCATTGATCCTTTGATCCTTCCTACTTTGTTGCTGTTCCTATGTCTATCCAGAGGTAGAGCAGACAAATGAAAAAGAAAAGAATATAATTTTCTGAAGAAAATAGATTCACCTGTATTGTAAAGAAATTGGATACTGTATTCGAAAATTCTAAGAGATTTTGAGATTGAAAAAATTCTTAGAGATTTTGAGAACTTCATGGAATGGTTGTGAGTGTTTAGATTTGATAAGTGAAAGATCTTTGAATATTTGTATGCCACAAGAAAATGATACATGAAGAAAATAAAATGTGAAAACTTATGGGTAACAAATTTCCAAGCAATATGCAATTATGAGCATTCTTTATAAAATGTTATTAAACTTTATTCAGTTACAAAATTTTAAAAGTCTAGTTAATATTTTATTTTCTGTTTTATTAGGCTAATATGTCACAAGTTTTTGAGGTTTTACATAGAAACTGACTATACTTTGGACTAAAAAACATTCTAATCCTTTATCTACTAATTTTAGATCATTTAAATGTGGTTTAAATGTATTTAAAGGTATTTGCTATTGAGCAACTTGGATGTATGCCTGGAGAATTACCTGGGTGCAATATTCTTACAACTTCCTTACAAATCTATTCTTAGTATGTTTAAAGAACTTTGCTTTTTTTGTAAACGATTAGGTCTTCAAGTTGTGAAATAGTTTGCTGAAAGTGACACCCTGTTCAAGTCTTTTGGAATCTCATCCGAACAATTCTAAATTCATAACCCTTGATAATCTATATAGAAAACAAATCTCACTACATATTTTAAACGATTCCTTTTCACTACATATTTTAAATGATTCCTTTGAATTTAATAAGTATACTTCTTTGGCATGGTGCCACATTTCAAATTTTTAAACAAGATTCTTCTATTTCTTTAGAGTTACTTATAGCATTGTTGAACTCATGGCCAAGGTAGTGATGAAGCGGTCATTGATGACATCATCATTTTAAAAGATTAAAGGTAGTACTTTGAGCTGCTATTGTCACTTGAAGTCAAAAATACTAAATAAATGAGACATCAGGAACTGTTGAGTAAATCATGGTCATGGTTAACAAACCTCCTAAAAAGGAGTTCTTCCTCTTTAATTTTATTTAAGATTATTTTCAGTACTAGGAGTTGAACCTGGAACTTCACAGGGACCTATGCTCCAGCTTTTTTTCAAGCTTTTTAGTTTTTATTGTAAAACATGGTATTACCAATTTCCTCATGTGAAACTCGTGGTATCCTTCAGTCTGAGTCTTTCGTGTACCAAGTTCTGCCTCTTTCACATAATAGCTTTCAGGATATGTGACTACTCTATTCTTTTCTCCACCATGCCTGCCATTTCCTGTGCTAAAAAAAGGTAACATTAAAAAAGAGAATGTTCTTGGGGTATATTTTAATACATATTATGTAATATTGTGTTATATTTCTTGGGTTATATTAACATGAAAGGACAGAATCATTTATACCAGGGGCTATGACTCACAACTAGGGTACTCCGAGAAATTACAGTTGTTAGGGGCGATTATTTATAAACAGGTACTCAGAGAAGCCAGTAACCCTAAGGAAAAGACTACATGAACTACAAAACATTTCATATATAGATCTATCTCATTTTACTGAATTTTGTCATATATAATACATATGTAAATATACCCATACATATATATATATATATATATATATATATATGCATGATCATTAAATAAATAAATTCTATCAATTTTATACATCAATAAATTATATCAATTAGGCTGTATTGTTTATTCTATTGATATTTATGCTTTTCAAATTAGAATTACTTAACTGGAAAAATAACATTTCATGTATAATTGGAGTTCACTTAATTTATTGAAAACTTTTCAGAGATTTCTGAAAAAAGACAATCTCTTTAATAAATGGTGTGAGGAAAACGAGTTCTCTGCATGCAGAAGACCAAGACTAGACTCACATCTATCAGTATGCACTAAACTAAAGTCAAAATTGATCAAACATCTAAACATTAAAATACAAACAATAAATAGGCAGAAATCTCAAAAACATAGATATAGGCAGAAACTTCATGAACAAAACACAAACTGCACTGAAAATACTACAAAGAATCAACAAATAGGATCTCATAAAATAAATCACCAGCACAGTGAAAAAGACAATGCACAGAGATGGAAAATATTATAGCCACTTTTCCCTCAGACAAAGAATTTATATCCAGAGCATACAAAAACTGAAAAAAATATCAGAACCCTAAATTCCAAGATCTAATCCAAAAATGGGTCTCTGAGATGAATACACACTTCTCAGATGAAGAAATATAAATGATAAAGGAATATATGAAAAATGTTCAAAATCATTGGTCATCTGAAACACGCAAATTAAAGCAATACTGAGATTCTATCTCATGCCAGAAAGAATGGCTACCTTCAAGACACCAACCAATAACAAACGCTGGAGGGGCAGTGAGGAAAAATGAACTCTTCACCATGGTTAGTGGGAGTGCAGACTGATAAAACCACTGTGGAAATTAGGGTAGAGATTCCTTAGAAAAGCAGGATTAGAGGTCCCATTTGACCCATCTCTTCTCCTACTGTGTATCCCAGAAAAATTAAAAGCATCATATTCTCGTGACATATGTACACCCATCTTTATAGTAGCATAATTTGTAATAGATAAATCTTGGAAACAACTCAAATGTCCATCAGTCAAAGAATAATTAAAAATATGTGTCTTTTTATTAAGTGGAGTACTAATCAGTTATAAAGAAGAATAAACTGCAGACTTTAATAGGCAAATGGATGCAACTCATGACCATACAAAAGTGAAATAAACCAGACCCACATGTGTAAAATATTGTATTGTCTCATTAGTATGAGAAACTGAACAAGTGAATAGTATTCAAAATGAATAACAGACATTGTGAATTAAGAATAAATTGTTAAAAGTGAAAGACAAATTGTGATGGGCAAAAGGAGAAAAGGAAAAAAAATGAGTTAAGATGGTTGTAGAACTAGCTTTTACTGCCTTCAAGGAAGTAAAAGCTAGTTTTTTGTTTGTTGGTTGGTCTGTTTTTGTACTGGGAATTGAACTCAAGACATCACGGTTGTCAAGTAGGTACCTGGGCAGCTGAACTAATAGCCTGGAATCCTCAAAAATTTTGTGCTAATATTGTTTGGACAAAATATAATGCCTATAACTTGTACTGTGAATAACTACTCTGAAGATGAAATTATGAAATGTATCAACTATTATAACTTTTATTACTTGTTTTTAATCTTGCTTTCATTGTTACATTTATCACTTTTTCTTTATTAAAAACATTTAAAAGATTTTTGGCATCTTTCACTACTGTACAAAATTAGTTCATCAATATGTTCAAACATAAGTAAATTAGTATATAATGTAGAGAAATGCAAAAGCACAAACTTTGGCTCACTGCGGTGTAAACTTTGGTTACACTGCGGTGTAAAGGGATCTGGAAGATACGAGGTTCTGTGTCAGCACGGGTGCATTTCCAGACACCCCAATGTAACGAACTTCTATAGCCAAGGTAGATTCTGTGCATAAAACTTATGTAACCAAGGTTGCTGCTGGGACGTGGCCACTTGGCGTATTTTAGTATAAATGTGGACTCAGCAGCTGAGGATTTCTGTGAGAATGAGAAATAAATGAGCAAAGACTGTGGCAAGTGCACAGTGGCTGGGGAGCTGCAAGAGCGTCCAAACTGAGGGACCAAGGCTGCGAAGCCCAGTAAGATACTCCATTCAGGACACAGTACTATGTCTCTTCTTCAGCCTGCATGAAGCACAAATGAACCTCCCCAGTCTGAAATGGTGGAAAGACAAGGGTCTAGCTGCCCAATACTAATTTACTTTTTATCATTACAATAGCATTTTAAAAGAAGAAAAAACATTATTTTTAGAAAGGAAATCACAAACTTAGTAGGGCTGAGGGATTGGAATGCTACATACCTATTGAATGGGCAACCAGTGTTGAATTGAAAACAGGTCTGATAGAAAATCATAAAGCACAAAACAGTGCAGTTGCAAACTATTAAGCTTTTCTTCCTTATTTAACTATATTATATTTAAGACTCCAAATTGATCAGATGCAGAAAATATGAATTTATGTATTTTCTTTCCCCTAGAAATGAGTTATTTTTAAAAATCACTTAAAAGAGTATTTTGACTCTCTATAGACTTAAGGGATAATATGCCTCAAAGGCTGCCACAAACAATCTAACTGGAATGTGTGAGAATATGTTTAATCTGGTTTTTCTTTTGCCTTATTTAGTATTTACATTGTATGTAAATACTAATACATTGTATGTAAATACATTGTATGTATTTGTATTTCCTGCTAACTATTTACCAAACTGTTTTTTTTTTGTTTTGTTATTTGTCCTCTTAAAGTTTAATTTCCTCAAGAAATATGCACTTGAACACAGGGTTAACCTTAAAACCAAACACAGGGATAACCTTAAAACCAAAACCAAACTTAAAACCTTAAAACCAAACTAATCTAGCAATTTCCTATGTATTTCATACATTATATGCACTATGCATGTGAAGAATATGCATATTTAGAGTAGGAATGATTCCTAAGTTAAAATGTACTGATTTTGCAAATACAAAAATTCATTTTAAGGACAGTGTGATTAAAAGTCATAGAAAAGACCACTTGAATTTGACTAACAGTGCATTTTTTAACCTGTGTTACTAGAATTTTCCTATACACTGATGCTTGCCAGCATAATTGGATACTAGCATTCAAATAATGTGGTCAGCACTCAGCATTTCTCCACAGTTCACCTGAGGTGAAATACGGCAACATGATGATTTGTTCTTTAACCTAAGGCAAGTAATATTAGACAGTGCTCACTAGCGAAACAGATTTAATGCAAAATATAATGCTAAATATGTAAGGATTTACAAGGTTGGCTTACAATGGCCGTCCATGGAGGCAGGTTAGTGTTAGGGTTAGGGTTAGAGCAAAGGATCCCGTCACAGGCCTGGAGCTCAGGGTAGGGTCCTGCGTGAGTCTGTAACAGGAGCCCAAGCAGAAAACTGAAAATTTTGTTCTGGAAAGCAGGTGACATAGGAGGTGAAAGTGAGGACTGCAGCTCCCCTGAAAAAGCAAAAGAGAGCCGCATTCCTTATGTCCCCTTTATACCTTTCAGAGCAAACCTTTAGAGTTAGGGTTAGAGTCAGTAAGGACTCATATTTAGCTTAATACATCTATGGCTGATTACTGATATGTGTGTACACAAGTTCACACACTCACATAAATGAATGACTGTCAGTAGCAGTAAGCATGTTTACCACCCAGATTTTTGTTTGCAAAACCATTTTCCAATCAAAAACACCAAACCTAGTGAGACCATACTTGATTCCAGGAACAGCACAGGAAATACCCAAGACTGAACTTGATGTGTTTTTCTGTTGTGAGAAAATAAGAAAGTACAATGAGAAAACATATATCTACAACTCTGAAAGTATTCCAAAGGACACAAGAACCAACTGGGAAAACTAAAAAGCAAAACAAAACTTTAAAAAATAACTTCTAATCACCAAAGTTGGAATGATTAGAGCAACCACTTAATGTTTTAGATTATAACTCATTACAAAATAAAAAATTATATCATAAGAATATAAAAAATGAATAGAACAAAATAAATTATGGTGAACAGATAAATCTCTGGTGTAGAAGAAACTCAGATAACCTATGTAGATATTTTCCCTAATTAGGGAGAGTATAATTTTGAATATATAGACCATTATACCCCTTAAGGCATACCAGTATTGGTTGGAAGGAGGGTGAGTATAAATTTGCAGTGAAAAAACTGACAAATACTTCAACCAGATAGTAGACCTCAACATCAGCAGGCATGAATCATGTTGACAGCATCCTTGAAGTGACATGATAAAAATAGCACTTTGCTTTTGTCCTCTTCCTCCCTAAAACTGATCACCGAGGTTTATCATGAGAAAAAGCATGATGAATTCTAATAAAGGAATATCCTAAAATATGCCTGACCAGTACACCTCGAAGTTGTCAAGGACAACAATGAAAGAAAGTCATAGATGATGTCACAGACAAGGAGAGCCTATGGAGAAATGACAATTAAATGGACTATGATATTTCTGATGGAAACCTAGAAAAGAACACTAGATTTTAAAAATTAGGGAATATGAATAATAAACTATGGACTTTCATGATAATGTGTCTATCTGTGAGCCCATAAGTGGTCATGAATGAATCATAGAAATGTAAGATGTGAACAGTTAGGAAAATTGAAAGAGATCAATATTGGACTATATTTTTGTAATTCTAAGATTGCTACAAAAATTAGCAATTTTAAAAATTGAAAACTTTATTTTCATTTTCTTATAACAAAATTTAGTTATTTTGCTATAACAGAGTTTAGTTAGCATTGTTAGGTCTGTTTCAAAGTAACTTTGAAGAAATATTGGAAGGGGAACAGATTCATATTTCTAAACTATAGCATTTTTACCTCACTTTTAAAATATATTGGTGTACTCAATTCTAATGACTTTCAGATTAATTTGAGTTCATGTTCTATAAATATATGTGTATATGTTTCACAAAATATAATATATATGTGTGTATGTTTCAAAAATAAAAATGCATACTGAAATTAATATTTCTAATATATTTTAATTCATACTTAATTATTTCTTGTATTGCAAGTTTATCATTATAATACATTTTTTAAATTAATATAGTGTAATTCTTTGTGAAGCAATAAATTTATAACTTGCATTTTATCTTTTCAGAATGTAACTAGAAAGCACAATATAAATGTTTAAAACAAGGCAAAAGTCTAGATTATGTTTCCTTGTCTGCATCTCACTTCTATCCTTAAAACTGCATACTACAAAGTATAGCAATCTAACATCAACTGAATTCAAAGTATTGATTTCTTGAAGAAAAGTTGGACTGAAAATTATTCCAAGGCCAAAATATAACTAAGCTGTTCATAAAAAACCAAGAAGGTTCAGAAGCATAAACATTCTTTCCAAAGGCCTGTATGAGAGAACGGTATGAAACCTGTAGGAGAAGTTGGAAAAGAAAGATGCTTATAAACAAATCTGAGGTCACTTAAATTTACAGTGAACTCAAGACATAACTGAAAAACACAAACTGAAAAAGTGAGTTCAAATATCTGTCTTCTAAACCGTTCTCAGTTACAAACCAATGAAAAAACTTAAATACAACAAAATCAAAATTTGAATGTATATTTTGAGATAGTCTTAATATAATTACAAATGAAAGATGAAAACTAATTAGATAATCTCCTGTACTATTTCATATCATTTAAACATTTGAGCTACTTTAATCTTCACAACAAAATTGAAGTAGGAAGAATTATATTCTTATTTCTTGAATGAATTCTTATGTAAATACTGTAAGTATTCAACTAAAATACAATATAAATTTCAATCTCCTCACATCATTTGGGCTCCCCACCGAGCAGTCCCAGAGTGGAGATGGAAGTATAAGAATTTATCAGTGAGAGATAAAACAAGAAAATGTAAGCCATGTGTGGTGGTTCCCTTATTCCCAGAATGAAGGAAGCAGGTGTTCAAGGTCAGTCTGAGATACATAGCAAGGGGAAGGGTGACCGGAGGGCGGGAGGGCAAGGGAGAGGGAAGGGAGAGGAGGGGGAAGGGGAGGAAGAGGGAGAGGGACAGGGAGAGGGAGAATTTTAGCCAAGGTTAACTTTCAGACCTCTCTATAGACCTCATGTGTGAAAGGAAACTAAGGAAAGAAATTGAGAAAGGACACGTGAATGTTAGGCACACTCGGTTATATGCTCCTCCAATGCAATTCTGATGGTACCAGTTGGAGGCTGTTGTTTTGTGATAGCCTTACAGATAAGAGGCGCACCGGTGACCATTCAATATGCCCAATACACATAAACTTCATCTTCTCCATAGATGCTGAAGAAGCAGAATTTTCAATATCTCAGTGATCTGCAGAGATCCCAACAGAGTTTAGCAAAAGGATGTTTAGGAAGATGAACCACAACTGCCATTATTGTAATTGCTTCAAAACTACAACTGTTACTCATTGCCTTTGATCTCCACTGTTAATTTAATGCCCCCTCACACCCAGCTATCAGGTGTGTGGATCCCAGTGGCTTAACTGGTGGTCTGACCCAAAGCCTCATGGAGACCATAATAATTCAGACCAGGATCGTTACACTTGTCTGTTATCACAGGAGGGAAGATAAAAGTGCCACAAAAGCTAGAAATGTTTTGCCTTGATCTTCAGAGAAAAAGTAATGTCTCTTTCTGCAGATCCTCTTTTGTGCTGTGGACACAAGGCTTAAGTGCTTAGGGCTAGGAGCTGTGTGTCGTGCAATGAAACATTTCTTCCATGAACTTGTCAAGAGTCCTTCTTTGTAGAGACAGAAGCTTGAGAGGAATCACAAAGACCACCAATATGTGTGGCACTATTTCTGAACCTAATCTTCAATTTCTTTAAAAATGTTCTCTGCCTGGAAACAGCACCATGTGGAACCTGAGATTTGGTGTGTATAATGAGTTCTGCAGATGGCAAGCGCTACTCCCAGAGTATCAACTCTAAACTGGTGCCCAGGGCTATTCTAACACTATACCTTGGACATGTTGGAAATATGTCATGATCAGTAAATCCCAGTGTATGGATCCATTCTGTACTAGCTCAGACCTGACAAGATCCTGAGCATTCATAGTCCTCCCCAGTTGCCTCAAGAGGAAAATCATGAAATCTGGGAACCAAATGAGCCTCTAAAGAAATACCAGAAGGCATTTCAAAAACTAGCTAGACTACAACTGACAGATCCCTGAGAGAAGAAAAGGCGAGGACTTTACCCACTGAGACTTGACATGAAATGTTCTTAGGTGCCAGAATTCGACAGGAAGATGACTTTCATGGTGATGCCACCTCAGATGGCATAAAGTATATTGTGAGTTCGCAATGCACTCCTGCCAATTGCTGACATCTTAAAAAGGGCTGGCCTCCTTCAGCTTATTATGAATCAAACTTCCTGAAGGAAAATACAACTATGTAAACCCATGAATGGAAATTTACTATCTCAAGTTTCTTTCCAATCCTAATCGTAGAACTGACTGACTTTTGCCTGAGAAAAGGATTTTCCTATTGCTCTTAGTATAGGAAATGTCACCCTGACCATACTGGAAGGCCTCATACCTACTTTAAAAACAGTACTAAAAATAACCTATAAATGCAATAATTAGTCATTTCAGACATTAAAATAGTTTAGTCAACTTATTTAATGCCCAACTGAGAGCTTCAGTAGCATGAAAAAAAATCTTGTGATAGACGTTTTATCTAAAAGTATTGTGATAGAACAAAATGACAGATTTGCACAGATAATCAAAATAAGGAAGTTTTTCCCTTGAAAGCTTTCAGTCAAACCCAAATTCTCAATAAAATTCTGTTTTTACTATGATAAATTGGTATTCAAGGGAACAAATTTCTCCACTTAAAAGCTCTTCATGAAGTTTTATTAAAGGTTCTGGAAATGAATTTGAAATAGAATTTTTAAAATTTCTCTTTATTTTACTATGAACTGCCAAATCAAACTGATAATACAAAATAGTAACCAAACGAAATGATTATTATTGCAGAAGTCTCTTAATGGGATCTATGCATGTGATATAGGTTATATGCTAGATATTCTACAAAATTTTCTTTCATTATAACTAAATTGTCAACTGCATAATTTTCTCAAGTTTAAGGTTGAAGAATGACTTATTTTATGTTCCTAAATTCATTTTAATGACCTCAGATAGTCATCATTAACTTTAAAAAATAAATATGACTATAATTTATGTTTTTATGATCATGGTTAATTTTGGTGTTACTAATTTAAAATAATTCTCAATTATATACAAACTAAATAATTGCATATAAATAAAACAGTTTATCAACAGCATATTATTATAATTATTATTATGATTTTGTCTTTTTGAGACATTCTCGCTAGACAGTTCAGGCTTCCCGTGAGCTCACTTCATAGCCCAGGCTGGTCTTGAAATTGCAACAGTCCTCTTGCCTCAGCCTCCAGTGCTGGTAGTTTATATGTTTACATATAGATTAATAATTATCTTCTTCTTAATAAAAATTATCAGGTCAAAGATGTTTCCCATTTGAATTACAGATTTTTCAGGTATGTTTTTAAAATAAACTTATCTGGCAATAATGTTTGCACAAATGTAAACACAGAAATTATTGGCAAAACTATACTTACAAGGGAACTTACATACTTCCGGGTTCTACATTCCATCATGTATAGAATAACCAGATAATGAGAATAAATACATATGACTCAACAACGATAATTTTGATCATATAACTGATAAAATGTTGAGATGAAAGTTCACAAATATCATTTTACACAACGAAATTAAGAGCTAGTTTTAAAACTTTAAAATTACAATTATTACCTTGAAAAAATGAAATAAATATATGAAAATATCCTATCTTTATTGCCCAGAGTATAGGATCATATTTTTCGTTCTTTCTTTTTTTTTTTTTTTTTTTGCAATGACATACGATAAATTTACTGAGGATTATTAATTCTGGATTTAGAGGAGACTGTTAAATCTTAAAAGCCTGGAGATATTGTCATATAAGTTTATGATTGAAGGAACTGAAAGTGTTTTGCTTAGAGAAGTCTAGGGTAGCTATGACAGCTGAGGATATTTGATAGGCTGTCAGCGTGAAGAAACATTACACTTTTTCTTATGGCAGAAAAACTTGAACAAATGGGTAGGAATTATCTAGAAAAGTTCTGTCTCAAAATAAAGAACTATTTCTTAACTAAAAAGTACCTGATGGTTCAGTTATCTTTCCTGAGAGGTATTCTTTAATAAGAGACTTTTCAAGCTAAAATTGCTTGACCCTCTGGCAGAGATGTCATGCAGAAAAAAAAAAAAAAATAAGCAAAAGAAAGTATTCATGCAGTAAGCAGAAGACTGGATTTTGAAGCTACTATGAAGTTGCCCCACAAATTGTTAGAATCACAGAATGTTAGAGATCAATGAAATCTTGGAAAATATACTTCTCATATTTAAAGATGAGTAAAAAGAACCATACAAGTCAATTTATTGGTTTAATACCATATTTTATCTATTAACAAAATCATAAATAAATCATTAAATTGAATGAAAGGATACAAAATTCTCAAGACAACCAGCAACAAATGATTGCTAAGATACTTTGAAAGTCTTTAGGAAAATAAAACTTTTTGTTTTAAAGTGTTTCCCCAACACTATGTAGTTTTTGGTGAGAAGTTGATGCTACTAAGAAGCAATTGTTCCGATTTATACTCTCCTTCTTTGGCTAAGATTTATTTTCTATTTTCTATGGTTCATTTACTCAAATCTGTAACAGTCACCAAATTTAACAGTAAAGGGGAGATCCGCCAGTATGACTTAGAATCTAATAAACACAGGAAACGTAGCAGCAACCGTGCAGCAGCCAACCCATCAGTTCTTGAAAATTCCTTGGTAGAATAACCTCATGGGATGAATCTAAGAAGAAGTCATAAATATATTCAGCCACTCATCATACCTTTAAGTAATTCACTCATCATATACTTATTGAGCCCCCTACTATGTGCCATAATAAGCATTTTCTCCTTATATTTTGTCATATTTATATTAACTTAGAACAGTGTGTATCATTTTGAAATTTCTTTCAAAAGCAAGATAAGAAATATTTCATAAACTAAAACCCTTGCTTCTATATTTCTGATGAAAACCTCAAGAGAACAGACACCTCAACCATCGTTAAAGTACTAAAACACAATAAGGCAAGCAGTTGCAGCTACGCTCAGCATATCTTGGATTTGGGGAATTCAATAAATTTATTAGAAAAGTATGAAATAGAAAAAGTCTATGATTTCAAACAAGGACAAAATAATCAATGCTTGCTCTGTCTATGCGCTGGTACTCTCCTATGTTGGAAATTTGTCCTTATACTATTTTGCATGCAATTCTCACTATAACAATATGGACAAGTACTGGCAGTGCTATCTTACAGATAAAAAAGCTAGTCCTTGAAAAGATTGTATGACAGATATATGCTTGAATTTTAAATAAAATACCTTCCATTTTCTACTGAATAAAGCAATGGACAGACCAATAAGAAAATGTTAGTAGAAAAAAATATATTTGCATGTCCAGAGCTAGTTAAACTTAAATAATTTCACTAAAATCTTAAAAACAGATGCCAAACTATAATAGGATAAATTTTATGACTATACAAATATAAAATAAAATTTAAGTAGATATTATTTAAATGTACGTAATATAAAAAAATTCCAGTTTCATTTCAAATCTGGTGATTCTCATGCCTGCGCAAGTGACTATGAACTGTTACTGTATGCTTTCCTCAAGGATTCTGTCTTTCCTGGCTCCAGTTTTGTCAAACATTGAAGGTTTCATAGACATATATCCACTCAGATTTTTCTTCCTCAACTCTAAAGCTCCAGATTTTTACAAAGAATTGGTGAACTGGGATACAACTATATTTTACAACTCTACTGGAATTAGTGTGCTTGTTTATATACACTTTGGCAGAGGTATGTAAGTTGAATTGCTGAATATCCTCTTTTAAAAACATCAAAGAGTTTTAATAAGCCTTTTGTCTGCTTTTGGTTCAAGTCTTCATCCATGTGTTACCTGGAGCGCAAAAGTGATGGCTGGCCCTCTACCGACTACATTAATCACTGAAAATACGAGTCACTGTCTAAGACAGCGGGCAGAAAGTACAAAATGATGTCAAATCTGGAATAATTTCTAAAAGTGACAGAGAAATTCTGGAATTTCTCCTTTTCCATCTTATTTTCAGGAGACCAAAAATCTGGATGAGTTATTATTTCCTTTTGATCACACATGACTGAAAATTTAAATCAGACTGTGTAAATTGATGAATGGAAGAATAATACTGTTTGCATCCATTTCAATTCAACAAATATTTGTTGGAGATTGTTGGCTATGTTGGGAATGATATAGAAAATAGAGAAAAGCTTTAGTTTATTTTATAAAAGGAGCAGTTCTTGAGAAGTTACCAGAAATTACTAATTTGAAATATACAGGAATGAGAAAATTCCAAAGATAATGAATCCAGGAGAAGTCATGGACAGCAGATACTGTAAAGGGTTTATTTTAGATAACTTGTGTGAGTACTGAAAAATAATAAACAAGGCATAGTTAATAAGTTATAAAGGCACTTTTAGGAAATCCATGACCTGTGTTAATTCTCTGATTTAGTAGAGATTTTAGGAGCAGTGATGAATTCCCACAGGCCACATACAAGGAAAAGTTTCCAGATTAATGTGTCCTATTAATTTGGAAATGATTCACGCTGACTTCCTCTTATAAAGATTTAAGAGAAATAAGTATCAGAATATCCCTTGATTTCGATTACTTGTGGGAATTTTAAACATTAATGATACTGCTGTGGAAAAACAATAAAGTCAAAGCAATATCAATATTTTATTAGAGCGTATCAATTATACATAACAATGGAATTTTTCTGTGACGTATTCATACAGTTTATGCCACACTTTAATCATAACTGCCTCCAATTGCTGTCACTTGCCCACCCCTACCCTTTTCCTAATCCTGTTCTTTTCTGAGAGTCCTCCTGCTAATTTCACGTACTTTCTTTTTAAATCTAGTTTACACCTATGAGACCTGACAAAGATGGAGGAAAAAGGACACTTATACACTGCGATAGGGATGTAAATTAGTACCACAACTATCAAGACTAGTATGTCTAACATATGATATTGCTATGTTCCTCCTTGGTACATACCTAAAGAATTGAAGTCAGCACACTACAGAGATATCTATACATACATGTTTATCATAGCACAATTCACAATAACCAAGATATAGAATCAACTCAGATGCTCCTCAGTGGATAAACAGATAAGAAAAATGTGGTATATATATACCTTATAACACGGCTTAAAACTTAGATACTTCTATCATGATATTGAATATCTGACATTAAAATTTACTTTTTCTCTGAATGAATGCATGCTAAATTTGTATATGAAACAGAAAATGAGCCACTTGAAAATTTGATTTTTTAAATGTCTCACAATTATACAGGGGCGTAGAATAGGTGATATATTTATACTTTGTGTTCATTCAATTTATATTCTTGAGGTTCTGGTAAGTGGCCCTATGGCAGAAATTTTTATTGTTACCAAATATTCATGAGTTTAACCTTTTGGTATGCACTCACATGAAACTATACATTCTGGGCTTTCAAAAACGAAGGTTAGAGCAGAGTTGACATAACTCGCTTCCTGCACAAGGTAAAAAGTCTCCTCTGTGCCTCTGACTTTCCAGCTCTTTCTTCTCTTTCTGTGTTGATCAGAGATACAGCATGTTTCCCAAATGAAGAGCCAAGGATTCTGCAGCACAAACTATGATATGAATAAGAAATAAACCTTTGTTATGCAAATCAATTAAGATTTCAGATTTTATTTATGTAGTACCAAGTGTAGTTTTTGCTGCTAAGTGCTGAAGTTGGTCCTATTAAGAGACTACTGCTTTAAAATCTACAACCTGAAGCCTTGACTTCCCGATCAGGCACGGACGAAGAGGTAACAGATATTGGCAGATAGCAAATGGTCATCTTTGAGTTAATGTGAAAAAAATGTTAGGAAAAATTACCACTAGTTTTAAGTAACAAACTAAAAAGTATGTTTTCTGAAGTACCAGACTTAAAAGAAGCAGACGAATCCCAAAGGTGTTAAGTTTGGGTTGTACTTCACAAATTGTAAGTGTTCATTGAAAACTGCACTGATTTAATTAAAAAATCATGACAGTCGCAGATGTATCATTGCTAATCCTCCTGGAAAGACTCCTGCTTCAAACACACTTATCCCATCAGTCTTGTCACTTTCTGAAGCAGTTCTGGAAACTTAGTTTCCTGTGTGTTTCTGCACATGTGATAAAAACAGTGAATGCCGCTGCACAGTGGCACACAATGGAAAGATAGCTTTATGGAAACCTTACGATGCATCCTCTTCCGTGTTAGCTGCTGGGTCTGACACCATAGGACTTTGTCGCTTCCCAAATTTCAAAATGACCAAGGAAGGTTAACTGTTTTGAATTATTTAAGACATGGTGGCAGCAATGACCATGCATTAAAAAATACTCACAAAAGAAAACCTCTGGAACTGGCAAGAATGTTGGAATAAATGCATTATAAGCAAAGAGGAATGTCTTGAGAGTGGTTAATGGCCATACAGCTTTTGTTGAAAAAAATATGTATATTAATTTAGAGATACACCTTATTTTCTATTCACATCTCATATTGAAGAAAACACAGCATGAAGGATAAAAAAAGTCTAAAATTATCATCTTGAGTGTAGTCATTTTTTTAATTCAGAAATTTTTGAAAATAAGGATTCAGGATATTAAAGGAAAGACAACTTTCAAACATCCATAGGAATAAACCACCTTCGTTAGCTGGGAGTATCTCCTATCTATCTACAATTCCATATGTCCACTCTAAGATGTATACCAAGTACATGTACAGTAATGTTCATTAAACCTCCTCATAATGTCAAAAACTAGAAAAATTTCAATTTCTCATCCAGTTAGAATAAATAAGATTATGCAATATTTATAAAATAGATATTACACCCCAGTGAATCAATTATTATGCTTAAAACTGTGGTGTTGAACAAATGAAACCAAAAGCAAGAGAATGTATACCACTGAATTCCATTTAAATGGGAGTTTAAAATTCCATAACACTGATTTAATAAAAGTCAGAAAAATAGTTACCCTTGGAGATGTGCCAAGTTGTTGTCCATAATATGGCATCATGAGTTTTTTTTTTAAAGAGCTGGCACCATTTTATTTCTTGGCTAGGGCACCATTACTAAAATATATTAAGCTCTATACCCATGATCTGTGAAGTTTTCTCTGACATGCACTTCATCATGCCATTTCCACAAGGGAGCCAGCTAATCATAGACTGCACCTATTAAACCCTGAGTCAAATAAATCTTTTCTTAATTATAGTTAACAGATTTTAGGTCCCTGAGATGGGTGACTATAATAAACCCATCAGAATATATAGATCTAGAACATGGATGTTGATTTTTAAATAGCACTCTCCATTTAAAATATAAGATTTTTTGGAAAAATTGTTTCTTATCAAATGCTAGACTAGGGAGTGTCAAGTACACACATGAAACAGAATCTTCAATAAACTCACAACTCTGATTCACACTTGACCTCAATGGACAGTAGCAAAAGAAGAAATTCAGTGACTACGACCAGGTACTGCTGAGATAAACAGCAACAACAAAATATTACAACAAAAAATGTACATCAAGAGAGCAGAAGGAGGGCTCCATCTTTCTGCATATCCACAATTCCCCTGCCAGCTAGAAAGTCTATTGTATCTGTTGTATTTAGCAAGCCCTTATGCATGAGTACATGATTATTTATTACTTGTGTGTGTTGTAGGCAGAGGAGAAAACTAATATTTTCCTCCATTTAGTTTATAAATCAATGAATTAGGCTGAAGAACACATATCCAATATGATAATGCCTTTGGAAAGGATTGTGAATCACAAAGACAGTCGATATTAAACTGGACACTGTGAATATATAGGAAGAAGAGAACAAAGGGTTTTATGTATATATGAACCAAAAGAAGAACTGTAATAGAAACTGCTATTTAACATAAAGACTATGTGACTCGGTTTTGCTTAGTCACATTTGGTTTTACTCTATTCAAAAAAGTAATAAGGACTGTGAGAGTAATAAAACCCTAAAAGTCTATTGTTACTGTAAAAAAGAGAGGAAAGTAAGGTGGACTAAGGGATATAACCGCAGGTATGTTCGAGTGTGTAGGATGGAAAACCATATAACTGAGCTTTTGTTGGATCATTGATGGAACTGTCTCCAATTTCACTGTATGAATGTTCACTTTATATGCTTTAATTTAGTGATATGGACAACTGTTCCTGGGAAGATAATATGTAACCTATTAACTGGTGATTTCGTACTGTATATTTTTTTTTCTAGAAATACTGTATTATTTGTACCCTTTTACTGCATTGTTTTTTTATGTCCTTGCCTTTTTTTTCTCCTCTCTTTAAATAAAAAAAAAAAAACATAAAGACTATGTGACATTTAAGCCAATGAAATAAGGGTAGAAATCATGTAAGCCTTCCCCACATGTACCCCATATATCATTCATACAAGCCCCTCCTTTGTGGTCATATGAACTTTATGTGCTCTGACTAGACTAACTATAAGATTAAAATTACCCATTTCTTTAAAGTGGATGGGAGAGAGAGTCCTATAGAGAAACTGATATGCAGAGCAACGGAACAAAATACAAATCAAAAGTCAACTTACATATTGTTAAACTACTGAGAATGTGAGGCTTGATATGGTAGCTAATTTCAATTGTGGTACTGAATTTAGTTCACACTGAGGTAACATGAATATGAATTAGACACTAAATCTAAAGAAAATAGAATTTTTACGTATTGCTTAATCTTTGTAGATTGGTAAAGACAGGATTTGACATATATTAATTTAAGTTACCTAAAATCTGTTCAGTAGTACTATTTATTATCAGTAAGAGGCATTTTAATTTCCTGAACCCTGAATTGGATTGGTTTTCTTAATTTGCCGCCTCAATATTATATGGAAGAAGTGACTTTTTTATGTGAAATGACTCCAAACTTTCTGGTTGACTTGATTGTTTTGGAGCCTCTTCTTTGACACTTCAGGTAGCTATAAGAACACTTCCTTCCCTGAAGCTGCCATGCTGCATGGAGGCTCAGCCTGGTGACACGGAGAGGTTCTGTGGAGAGGGGCAGGGAAAGACAATTATTTGGTCCCTAGATATTTCAGCTCCTAGGAATTTCAGTCATCTCAGATGAATTTCCAGACAACCTTGAAGAGAGACAAGACAGCCCTGACAGACCATGACGAATAAAATCATAAGGCACAATATTGTTGCTGTTTTAAAACAGTAAGCTTTAGTTTTAGAAGTAGTGATATTTACCTGGAAAATTTCATCAAAATGTTTGTAAACATAAATTAAGGACACACGGATGGATGTGTGCTTGTATATTACATGCATCTATAAGGTAGGATGCAGAACAGACTATAAATAGAAATTAAAGACTGGTGTGGCAGCACACGCCTGCAATATCTCAGTGTTGTGAGAAACTGAAGCAGGAGGAGTCCGTGTGCAGTCTTGGTCTGGTCAACTTAGCAACTCAGTGAAGCTCTAGCTCAGAAAGAAAACAAAACAAAGCAAGAAGTAGAGTCTGCAGTGTATCTCAGTGAGAAGGTCTGGACTCAATTCCTGTTATAAAAAAGCAGGAAATAAAAGAAAGGGTTTAAAAGTACAAATGCAGTGCTGAGGACCATAAAGAAGGGAAAATCACTTTCAGTAGCTGAATTGTTAGGCACAACTGTAAACATCCTAGAGCCAGTACCCAGTGTCTCTAAGTCCTGGTATCCATCACACTGCTCCTGATTTACCAGGTCCATACAGTTCTCCATTAATCAGGAGACCAGAAAACCATTTATATTTTGAGGATTCATGCTAGCAGAACTCCTCCTGGCATCTCTTTTTTATGCCATCCACATTTCTTGGGAGCCTGCAAGATTTTTAACATACAGGGTCCTGGGAGCTACGTGGCTCTGTCCTGAGATCGTGTAATTGACAGATTCTGCTTGTTTTCCCAGCCAGCTTTGCCACACCCTATCACCCATGTCAAAATAGTTTCCTTGGTAAGGAAGAGATAGGAGAACTACAGTGGCATACAAGACAAGTAGTCTGCCAGCTGTCTTACCCAATGGCCATTCTCAGCTTCTTCCCTTCCATGTGAAAGAAACCAGCTGGGCATCTGGAGACAGTGTCTGTATGCTCTATACACATTTGGGTTTGGCAAGAGCTGTGGAAGCTTCCCATTCTGCTAGACAAAATGTGGAGAAACAGCTCAATTTCTAGAGATGTATTTTACCTTCTTTGTTATGGTGGGTCACCATATCACCCATATGGCAAATGCCTGTGAATGTCCATTAAATAAAGTGAATCTGATATTGTTACACTTTATGAGAACTTTGAAGTGAAGGCTGGATTTGTTGACATAAAGATTAATGGAAGAGGAAAAGAATCAAACATTTTGTAGCAATGAATAGCACAATCAACCAACAAGAAAGAAGAAAACATTCACAAATAGGGACAGAGACTGTGGTTTAGTGCAGATCCAAAAGAATCTATTGCTCATTTAGCAGGCACTGAAAATTGTTATAACTTGAGCCCCGGTATAAAATCCAAGGAGGCAAGAGACCGAAAATTTAGTGGCAAAGGCTTTATTTTCAGGCCTGGCGACCAGTCTCCGGGAGCCAATTTGGAGACCGTCCCCTAGAAGCTGCAGGGAGGACTTTAAAAAGGGGCTGGAGGAAAGGGCGGGGGGAGAGAAACAAAGAAACCTGTAGAGCCATCAAACTTGTTGACCCGAGTCTGGAAACTGTATTGCTGTCTATTTAGCTCTGACAATCTAGGGAGTTTCTGGTGTTTTTTAAAAATTATTTTCATCCTGCAGACTGACATTATCTCAGAGTGGCACGTCTGCAGCAATATTTGGAGAAGAAAGTGGACAGTTAATTATCTCAGGACAGCTTGTCTTCGCTAGTGAGTGCGAAGGGGTCACAAGTTATGAGACGCTGGAACTTAAGTTTTACGAAGACCTGATATCTAACTCATTTGATATATACAGAACAAAAGGAAAGCACCGATTGGGGTTTGGGCCATAGTATTACCCGGTAATTTGTTTTAAGCTAAGCAGTTCTTAAAATTGGGGCAGGCTCATTTTACAACAGATCATCACCGGGTCAGGGGGAGGTCACCAGAAACCCAAATTCTTTATGGCCTAGATAGATAGGTGAGGGGAGAGGGAGGCAATAAGGCGCCATACAGAACAGAAAACGGCGGTAATGTGTCAAGGTCAGGGTAAAGGGTTAAACTCACACGCAAATCTCTCTGCACACAAGCAGGTTACTTTAAACAAATGTAAATTAATTGCCATTCTAGTTTTTCTTAGCTCTTTAGCGGAGAATAGAGGCTCCTAGCAGTGATTAACAACCCTTGTTAGCTTGTTTTAGCACAGCTTCTGTAGTTTGTAGAGAGCAACAATGGTTAACATATCAATTAGGTGAGATTTTTGCAATTCTTTACAGAGGAGAGTGTTGCTCAACAGATCAATTAGGTCCCTTAACATATCAGTTAGGGAAAAAAGATAAAACAAACACATTTAGTAAGCCCCTATACAGGTTTGCTATAATACACATATAACAAAGCTATTTTCTTAGGGTACAACATTCCCCACTGATTTTAGTCAGTGTGTCAAATCATTGACTCTTTAGCATCTGTTTATAACCTTGTATGTGTCTTTAAAATTATAAGTTTTTAAGAACTTTGACATAGTTTATCAACTTGTTTACAACACAAGGCCCAGTAGGAGGATTAACAAAGGTCTTGTAGCTGTCATTAAAGCTGTTAACCAAAAGGAGAAAGAAAACCAACATTTAAATTTACTCTGTTTTATCATGCAAGTAACAATTTTTAAGTCAGACAGAGGCATCTTAGGGGTCTCTACAAAAGAGGAGAACACAAAATTATCAGTTATATTAGACAATCTTAAGCTTTAAAGTGTCCTTGGAAGAAATGACAGTTTATTTATCCGCAGGCTAATGGTCTTTTGAAGCTGGGACCTGTCTGCAGTGGGAACGTTGAATCCAGGCAGGCTTTCAGCTACTTTGACAGTCCATTGCAGCTCAAGTGATTTATGGTGAGGTCGCTTGTCCAGGTGCCTAGGCTCTTTAGCTCGCAGTGGGCAGCAGCGAAATAACCAGTGGATGGAAGTCAGAGCTGGCTAACGAGTCTGGGGGAGACTTAATAAGATCTTGATTAGTTAAATCAGCTAATTTTTAGAAACCTTTAATGATAAGAGGAAGATCTCTTATATAAAACCTCAAAAGAGGAAATATCTGCAACATAGGGGATGCATCACGCACACAAAGGGGCAGAAGGAAAAGAGACTTACCCAGTTTTCGCCAGTTTTTAAGGCCATTAGTAATTATAGTCTTTAAAATCTAACTTATCTTTTTATCTCTCCTGAACTCTGAGGCTGGTAAGCCCAATCGAGTTTTTAATTGATCTGCAAAGCTTAGGTTAATTTGAGTTATTAGGCTATAAAAGCCAGGCCATTGTCGGACCCCATGGATAAAAAGGGAGACCAAATCAGGGAAACTGCTATCAGAGCTGACTCAGACTAAGTAGAAAACGCTTTTACTCATCTAATGAAAGTATCAACCATTATAACATTTATATCCTTGAAGTTTTAGGCTTTTTATTTTTGTAAAATCTATTTTTTAGTGTTTTTAGGCATAGTCTCACGATAACCAGTGGTTTTTATTTGTTGCAGTACTTTTAGATTTACCAATTGGCACTGAGGGCATCTGAAGCTCACAGACTGGGCTAGCTTGATATTAGCCCCCGGGAATCTCTTGGAAGTTGAGCTGCCAGATGCTGGTCTTTTTAAGTGTAAATGGGCTCTGACAAAGAAAATAGGTGGGATCAGCAGTAATGTCAAGCTTATCTCAATCCCCACTGATTTTGGGGCTTTCTGGCTATCTTTTGGAAGGTGGCATTTGTCAAATTATTTTTTTCTATAACAAGATCATCTTCTGCCCAATGGCTTATACAGCGGATAGTAGCCATTCTCTTTGGCATCTAAATGGCAGCCAACAAGTCCAAATTTGGGGAGCAATTTAATCCTTTGACTCCAGAAGACAATAAACCCCATTTTTGATAAAGACAACTTGAGGCCTCAGTGTGGGCAATGGGTTTAGCCCACTATGCTGATGTCTCTGGCTCTAAGATTTGTTCCCATAGAACCTAAGATTTTGTGTAACGGCAGCTCCCAAGACCCGCTTACCTTGATAGACGTAGCTGCTTCCATCAGAGAAGTAGGATGGAACTCTAGATAATGGCTTATCCACTAGATAAGGTCGAAGTCCCGTGAGGTGATCAATGACCTCAGTACAATTGTAGTGAGGCAACGAGGGGTCATCCTCAGGCAGCAAAGTAGCCAGAGTTTGAAGCCGCTGTTTCCAGAAATAGTGCCTGATAATGTATGGCTCAGGAATTAGACATCCGCAGTCTGATGGGGCCTTGATGAGAGTCTCCAGGGAACAGGAAGAAACAAGAGTTTGTGTCCAAAAGTCAATTTTTAAGCTTCCTTTATGAGGGGGCCACTGAGGAAATCACCACAGACAGGGTGGTCATCTGGTTGTTACAGAATCAAGTGTCTTGGAAAGGTAGACAACAGACCTCTGCCAGGGTCCCAAACTCTGGATCAGTCCTGTGGCTCCTAGAAATTTTGCACTTGTCTTTTAGTCACAGGGACTGGAATCTGTTAGATGGCTCACAACAACCAGTGCAGTCTTTCTTTGTGTAGACTGGTTTTGACAAGGTCGGGGGGACTCGCATCAGAGCAGTTACTTTCTCGGCTGGCCCCTCTGATGTGATTGCTACTCTTTGAGAGGCCTGATCTGCCAAATTGTTTCCTCAGGTGAATAGCAGCAATCTGCCGACAGCCAGACTGTTGCCAGCAAATCTAGGATCTGTGGAGCCACCCCCCCTTTTTTTAAATCTTTGCCCTGGCCGAGGTTAAGAGACCTCGCTCTTAATAGATTGCTCCATGTACATGTATAGTAGCAAAAGCATATCTACTATCTGTATAGATGTTTACCCTCTTTTTCGTGGCTAGTTTTAGTACCTCAGTCAAAGCAATGAGCTCCACCTTTTGGACAGAGATGCTAGGCTCTAACCGCTTAACCCAGAGTACCTCCTTTTGGTGGTCACTGCTGCCCCAGCCACTCATCTGCCTCTGCCGTTCTGGATGAAGCTGCTTCCATCTGTGAAATTTCTTAGGTCGTTGTCAGGCATAAGGGTGGCTGGGTTTAAAACTGAAGAAGTCTTGAAAACTATCAATTCTGGGTCTAGGAGCAGGGCCTAATAGTGTGAGATTTTAGCACTCACATTTTCAGGAGGGGTTTTGATAAGAGTCTCTAAACTGTGGGAGGTCACTACAGAAATCTTCCGTCCAAAAGTGAGGTGTTTTGGTTTTTTTTTTTTTTTTTTTTTTTTTTTTTTTTTTTTTTTTTTTTTTGCCTCTTTTAAGTAGCATTGCCACAGCGGCCAGAATTTTAGGCATGGAGGCCACCCTCTTGATACTGGATTGAGCCTTTTGGAAAGATAGGCTATAGGCCTCTTTCAAGAGCCAATGTCCTGGGTTAGGACTCCTTTGGCAATGCCCCTGAGTTCATCTACGAACAAGGTGAATGGCTTGGTAACATCAGGGAGTCCCAGGGCTGGGGCCTCTGTCAAGGCCCACTTGAGCTGCCGCAAGGTCCAGTTTATATTTATCAGTCCAGTTTAGTGAGTTTTTTCCTTAAGGGAGCCCTGCAGGGGGTGAGCTGTTTCAGTAAAATTTAGAATCTACAGCCTGGAGTATCTGACAGCTCCCAGAAATTCGCGCACCTGTTTCTTAGTTTCTGGGAATGGGATCTGCAATATAGCCTGGACACTTTTTTTGGACAAAATCCTCCTTTTTTTTTTTTTTTTTTGCAATTTGTAGTCCAGATGAGTCACAGCCTGACAGCGCAATTGTGCCCTTTTAGTCGAGACTTTATAGCCTAATTGCTCCAAAGTCTTTAACAGTTTCTCAGTTGTCTCTTGACAAGCTTACAAGCTTCTGTGGGGGTCGAGGCTATTAACAAGTCATCTATGTGCTGGAGGAGCACTATCTCAGGGTGTTTTTTTTTTTTTAATTTTAAAAGATCTCTTGTTAATGTCTCATCAAAAAGAGTGGGAGAGTTCTTGTAACCCTGAGGTAAATGTGTCCGGGTCAGCTGTTTTTTTACCCCCGTATCTGGGTCAGTCCATTCAAAGGCAAAAAGGAGTTGACTCACCAGAGTAAGTGGCAAAGTGAAGAAAGCATCTTTCAGGTTCAGAACAGAGTACCAGGTGTTCTCAGGATTTGGCACTGTTGGGTATAGACTCAGAACTCATGTATTAACTCTCCGAGATCCTGTACAGAGCGATAGTTATTTGTCCCTGGCTTCAGTGACTAGAAGCAAGGGCATGTTCCAGGGAGAGACACAAGGAATGAGAATATCATTGTCTCTTAGCCTCTGCATGTGGACTTTAAATCCCTTTCCGGGCCTGCAGGCTTATCGGGCATTGTCACAAGCAGAAGGGGCATGCTTGGGGTAAGAGCTCCATCAGAAGGGGGACTTGGCTGACTGCTAGCCCTGGAGGATTGTCTTCTGCCCAGACTTCTGGAATCTCCTGATTCCATTTGCCCAACAGTTTTAACTCTAAGTCAGTTGTGAGGACTCAGGTACGCTGGACAAATTTCCCAGTAGACGGTAATTTTTTTAGTTTTAAAAGACCTTTTGTGCTATCTCTATCAACTGGCTGAGGGGCATTTTTTTTTTTAAACTCTCAAACCTTTGTAATCTTTTTTCTAACATGTGGGGCCGACTGAGTTGCAAAGAGACCAACTGGCGATACTAGGGAAACCCCCTTACCTCTGGATGTCCAATCGGCTTGGGACAAAAGGACAACATGGTTTTGGCATTCCATATCAGAGAGCAGGCTTTATCTGGATGGCACACCACCTTTTGTCCCAGGGTGCCACCTGGCAGGCCATCATTTTACTGAAATTACATACTTAACAAAAAGAAGCTTTTTCATAGGTAACAAAATTGTGCCATATAATCTCCCAGAGGTCCACAGCACATGTGAAAACTTATATCTTATCTCTATTATCATCTATAATCTCATATTAATGGAAACACTTTGCAGCAAAGGTTTAGAATCTTATAAATAAATCTATCAAAACTGATCTAATACTGTCAAACTTTGAACACATTTACTTCTTGTCAAACCTGTTGTCTTCAGTACTATAAACCAAGACAAAATTTATATCATCTCAAGCTTTTTATAACTTATAATATACCTCTAAGTTTTATCTTTTTTTACATTTTGGCACAGCAGACATTTTACTTGAAGACAAACCACCTTTTTTGTCCCTCCTTTTTACTATCACCAGTCAATTATCTTTTTTTTTTTCGCTTCTCAGACAACATTAAAACTCTCAACAAAACCCTTGAAGTTACCTTCTAGTAGTCTAAAACATATTTAATTAATTTTATGTCTTTTTACCACATTAAAATGCTGGGTTTTTTTAAAGCTATAACCTTTTAACTGGCTCAATTACAGTATGACCTGGTTTTTACTTGGTAAAGTTGATATGATTTTTAAAAACCATAAATATACACATATATGTGCACATATATTTACTTTTTAACCAGAAAGAAAAATATTCCTTTTAAAAGGCATGCCAAGGTTGCAAGCAATCAGTTGAAGACTTACATATTAAACAAGGCGCCACAACATTAAAGACATAAACAAAGGGTGCTTTTTGCACAGTTTGGTGAGCTAAAGGAAATAATTTTTCTTATTATGAAGCTTGAATCTAATAAGCCATATGGATCCTGCAACAGAAATGGGCAACAAGCCCCTAAGTTAGTAACAAATCCAAACAGGCAAACAATTTTAAAGAACAAAAACACTGCACATCAATATCTAAATCCCTTTGTCCATTCTGGGCTCATAGAAGGGGTTCCTAGGAGAGAATGTTCTGTTAGATTTAGGGTAACCAAAAGGAGAACAATTAGAACAAATGGACAAACAAACAGACATACAAGACGAGACAAGCTGCAGCAAAAATGGCCTTTGCCCAAAAATTAGTCAAATTTTGGGATCTGGAGGAATTAACAAATTAACCAACAGAGTGGTTCCTCACCCGGTGCAGAGTCACAAATGGCAAAAACCAATTGACTCTGTCCTCAGGAGGTTTCACTTCCCAAATTAAGGGCGTCCCCTTCCAAACGGAGCTGTTCCCCACCCGGGGCAGAGTCACAAATGGACAGAATTTGTCCTACAAACCAACTGACTCTGTCCTTGGGTGGTTCCCGCTCCCAAATTGAGGGCGTCCCCTCAAAATTACAAATTGACTGCGGCCCAAACAAATCCTCCAGAGCACTTACTTTCAAATGTTTAGAAATGAGTCTGGGGTCTTGCTTCCATCCAGGGCGAGCCCCCAAATGTTATAACTTGAGCCCCGGTATAAAATCCAAGGAGGCAAGAGACCGAAAATTTAGTGGCAAAGGCTTTATTTTCAGGCCTGGCGACCAGTCTCCGGGAGCCAATTTGGAGACCGTCCCCTAGAAGCTGCAGGGAGGACTTTAAAAAGGGGCTGGAGGAAAGGGCGGGGGGAGAGAAACAAAGAAACCTGTAGAGCCATCAAACTTGTTGACCCGAGTCTGGAAACTGTATTGCTGTCTATTTAGCTCTGACAATCTAGGGAGTTTCTGGTGTTTTTTAAAAATTATTTTCATCCTGCAGACTGACATTATCTCAGAGTGGCACGTCTGCAGCAATATTTGGAGAAGAAAGTGGACAGTTAATTATCTCAGGACAGCTTGTCTTCGCTAGTGAGTGCGAAGGGGTCACAAGTTATGAGACGCTGGAACTTAAGTTTTACGAAGACCTGATATCTAACTCATTTGATATATACAGAACAAAAGGAAAGCACCGATTGGGGTTTGGGCCATAGTATTACCCGGTAATTTGTTTTAAGCTAAGCAGTTCTTAAAATTGGGGCAGGCTCATTTTACAACAGATCATCACCGGGTCAGGGGGAGGTCACCAGAAACCCAAATTCTTTATGGCCTAGATAGATAGGTGAGGGGAGAGGGAGGCAATAAGGCGCCATACAGAACAGAAAACGGCGGTAATGTGTCAAGGTCAGGGTAAAGGGTTAAACTCACACGCAAATCTCTCTGCACACAAGCAGGTTACTTTAAACAAATGTAAATTAATTGCCATTCTAGTTTTTCTTAGCTCTTTAGCGGAGAATAGAGGCTCCTAGCAGTGATTAACAACCCTTGTTAGCTTGTTTTAGCACAGCTTCTGTAGTTTGTAGAGAGCAACAATGGTTAACATATCAATTAGGTGAGATTTTTGCAATTCTTTACAGAGGAGAGTGTTGCTCAACAGATCAATTAGGTCCCTTAACATATCAGTTAGGGAAAAAAGATAAAACAAACACATTTAGTAAGCCCCTATACAGGTTTGCTATAATACACATATAACAAAGCTATTTTCTTAGGGTACAACAAAAATAATATATTTTTCTTTTTGATAAAATATATCATAAGAAACCTGAGAAAGATCAGCCAATCCCTTAGGACTTCAGAAGCCTAGAAATGGACCTAATAATTGGTAATTGACACCAACAACTGAGGGGGTATTCAACATCCTGTTCACTTGACAATGCAGAAACAGAGATTTACATGCCCTTGTAAACATACAACTCTAGAACATTCTGGAAATTCATGAGGATGTGGCCACATTCTGACACTTATTAAGCAAAATACTTAAAATATCACTGAAAAGTACAGTATTGCTTCCAGTGTGCCACAATAAAAAAAAAAAAAAAAAACAAACTGGCAGTACAGTGAGTATTACTTTCTCCTTCCAGGAAAATGTAGGCATTTCTGTAGCAACAGTAAATGAAGGGCTTTATTTATGAGTGTGAGTAAGCTGTAGATTTCAGCAGGAAGAAGCTGACTCTCCACACTGTCATCTCTGCTGTTGTTTGCTACATTAGGCCACATATGTAATGAGGAGTGAAGCAATAATTAAATCACCGGAGTGTCACTTTTCTTTCTATGCAGCATCGCTCTCTGGGCAGAGTAGCAGGAAAAGTCTGTTCTGAGGCTACCAAGTAGCTGAACTCCTTTTTTTTTTTTTTTCCTTTCTGAGATCATCATTTGAAGCATGTAGGACTATTATTTAATTGTTCCATATTTTCCTTAATAAATGAAATAGATTACTAAGTAATTACCATATTTAAAACAAGAAGATGTACAAACAGAAACAACATACTGCTCTGATTTTTAAAATGACATCAGAAATAGGCAGCCTAATTTTCAACTACAGAGCTACTGTCATCATGGGTTGATTAAAGAAAGACCAATGGCAATTAAAACCAAACATGTGAATTTTACTTTTAAGTATCTCAATATGAGTGTGAGCTTTTTAAAAAAGCTATATTCTGAGAGACACAAAATCTTTAATGAAAGTTTCAGGATAACCTTTAAAAATGAAGGAAGATCTATATAAGGAAACACAGTAGTGTTTATATAGTAGTATATAGTAATCTATATAGGGCAATCACAGTAGTGGTTGTTTATATTAAAAATGAATTTGACACTTTCATATAACAAGTGACTCTAGAAAAATATATACAGGTCATTCCTCTCAAATTTAAAATTGAGAGAGATAGACAGACAGAGACAGAGACAGAGACAGAGACAGAGCAACCATATTTCGAGGAAAAAGAATGTATGCCAAAGAAGAACATATAAATAATGAATCATTAGCACAGAGTAATTAGAAAGGATCACTTATTTGTCCTTTTTTCTAAATCAATTGCTTGATTACTGTTCGGTTTGCAGCTTTCCTTTAGAAACTGTTTCAGAAAGCCTGCACTTAAGCCTGTTTATATACAAACGAATTGAAGTGCGTCAACTCCTATGTGTACGATCTGTTTTACAACTAGGGTTGTTTTCTACACAGACACACAATTTCCACATGGCTCCAATTGTGAATAGCTGCACATATACGTGAAAAATGAGACACTAAATTATCTTCTCTTTTTACTTCTTTTTCTTTTTAACAGCTGCAGGAGCTTGACCCGTTACTTTATTATATCTTTTCCAGTCCTCTTTTGCGTCTCTGTTTTGTCATGTTTTCTTTTTTCCTTCTTTAATAGAGGAAAAAGGAATAGCGCACAGCTGTCCTAGGAGCACCTTTGATTGTTGTTGTTTTGAAAAATCTTTTTTCTGCAGCGATGGCAGTGCTTATTAATCTTTTCCCCCTCTTGGTCTCCATGGTTCTCTTCCTCTTCTGCTCTTCCCATTGGAAACCTGTAGGTGGTAAAAATTATTTCTTTCTTTCTTCCAGGTGTCTGTGTTCCACTGGGAATTAGCAAAAGTGCCGGATTTTATGCTGATCTCCCCTGTGCAAAGAGGAAAAAATACATCAGTGGAACCGAGTTTGCTCTGAAGAGCCAATATATGTTGAAACATCTTTCAGATTCTAGGTCAGCAGTGAAGCACAGAGGAAGCTTCCTTTATAAAGAAGTCTCGTGTTCTGCCTAATTATACTGAGTTTCAAGAAAAAGCTGCTGTCAGACCACTTGGTTCAAGTAGTTAAGTTTAATGAGTTTCAATGTGCTCAGTGTTTCTGAAGTGTTTCCAAACCTGTATCCATTGTTTAGGCAGTGATTTTATCTGTAAATTCTTTTGGTAAAATCTGGGCAGAGGGAAAGCCTTAGGCCACTTCTCATCTGGCCATTCCCAAGGTCAAGTTAATAATATTGGGATGGAACTTACATTTTTGTGTTAAGTTCTGAAATAGAGACTGAACTATGTTTTACTGTAATGAGAGAAATTGGATCAATATTTGTGAGTAGCTGTGGCAAATGGAGAAAGGAATCTAGGATTTCTGGGAGCAGAAATTGATTTGAGCCTCAGTTCTGACATATACTATATGTGAAAGCTTGGTCAATTGTTAACAAATTTCCAAGTTCGGTTTTCCTGTATGTAAGAAGGAAAAACAAAGAATTATTACAATTTGTGACTCTTTTGTGCATACTCAGTGTTATAATACAGGTAAACAAACTAGTAAAAGTAAACACTTTAGATACATTAATTATTCTTTTCATAAACTCAAATACAATGTCCACCAAATTGGAAAATATTATATATGAGAGAATTGATTATCTTGTTAAAAGTTGATTTTTAATTATTGAAAAAATTGGCAATTTGCAAAGGTTCATGACTAGACCAAGATCACACAGTGGAAATTAAACTAGATGTTTGATCTATTATTTTCTCTGATGATCTGTAAAGAAAATTTAAATAAAACCATAATATCTTAGACACAATTGCTAAGCTTATGTCAATCAACCTGTTAATCCTTACAAGATGACTATGTCACTAATGTTTTTGTTACAAGATTAAAATACATTGATTATCAGGAAGGTCCAAAATGGTTCAATGTAATCAATGTGAACAAATAATAAAGTGGTCAAATCAAGGAAATTCAACTGTGAAATTTTCCCTAAAATTTTTTGTCTCAGTGAACAGATGAGGATGATTTGAATTTTAAATATTTACTTAGGAGATAACTCCATAAACAACTGGCAGTTTCTAAATAGTTCATTGATTAATGACCTCACTAATTTTCTTCTTTTATTTGTATGCGTGCAAATGTTTGTGTGTGAATGTCTGTACACGTCCAGAAGTAAACCTCTGACAGGAGTGCCATTACGTAATAGCTTAATAATATATGTAAGAATAACATAATCTTATCTGACATGTCTACTGGATGACAATGTTGATGGGTGGCCTCATTTTTTGATAATTATCTTACAGTCTTTCCCTAACAGTTCATTAAAGACATAATTATAAATAAATGCCCAACTCTGTATACTCTAGTGTTTTCTAATGGCTGAGAAAATATATTAATAAATAGCTAAATGGACAAACTCTAGTTTTCTATTTTTTAATGAGATATAAACTGAGAATAAGAAAATCTCTCATGTACTTTAAAGTTTGGTTCCTATGATCAATATAAAAATAATAAACATAAGTCTGTGTAATTCCAGTGTATATTTTTTGCTGTACTATATTGATTCTTATGTTGTGCTGAAATGTTAGGACAGAAAATAGACCCTTTGAGTACCCACCAGCATAATATTCCTGAAGAGAATGGAAATAAGATAACTAAACAGAGAAGGTTAAAGCCATTTCCATTTCTGTTACTCAAAATTAAACTGAAGTTCCTTTTATCCATCTCTAAGTCTGTTTGCTGGAATCTTAAGACAAGTTACGATTTATAATACAGTTGAAAAATGTCGTAGAAAATTTCAAATGGAAAAATAAGCCTCAATGTACACTCACAGTTGTCTAAACTAGGGAAAGAGGATCTCCCAAGTCATCAGCATCCGTTCCTCCTGGGCCTCCTAGCCCACCCCTTCCACTGAGGAAAGGTCACAGCTTGCATGTGCTCCTAGCATGGAGCATGGTGGTTTGCATCCTCAAAGCACTGTGCTCCTTACTTCACATGACAGAAAGGACGATATACGCTAGAGAAATCCTTTCTGTCATTTTTCCTTGAAAGACTGCAGCACCTATTAGCTACGGATTTATTAACAGGGTAGTGAACACCACGGACACTGGAGTGAGGTAACCTTGTCTTGGGTTTTGCCTCATTGCTGTAGTGAATTTATTCATCCCTCCCTACAGCAGACACCAGTGTTTCTTACACAGATTTTTCATTTAAATTGCTCCATTCAAAAATTTAACGTTTTAGGTGTGCCAGAAAAATAATGTCCAGATAATTGGGAATCTCCGTCATTAAGGACCTGATTTTGTAGTTTTAGTGCAATGATCAAATTAATGTAGATGCAGTTCCGGTTACAACAGTTGCCCATAGTAGGCTTTGATTAGTAGTTACTGCTCCTACTTCTTATTCTGAGTGTCATCTTAGGGAAAGCCACACTCTTTGACTCCACCTTGTTATCCTTTAATCTTTAAATGGATACTACAATGAGCTCTTACTGTGCTTAACAGAATGGGGCACTTCAGCTCAGAGCAATACTTATAAAGCAGTGCGAAAGAAATTTTAGGTTTAGACTTAAAAAGTAGATGTGTTTCATACCAAACACAAATATATAGTGAAATTAATCAGACTTAAAATGAAGGTTACAGTCCTATAGAAAAATTTGCAAATTACACGCTTCTCCAAAGTAGACAGGTTAGCATCTCTTCAAAGACACACGTTATTTGAACTTCTTTTCTTTAGTTTCTATATTCTTAAATGAACCTGCTTCACCTGTTATAGTTATCTTGCTATTTTGTATATAATTTCTATTTTTCTCTATATTTAAAATAATGACATTAATGAATGCTAAATAGCAATTTTGTCTATATTCATGAAAATATCAAAATAATGTACAGGATATGTACAGCAGATGTCAGTGTTTCATACAGTATTTATTATCCAGGAAGTGGTTATCCATATGTGTTGTGTGTATATATACATATGTAATGGAACACATATTATATATATAATATACATTACATATGTCATGAATTATATACCATATATGATTTAAATGAAGTAAATGTATGTATAAAGTGAACACTCTTAAAATATTTGTATACAATGTAAACCTAACCATCTAATACAGTAAAAAAATGTATACACTGAAGGGAAAATGAATCCTTTAAATACACGACATTAAATGCAGGTTATACTTTAAACAGCCTGATTTTCAAGATGAAGATAGAATTTTTCAGTATCATTGTAGGGCCAAGATGTGCCAACCCAAACTGAGAGATAAAGTTTCTAATATCAATTTAATCATGTATATATTTATTTTAATATTTTCAACTATATAAACTAACATGGCATGATAATAACTTCAAGGCTACTATTGCTTCATTAATTATGAATTTGGTCATATTGCAAATGAAAATCACCATTAAATTAGATACTTTGTTATCTTTCTTCACATAAATTCCCTGTGTCTGTGCATCTGCTACTCTCATTGGCTTTAAGTTATACTAAGAAATGCCCCCTCCATCTGCAAAATGAGTTTCACCTCATCTGTCCTGGGAATGCATTTATAGAACATGTAACTTCTGTAAATACTTTTGCATTTTACCATTTTTTTCTCTCTACAGTTGCTTCTAAAAGCAATTGTATACTTCATGTTTCTACTTTTAAGCATAAAGTCATATAAAAGATATATATCCCCTATATATTCACTATGTATAAGTAAATCAATAGTTATAATTTTAAAATATTTATTATTTAGTATTTAAATTTAGCCTGGTATTCTGTACACTTCTAGAGGAAATTATTAATTCAGTCTCGAAGTGATAAATGCAGAAAAACATCTTTGATTTATCTTGTGTTCCTTTGCCTCACATTTCCTCAGCTTATGTCTCAAAACAGACATTGTTTTCAAATGTTTGAGTGAAATAAATTTGGTAAGATTGCCTATAATAAGAATTTTATTAAATCTAATTGTCAACTTTCTATTCAGATTCGATGGACCACATTCCCTTTGACACATTTTCTAGTTGAAGCTTTGTGACATTACATACACTCTCCAATGTTTTATTTGTCTTACGTCTTCTGTTGATTGTGGCTTGCCAATATATTTTCAAATTATTGTCTAATTTTGGATGATATTTAAAATTTTACTTTTGTATACATTTTTATTAGTACATTTTTTCAGTATATACAGATCACATGTTTTGTGTGGGATTGTTACAATTACATAGTGTGCTGATTTTTTTTTTCCTCATCCCCTACCCATTCCCTCCTTTGACTCTCTTTCCCATTTGCATGGTCTATATTTTCATAATTTTGTTCTTTTTTTATGCTACAGAAAATGGTAAAACAAAATTTCCTAACAAAATAGTAAAATAACAATAGTTAATGTATTGCATGTTGTTATTTTTATGTAGTTATTCAGAGTACAAAATATGGGTACTAATCGATATTTGCACAAACCTTCCTTTTCAATGAGCTAAGAGACACTAATAGTAACTGACTTGCATTTTTTCCCTTTTCCCTTATGTCCTTTCCTCTTTCTCCTATTCTAGATTAATTTTCCTTTCAAACAATTTCTTCCCATTTCACAATATCTGTAGTATATTTTGGAACTTACTCTTGCAGTTTCTCACAACAGGAAGACATGTGAGTCTGATTTATTTCACTTATGAGTATGGTCTCAAGTTGCATACATTTACCTACAAAAGTTTCAGGTTTATCTTTTTATGACTGAATATCACTCCATCTTATAAAAATAACACAGTCTTTTTATCCTTTCCTGGGTGGATGGGCATTTTGGATGTTTCCAAGATTTATCTATTACAAATTGTGTTGTTATAAACATGGATGCGCATATATTGCTATGGTATGATATTTTTAATCTCTGAGAAGATATTCAGTAAGAGAACAGGAGGGTTGGATAGGACTTCTAACCCTAGTTTTTTGAGAAATCTCTATATTGATCTCCACATGGTTGCAAAAATCGTCACCCCACCAACAGTGGAGAAGAATTCCTTTCTCCCTCCAAGCCCCTCCAGAATTTGTTATTGATTGATTTATTGATGATAGTCATGCTTTCTGGGGTAAGATGAAACTTCAGTGTTAAGTTGCATCTTTCGAATGGCCAATGATATTGATTGAACATTTTTTAATATATTTATTTGCCATTTGTATTTCTTCATCTGAGAAGTGTGTATTCATCCCATATTCCCATTTTTGGACTGGGTCTTTGAATTTGTGAGCTTTGATTTTTTTAATTCTTTATATGTTCAAGATATAAGTCTTTTGTCTAATAAACAACTGGCTATAATTTTTCCCACTCTGTGTGTTATTACTCTGTTGGTGATTTCTTTTGTTGTACAAAAGCTTTTTAATAAGATGAGATCCCAATTTTGGAGCATTTTAGCATAGAGTTATCTTCTGAGAACTTTATATTTTCAGTGAACAAAATTTCTTTAAGTAATATTTTTCTGACTCATGGCACTCATGGCACCTAAATGCCAATGACTCCCAACACTGGACTTGAGGCACACACTTAGAACTTCAAACCTCACACTTCATCAGTCTATATGATGTATTTCTGTGGGAACATATTAACTAGTCAAAACAACCAACATCCCACACCCAAAAACATTTGTCTTTCAAGTTCTTTTAATTTCAGGAAGAAACACAACCTAATGAGTCACTCAATAAAATACCTAAAAAAATCCAGAACACAATTCTACTGCACAACAAATTTAACAAAGTTCTAAGAACTTGAGATAGAAACCCTATCCCCTTCATTCTATCTTTACTCCACAAATCTGTGCTAACCATGTCATCGTTCACTATAATTCTGTTCCAACAGATTTCCCAACTATAATACAATGTTAAGAGCAGAGACTCAAACTAAATGAAGTATAATTCAAGTACTTTTGATATTTGACTTTAATATTTGATTGTAATAAAAATCAGAAAATGTAGAGCCACACAAATCATCTTTAAGTAAGTTCAATGTGGATTGTTTTTCCAAGATTAGCTGTATATCTAATTATTTGGAAATATAATCATTACAATTTTTATCATTTTAATGTTAAATTATGACTAAGCAAAAAATACAAAATTTTGTTGTTCCTCTATAAGATATTTTAAAGTTAACTGTAACATTATATATATATATATATATATATATATATGCAGTAAGCCATAAAACACAAACAGATATAAGTAAAATAATAACAAATTTGAGAACAGAAGTAACTATTGAAAGCTGACAAAACAATTTAGCATTGAGACTAAAGGGACCTTTGAACCAAATCACAACTATAAATTCAAACAGCCTTCTAAAAAAGATGCCATTTATTTTCTATTTATTTCCAACTATATTAAACACTCCAATGTATATTTTTCAAAATTTCAAACTAAAGAAAAGTTCAAATGATACATAGTATAACAGTAATAAAAGTTGATACAATGTACTCTGTCCTTCAAAATTACTAAGTAGGTTTTAAATTGTCTTACCACAAAATCAAATGTAAGTATATAAAGTAGCTCAAATGTCAATTTGTTCAATTTAGTGATTCCACAGTATATACATATTTCAAAACAATATGGTGTACCCCAAAATACAAACAACTGTGATTTGTCAATTAAAAAAGAAAGCAAGAAAGAAGAAAGTAAAGGAGGGGAAGGAAAGAAGCGAGGGAAGAAAGAGAGAGAGAGAGAAAGCAAAAGAGAAAGGTTGCAACATAACACTGAACTGGTGCTAACATCATCAAAATTATACTTCACAGCTTTTAAAAATTGTTTGAAATTCATGGGTAAAACACAAAGTTAATTAAGAGAAATCCAATTCATGCTAGCTACATGACAGAACTTAATCCTTTCCTATATGCTTGGAAACATCCTAAGGATTTTTCAAGGATTAGCATGTTTCAAGGATTAAACTCTAACAGTTTTGAGAGAGAACGTAAACCACACCATTTTATGGATGATGAAAGTAAAATTCAAAATCAAGCATCTTCCTAGCATTCAGACTTTAGCTGGTAGAGTCAGGACTGAGAACCAAGTGACTTATCCCTGAGACTACCTCACACCCATGCCACATCACAATGTCCATTTTAAGCTTAAGCATAGATATATTTTAGTAGACAACATGAAAAAAATTCTCAAGTCAACTTCACAAAGACATCGAACAATATCCTCAAACTGATTTTCCTTGATTTTATTAAATGTTTGATGCATAAATACATTTGTCCAGTAGCCTATCATGTACCTCCTATTTGGTATTCATATTGAACATTTTAAGTTTGGAGGAGGTTGTCTTAAAATTATTGAATAAAATTGTATTTCCTAAATGAACATCATTAATCAAGAGATTTGATTTTCTTTCAAACTGTAGGTATAGAATTATAAAGATATTTCAATAATAGCGATAGGTTTCCAAAATAAATCAGTGTAGTGGAAACCATAATATTCTTTTAGATAATACTAAAAACAGTGGTTTGTTAGTCAGCATTGCACCATATTAACAAAATACCTGAGATGATTAACTTGTAAAGGAGAAGTCTTACCATGGCCCGTGGTTGGTGATGCAGAGCTGCTGATTTTAAGCATCTGCTGTGGGTGTCAGTCAGCAATGGTTGGCAGCACAGGATGGCACAATTTGCTCTCCTCATGAGAAAGAAGCAAAAGAGAAGAGAGAACTTCAGGGTCCCACACTCTCCTTTGAGAACACTCCTCTAATGACCTAAGGACTCCCCTTACCTATGTGACCTGAGGTCTGCCATGCCTTCCTTCCTAAGAATTCTTCCACCTCCCAATATCATCATGTGAGGCACCATGATATAGACAATACGGAGCATTCAGCATCCAAACTACAGCAAATGCCTGTTCATCTCTGATCTTAGAGGACATTATGCATTTAAGGAGTTGCTTCTTGATGGACGACTGGTTCACTGTCCTCACAAAGAAAATGAAGATTTCAATTAGAAATGAAGATTTTTTTTTCCACCCTTAGTACAAATCTTTGGGAATTGTCCAACTGTTTCAAATGCTGTTGGTAATTGAGAAGTTCTTCTTAGGTAGATCTTTCTTAGGTTTGGGATAAACTAAAGCACAGGAAGGCTTGATTGAAAATAGATGTCCTGCCTTAACTTTTGAGGCTGAAATCCTTTACATCTGGAGCAGTACAAAGGCATTATCATTATCAACAACTTGCCAGATGACTGCAAAGTAGGTGATGGCCAGATTATACTTTGAGTAGCATTAGATTTAATGCTTCATTAATGCAAAGGTCCAGGAAGCAAAAGACTCAGGTGTGCTGAATCTCCAGGTATTCATCGCCTGGATGTCATCACTATTGGAAGGAAATTTTCAGTTCTGTTGTCCCAAGTTTCCCATGAGCTTATTCGTGGACTGTCATGTGTTAATGGCTATCTATATGCCAATGACTCCCAACCCTCTTTTTAGATCATTCTTCCAAGTCTTAGATTTCTACATCTAATCACCTGCAAATCAGATCTCATTGGTTATAGGTCCCATAAGCTCAATGCAGCTCTGTGTTTCCTGTCTCTTTTCAGGTATTGCCCTCAGTAACAGCAGTGTGAGACTAGGATCAGAACGAACTTTTCTCTTCCAAGTTTATAGTATCCCCTATACACGGGCACCCAATCCTGTGACTTGATTTGGTATTTCTCAAATCCATTCTCTCCCATTTCTACTGTCATTTCAGCTCAGGGACCAACATGTTTCACTGAATAACTTTGAAACCTCTCTACCTGGCTTCTCAACATCAATCTCCTCATCCTTTAATTTCTCCTCCTTAAAATAGCCAATCAGTTAGCTTAACATTAAACCCACCTGCATCTTTTTTATATAAAATCTTTCAAGCCCCATCTCTGTCCCTAAGCTATAGCTAAAACTTTCTAATAGGGCAAACCCTGCCTCCATGAACATGACAAGCAATCTTCTACAACTCATTATCCAACAGAACTGAACCGCCTAGACATTGTTGATCCATACAAAAGCGATTTGTCTATTAGTCATCTCCTTCTCATAAAATTTTTAAATTTAATCCCAGTCCTCAAACATCTATTTTATATTTAGAAGGCAAACTCAAGTATCAACTTTCAAAACTTTCTTGACTTTTTTTGACTTAGCTTAGAACTTTTAAACAAAATGTTGTTCCCATAAGTGGTGGTCACACTCACACAGGAGGCAGGACTCATTTTCCACTGTTTATTGTATGAACTATCATGATTGAATCACTGCTCAAATCCTTAACATTTTAATTCAACATATATTTTTTTCAGTTTCTTCTTGTGGAATGTGGCAGTAATAGTATTTCTAGTGTACATTTCCTTGAAAAATCAGAGATACATTAAATAAAAGTGTGGTTAGGTGTTTTCACACTGCTAAGTATGCAACAAATACAAACCGGTGCCATTGTTATATTTTTGCTATTTTATCGGTACCAGGGGTTGAACTCATGACCACCTGCTTGCAAGGCAGGTGCATATGCTGCTGAGCTAAATCCCCAGCCCCTATTTTTGCTATTTTAAAGAAATTATGTTTGTGTTCTGTAACCCTAGATCTCTTTGTCTAAGAATTGTCTCTCCTACCACATTTCCTCTCTTTCTCTTTCCATATTTAGTTCAGGGTTGATATTTAGAAAGTGTTCAATAAATGAGCCAAATTGAATGAGAATGTCTCCACCCTCAAAAATCCCAAAAATTCAGTGCTTGTAATGAGAGAATTTCAAAAAATTAACTGTAGATTTTAAGGAAATTTTATTCCTATTCATAATGAACTTAAAACTACAGTAGTTTTGCCTGGCAAGTATAAGATGCTGAGTTCAATTCCCAGTGCAACAGAAAAAAAAAAATGAAAACAGTTTTAAAAAAAGTGGGGAAATCTATCTGATTAAGGTGTATTCAGAATTCACTTTCTTGATTGCATAAAATAATGTGCCTTTTGGTTAAAATATACCAGTTAATTTGATATCACTCTAACAAGGTACAGCCTTTCACAGGTATGGCAAAATTGAAATTTCTCTTGCCTAAGGACCTTACCCAATTGATAACTGAATCTCAGATTCTTGCTCCATTGCCACTTGAAAGCACTGCTTAAATTCTATTAGTGCTTGTCAAGTACCATCTGAGTATCTTTTCTCAGAATTTTGATGTAATTAGAACATATCTTCAGAATTTAGGAAAACAGCTTTCAGTTGGAGTTCAATTTGGACTGAGAGACTGTCAAAAAAATTAAACTTTGAAAAAATATACAGTATTAGCTTTATTATCACTGAGATTAAATGTTTCAAAACCACATTTTAAAGGAAAAGAGGTTTTTTGGCCCACAATTTCAAAAGTTTCAGTCCATAGTTGGCTGGCTCAAGGTGGGGATAGCATGGTAAAAGAGCCTGGTTGAAGTAATTTGTTCAGTTCACAAAATCAGAGAAGCCAAGACATAGCAGGAAGAGCCGGGGAAACATATCTTCCAAAGATGCAACCCCTTCATCCATCTGGAACCCATATCCCAGCAATACATTAGGCTGTAAGCTCAACAATTTATCAATCCAAATAAATACAGCACCCCATGAGCCAAGCCTTTTAAAAGCCTCATCTCTTAACACATGTGACTTTTGGAAGACATTTTAGACTTTAATCATTACACATATATTGCCAAATATCTTACAGACATGTCAATTCAAAGGTTGCATGTATTATAAGAGTGACTTAGTAAAGCAGGGGGAGCATTTTCAGTCCAAAGAGCCCCATAAAACACTCAATTATATTACTCAATGCATTAGTCTAATTCCCACTGCTACAATAAAATATGTGAGAATGGATAACTTATAAAGAACAAGAGTTATGGATTTAATGTATTCAGAGTCTGTGAAACTAAGGAGCACACTCTGAAGTTTATAAAGAGCTCAAGGTGGAAACCACTTAGGTGGGCGGGTATTTAAGAGGAAAATATCATATAGCAAGACAGAAATCCAAAGACCAGAGAAAGGTCACTCTTGTTAGCTGTTATAAAACTAACCATGGGCACAGAGGGACATCAGTTTCTTGCAAGGACAGTACTCCAGAAACCCAGTGACCTCACTTTATGTTCTGTCTCTTAAAAGTTTCACCACTTTCCAATATCAACACCCTGAGGTTCAAGCTTCCAGCATACGAATCAATAGCTCACAGTCCCCTTTCAGATCATACCGCTCACCAAATCATTTGCTGTATGATGAGTTGTTCAGTGTTATATGTGCTGTGAAATACGTTTAGAGCCAGGGATATATTTTAAATTTTTGGTAGCTTTTCATCTCAAAGTTGTTAGATTTTTTTAAGTTTGAAATTTGTTCAGTATATGTCATGGTTTATATTGGTTTGCCCAAGGCCTCATGCCTTTGCATTATGCATTTGTGATTGGTTCGTTGTCTACAGCTTGGATTGGTGGTGTCAGTGCTACACCTGACTAGGGGTGGAGCCAACATACAATGTAATGGGTGGAAGAAGGCATGTCTCTCTCTTTTTCCGGTTTCCACTTTCCCTTTGTAGCCGCCATGAACAGGGGCCCCGCCATGCCACCCAGACTTGAGCCAACTGAGTATGGACTGAAACCTCCAAAAACTGTAAGAAATAAACCTTTCCTTTTCCAACTCTGGGCATTAGGTATTTTGTCTTGTGATGAGTAAAAAGTAACTAAGACAGTATATAATACAAGGTTTATCGTTGCTTTCTTAAATTATTAAATTATTTAAAATAATTTTAGATTTCAAACTCTGAATAATTTTAGGGTTCTTTCCCTTCAAGTAGTTTTGCAGTCTTAAAAAGGAAGGAGAAATTGTAGTTTCAAGTAACTAGCTAATGGCAAGGGTAGGACCTGGCAAGCCAGAAGTGGTGAGGCTGGGAAACGAAGTCTTAGCTTGCAAATGAATACACAGAGCACTGATGATAATCACATTTGTAGTTTGTGTCTTTGGCTTTGTTTTGTAAGTGAAACTCTGGCCTCAGTGCTCTGGACCTGTATGTTAATGCTGTTTATTCTAAGGTCTGTACTAAATATCAAACATGTCATTACGTAATAGTCAATGTACTAAAATAAAACAGTCTCCACATTATTCCAAGCACTTTTCACATTCAGCTGGTTTTTCCAATGATTATTTCACATAGATTTTTTCTGAAATTAGGAAACTGTAACTAATATAGTAAAATATATCCATGATCCCATGTTTTCATAAAATAAAGTAGAACTATATTAATGTGTTAGTAAATATAAATGTATTAGTCTGTTGGCAGAATGGAATGTGAGATATTAAACAAGGGTTAATATATGGACTTCATTATATTACTCTGTCACTTTAATGACACTCATTACACAAATAAAAATCACTATTTCTCATTTTAGGGTTAATTTGAGGTGACATCTTTTGGTTTCTTTTTTAAAAGTAATTTTTGATGTCCATAAAATATAAAATTATTTAACTATTTATATTTCCTTTCAGCCACATAACATGATTAAAGGAAAAAAATTCACATTCTGTATAAGACTTCCTGATATTCAAATATAGTTACATATTTACATATATATGTATTTATGTATATATATATATATATATATGTGTGTGTGTGTGTAAATTCATTTCTTAAAATATAGTGTACCATTTCTTATAGTATTTATAAATAAAGCTGTGGTTATTAGAATTACTTATTGTTTTAAAAAAGTATTTATTTAAAATTATCTTTGGAAAAAAATAAAATTTTCTTAGATTTTATTAATGTCTTTACCAAAGATAAATTTACTTTTATTATAATTCAATGATCAATATAGGTTGATTAAATGCCAAGGAAAGCCTGAATCTATATTGGAATGCTATTATTTTTAGATGAGTATTTTACCTAAGAGTTTCAGTCTAAGAATTGGGAAAATAACTACCAAGTAACTAATAGTTGTAGCATTGCAATTTTATTTCACAGTAATGCTGATGAATTTCCATCCAGACATAGAGAAAACAGGTGATATGAAAAGAGATGTTTTTGTCTAACACTCAATTACTCATCGATGTCATTGCTAAGATTATCACAGGATAAATAGTCTCTTATCTAATATCCTTATAAAACTTATACTGCTTTGTAATTGGCCTTGCAAATAATGAACAATGTAGATGAATCATAAAAATAATAGCCTAGAAACTAAAATGTCTTATTAGTAACTGAAAGAGCAAAATATGCTGCTTTTGTAATAGGAAAAAGATTTTGGATAAGATAATTTCAAATGAAACTTTAAAATACAGACTTCAGTCGGCTACAAATAATCTTTATACTAACCAGAGTTTATGGCTTTTTGTATTAAATATACTTTAATATAAGCTTAGAGTTATTAGAATCTATTATTTCAATGTTCATGAAGTTTTGTCGATTTTACCAAATAGTTTATTTTTAACTTACAGGAATATTACCTAAAAAAGAAAAGAAAAGATGACTTTTATTCACTTTAATAAAATGACTATTATATTACAGTAGTATGTACTAGAAAAGTATATTTATATATTTTATTTACTTTATATGAATCCTCAGATCTTCCCAATAATGTGCATCTGAGAAAAATTAGAATCAGAAAATGGTAGGTCAAAATTCAAATATAATTTTATTGAAAGTAAATAGATGAATTAGTTCATGAGAAAATATTTGTCAGTATGACTGAACACCATTAAATGTTTCATAGAAAATCACATTTTTAATGTGATGGTTATAAATAAAAGAAAAAAAGCAAAGGAAATATGATGAATATCAAAGTATCTGGAGTCAGAGTCAGTGCAGTGGTTGTGATTTAGAGAAATCTTGCAAAGAACTTCTCATAAATTCGGAGAATTGGGTAGGACTTCAGCTGACATTCCTTGCAGACGAACTCTTTTCCTTCCCAGGAAATTTGGTTGGGAAGAACAAGTCCTGATCCGCAAACCAGCACTTCCTTTCTTTTCTTCATTTGTCTGTTTGGACAGAAGGAAACTGTCATTAGTTTTTAAATTTTCTGTACCCTTCGCCAAGAATTTAGCAATAAGTAGTTCTGCCACAAGCCCTAAGGATGAAGAAGGTGGACAGCAGTGTTTGGAAGGCACACAGGACCAAGGTCAGTCCTTAGATTTATCATCTAGTAAAATCTACAAATCAATCTTTATCTATCTGGTGACTTATGGCTCAATTGTCCAAATGATTTCAGAAAAATAATAAATATTAATTTCAGCCACCAATAATCAACTAGATATGAAAGTTGTTTGCAAAATCATCTCTGTTTTTCCATCTTCATTTCCTTCCCTCCAACATACATATGTATACAACAAACATGCAGATGCATTTATGCATGTAAAAAAGGAACAATTAACAAGAGCAACTGGAATAAGAGAGAAAGAAATTGCAGAACTGCATCCTGAAGAGAGCGCACATCAACACTGTTGGGGTCTCTTCCTCTGCCATCCCTTGTCATGTTTTGGGGAATCATTCTTATGACTTTCAGTGTTGATTGTAGGAGTGACACACAGTCTTGGAAGTGTGGCTTCCTACTGATTAACAACTTGCTTTTGATAGTTCCTGCTAGATAAAGATGAACACACGTGCACGCGCGCGCGCGCGCACGCGCACACACACACACACACACACACACACACACACACACACACACACGAATATAATGACTCTGGTTTCACAATGCAGAACTGCCAAGATTTTTCCATCTTACTTTCCACCCCACCTATTAAGTTGTTCTGAGAATAGATGAAAACATGAAAAATTATTTCTTAGAAACTTCCTAAAATCAGATAGACAAAATTTTATTTTCTTTTTCTTAAGTAAAATACTTAATGGAGACCATTTATAGTTCTTTAGTAGCAACATTTCTGGCTTTCTTTCTTCAGTTTTGCTTATTTTTTTCTAGTACTGATATTTTTAATATTCAGTGACTCTTTGAGTTCTTTCTGTCCTACCTAATTACAGTGCATCTATCTTTTTAATGTAGCAGCTTTTTAAAATATCTTATTGCTTCTTATTACCAGTCTTTCAGATTTAATGATGTATAAAAAATCACCTTTATACTTTTAATTTCGATACCTTAGACTTGATGATGTGCAATTGTTTGATATTCTTTTCTGGAGAGATGTGTCACTATCATTATTTAGAGCTATTTTGAACTAGCTTTCATCTTTTAGCATTTAAGTGATCTAAGCCTCCATGTATCTTCCTGTATTTTCCTTTATTATTTATTCTTCCTCCCACATTAATGTCATCTGTTGACGTTTCTGCTGCTTTTTTAGGTTCCTGCTCTTTGTTAGAAAAATTTCAAGCCAAACTTAGACTTCTTTATGACTCCCACACCTTATTATTGTTTTCCACTGTACCTGAAAAACTTTAAGAATAAGCTTACAGCCTGCTTTCGCACACTTAAAATTATAGAAATATATTTCAGACAAATATGAGTTGAAAAAGAATTTAGAAAGAAATATGTACTGAACACACATTTCCACCACTTTTGAACTCATAAGTATAAAAACTGAGTCCTAAAGAATTAATTTGCCTGCTCCAAGTCACACACATTCATCTTCCCCTCAAATTCATGACCAGAGTTTGTAGCTTTGGAGTCAGAGGTTGGTACTATTTCTGTTAGACCTTATTTATATTATCCCATTGGTTAAATTCTCTCAGAATAATAAGTTCCTCACCATATGATTATATTAAAGTAAATTTTATAAGTCTTTTAACTAGAACATTAGCATGCCTGGGAACAAACTGACACATGCACTACACACTAACATACTTACATTCGTTATTGAAGACTTTAAGTTTCCTATTTCTGCCATTACCTACTTTCATATCAAGTAGATTAAAAAAAGCAATCCCACTTATTCTTTATTAATTAGGTTCTGTAGATAACAGAAAAACTAAACTCGAATTATGGCAATAGTCCTTTAGTAGGGATATCAGGTTGAATTTATGCTACTTCTAGTAATAGGAGACCAAATATTACAGTTACTATAAAGGAAAAAATATTAATTTTTCCTCAAAATCTTAACCAAGGAGGACAGTTCTAGGTAATGTAATTGTTCCCTTTTGTTGATCTAGTGTAACCTTTATGTAGTAAACTATTGGCAGATGGTCACATATGTCCAGAAGACCATATTGCTGAGCTATTCATTTGACATTGAATAAAACTATATATATATCAGACTGAACAAAAAGACTTCTATTCCAAAGTTAAAGTAATTAGGGTATATCTTTCCAATTTACCATACTTAATAAATTCAGCGATGAGGAAATACCAGTATTGTTTATCTCTAACACTCTCCCCTCTCAGAGCAAACTCTTCAAGCTGAGCACAACATTGCAAGCAAATTTTTCGAAGACATTTGATTCCAGAGAAAGGGTTGTGCTTTATTTCAGGATGGCAAGACATAAGGAACAGATTTTCTTGTGTTCTCATGACTATAAGAAATGAGAACCACACACAAGAAAACTGAAAGAGATCCAGTTTTGCTTTGGATTCATTATAAGAAGGCTTGACTGCAGAGAGGGTGCTGTGATTGTTCTGCTATTCACCCTTCCCAGGGCAGGCCTAGCACCTCTAGCACTACTGTAGAAAGCCAGCTAAACTGCAGATTAAAGTCTCCATTTTCAACAAGGTGCTTTGTAACATAAAGTAAAATTTGAAACAATAAGACATTGAAAATAATGTCTGCTGTACATGAGAAACCTATCCTATGAAAACATATCATATGAAATAATCTATTCCAATACTTTGATTTAGTACCACCAAATTACCAGCCTGTATGATTATCATTTCATTTTATGTTCCAGAGTAAAACTTGATTTAGGAAAGCAATAAAGAATTATATCAAATTTTATTATCTCCCCAGAAGAATAGTTATTAATTCAAGCTACATAGACAACCATTTATTTAAAACAAAACAATGACTAGAAAAAATTCCCAGTCCTCATGGGGCTTGCAGGATAGATGGTGCAGGGGGAAGCTAAAAAATCAGTATTAGAATAGTTTCTAAAATAAAACAGTTCTGAAGCTGATCCAAAGCAGTTTAAATAAAAGGACAGAAAATGCTAAGGTCAGAGGCAGAAGTAAAGAGGGGAAGTCATATGGAATTCTTAAGATTACATTAAGGATTTAAACTTTTCTCTGATGATAGAAACGATTGCAAGATTCTGAGTCAAAGAGTAACATGATTAACATATATTTTAATATGAACACTGATTGTTTTTGTCTTAGTTATTTTTCATTCATTGCTGAGCAAAAATACCTGATGTCCAAAGTTGGGAAAGGAAAGGTTTATCTCTTCCCGTTTTTGGAGGTTTCAGTCCATACTCAGTTGGCTCATTGGCATGGTGGGCCTGCAGTTCATGGAGGCTGCAAACAGCAAAGCAGAAACTGGCAAAAGAGAGAGACTCGCCTTCTTCCAGCCATTATTTTGTATGCTGGCTCCACCCCTAGGCAGTGTAGGACTGACATTGTCAATCCAAGTGCTAGACAATGAACCAATCACAAATGCAAAAGCATGAGTCCTGGAGATCAGCGACAAAACCATGACTTATTTTTTAAATTAAATAGAGAGCAAAAGTTGTCTGATATTAACATGCAGAATCAAGGCTTATTATTAAAGTACAAATCACTAGTTTCATTTCACGATTATGTGAGAGTTATGATGAGAGTTATTTTTAAAGTATTTTTGGTATCATGGATTTCAGAGTATCACCAGTATATTTTAAGAGTTTGAAGTTGAAACCGCTTATCAATGCCTTTTTTCAGTCCTGTAGTTGAAACTGTACAGACAGCATCACTAGGATGTGATCATCATGCCTGTGGAGCCTGGCTCTGCTACTGCCTGAGTGACTTTACACAGTTGTTTTAACCTGTGAAATAACAATACTTAACTCTGATTTATGAGGACTGAATGAATTAGCATTTACAAATGCCTATCATAATGTCTCTCATATCGCAAGCACATAACTTTTCAGTCATTCCTTGCATCATTGTGTTTTTCTTGGGAGTCTTGAATTTAGTGTATTTTGTTCATTGCGCATTCCTTTATTTAATCATAAATATACATTAGTGGCCTATTGTTGGGAGCTGTTGAAGCTGGAAATCAAACACAAGAACACAGGTGCAGGACTGCAGCATGGCTGGGGCATGACTGATCTGAGAACAAAGAGACTCCTCAAATGGCAAGATAAGGCCACATTTGAGGATATATGGCTCAAACCCCATTTAACTAGATAGAGATTATAGCTGTAGGCATTTCACTCCTGTATGGAAAGTCAACCTCAAAACTTTCTCCTAAGATACTTCTCCTAAATTAATATAAGATAGTTGTCCTAAATTAACATCATCTGTTACTTGGAGAAGTCCTTGTACCACTCCCAAGGATCCTGCTCAGTTTCCTGTGTTTTTCACTCTAACCTCTTCTTTGTTTGAAAAACTAAATATTGGCTGCCCAGAGTCATCCTTTGTCTTAGCACCCCAAGTCTTAAACTTTGCTAGAGGGTTTTGATCCTGCTGAAGCCCTAAAATCATACCACTTGTCTCATTTATTTTAAGCCTTGGCCATATACTCATTTATGAGATTGGAGATCTTGGCCAGGTCTGCAATAGCCTATCATGTCCTAGAAACTATTACAGAGAAAGATAAATATAATCTTAGCCTAAATGATTTCATAACTCAGTATATAAATAGACATAAACAAAATACATATGATAACCTTTGAGAAGGAACAAAAGTTCTCTAACACTAACATTTACATGGGTAAATGTTTTAAAGTTTTTATTTATACATATACAAACAAAAAAGACCATGAGATCAACAAAAGTCTCTCATACAAAGAAATATGTTCAGTTAATTTTGACAAGATGAACTAGATTTACCAATGCAATGGGCAGGATGCAATGTTTCTGGACTATAGGTTTGCAAATGTGTTCTATAAAGGTAAGACTAAATATTTTTAGCCTTAAGGGACATAAAGTCTCTGTTGCAATTGCATAGCTGGGCAACATAGGATTAAAAGTTCTATAAACAAGCAGCAAACAGGTGAGTGGTCCTACAATGAATGTTCTGATAATATTCAGATCCTGGTTTAGGCGGGCTCTCGCTTACTGACCTTCTTTCCAGGAGTCCATGTAAGATGTGTGAGAGCAGGGTGCCCTGAATACCTCAGACTGCTTTTGCTTGATCAGCCTCAATTCCATAGAATCGAAATACTTAAGATACACTTTTTTTTTATTTAAGGAGAAAAGAAAAAAAGTGAAAGGGTACAAGTTATACAGATTTACAGAAGAAAAAAATGAACAGTAGGAAATCACTAGTTAATGGATTACATATTGCCATCTTAAAAATAATTGTTCAAGTCACAAAATTAAAGCTTGTAGAGTGGACATTCCAACAATGATACTGCAAACAGTTCTGTTCATTGATCCAATAAAACTCTGTGATATCATTTTCTATCTTATACATTTAAATATACATGCAGTTATATAGTTTAGAGCACTTTCTTTTCCTCTCTTTTGTACAATGACTATTACACATTTTGGGTTTCATTGCTCCCACGGTTCTTATTGCTTTTTTGGAAGAGAGTAAAACCAAATGAGACATAACAGGACAGAATCGGTCAAGTCAAAAGGGTGGACATAATAGATAATATAAAAACATAATACAAGGTGATCAACAATGGTTACCATAATGCCTCCCGCTATCTCTAATAGAATTGCCTGTATCATTAGTTATAATACAATTGAACAAAATAGTAAAGAACAAAATCGACAAAACCAAAACATTGGAGACATTGTAGGTCTTCAAAAGTAGATAAAAGTCAACGAGAATGGGCGTTATAATGAATCTCGTTATCTTCTCAGCTGATGCCTAAACTTTCAAACCTGATACTATCTATCAAAACAGAATAGGGGAACCTCAGTCAAAAACAAGATGGTGAGAGTAATACAGGGCTTCAAATCGAGATAATAGAAAGTCAAAGTGGGTTACTATATTATATCCTGCTATTTTTTCCCTTTAATTAAACGGATAAAAATAAAAAAGTAAATAATGGAGTGGAGATTGAGAAAAAAGAGGGCATAACAGCAAAACAGCACAGATCAAAACATAACCATTTAAGCAGAATAGTGTTTCACCACCAGATAATTCCGACCTAAAAGTAGTTACCATATTGACTCTTTCCTTGAAGTCCTTGAGTACAACTTCATATACTGTAGCATTAAGTATATCAAAACAATGTAAAACCATTTAAGAGAATGACAGCATTACAGAGTATTTAGAATCGACTGGCGGATAGTAAACAGCAACTACCGGAGGCTCTCTAAAAGGCTCAGCTCAGAAATCAGGAATGATGCGGACTAAGGAGACATGAACCGGTAGAGATATGCTCTGCTGACTCAGGAACGAACTGGGCTGAGAGAAACCAACTTGGAATGCAGTCCTGGCGCTAAAATAGGAACAGAAAAGTCTCTGTGTGGAGGCTGGACCCCGCGCCATTGGAAACCGTGGTTTGGATTTCCCGCCGCTCGGTGGCTGGCTGCTTCCACAGCAGCTCGGCAGGGAGAGACGCGCAGAAGCTCTGGGAACGGGAGTCTGCGAACAGAGTCGAAAACAGGACGGACAAGGAGGCGTACACCAACTGGTGGCGAGGTAGTGAGAGAAACTGACACTCCACCACAGTTTGACTCCAGCGGAGGACTTTCTGGGCTCGGGCAGTCCTGTAAGAGCAGGGCGCGGTGGCGACTCTAGCCATACATCCCCCTCTCGGACGAGATTGGTGAAAAGTGCCTGGCCTGTGTGACGCTGCGGGCAGACTTGGTAGGCTGGCCTAACCCAGATCCCAGAGCCTGACAGTGGCCCGGAGAGGTGACTCCCGCGTAGGCTGCCTAGTCCATAACTCCCTGGTGCGCAGCGGTGGGCGGGAACACCTAGCCAGCGCAATTTGATCAGGCTGTGGCTGACAGGCAGGGAAGTTGGGCCTCCTATGTAAGCTTGCATTTTATAAGGAACGGAGAAAATGGGGAAGGGAAGCAACAAGAAAGTCTCCTCGGCCCCCAGTTCTGAGAAACAGGCAATAGCGGACACCGCACCAATAGACATTAAGCGCCATATAGAGAGCCTCATAGACCAATTCAGGAATGAAGTTATCAAAGACCTGAAGCTAGAAGTATGCAGAATAGTTAGAGAAATGCTAAGCACCACCCAGGAAAAAACAGATGGTGGAATGGAAGAACAGAAAAAGAGGGGAGAATTGTTTGATGGAGAAAACAGAGAAAGCATAGAGTACGTGAAGCAGGTTCAAAGGGACTATCAAGAAATTAAGAAGTCTATCCAAGACTGGCATAACAGCTTGAAAGAAACTAAGGACAGACTATCTGAGCTGGAGGGCAGACTTGTAATATGGGAGAATGAAATGAAAAACTTCTTAAAAATAACAAAGAAACAAACAGCAATAATACAAAGATAAGATACACTTTTTAAATAGAATTATCTAGAAGAAAACTATTTTAGTTGGTGGCTATTAAAAGAAATAGCGATGAGCTTCAACATTGGTTCTGTCATTAGATTCAAATGGGAGAACACGACCTGCAAGATGGTAAAAGATGAATCTGCATAAATGAACAAGAACAAGATTATGAGGCAATTATAAAGATTATAAGTTTTGCCCTGAAGAAAAATTTAGACACTGAAGGACTTTACTCCAGGAAGCCAAAGCATCCTTATATGCAGTACATATGCAGCTGAGGTTAAACAGTTTTGATTATGATAGCCTCCTATCTGAAGTCCTCAATGTCTCCCTATTATTTGAAAAAAGCATTAATTATTTGTATTAATTCATTGTCTCTAATATCTTCTGAAATTAAGCACCAAACCTAGATATTTTGAAGTGTCTCAAGCAGAATTCCTGTGTCCAGGTTGCATTGATCCTGTTTCCAGATCCCACTGATCCTGAGTTTCCTTTAGCAGGACAATCCACAGTAGACCATCTTCTACTCCAACTTCTTCATGCGTTCAATTTTCACCTTCAAATTCTCTCCAGTTACTTCTTTGTTTCATAAATATCCTCATATCACAGACTGAGAATAATTACACGTGTTTCTAATGTCAATCCCAAATGTATTGTTCTTTCCCTTCTCTAGGACCATTAGAACTTTGCATTTAAATGTAATAAAACTTATTTGACCTTGTATGTAAGAATGGTTGTGACTCACTCATCTTTGCAGCATATCACATAAACTAGATGCTCAATACGTTTTGTTAAAACAGTTTCAAATGAATTACTTAAAGCTGAGAAAGTTGCTTAAGACTAGGGAAGTAGATCTATTTTTTTTTCTTTCAGAAGGAGTCTGAATGAAAGGCACTGGAAATTTGAATAACATAGCAAATGCTATAGAAGGACACTTAAACAGTCATTCAGATGAAATTCTTTATTTCCAGATAATGATTCTACACTGGTCCTTGACCTTGTTCAACTGCAATTGAGAAGGTAAGGCATACAAGAGGGGTCTTCTCATACTTTAAAGGAGATTTCTGATTTATTTCCAAATTATCTGTGAATACTGACTGATCAACAACATTGAAATACACCTGATGTAAATTATGAATTCCAAAATATGTCTTAATACCACCATCCAACCGATTGAAGGTAACTTTATTTCAGTGGAGGTGAATCACACAAATGATCATTTAGCACTTTATATTACCATCATCTTGTGTATAATATATGTACTTATGTATTTGAGCTTGGGGAATAGTGCCTTTCGTCTATCAGAGTCTATAATAGGGTTGACTTAGATCTTTTTTTTTTTTTTTTTTTTTTTTTTTTTTTTTTTTTTTTTTTTTTGGTCCCAGGCATTGAACCGAGGGTTTAGGCAAGAACTCTGTATCACTAAAAACACTGTCACCTGTGTACCATAGCACAGATCAAGATACCAGTGCATATTAACATATTGTAAATTTAAAAGTATCAGTTATTCCTTTGAAAAAACAACAACAAAAAATCATTTGTATATAAAGAACTTAACATTGCCCACAAAGAGGTCTGAATTTTTCCTCAGATTCAGAGAGATAATCTTGGGTTGCCATATGTACAAGTAATATTTTGTTCAGAGCAAAGACTGGCCATGCAGGAAAACCCAACAACACAATCTAGAATAGAGCCTGTTAGGTCATTTTATAGTGGAGATTGGAATTAACCATATAACAATGAATGAACTCGTTTTGTGGATATGGTGAAATCCCACTAAAAGCCCTGGAAATACACTTGAAAATCCCACATATTTGTTTCTGGCTTCAACAATGTTTGGATGAGATAGGCTCTGAACTCTCTTCATTTGCAGCCATCAGTCATTCTCGAGTCTCCTGACAGTAAGAACCTCCACTATCATCTTACAGGATGATAGATACACATTTTCCTGCTTACAGGATTAATGAATTCTCTCTCTCTCTCTCTCTGTGTGTGTGTGTGTGTGTGTGTGTGTGTGTGTGTGTGTGTGTGTGTGTAGACCCTATTGCCATTCAAACATCGTCTTGTAGACTCATCAGAATTACTTCACCTTGGTAAAGACAATTATCTGTTCTGCATGTCACCTGTGCTCCATTATATGTGACCTTCCATTTCAACCTTTATAATGTAGCCTTGCAAAATGTAGATCAGTTCTCCTAAGAACTGGCATCCTGAAAAACTTGAGGATACCATGTATTGGCTGAGACTCAAAAGCAGCACAGTGACTGTGCCCTCTGCCAAGACAAGCAGAAGTTTTCTAAAGAATGAACAGGGGAAAACCAAATGCCTTGGAAGCTGCTGTCATGAGCCTGGAGAATGAAAACCAAGCTTGTTTGGATTTTCAAGGCCTTAGTTCTGTACACACAGACCCTCATCTCTGAGATTTCCAGAGAGGCATTTCCCAGACAAAAAGATTAAACTCATAACGAACCATCTCACTGACCACTGTAGGCTGAGTCAGTGTCTTTGCAAGGATAAGCGTCAATGGACCTAACGACTTAATGACCTGAAAGAGAAATTTCTGCAGCACCTGACACCAGGGTTTCTAATTACTAGGCAGCTGTTGAACTACCCTGGACCAAATCTTAGGCCAAAGGAAAATATAGCAAACTTTTTGAAGCTCCAAACAAACAATCCTCCAAACAAACAATATTAGGCACAGAGGAGGTTCCCTTTTGGGAGTGTGCCTTGTATTGTGACACATCAACATGTGAAGAATAAAATACTCATAACTGCAGAGGTACGATGACAGAATTGTAAGTGTGATGATCTCGTCTCTGCTTTATGCACTTCTTCCTCTGGTGTTAACCTGTGGTTCTAAGAAACCAGACCTCTGAGTATAATATCTTCAAGTGAATTCAGAGAAACTTTTGCTAAGATTCAATAGAGAATATAGTTTGGGAACCCACTGAACATGTCATTGATATATGTGATAAATAACAATAATCTTATGGGGACTCAACTAAAAACTGTAGACATCTAAAATTTTTACAGCACTCAAATAACTTACCCTGCCCCAAGCTTCACTCCCTGTGTATCTCTTAACCTTTTATTTTCTGTCATTGCTTTGAGGTTTAAGTGTACATGAAATTTTATTTAGAACAAAATAAAAATTACATTTTTGTGTAGCTTTGATTAGAAATTCTATAATACATTACATATTTGCACTGACCGGGTTATGGTTTATTACACACAAATTCATTGAGAGCCAAATTTCAAAGGGAATATTCCTAATAATGGCACGTTTTCAGTTTGACATTCTCAATTTCTAGATTTCACATACCTCACTCACATTTAATATTTCTGCAATCAAAGCCAGAATGTAACCCAATCGTTTCACCCATCTCTGAATCACACAATGAACAGTATTGTCAAGATACCAGCTGCACAAGCCCAGAAACTAAGGCATTCCTAGCATTTTACTTAGTACAGTACAAGGGGAATAAACAAATCTGGGCAACTTAGTCTTCTATATATTGTTTGGTTCAGCCCAAGTTCTCCATTTCAAGCAATATCATCAAGATTCATGCATCTATCATTCTTTACCTATGTTTTTCAGTAACTTTGTTTTATTTTAAAACCATTAAGGAAATTTTTTTTCAAACTGTACAAAAGTTGAAGCCATTGCATAGACTTATATTCACTTCTTGATTTCTCCAATTAAGACTTCGCTATACTTGTTACCTGTATCTTTCACCATTCATCAACCCACATATTTTGTGACACATTTCAAAATAAGTAAAAGATATCAACACACTTTATGTCTAAACACGTCATCATGTGTATCACTAACCAGGTTTTATAGTTGCTTACAATTCTGATGTATAATTTGTATGTGCAAAATATCCAAATCTTATGGGTATCAATCAACGAGTATTGACAAACATATGAATTTATTTAACCATATCTCTGTAGGGACATCGAACATTATCAGCAGCCAAAAATTTGCCCTTTGCAATCATCTGCACTGAGTTCCTTTCCCTCTCCCCAGAGGCAAAAGTCATTTTTATTTTTTCAGCATAAGCTATTTTTCATAGTAATTTTTAATTAATTGCCTTGGACCGCCTGTGGATTGCCTCAAACAATGTTCTTCCTATGAAGTTGAATATCGTTTTAAAATTGTTATTTTCCTAGTATTTAACATTTTTCCATTTTTTTAATTTAAAATAAGGAGGGTCTATTATTCGTTATCTGGAAGAGCATCACTACTTCCTTACTCTGTTCTCATTTTCTGAATTCTAATCCTATTTGCCTTCTAGTTCAAATTTCTGGGTTTCCTTCTCCCTGGAGATTTCAATACAATGTCCATGCTCTGCCTTTGAGGCTCCTATCTGAGCTCATGGCACATCTCTCAGTTCAAATACTGGAGGCCTCAACTAATACATCATGTAATCAAGGAAAGCTTTTTGATTGCCTATTTATACCATCTTTAACATATCATTTATAACAGCATTTATAACACTTGAAACAAAAAACTGAGTAGGTGACCCCCTTCTGTCATACTATCAGTCATGCGTAGATAAAGATGATGCATCACTTTAATGACATCGTATATTGCTAAATTGTACTGTCTCGGTTTCCTTCATTGAACAAACAGTGTGAAAAAACAATTGGCTGTTGACTCCTCACTGTATATCTGAGCACTTTGTACATTTCACTGCATTCTCAAAACAAATCTGTGAAATAGATGTTATACTTACAGTTCATAGAAGATTATACTTGCTTAAAAAGTTTGACCAAATTCTCTAAAGCTACAGAGAAAAATGTAGGTAAAGTGACTTATTTGATCTGGAGAATATCTGGACCAATGCATGTATGACTCCTCTTACTAAGATTGTGGGCACTGCAAATGCTATCCAACATTTTCATAAGACTCTGGATAGTCTGATTTACAGAAGAAAACAATGCGCAGTAGGAAATCACTAGTTAATGGATTACATATTGCCATCTTAGAAATAATTGTTCAAGTCACAAAATTAAAGCTTGTAGAGTGGGCATTCCAACAATGATACTGCAAACAGTTCTGTTCAATGATCCAATAAAACTCTGTGATATCATTTTCTATCTTATACACTTACATATACATGCAGTTATATAGTTTAGAGCACTTTCTTTTCCTCTCTTTTGTACAGTGATTATTACACATTTTGGGTTTCATTGCTCCCACGGTTCTTATTGCTTTTTTGGAAGAGAGTAAAACCAAATGTGACATAACATAACAGAATCGGTCAAGTCAAAAGGGTGGACATAATAGATAATATAAAAACATAATACAAGGTGATCAACAATGGTTACCATAATGCCTCCCGCTATTTCTAATAGAATTGCCTAGATAGTCTGTGTGATGCTCACTTTAAATCTGAGCAACAAGTGATATTCATCCACACTCTTGCACATATGATTTCTCCTTACATCTTCAAATCATCAAGGATCTAACAGGTTATTTTCCTGCTTCAAATTTCTCTTAACTTTTCCTTGGACATTAGCCAAATAAAACTCTACTTTTAAAGGGCTCACATAATTGGTCATACTTTGATATTTTCTTTTAATTAAATGCAAAGTCAGTTAACTAGTATGGTTACTTATGTATGTAAAATCATTTTGTCATATAGAAGGACACATAAAGTGAGATACAAGGATATATCTCAATCTAAGGCTCAAAAAAGGAAATATTGGAGGACCACAGGTCCCTCATACTGGTAATCTTTACATTTGATTATTGAGACCCTTCAGTGTATTAAGATGTGGAACTGCAGGCACTTTTATTTTGTATACATTTGCTAGTGTTACACTATAGTTTCTATGCATAAATAAAATGGGGATACCAATTTGTTGGACTCTCATACAGATCTTTCCGTGAACAGAAGGGAATAAAAAAGCTTGAGAAATTAACTTAGACCTTAGTCTAAGTTAATCTAAGTTAGTCTAAGTTAAGTCTTAGTATTATAATCTGTACTTATAAAAGTACTAGTTTTCACAGAGCCATAGATTTATGGAAAAATGATAAAATTTACCCAAAGTGGCTGTTCAATCTAATATACTTTCATAAACTCAAATAATATAAATTTATATGTGTTTAAATGTACTCTTCCAATGCTCTGTACTGAGTTGTTTTTGTGTGAATTCAATCAGCAGTTTCTTAAAATGTACTTTAATAAATGTTAAAGCATTCTATAAACTGATGATAATCTCTACATGAAAAGCACTATGATACAATTATGAAAAAAACAAAAAGTAGCCACAATTATTAATGTTCATATTTAATAGGTGCAGAAAAACTAAGTTGCAGATAATGATTTACCTAAAATTTTATAGGAGGTAAGGTGTATATTTTGGAATTCATATGCCAATTTGATATATACACATTTCATACTTAATCACATTTCAATTTTATGATTAAAATTAATAGAGACCATTAGATAACAAGGTTAAAAATAATTATTACAATAAGTTTCAATGTGAAAATTCAGCATAATTGCTTTAATTTACTTTTTGTAAAAAAAAAAAAACTGAAATCTAAGATAGTTCCCACTCAGATGTTATAATTGATTAATAAAGCTCTCGATGTCACATACAGTAACAGAAAATCTATCAGCCCTATTCCCTACAAACATGAAGAATAAAGGTCACTACAGCGTGGGCAAAGGAAGTCAATAGAACAGTAATCGTTGCTTTCTGGAAGCCAGTCTCTGTGCACTTAAAGTTGTGTACACACCTTTTATTAAAGGAAAAGATTTATAAATACAGATGTAAATATTCAAAATGCAAAGGACCCATATATCTGTATGTGTCTGGTGCGTCTGTGTATCAAAAATGAGACATTTAAAAAATAACGAAATGGAGTTATCCATGTGTAAAATCCTGACTCCGGTGGTGATGGTATTTTAGGTGGAGACCTTGGGAATAAGGTCACAAGTGCTTTGCCTTCATGAAGGACCCCAGAGAACTTTCCTATTCTTCCTCCATATGACAACACAGACTCAGATAGCTATTTATGAAGCAGAAAGCAAATCCTTTCAGACACTGAATCTGCAGTTACCTTGATCTTGGAGCTCCTACCTTCATTACAGTTGAAGATAAATTTCTTTTTTTCACAAGCGCCTGGTGGGTGGTATTTTGCTATAGTATCCTGAGTTGATCTTGATGGTGATAATAAGTGTCACGTAGTTCTGATCACATAGAATATATTCAATAATTATATCTAAACTGTATAGTATATGTACAATGCATGTTCCAAGATTTTGAGTGAATTTTACCTTATATCTATTGCTGATAGTTAAGTATGGACCGTTTGCTAATGATACTCAGCACATCCCAAATCTGCATATAAGATATTCACATTAAAAATTTATTCACTGGTACTTTCCATTTAGGTTTCAACATATAAAGATTGAGAAACTGTCTTTACCATCTATTATTAACTGAATATATCCATTCAAAATTTGTACAAGGAAGAGCTTATCCCCAGTAGCTCAAAACGTGTATGTTTGTACACACATTCTGTAAAGACACACTTAAGTAAATGAATTTGGCAGACCGATTGCTAACTCATGATGTCCAAGATCCATGTAAGAAGAGGATGTTAGGGCACAAAGAGCACAGAAGGAAGAGAATGTGCAGATGCAGTGAGAAGATGAGAAGACGCCCTTCCACACGTGAGAAATGAGGAGAAGCTACTCTGATAACACCAAGTTTTGAGACACTCATCCTCCAAATGTGTGAGGATCCTGTCTTACAGTTTAAGTAATCCGGTGTGTAGCACATTGTTGTATCAGTTATAGCAAATATCCTCGTGATAAGAAAATCTGGGAAAAAACTGAAAATCAGTATCTTTTCCTGAATCTATCAATGAACAACTTCGACCAAAATATGACAACTTTGACCTGAAATCTTGAGACAAGATTCTAGAGAGTTATGGCTAATATCTGCTTACATAGACCAAAAAGTGTTAGAACCATAAGCTAGAAGAAACAGAATTTCTAATTTTGAAAACGTGCTGCAGGTCAGTGGGAACCGAGGTGACGATGAAAACTGTCAGTGGCCACCTGACCCTGTCCACACGTAACACAATTTCCTGGTCTTTCCGTGCAAGAACCATTCAGATTTTGCTGTATGGACCTTGCACAGTGACATCCTTCCAAAAGGAATGAAGCAGCATAAAGGGACTACAAAGGGAAACTAGCATAAAGAAACCTGGCAAAACCATCTCAGTCAGATTAAAGTCATACTCCCTAGTCTACAGCAATGCCAAGGAGATCATATGTAATGTTGACACACTCTGGTGACAATGGTGCTTTGCTACCCTGGATTTCCCCCCAGGTGATAACTTAGGCTTAATCATGAGAAAAAAATTCCAATTGAGTGATAGTCTATGAAACACCTGATCAGAAACCTGAAAAACTGTCAATACCATACGATAAGCTTGGAGAAAATGCTACAGGAAAACTAAAGGAAAATGATTATTATATATTTAAATAGTGTATATAATGATTAATTGCGGTATGTCAAGAAATTGGATTTAGAATCCTAGCAGGTCAGTAAAGGAAGCACCTGGATGCGTCTGGTGGCTCATGGAGGCTGACCATGGATGCTACGTTTAGTCCACCCGTCTTCTTTGGCAGTGTTTCCCCTGTTCTTACTCCAGCGCACCATGAACTGAGCAGCTTTGCACCACTGTGCCCTTCGGCCATAAATTTAGTGCCTAGGAGCTGGCTGGACATGTACTGAATTTCTGGAAACTGAGCTAAATTAAACTTCTTTAAATTATTGGTATAGAGTATTATGCTTCAGCCAGCGGAAAGCTAACTAATACCTTTTAAAATTAAAAAAAAAAACAGAATTAGGGGAAAATTAGAAAATACAAATAAAAGAAATAATTTTTCTCCTCTTCCTTCCTGTCCCTTCCCCAACAAATACCAGTGCTTTGTCTATCTTTTCAGTATTTTCGTACAAGGAGTCATATATTAACTCTTAACAAATCAGATTGTACTATGCATGAACATTATCTGCAATGTATTAACAATAAATAAGTTTGTTGACTTAATCTTACCCTATTTTTTTCTGGGGATATACAATTTTGTAACCTCAAGTATTAAACTGGGTTTCTGGCATGTAGATTTACTGATGAAGAAAATGCATAATTTGCCTTTCACAAGGAGCGAGCCAAATATGATCTTTTGATGAGGCAATGAGAGATGCTAACTTTTGTGAAAGCTGAAAAGGTAACTTAGAATTTTTCAATATTAAAAAGACAGCATTTGCTTGAAATTGTAAAGATTTTTTTTGTGTATTTGAAACATTATGCTTTTGAATCTGAAATATAAAAACAAGATAAATTGATCTCATATCGGGTAGCTTTTTTTGTTTTTTCATTATATTCTGAGTATCACATGTCAAGCTATACACAGACTACATTAAAAAAGGAAAATACAAATTTTTAATCATATTTGTGCATAATGTCTGTTTTTAGGAAATCTAGGTAAAAAGCAGCAATACTTCAATCAGGTGAAGTATAAAAATTTACAATCTTGTAACATATATACATATGTTTTCACCACACTTTCCCCTAATTTGGGATGAATATGTGTTGCCCATTACAAAATATAAACCCAAGTGTAAAATATATATACTTCATATTCCACAAGCCAGTAACCCTTATACTGCATGAGAACATGGCAGATTAAATAAGACTTCAAACAACACGAGAAGGTAATTTTTTTGGAGCTCAGCAAATATGCTTCATGTGAGTGCTGTCATAAACCTGAAAATATTTCTTGGCTTTATTTAGTGTATTGAATGGAAGAATGTTAGTTCACAAGTCCTGGTATGACCTGAGGTCAAATTCTCAGACTACTTGTCTCCATTTTCAAGAGAAGCTTTCAAAGCTTAATTTTTGAGTAGCGCCTACTTGCTTCTTGAGTTTGGAGTACTTGCAACTATTTCTCTTTCAACTGGGCTCTATCAATGTATACTTTGAAAACCTACTCCTAAAAACTAATCTGTCAATTTATCACTTTTTTTAAAAAGAGAAAGGAATAGTTTCCTACTTCAGAATAATGGTGTCAAATGTGGAATCACCTCACTCTGGTAAGATTGGCTATTATCAAATAACAATAATAGTAATATAATAATTAAAGTTAATAAGTACTGGCTAGAATGGAGAGCAAAGAAAATATTTGCACACTGTTGAGCAGAATATAATTTAATAGTGGCATTTTAGAGAACAATACGGAATTTCCTCAGAAATTAAAAATAAATTACCATATGATTTAGCAATCTCACTACTGGAAAACAGCTTTAGCATATAAAGAGATTTTTTTTAGAGGGGGACATATTTATTGAGTGAAAGAAGCCAGGTTAGTTAACCAAAGTATTGTTTTAATGTTGAATCTTGGTTACCCTTTGAATATTTAGTTTCCAGTGCAGGGATAAGTGTAATAAGAATTGTAAATCTGCCACTAAAGACTGGTTTAAGAAAATGTGTGTGATTATTAACCAGAGGTAGATTAGTATGGACTAAAAACTGTTAGTCAACTTAATACCACCTGAATTAAATTGGCATGGTGCTGAGTGTATATGGCCCACCTAAGGAAAGTTGCCAGCATAAGAGGAGACGTGGAGAGGAAGACTGAGGCATTCTGGGTTTTCCTAAGCATTGCTATTTGGAGCCATTGGTTCTCTTGGAGGAGCTTGTCATGCTGACTTTCTTTATATGAATTCAGCCATTGTCATCAGAGGTCAGGATCTTGTCATTGAGAGTGCCTGCAATTCACTTTGGGGGAGCCCTGCTCCTTACATTGAGCATCACTTCCTGGCTCTGGAGGACATGTGTGCTGTTTAATATCCAGGAGAAGATTGTTAAGCTGGCTTCCTAACATGTACTTAACTGTTCACATGGTTGGAGCAATTTGGGACCTCATTGTTGCTGAGGATGGCTGTGGTACTTTTAAGGTCAACTCTGGTCCTTATTTTGAATGTCATTTGCTGGCTCCAGTGTAAAACCCTCAACCTACAGGCGCAAACCCTTCACCCTGCTGGCATAGACTACTACGTGAGAAGGGAAAGACTAGTACAGTGAATGGAATTGATAAATAATACTCTGGACTAGACGATGAGATGAGTGATGAAGTCCAGTAGTCTCATACAGTAAAGTCTCACACACAAAGCATTCCTCTCAGAATGCTTTCATTTGTTTATTTCACAGTGTTCTTCATTGCCACAAAAACATTTGCCTTTGGAGGGTGATCAATTAAAATACAATGTTTTTGCAAATATCTTGACAATTTTTTTAATTTAATAAGTAGCCAAAAATAAATTAGTGGTTTCTGAAAAACAATTCTAAATGATATTTACCAAATGGCAATATATTGGTTCCGGTTCTAACATTTTTTTTTAACTCAAGGTCCACCTCTAAAACCCTGGATGTAAAATCTTGCAATTCTCCTCTCCAACTCTTTGGAACTAATTCAGCCTCCGCATCTTTAATTGGCTTTCAGATGACAGCTCTCCCTTTTCTGAGCATTGCTTGGTATATGTAAGATTGCTTCTGATTAAGAAAAATGAAAACATCTTTTCACACTCAATATGAAGGCAGAAGTTGAACTTTTAAACCCTACTTAATCCTTCAGTATCGTGAGCTGTACATGCTAACATTTTCTGACATTTAGTGGATATCAGAGGTGCCAAAAGTTTTGTCCCAAATATGCTATTTAGTATTTTTACTTCTTAGTGTTGATCCATGATTGATATATTTTATATATTCCTAAAGATTAGTGCCTCTAAATAAATTCAAATGTATATGTACAGATGAGCACGTTATGTATATAAAATATAAATCATATGTACATATTATATAATACATATTATATATGTGTCCTCAATATTCATATCTTAATCTTTTCAAAATCTGCCAAAAATTGGGGAATATGTATATTTTTATTTAGCAAATCTTACTATTTTCTCTTTTGTATCCCCACAGTTTCAAAGCATTTAACTATAATATTTTTGAATGAAATGGATTTTTGCTTATTTCAAAGATTTTTTTGCTAACTTTACCTTTTCTCATACTTTGGTCTGTCAATATTACAATGCTATATAAATTCTTTATAGATTAATAAGTATCATAATTTCTTCAAATCTCATATGGGTCAGGGAAATTTTTAAGACAACAGCAAAAAAATCCCATGCTTAATGTATGTGGGACTTATTTAACAATTATTTTTTCTCTACTAAATTCAAATTTGAAATAATGCAAATGAAGATCTGACTGTAAAAAAAACTTCTAGGATATCTGTAATTAAGTGTAAAAATAACTTTCATTTTACTGCGTATGATTTTTCTTCCAGTCAGTCAAATTTCCATATTTTTATAAAGACTAATATTGTCTTTCCTACAATTACTTAATAAAGTTGAAAGAAAAGAAATAAATTTAAAAATTTAGTCCCATTGTTAGATACTCACAGCATGGAGAATGGTTATAAAATATGATTATGTTAATATATTCTGGCTTTGCTGAATATAACATAATCCTGATGAAGAAGACTAGATTTAGAATCAGGAGATCTGTGTTTTAATCCATGTAATAAATGTAATTACCCATGTGACCTTGAACAAGTAAAACTATACATTCGGTATATCTTCATATAAAATCATGCTGTACCACATGATTTTCAGAGACAAGTGGCAACATTTTGTGAACTGTAATAATGAAAGGGAAATTATTACTCTCCAATAATGAAAAATTAAAAAGGACAGAGAGATCGAAAAGTCATTTAATTTTCTAAAATGGTAAATTAACATCCATTATCTTAATCCTAGAAAAGACAAGATTTGCCTGAAAAAAAAAGACAGAAGTCATGGGAGATAGTGATGTAGGGGAAACGAAACCCCAGATCTACTATATGTCTGGTATGAGTTCATGTTCTCTAAAATTGAAGACAAATTTTAGGAACAATGGAGGTTAAGAGAAGAAATATTTATTGAGAGAAAGAGATCTTCTATCTGAGAGAGAGACAGAAGGTGTCCCAAATGGGTTGCCAAAGATTCTGTACTTTCTAGGGATTTTTATGGTAAAATCATGAGGTGAGGTGGGTCTAAAGTGAAGGAAAACTGGGAACTCGAAAGACAGATGGGCATGAGATGGGACAGAGCTATAGCCAACCACTAAATTTAATTGTTCAGATAAAATTGATCAAATCAGGGACAAATGGGGAAGCGAGTCACACAGCGAGCAGAACATTCTTTACAGATCATTGACTCTTCCTATAGGAGGCTGGATGGTGAGTCCTGGCTTCTCAAGGTAATCCATACCTAATCACTAAGGATTACACTTAGGTTATGGTTACACTTGTTTTCCCTTCTGTCCCAAGTTCAGGACAAGAGCAAGAGGTGTCTGCTTCCTCCAAGGTCACCAGACATCTGGTCCTCTGTGCCAGCTTTTTTGAGGACCTAGCCCTGTCTGATTGCCTATAATGTTTCCAACTAGCTCAGCTGCCTGTATCAGTACTACTTTGGGAAATTTACAAGTTATATAGCAAATTATCAGTCATCATATCTCTACAAAGGGATTTTGTGATTGACTTTAGTGGACATGAAGCCCTCCTTTATGTTCAAAAAGGTTAATAGACAATCCAAATATGAATATTACTTATTCTAAAAATTTGTATGTGCAATAAAAATTTTCTGTCTATCAATACAACGAATAGTTATAACTAAATAAATTTCTTCTGCCACTTCTCTTTCTATCAAATTGGAATTCCCAAAAATAACTGAAATTTTTAACATGGTAACATTTTTCTCCCATATTTGGACATTTTATATTAGAAGGAACATTTTTATGAAGTTTTTACTATCACTGTTTATCTTCAGGTAACATTAGATCTACAAATGGCAAGTTATAAAAGATGATCTCATGTAATCCTAAAATGTAATCCTAAATTCCTCCCTTATGGCAGAAAGACCATGAATTCTCACATGCTGTAAAACTCATTTGTACTAAAATTGAAATGGTGTTAGTAATAAAATAATGGTGCCATACAGCACTAGCACATAATACTGAAGAAAGTAAGCGGTGTACCTGTGGTTCATAGTAACACTCCATCATTACCATGTGCTTGGTACAATACCTAAAAATGTGAATATCAGTATATGCATAACACAGGAACTCTGGGAAGCATTAGCAGAACTATAGCAGCAATAATTTAGCTATATCCAACTTTTCCCTTTCAAATGGTCTAAAACAATGAAATTGATGAAGTTTTCATGATTTTGCTCTGTGATGTAGCACAGTTTGCTTTGAGAAAGGAAAATGAACATAAATGGCAGCTAACTAAAGAGATTTATTTCTCTCTGGAGATAGAGAATTCTCTGTGAATAGATTCTCCATGACTGGCTTGAAAGATGTGGTTGAAGGATATGTGGCAAGTGCTCTAAGAGTTGAGAAAGACCTTGGACAATGTTAAATAAGATGCTGGGGACCTCAATACTACAACAACTGAATCTTACAAGCAACCATGTGAGCTTGGCAAGAACCTTAATGTTTCATAGAAGAATCCAGACCAATTCACATCTTAATTTCAGTTTGGAAGACACTACTTTCTAAACTCCGTGTGATGGCTGATTTATTGTGTCAACCTGAAAAGTTTAGAAGCTTAACTAATTCAACAACTAATAATTTTGAGAACTGCATGTAAAAAGTGTTTTTTGTTTGTTGGTTGTTTGGTTGGCTTGTTTGGTTTCGTTTAGTTTGGGTTCGTTTAGTTTTTGTGTTTTTTTAATGTCTTTATGGAGGGAAAAGACAACACCAGATTGATTAGATTCCACACTCTCCCATTTTGAATTTGGAGATCAAACTATTTCCCCAGGCATTTTTACTGATACAATTAATCAGGGTCAGATCTCCCATAGATGGGGTTGAAAGTGCAAGAATAATACAATTTCAGAAAGAGAGTACTATAAAGCACAAACTACATAGGAGTTTTCCTCGTGATGGCTTGGGAATTATTTGTGCTATTGTCCAGCATGACTCAGAAAGAGGCTTTTCACATATACCCTAGAACTGTGTTTCCTTATCTATTAGCCAGCACCGATCATGGGGTCATAGCTTGCTCCATGATTTTATTTTGCCCTAACATGTTTTTCATTGTATTTGTTCCTTGTGAACTTTAAATTTTCTGATCCAGAGATTTATTCATGAATATCAGAGCAATGATCCTTTTCCAGATATCATGTAATCTGATATAAATCTAAAAACTGATACTATAAACTATGTAAATATTACAGACAGTCAACATCCAAGGTATTACAAATCACGCTATTCATATAAGAATTCTTTTGGATCTATATTCTAGGCACACATTTATTCAGAAAAGGCAAAATATTTCTACTTTAGAAAGTATATCCATGTGTAAATTGATAGCATTCAGTGATGTTTTGACATGAATTGATCCTTACCAATGACTATAAAAGGATTGAAAGATGAATTTTTATACTTCTTAGTTCACTATTATTTCTATTGCATATTAGGCTTCCATATTAAGATTACTAATAATAATTATCATGGAATAATTCACAGTAATGAAAATAGGAATTTTAAAAGTATTTAAGAACTAATAGAAAACAGAAACAAAATATGCAACAACATAATAACATTACATTTATATTTTCAAACACAGAGATTGTATCACTTAGCTAATATATATTTATTGAACTGGTATTCAGTACATAAACTAATTTGATAACCTATAAAACAAACTAATAGTCTGCTTTTCTTTCTATGTATTTCACAATTACAAAAGATACAATGTTAATGTCTCCCATTCTGGGAATTAATCGCTTCACTTGAGCTTTGACATCACAGTAATTCTTGCAAGCCATCTGCTCATCTGCTTTTATTTTATGTGACTTTCATTGTTTTTATTTAATTATAATCAAGATTGTATATTATAATGCATAAAACAAAATGAAGGCATTTTACATTGAAAATCTCAGTAGATATGTAGTAGATTCATAAAGTGGTAAACTACGGTTTCTAATTAGGTCCAAAGTATCTTTGTGGCTTCATTTTTTAAAAAGAAACTTTGTTATGGTATAACTACTTTCTTAAAGACCCACATACTTATTATATACAGTTCAAAAAATGTGGACAGATATATACGTACACACATAGTACTATACCTGCAATCAACATAATAAAAATATTTACCTCCATTTTATGAATAAGACTTAGCAGGAGACATGTTCCCCTTCACAAATTTTAAGCACACAAACAATGTCTCTATGTCTAGCATGATGTTGTAATGCAAATCTATAGAACTGATTTATCTTGTGTAACTCTGTATGTAGAACCTTGCTGCCTTGTTTCAAAATTTCACTTCCTACTCACACATCTGAAGTGATTTCCAAATGTACAATTTTGAGTTTCTTCTCAGGCATATGCAAATATGTGTTAAAATTTATTCTTGCTGATATGAACTGTATTTCCTTTGCAATATTTAAGCCACTGTTGCAAAATAATATTTGATTCTATGGAATCCAAAAACAGATATCATAAGGACCATGACCTGGCTGAACACTGGTTAAGTTCGTTAGACTTGAAACTCCTACACCACCATCACAAGAACACAAAGTTCACTACTGAAAATATTTTCTCTTGTAAATGACAATTTCATAAATTAATTTTATCATTTATATTAGAAATGTATTATTTTACATTTACAATTTATTGAAGATTAAACTAAACCATGTGTGAGAATGTTTTGCAATTTAAAAACAGAGTCACTGTGAGTGGCAATCTGATTCTTCTGTTCTCATTTATTGGATTTTGTTTTCCTCTTGACATTCAATTGTAGACTTCTCCTGGACCTCTCCTCCTCACTTGAAATTGTACCCAATATAAGAATAGGTACATTATAAATATAAAGTGATAACCCACCCCACTTCTATTTTTGAGTCTGCATCTACCCTCAAAAATTCATATTTATATACTCAGTATCCTGTATTATGTTCTGTTGAATCTACCTACTTGTCTTGAACAACTCAGAATTGAAACACTAAATTTTTTCTATTACCGTACCCATCTCAGTAACAAAATTTTATCCTTCCATTTAAGGGCAAAAATAGTCTTTAATCATTGACATTCTCTTTTACACATGAAAATCAAGATGATCTGCCATCATTGTCATCATAATATATTTGGAATCTGAGCACTTCTTACTTACTGCTCACACTTACACTGGCTATTATGAGTCATTAGACCAGCTAAGTGTTCTCTGTTTCTTCCCACACCATCAAAACTCTGTGCTCTCTCAAGCTACAGAGAGCAACAACATTCTTTCTTTTTCATCTTTTCTTTCCCAACCTGTAAATTCTAAATTTCTTACAGTATTTTAGTTGCTTTTTACAATTTTATCAGACAAACTTCTGAAGCAAAATCTTTTTTCCCATTTTTCAACTTTCTTTACACTCTCCCTTGCAATATATGAATGAATTGCTCCACACCTCCTCCAGGAAGGGGCCAAAATTCTGCCCTCTCAGTTAATACTTCAGTAACAGCTACACAAAATTGATCTCTCATAAAATATATAATTGGTTCCCTGTCCTTTTTTGCATTGTTTTTCATAATTGCATTTATAGTCAACTAATACATACTTCATTGATATTCTGTCTCAGCCAAATAGAACATAATATTCAGAAACCAGGAGTTTGGTCGGTTATATTTAGTGCCTACAGGTGTTTCTGCTGCATAATGAACAATTTCAACTGAAGGAAAGAGTGGATGAACTGAATTTAGAAGGAGGAAACAACTCAGAATTCCAAATAAATATCAGATTATTTCCATACTAGATTTTTTTTTTTTTTGTCTTTTTCGTTTTTATCGGTACCAGGGATCGAACTCAGGACTGCCTGCTTGCAAGGCAGGCGCTTATGCTGCTGAGCTACTCCCCAGCCCCCTATACTAGATTTTTTTTGAAAGATGGTTCAGTTCTTTTTTGAGAGTGGTTAATAAGAACAACATGATGAAAGGTGAATAAATACTGGGCAGCAATTTACAAAAAAAAAAAAAAAATAGCAGTAATGAATGAAGTTTAGTCACATGTTTGGTAAAGACAGGTTTACCTAACTTTAAATTTGAAACTGAACATGTTACGTTGATACTGAATACCCTCAACAAAACAAAACAAAAAGTTGTATGTGGGGAGTTGCTGTCCTTAATTCTCTAGTAAAACAAGAACCTATTAGAAGCAAGTGAAAGTAGTCACTTCGGTAGGTATAAAATCAAACATATTTTAAAGGTCTGTTGAATATCAAAAAACTACACTGAAACTTTCAGAAACATAAGACATGATAATATGCCTCATTTTTTTACTAAGTTACTGCTCAGCAATTCTCTTAATCAAACATGTACACACACAAGTGCTCATAATTATTTTGGCCAATTGCAAATGAATTTATGGTTTTTATCTTTGTTAAATTTTGTCCGTTTTAATAATAAATTTACTATTTTCCTACATCAAAACTTCACAAACCATTGAAATACATGTTTAATGACTACATATAAATCATATTATTTTTGATATAGCACTAGTAATAAAGATGTAAACAGATTTCTACCCTTTAATAACAATTTATAAATATTATTGCAGAAATGTTAGATCATAATTTCATTTTCTGGTGTCAATATAGAATAATACTTTTCCTTATATGGAATAAAATATAAAATAGTTTTTATTGTCTAGAAAATAAAAAAAGAATTCAACAATCTGACAAAAGTTAGCTTCAAAAGTTTTCTCCTGAAAAAAACTGAACTTTATGAAAACAGTAGATACTAAAAGCATTATGATGGTAAAATTTTGAAAACTCAAATGAATCAAATATTTCATAGGATTTATAAGCCACAGTCATAAAGATTATATAGATAAAATGTTAGAGAAAAATTAAAATAGAAAACTTAATTGTTCTACTTTGAAAACTGATTAAAGAATTAATCTAGTTTAAATTCTAGAAAACACAATCATACTAGATAAAATGCACTTTACACAGTTAATTTACGGCTTTTGCTTTTAAAAGGTATAATATTATAAATATTACTCTGCAAAATAATATTAGAGCCACATGGGAACTGAGTCCAAGTTAGCAAGCAGCCCAAGGGCTTTTTCAGGAGAAAAGGAGCACGAATACTAATACATCTGAAGAATCAGGAGAACGACAGCACCTCAGTTCAAGCAAGTAAGAAGAGCTGAACTCTGTAAGAAATCGCTAAACGTAGAACATGAGCTACTGATACACAGAGATACTCCGGATGATATATAATCAATGGAAAACAGCATCCACTTCCACACTCTTCTCCGTGAACAGCTGGGTGGCCAGAAGAACCAGTGATGGTGGGAAAGAGATGAAGAGAGCCTCATTGGTCAGCCAAGACTGGAGAGGGAGCAGCCACCAGCACAGGAAACAATGGACACCCACAGAGACCCTAAAACTATAAACACCAAGAAAAAGATCAAACTTTGGTGTCACCAGAATACACTCCTACTCAATATTTCTAGAAACGTTAGCCAGAGCGATTAGACAAGAGATAGAAATACAAGAATAAGGAAAAGAAAGGAAGAAGTTAAATTATCTGTATTTAAAGATTACATAATACTGTAAATAGAAGACCCCAAATCTTCACCGAAAAACTTCTGGATTTAGTAATCAAATTTTGCAGTGTAACTGGATAGGAGTCAACACTCAAAAATCATTAGCATTCCTGTACACAAGCAACAAACTCACAGAGAGGAAGAGAGATTAGGGAAACCATATCTTTTACAATAACATCAAAAAACTTTGTTGTTATGGTTTGTATCTAGATGTCTCCTCAATGTCTCATGTGGTCATAGGATTGTTTTGGTTTGTTTGCTTTTTAGCTTTTTGTTGTTTGTTTTTAAAGGTGACCAAATCTAGAGTGTGTGATTAATTTATAGTGCAATGCTGGGATTATGGGTGAGTGACTGCTAGATCAGTCCACTAATTGGATTTGTACTGCCCAAAATGCAGTAGACTGGATACAGTACAAGGGACAGAAAGAGGTTTGTCTTGTGCTTCTTGTCACTTCTGTTAGCATCTGTTACCGTGAACTCCTGCCCCTCTGGTATGTGCCAAACTACCTTGGAGCCAGCCAGTTATGGACTGAAACCTGTACAAACCACAAGTCTATAAACTTTTTCCCCTTTAATTTTAATTATCAAGTATTTTGTCTCAGCAATGAGAGAAAAGTAAGACACTTGTTATGCCTACAAATTTGACAGCATAAATCAACAACATAAGCTAACTAAATTCACTGAATGAATACACTGGCTAGCTTACATATATTTAAAAATTTTCAAACAAAGAATACTTCATGTCAAGATAGTGTCACTACCAAATATTTAAAGAAAAAATTACATAAATGTTATATTACATTTTCAAAAAAGAGAAGTAATACTTATCAATTAACTTGGAAACTAAGATAATTCTAATAAGAATACCTGAAAAATTAAACATTACTATAGACTAATATCCCTCAGGAATAGGGACAACAATATAAATTTAATCTGATATTATGAGTAATATATCATGAACAATTAGCTCTTTTCTTACAAATGATATGTTTTTGAAATATTTGTAAAAATATCAATTTAGATCACAACAGAGAACCAGAAGGGGAAAAGATAATTTCAGTAGATACAGAGAAAGGCATTTGATAAACTATAATATGTATTCTTAGATTTAACAATCTCATAAAAATGGAGCTTACTTTAAATGTCAAAAGTAAAAAAAAATAATTTATATAGAAAGAGGAAAAATAAAACTATTTGTTAATGATATACTTTTACACAAAAAATCCTAAGGGATTTATGAAAAAAATATAAACCATAATTTGTGAGACTACATCATTAAAGATCAATATGAAAAGTCGTATTTTTTCCTTAGAAAAAATTAGAAACTTTTACATAAAAGTTATAAAAATTATTTTAAAAAATAGATTGCAGTCTAAATTAAAGATCTAAATCTGTTGAGATTCTGGAAAAAAACAGATAAGATTCACCAGAGAAAATCTGATAAGATAGATCTCTTTAAATCTTAAATATTTGAAGATGGTTTTTCTTTGGAACACACTGATGAGAACATAAAAATGCATGTGCTGGAAAGAAATATTTGCAAAATACATATATACCATTTCTATCTGCAATATAAAAATAAATTTAAGAACTCAGTGATAAAACAGGTACACATACATACACAAAGCCCAATAAAATATATTCAGTTTAAAGCCATAGTTTTAATACGATGTTCTGCTGGATATTTTTTCAATCTAGTCTAGACACTCTAACACATCTTAAAGCAATGTGGAAGTATGTCTTCTTGTCTATTACTTATGAATACTGTTCCATAAAATCCTCATTAGAATAGAAAACCATATATTCACAACATTGCTGTTATGTTCCCCATATTGCTCTGTACTAATCTTCTCTAGCAGATAGACCATATCAGCAGATATGACTGGAACTACTCCGTGCTGCAATAGATTACAGGACCATCGTCTCGAAGTATTTATCTGATTTATAGCTCTGGAACAGAGACCCAACTGGTAATTTAAAGGACTACATTTATCTTCGCAATCTGTAGACCCTTTGAGATGGTTACGGTTTATATTTAGTTGTTGCTCCAAAGACTAGTGCTTCTGGTATTCTCTGAAGTCTGCATTTCTAGACTGTGATTCTATAGAATCAAATAAAAAGTAGTAGATTCTGCAAGTGTTCCTGTGCATTATAGGCATTGGTAGATTTTCTGAACTTTCTTGATGTTTTCTGACTGTCATTTTCATGTCTCTGGATTTTTTTTTTTTAGTTGTTTTCCTACTTGGGGTAGAAATTCTAGCATTCAACCAGAATTAATATGAGCCATCACTTTTTGGAGGTTGGAAGGAGCTCCTAACAGCGAGTTTGGAATGTTTCTGGACTTCCAGGTGCCTTAAAACTAAACCAATGAATGAAAGTTTCTTTATTTCATCAGATAATCCAGCACTTTTGATCAGCCTTTTTAACAACTAGTTCCATGCCTGTTCCCAGAACCATGCCCACATATTATAGCTACCTCTTTCCACTCTGATGGGATTTTGTTTCAGCTTTCTTTTGTTGAGCTGAGTATGTGCCTAACTCTATGCCTGTAAAGTTGAAAACAGGGAGATGAGAGTGCAGATCTTACTGAGAGCACACTGTCTTCAAGGCAAAGAAGTGTTAATTAGGAGCGATACATCACTCTTCCTTCTCAGAAGTTTCAGAGATAGTGAGCAATTAAAACTGTCTTTGAGCATGTATACAATGTTCCTATTACTATCTATATTACAAGTAGGGCCTTGATCTTGCTCTAACAGACATCTCTGGGTTTATTTAACATAATGTACTCTAGATTACAGTAACTCTATTAGATTCTGGGCCTGCTTCTTAGTTTCCCTGCAGGAAGAAATTCTTTTGTAAACTGCAGGGGACCCTCTACTCTGACATTCAGTTTTCAATTGCTCACTAATTCTTAGAGACTTTTTCATCTTTCTCTAGGTAGCAGAGGCCCTTGGCAATCGCTTCCCAAATTCAATGTCTTCTTTATTATTCTTTGTCTGTATTTTTCAAAAGAGGACAAGTTATACCAGCTAATGTCTCCCTTCTAACAGTACACCATCCCAATTCACCATCAGTGACAGTTTAACAACTGAACTGCCACCATCAGCCTGGAGATATTATCTGAGCTCACTTACTGCCTTCTAAGTGGCAAGGCAAAAAGTGACTCAGCTTTACAGTCCCATTTTATCCTTCACTTTTCTGAGCCATTCCTTACAATACAAGTTACAGATTTTTTTTTCTCAAATCAGAGGCTGAAATTAAATGATTAAGAACTTTAAGGTAGTAGTATTTGTGGAAGGAAGTTAGAAAAAGCAAAACTATGCAGAAGAAAAGGTCTAACTATGTTGTTGAGCTAAGAAAGCCACATCCAACTCCAGAGAGAGTCATGGAGTGTTCAGGCAGGTGTGTTCTGTGTTGGACTAAAATGGCTTTTTAAGTCCCATCATCATCGCATGTGATTAATTTGGGCGCAGACATGCTCTTGAGGAAAACAGTTCTCTTTAGCTAAGAACAAAATCATAGCACCTGAAAACTGCAGACATCTTCCTTAAAGGGTAATCTAGACTGTTCATATCTATGTCCACCATTCTTCTCCCCATAAATGCATCTTGATGCACTTAGGGGCTGAAACTGCAGAAGTCACAGAAACTGAAAGGGTCTGAAAATTAGTCTGAGGGTTATGTCGGGCTCCTGTCCCTTCATTGGTTCTGGGCACCTCATGGGATGTAAATAGAAAAGTTGATTTTTGTTTGTTTATGAAATGTGCTGTGGAATGTCTTTAGCTTGGCCAGGGATTCCCATCTTCCATCTAACATTGAGTTCAGTAGCTGTCTGCATGTATTGGTGATAGATTCTGAGACACAGAAGTTCTCAGAATCTATCACCAATACACATCTTGCCCTGTGCCTAGTGGCTTAGCACTAACTTCTGTTTCTTTCTGCATTACTTCAGTTTTTTTCCTCTTTTCCAAGTAGTACTGGGGATCAAGCCTCAAAGCAAGGTTGGTCACTGGCAAGGACTTTCCATATAAGTGGAAGAGAGCTCTTCCTTTAGATATACACACTTCAACAGAGAAACAAGAATTCTGAAAAGGGCAACATTGCATCTGCAATGAACGGGTGTTGGACTTTGCAAAATGTTTTTTCTGCATCTACTGAGATGATTGTGTGACTTTTATCTTTGTTTCTGTTAATATGGTGTATTATATGTATTGATTCACATATGTTGAACCATTCCTGTATCTCTGAGATCAATTCTATTTGGTCAGGGTGTATAAGCTTCTTGATAATTTCTTGCATTCTGTTTGTATGTGTCTTATTGAAGATTCTTGCATCTGTGTTCATTAGGGATATTAGACTGTAGTTTTCTTTTGTGGTTGGATTCTTCTCTATTGAAGTCAGGGTAATATTTGCCTCCTGGAATGATTTTGGAATGATTGTTCTCTTTCAATTTCCCTAAAGAGTTTCAGCATTAGGGACATTAGTTTTTCTCTAAATTTCTTGTAGAATTCAACAGCAAAACCATCAGGCTTGAGCTTTTCTTTGTTGGTAAATTTTTAACTTCATTGTCATATTTACAATTGTTATATCTTCTTCATTTAGCTTTGGCAATTCAATTGCATCTAGGAATCTGTCCATTTCTTTGTGTTTTTCACCTTATTAGAATATATGTTCTCATAGTAAGCATTTGATGATCTTTTGGAATTTGGTGGGATCCATTGTAATTTCCCCCATTCATTCTTAGTGGTTTGAATTTGTTTTTTCTTCCCTCTTTTTGATGAGGTTAGCTAATTTTTTATCAATTTGATTTTTTCAAGAACCAACTTTCTGATTCATTGATCATTCCTATTATTTTGGTCCCAGTTGCATTAATTTCTGCTATATCCTTATAATGTCTGCCCTTACATGAGATTTGGGTTTGATTTATTTTTTTCTAAAATTTTGAGCTGTAATATTAGATCATTTCTTTGTGCTCATACTGTTTTCCTGAGTGAGATTTCATTGTTATAAATTTCTCTTGTAGGATTGCTTTCATTGTGTCCCATAAGTTCTGGTATGTTTATTGGCATCATAATTTAATTGTAGATACTTTTAAACTTTGTTTTTTATTCCTCTGTGACACATTGGATGTTAAGTAGGCAGCTGTTAAATTTCCATGTGTTTCTGTAGTTGTGTGATTTTATTTTTTGTCATTGATTTCCAGTTCTAGTGTGCAATGGTCAGATAGTAGGCATGGGAGTATTTCAATTCCCCTACATTTAATTAAACATGTTTTCTGGGCTAATATGTGGTGTATTTTGGAGAATGTCTCATGTGCAGCTAAAAATAATGTGTATTCTAGGGTTCTGAGGTTGGAACACACTGTAGACATCTACCACATTCATAGGTTCACAGGCTGGATTCCATTCTGTTATTTGCTTGTTGACTTTTTGACTAGTGGATCTTTCTATTTATGAGAGTAGAATACTAAGCTCCACATAATTACATTAGTGCTTATTTTGTTTTTTATATCTGTTAATATTTGTTTTATGTAGTTGGATGCACCAGTGTTTGGCAAATATATTTTTATGATTGTTATTTCCTCCTCTTAGCATTTTGCACTAACAAGTATGTAATGACCTTCTTTGTCTTTTTAATCAGTTTTGGCTTGAAGTTTAAACTGTCTGCAAACAGAGTAGCTACTCCTGTTTTTTTTTTTTTTTTTTTTTTTTTTTTTTCTGTACCTATGGCATAGAGAATTCTTTTCTTACTTTCACTTTTAGTCTATGAATTTTGGGGGGCGTTAAATGTGTTTCTTCAATGCCACATATTGTTGAATCTTGTTTCTTGATCCATTTTATCAATTTATGTCTTCTGATTGGTGAATTGAGACCTTTTACCCTGATATTTATAACTGATATGTATTGACTTATCTTTGTCATGGTGTTTTCCTGCTATTGGTTCTCTGCTTTTCCCTTACACTTAATTGCTTGCCCTGCCTGATGTTTTTTTGTTTTTGTTCTTGTTGTTGTTGTTTTGTTCTTGGAATAATGATTTCTTACCTCTGTCTAGAATACCTTTCTGTGCTCTGTAGGGTTGCTTTGATGGTCATAAATTTTTTCATTTATTCTTTTTCGTGGAAGTATCTTATTTTTCCACTGGTTTTGTAGGATATATTTGAGGAGTACATCAGTCTGAGTTGAAAATTGTTTTCTTTTAGGGCATAAAATATCTCATTCCAAGCTTTCCTTGATTTGGGGGTTTGTCTTGAGAATTCTGCTGTGATTCTGATGTTTTCTTTTATAGGTGATCTGTTTCTTTTCTGACAACTTTTAATATTCAGTTTTTGTGCTGAATTTCTGGTATCTTGAAATAAATATATACCTGGACATATAATAATCAAGATTCTGGTTATGGCTATTTGAAGTGCTATATGCTTCTTTTTATTTATATGTCATATTCATTATCCATGCTTGGCAAGCTTTCTGCCATTATTTCTGTAAAGAGTTTTTTTTTTCTCTTAGTTCTTTTGTACTATTTTCAGCTTTATCACTGACTCCAGTCAATCCTATGTTGTTCTTCTTTGCTTCATCTCATAGCTGTTGGATTTTTAATCATCTCTTGATATTTTTTAGAATATCTGTATTTTCATGATATTATATCCTCACCTTCATTCAATCTGTTATATATGCTAAATAGGTATAACTATACTGTTACATAATAATGTAGTTATATAAAAACTCCATTCTCAATGGAGTTTTCAGTCTCCTAGATTCCTGTTTGTGTCTGTTTCATGAATTCTATTTTTACCCCATGTTGGGCATTCATGGTTTCCAGTGTTTTCTTGAGCTCCCTATTTTTTCTGTGTCTGCTTTAATGTCACTTAGATTGATTATCATTTCTTCTTGTACCATGAGTTTATTTTCTCTAAAGCCCCTTCCATTTCTGTTTTCACTTCTATTGCTATAATTCCAGAAATTTTCAGTGTGTGTCTTCTAATTTCCTGTCTTCTTGTGCTCTGGACTTGTGCTGAGTGGGCGGGTATCTGGGGTTGCATTTTGCATCTGTGTTTTGTTGTATTCTGTTTGCTGTTTTTTGTAATTTTTCCTGTAATGATGCTTATAGATTTCTTATGATAGATAGCTTTATTCCTAATCATGAGGCTTTCTTAGGAAATGGATCTTCCTCAGGGATTTCATGTAGATGTAGGTAGTTCTTGGTCTTTTTGTATGTCTTAAGAACCTGTCTTTCCCTTGTGTTGATGATGATAAGTTTTTACCTATTTGGCTCAGCACCCAGTCCTTTGGTACTATATTATGATGAAGGTAATGATCCCACCCTGTCACAGTGTTATTATATTAGAAAGGAAAATTGATTATAGCAGATATGGTATTCTGATTAAAATGGTACAGTTGAGCACAACCTGGCTACTGACACACTCTGGTAACTATTAGTCTGATACATTTAACCGTAGGAGCAAACTCTACAGTTATATAGCAGAATCCATCATATACTTGAATGCAATGATTTTAATCTTTAGAGGAGTGATTTTCCTTGGTTGTATGGATAGGGGATTAAAAGGACTAGAAGCCAAGATAAAGAAATAAATGAGATCCACTATCGTAAGGCAAGGCTGGAGGGCATAGGTTGATCATTCAAGTTATGGGAAACTGGAGGACAAAGACCAAACTAAACTGAGTAAAGACTTCAATCAGACCAAAAAAGAAAAACCAATCGAACAAACGTACAATAATAAGTGAAGTAACATTTCTTTGTTCTTTGTGTGTTCTTCATCATTCTGTGGCAGGTCTGAGACTAATCCCAGAAATGTGCTGTACACTCCAGCCAGTTTTGCTGTGGGATTTGTGCTGGATATAGGGCTCATCCTGGCCTCTATATGTGGAGGCTGGGGTGAGTATTCTGTTGCTGGAGTTCTTCCCAATGCTTTGTGAGATATATATATATATATATATATATATGTATATATATATATATACATATATATATATATATATATATATGATATCTATAGATATAGACATAGACAAAGACATAGATGAAAGGAAAAAACACAACCCCAACTGCCCCTTTCTATTCTGCTTGTATGCCAAATCACAACTCTGATTCACGTCACTTACCATCTGCTGGTGTGTGGGTCCATGTCCAGGCCTTGGTGGATTTCCACAGATCCCTGCCTGAGAGAGTCTCATGATGTGCACATGCCCCTACCATTGCCAGTGCCTTGGTGGGTCACCAGGGCTTCATGACTGGGATGGTCTGACCTGTGTGCCTCTTTATTGCTAATTCAGACATTGATAGTGTAGAATTGGATCTGGAGTGTGCTCCAAGGTTTTATGTGTTAATGCCTTGGTCATAACTCTGTGGCACATTTGACAGTAGGATAGGAGAGTAGTAGAAGAAACTTCAGCTTTTCAAGGCCCTTGAATGGTCTCCTGTCACCTCAGCACCTTCTGCTTTATCTTTTGTTTCCTGATCACCAAAATGTGAGAAGTTTTATTCTATCACATACTAACAACTATGGTATTCATCTTTGCTGCATGCCCACAGTAACAGAACCAAATCAGCCATGGACTAAAACTTCTGAAACCATGAGAAAAACTAAATCGTCACTCCTTCTGTCATTTATTATAGGTATTATATCAAAGTGACAGAAAGGTGATTGAGACAGCATATCTTATGCTTATTGGCAATACCTAGGCTCTGTAGTACCATTTCCTATATCATGATAACTCCAAGTATATTGGGGATGCCAGAGAATTCTGAAGAACAGAGACAGTCAAGACTTGTTCATCTTACTCTTCTGCACTTGACTCTAAGAATCAGATTTTTTTGTTATCTCATTTCTTTACATAAAAATCATTTTCTAATTGTTATGGCCCATTTCTAGATGTTCCCCCAAAGCCCCATGCAGTCAGATTTTTTAGAAGGTGGCTGAATTTAGAATGTGTAATTGACTCATGGTGCAATGCTGGGATTAAGGGTGCTGCAGTTAAGGGTAAGTAATTTCTGGATCAGACCATTGATTGGACTGGAACCAACATAATCAAAGTAGACTTGATGCAATATAAGGGACCTAAAGAGACTTCTCTGTGATAGCTTTTGCTGTCTGGATTGGCATCAATATAATCAAAATACATTGGATGCAATATAAGAGATGGAAAGAGGCTTCTCTCTCTGGTGGCTTTCGCTATCAGATTCTGTGATCATGAATTGTTTTCCCTCTGCCACATGTTAGTCTCAGAGCCAGTCAATCATGGACTGAAAACACTACAAACTGTGATCCTTGGAGCTCCAGTGCTGCAAGCGGTTGGTGCACAGTAGTTCCATAAACTGTGAGCCAAATAAACCTTTTCTTCTTTAACTTTGGATGTGGGGCATTTTATCACAGCAGCAAAAAAAAGTAGCTAAGACACAAATTTTTGTCTAATACTTTAAGAATTTTGTTTTGAGATGTTAAATATATTTGTACAGACATGTTGCCAGAAAAACAAAGCCCCACTTTATGTTTATTATTGCCTTTTGAATTTGTAAAATGATATACTGGTACTGTAAATGAACGTTTTAACAGGGATATGTTTAAACTGTACCTGTTGGAGAGTTAAACACTGTGCATGTCTACTGTTGGTTAAGTCCCTGCTTTCAGGTTCGTATCTCAGCGCTTGTTCTCTTTTCCTGGAGTCTTCATCTCTGGTCCTTTCAGCGATGCCTCCCTGTGTTAAACGTTGCCTATTCTGCTTTTATGGCACATCATATTTTTCTCAGTGTCTCATAATTCCTTCCTCATTTATTACTTTCAACAAATTATTAGTCTTTTTTAAATATTTACTTCCTTTTTGTATTGTGGAAAGAATGTTACTTTAAGTGAGCTTTGTCTAAAATATTGGCATCCCAGAAAATAGGTGATATGAAATATAAATCTGATCTCTTGTACTTTAAGCATCACCAAATTCTTTACTCATTTTAGAAACTTTAATATCATTTAATTAAACCACTACACACCGTATCTACCTGTGAAGAACATACCAACACTTACCTTTTTCTCAAGAAAATGTTTATAATCGCATCGTAATAGGAACAGATTTCAGAATGCTCTTTTGTTCTTATCTTGTGGGAAGATGATAAAAACATTCTGTTTATTTCTCAGATTAATACAGTGCTTAGGTCAAAACCTAACTGTGCCCTACAATCTCAGTTTGGGTATATAAAGAAGTTACTAACCTAGGATTTAGGAAGGGGCTTCTTCAGTTCACCAAGTAGAAAGAATCCTGAGTGTAATGCTTGGACCATCACAAAAAGCAGGGCAGAACTCATGCAAACTATGCATTGTAGTAGATAATCCATATTATTACCTCAAATACAATGAAACACTACTTACTAGGATGTTTTTGCAAAATTGTAAATGAAATGTGTGCAAAAGAGTTAATCCATTGACTAGCATGTAATGGGTAGTCAAAAGATGTTTCTTTCATATTTCTTGCCTATCTTGCTTGTTTACTTTCTTACCTAATCCTTGCATTATACAAGATTATTCGCTAGATAGACATTTGATGGATTTCACTGTAAGAAAAAACACAAAAACATGCACTTTGCAGATCATGAATTCCTTCCTGTTATCAGGTCATCCTCACATGGAGGCAACATGTGTCCCTAACCTGGCAAGTGCTATCTGAGGAGCTGTTTAGAAACTGAGCCACTATTTTAGACACTATGTAAATAAATTGATTTATTCAAATGAGTCACAGTTTTGCTTGATGCACATCTTAAACTGTTGAAAATCAACTCAGATGTTAAATAATATTGACAGTAACTACAGATGACCTTTACTTGATAGTAAGCATATTTAAAAATTATTCATCTATCAATTTACTAACATCTATCGGCTTTCATCCTTTTGCACTAACACATATTCTAAAGTTGTTGTATGACAGCAATTTATTCCCTATGCATAGGAAACACAGTTGGGAGTTTTGTTCAGCCAACAGACTCCCTCACTCACCATCATGTTTAGGATCAAAAAGCTGCCTTTGATATTTCTCATATGTATCCCAACATTCTGTATGTGATTTCTCACGATTCCTAGGGAGTTACAAATAGATAATCAAAGCTTCCTTACCCTAGGGCTGAGACATTTACTGAGATAACAACAGGAAAGCAAGTGTACTCTCCAGGAAATGATCCTCATAGTTACTGTGATGTTTGTTTTGAGCTAGTTTTCCTATCAAGAGATTTATGTCTGTAAAGGAAATAAGTGAGTTTATGAAGTAACATTTGTTGAGTGATTGAAAGTCCTATTATGAGGACTCTCATGTTTAAAACATCCTTCTAGATCCAAGCATTTAATTATAAATAGTACCTTTGGCATAGTCATGGTATAAAAGTTATGTAACACAGGGTTATAAGTTATCATACTATTTATGTTATTACAGTACTTGTAAATGATAAATTAGTATGGGGATTAAACAAAAAGTAGGTTTTAAATGATGGATAAAATTTTGACAAAAGAAACAGAAATAGATATTCCTAACACAGGAAAATTTATATTGATTGTAAGTATATATGCATATGTCTAGATAAGTATATTATAGAAGTCTTGATTTTGGGAGCTTAAAATTCTGACAAGAGAACTAGGTATATTTTTGAGAATGCATTCATGACCATCAAGGCTTTGTAATACTCGAAACCGATTCCTAAATGCTGATTCTTACTGTCACTCCTATTTCTATTTCTTTTTGCATGTCTACTTCATCATACAGTTTTAAGTCTTACTGTTCTGTTCACATGGCTTCCAAGAGTTTGAAAATTTATTTTTCTTTCATTAAAAGATTACTCCTACCTGGCGTCTATCTCTTACTCACTGGCCAGTGTCAAATTTTGTTTAAAGTCTTATTCCTTATCCAAGGAATTTTTCTTTTGAATCTCATGAGTAATTATGATAGAGAAAAGGGTATGGTTGTAGCAAAAACAAGAGGTATGGAATAATCACCCTGAGGATGTGCCTATAATTGGGTTGGTGAATATTTGTTGAACATCTGACTTGTTGAAATGTAACAAAATATGAATATATGACTCTGAACTTAATAGTAGCAAAACTAAAAGAGTTGATTGGAATGATATCAAGAGAAGTTTGAATGAAATACCAGGGAAATATTTTATTCTTTATACAAGAAAAGGCATTAAAACATTTAAATGGGAATTTACATATATTCACACATGGATGCACACTATATGCAGTATCTGTAGGTATATTTACATGGAAATAAGATGCAGACACAGAAGCTATATCCAAAGAGACTTCTAAGCTTCAAATGAGAACTAGAAATTGAGAACTGTGGTATTAAAAGAGAAAAAGAACATCTAGTGTGAAATTGAGTCAGCTGGACTTGGAGTTGATTTACACAAGAGAGATGGATAAGAGATTGTAAGCAATTAATTCTTCAATAATGAATTTCTCATGTTTGCACTGTTTAAGATCTTACAGTGATTTTTAAAAAAGAAACGTCTGGCATGTTCTTTCATAGTTTGAATATGTGCTGAATAAGGTGTAGAATAAGCTTATGTCTTCAAGTTCCAAAAGAATTAAGAACTGAAGTGAGTTTTTCCACTGAGAAAGTTATAAGAGATAATGAGTTTTCATATGGAATCAATAGGTATAAAAGGAAAAATGGACTGTATTGAGAGATGTGTACACAGTGCTACAGGTAACGTATCCTATATGTCCTGAAACCACTGGTTAGAGAGAAAGCTTCATGGACTAATATTGCTTGAAACTCACTGTGACATTCAACTAAATGTAAAGCTTTCTTAGCATCAAAATTTGTTTTTGCGGTGAATCTCAATAAAATGTTCATAAAGTAATTCAATTAACATGAGAAGATGCACACTGCATAGTATCACTTGGAACTATTACAAAAATAAAAATGCCTCCCACAGTCTTTCAAATTCATTGCCCAAGTGGTCATCCTTCTGCAGGGTTTTGAAAGAAGATCAGAAGAATATCTTGTGACTTTTGCATTTTTAATGAAAATAAACACATACTGTGTGTTCTCTGAAGGAGATAATTATACTTCTTATTACTTTGCCAAAAAATTTCTTGTCTGTAATTTAATAGAGAAAATTACTACCCACATTGCAACTAATTCCTTGGAAATAAAAACTCGGAATAAGATTTGATGAGAAAATAGTCCAAAGACAATAGCACTAGACTAGTTCAGAGCAGTGATATCACAACATTCTGACATGTAACATGACAGAAAGGTTTTGGAAAATTTATTTGAAATATGAAAATGAGTATTTTTATTTCCAGACATTTATATTGGTCAACATTTCCCTTGTAAAAATCACTGTAATAGTAAACTTCTTTTTTAAAAAGTAGGCATATATTTAAAATATACTGTTTATCAACCAATTGTAAGTTCAATTTCCTTTACAGTCAGGCTACACCCACTCACGCAATAATGAATTTGAGCATCTCACACTACCCTTTATTTAATATATTGCTGAATGACTATGTTAGGATTGTCTAGGGCAACTTCCACTGGAGACTTGAATCAGAATCTGAAGAGACAGCCTGTGAACCTGTAACATAGTAAATAAACAGGTGATCTTATGAACACTGTATTTTGGGAATGTGGGTTTTGTGAAGATCTTAGATTCTGTTCCCAGTGCTGCCAAAAAACAATTCCTAAAATGTGGGCTGACTAAAGACTTAATTATTCATTGGCTCACATACTACATATTCTTACACTGATTCCTTCAAAGATGTATAAAATGCCACTGCAGCTTTTAAAGTTTATATGTTGCTTTTCTGTTTTTAATATTAAACCAATAAATAAAATGAAACACATTGGTAGAGGGGAAGATGCACAGAAATATTGGCTGACATTTTTAAGGCCCTGTTTCTACAGGTAAATTTCTTTAGGTCTAATCTCAAAAGTGGTTTAAAATTAGTTTACCCACAGTGGAGGTGGATATAAATGATAAGCTTCATATGAAGAGTATTTTTTAATATGTAATTTCTCCCAAGTCTTCTGAAGAATGTCCATCAAATCAAATAGTTGATGCACTTTGAATACTTAGCTCCAAAAATAAGGTGACATTTTTTCATTAGTTTAAGATTTATATACTAAAATATGTTTCACAATAATAATAAAATTTGACAGTGCAGATCATCTGGGTTTTTCACACAGCAGAGGTAATGTGTTCTTTGGAAGATATAAATGACAATTTGTTCAAATCAGAGACTTAAAAACTTCAGACAAGTATCTAAGTGCCAGAATTCTACATTGCATTATTTCAAAATCTTTCGTTCAATAATGCTAATGTCATGCCAAGCATACTGATTAATATTTTGTATACAAGAAGAAATACAAGTTGTTATTTCATCATATACTGTTTTGATTACAAACATTTTCAGGAAAGGTCAGATGACAATCAATGTAAATGCATTTAAAAAGAGACATAGTTTTAGGTATAAATTTAAACACATTACTCTGCATCAAATATGATTCTTATTTTATTGTTTGTTTTTTGGATTATGTAAGTACCACTGTGTGAAATTCCAGTCCATGTTGCAATACAATAAGAGCCCAGAAACATGCACATACCTCAGACTCTAAACAGTGAGGCACACTATCTCAAATAAATACATAGCATGGACTTTCTGTCTTGCACAAAAATCTCCCATTAATGAAAATGTGTCTCCAACTAGCCCACACTATTCAGGTGAATGGCCACATTTTATTCATTTTTGTCACTCCAATGTCACATATTGAAATTTATGACAAGTTAAATCAATGAAAGTGTCTTAGTTACTTTTCTCCTTGCTGAGAAAAAATAATTGGTTTCCAAAGTTTAGAGAGGAAAAGTTTATTTAGCTCACAGCCTGCAGAGCCTTCAATCCATAATTGGCTGGCTCCAAGTCAAGGTGGCTTCACAGGGAAGAACAATTCATGGCGGGCAGATGTAGCAAAAGTGGCAAGGGAGAGAAAGACAAGCCTCTTTCCTATATTGTACCCAGTCTACTGGGATTAGGGTGGTGCTAGTCCAAGCAATAGGCAGATTTAATAATCACCCACCCTTAATCTTAGCATTATCATGAATCAATCGCACACTAAATTCTACCACCTCTGATGAGTCTTTGTGGAGACATCCAGACACAAACCATAACAGCAAACCAAAAAGACCTGAAAAGGGAAGTGAGATAAGTTTGCTATATATCATTAAATAGTAAATGTCTTATAAGTTAATTATGAAGATTTTTATTAAAATTATAACCACAAATACCTCAATGTCTGCTTTCAAAACATTAAATAAATGATAATAAAGCTGCATTTTAGGTTTCCTTTAGATCTACGCTCCACCAATTTCAGCTATTGTGTAAGTAGTGTGAAGAAGTTAAAAAAAAATGTGTTTCTTAGGAAACTCTTTATGACTAAGAGACAATAATTTATGTTGAACAAACTAATAATGTCACTTATGTGTTCTCAAGAAATAGCTATGTTGTGGGAGTCTAGCTTCTTTGAACTTAATTTTCTACACATGATATACTTAAGTTTCTTTCCCTAAAGAAACCTTTAGACTAATCATTTTATATTCTCTAAGCTGTATCTTGTTGTCAAGTTGTATTTTACATGAATACTGCAGAAACTTCCATTTGCACCCTCAGGGAAAGGTTCTCATCCCATCTGAAGCCCGGGAAAGATTAATCACAGAGAAGTGTAGTGTGAAACTGTAGCAGTTTCAACATCACTAAAATATCATTACATAAACAGAGTGTCAAAAACTTTTAGAAATAAAGAGAGAAGCTCTCATACCGAAGCTCACATTAGTAACAGTCCTTAAGGAAATCGTGTTTGGAAAGATATAGTCAATGCTTTCTGCTAATCATACAGAATGTCTAGGGGAAGCTGGCATACCAGTCCTCAACTTCTTAGATCAAACTGTCTTCTACACTTCAGTTCCCCTCTCCTTTCATTTTCCCCTGTAAGATCTGAAAAGTACCTACTTCTGTTAATTTGTAATCCTCATTCCTCAAGTGCATAAAATGAAGTTTCCAACGTCTTAAAATAAGGTTTTTTTAATGCCTAATTTTTACAACGTTCTTGATGTTAAATGTTTCTCTATCATAATATGCATAATTTATTACGTTAGCAATTACTTATTAAATAGATAGAAAAGTAAAGCAGAACTCTGCAGACATGTGCCTGAAATCATACAAGTGTATATAGTTTTAAGAATCTATTCAGAAACATTTCACATGACATTTAAGTAACTTTCTTAGTGATTTTTTTAATCCCTAAGACAAAATACCTGACACTGAAAGTTAAAGAGGAGGAAAGGTTTATTTCATCGCACAGTCCCCTGGCTGTCTCCATGGCAGGGAAGCATGGCAGAGGAGAATTGCAGAAGAGAAACAGTTCATGGCACGGCAGACAGAAGGCGGCAGGCAACCAAAGCACCCAGCAGCAGCGAGCTTGCTTGCTTTCTGTCCCTTTCTATTTCATCCAGGCTACAAGCCTTTTGATTGGTGCCAACAATACCCAGAGAGCAGCTTCCATTATAGACACCTAACCCAGTATTACACCTTTAAAGCACATTCACATAAACTTATCCAGCCCCTTTGAAACTGCCCACATATGACAATGTGAGGCTTTGGAGGGGCGTCTAAATACAAACTACCACAGTAACTAAAATATGTAATGACAGATGTTGGAAATAAGTACTTCATAATTCAAACTGCTATTCTGCTTAGTCATTTTGCATAAGTCAACAATTGCAAGAGTGTGAGAAAGAAAACATTTCATTTTACTCCAGTGACACAATAAATAACACCAAAATCTCAATGACTTTGAGGAAAGTGGTCTGTTTTTCTGCATGTCCTTTGAAGATCAGTAAGGAGAGCTCTACAGAATTACTGCTTAGAATCAGCAATTGCCATTGCTGATCCCTATGTGGGAGAAAAAGAGAGGAAACCTATAAAGATTCATGTTATAGAGAAAAAAACCAAAAATACCACTTCGTAGTGCAATTTTTTATTTATGTTTGATTGTCCAGAAATATTTACTTTTCTGATTCTCCCCAAAAGGTCAGCAAATACAACCCAATCAGGTAACTGAGTAAAGAGGAGAAAAGGGTATTCAGCACTGATGCCACCGTCTTCTGTGCCCTTCAATTCCATGAATAGGCCTCTCTCTATCAGTGCAGAAAAAAGAAAATACTCAAAAAGTCCTCCACTACACAAGGTAGGAAGTTTGTATACCATGGCTGGTGTTATGGCTTGTATCTAAGTGTCCCCTCAAAGCCTCATGTGGTCATAGATGGGGGGTTTTAGAGGTGTCTGGATCTAGTGTGTGTGATGCTATAATTAATTCATGGTACCATTCTAGAGTCAAAAGAACTAGGATTAAGGGTATGAGTGCTGCCCACCCTAAATACCCCTAAAAAATAAAATGAATGGAAGAAGTTATGGCCTTTACTTGTTGCTTTGTTACTTCCTGCTAGCTTTGAGCTGTTTCTCCTCTGTGATTCCTGTCTGCCGTGCCACCCTGCCTTGGAGACACCTGATTATGTACTGAAACCTCAATTAACTGTTAACCAAAAAAATTTTCCTACTTCAATATTAAGTTTTGGGTGTATTGTCTCAACAATGAGAAAAGTAAGACATCTGGCGAAAAAGCTTTGTCTCTGCCCAGCACTTTTGACCACTTCTCATTCCAAGTCTATTTTTTGTGAAGCATGAAAAATTACTTGACTCATCCTTGAGATTATGAGCTTCTTTTGATGATTTACTATTTTTCATTCCTTTCTTACAGGGCATTAAATACTGTAGGTACTCGATAAATATACTATAAGTGAATTCTTGGAAGATTATAATCAGATGATTAAATGAGATTTATAACATATGCAATTCTGATTTTCTTATAAAGCTAAACTAATTTTAGGTAGTATAAAATTGTTCAACTTACTTATGAAATGAACTATTTCCATGAATAGTTGGACTATTTAATACTTTATTTATACCATTTTCATATTTGATACCAGAGTTAAAGAGATATTTTTGCAAATATGGTATTTTAACATCTAAAAGCAAAGATTGATTAAAAACAACTATTTATTGTCAAAGTATTTACCTAAATAGTGAAGTTTAGAATTTGAGAGATTTTCAAATGTTATTTTAATTTTATCTTAGATTCATGTAAGTTCATGTTTTAAAGTGATTGATTAAGGAAAAATTATTCTGTTTTTTGTCCCCTCCTTTTTTCTCAATATGGGTCTCATACATTGGGCTTGACTTGTTATGTAATATAATTTTATATTGGAAATTATGTTTTTCCTTCACTGAAAGCAAATCTAGAAGTGATAATTTATTTTTAAAAATACTAGTTTTATACCCAGGGAATCTTTTTTTAAAATTATTTCATTAACATAGCTCAAGTTTCTGCCAAAAATTAGGTAAGATATCAGTCATTTAAAGGCTTCATTACTTCTGAACTGAACAAAAATGTTACTACAACTCTTAGAGTTTTAACCTACTCACCTCTCAAGTGATTTTGGCTTAGGATTTTGTTTTGCCTAATGATCTATCAATTCCTTATATGCTGAATAGAACCAGACATGATAAAATAACTTCTATGTAAAATTTAGCCAAAAACGCAGAGTATTACTAAGGTAATTTATCACTGTATAGTGCAAGTTAATGAAATATAGTGATGCAAGTCATTATCCATCATCCCCTCTTTAAAAAATGAGAGGGAATGGATGAGAACATAGACTCTCACAAGTGCTAAGTCTGTATGTAGGAATGACAAAGCAAAACCCAATTCAGTGGCTCATATAACACCAATAAGAATTCACTTTTTATTTCATTATCTTATTCTCTAATCATTTTCTCTAACTCCCCCATTTCCTAAACAAAGTATCATATCACTTGATCAATCACATTTAATAAAGTACCTCCAAGTTGACTTAAAAGATGACATTATTTCACACTGCAATGGTGATTACCTGTGATTTCTCTAGCAGTCACTTGTGTGGTTTGTTAAGCTCAAAGTCAGCTTAGCTGGAAGGTCAAGGTGTCCTAACTCCTCCTTCTGACAGCTGAAGTTGGCTATTGTCATGGACATCATTGATGTCTTACTTGTGACATAGCAGCCACCATCTGTCTACACTAGATTTCTCACTAGGTAGTATTAGGGCTGAGTTCCAAAAAACTGAAAATGAAAGCTGAAAATGATGAGCCTCGGGGCTTAGCCTGATACCTTTCATTCTTTTTTTAGTCAAAGTAAATTTTAAAAGATTAGGTCAAGTGGTAAGAAACAGCTTCCCTATCTTAAGGAGAATTGTAAAAAAAAAAAAAAAAAAAAAAAAAAAATCATGCTGTAAAAGAACAATCACAGAGAGTCGGCTAATACTTTCTTCCACAATGTCCAAATAGTTACTTTGTGGCCAAACCTTGTAATTTCACACAACACCACACTATCTAATAAACATGCTGATGCGTATTTTGGTAGTTCTTTCAGGAAAAGGAAGAAAGTGTGATTTCTTTCTCAAAAGCTCTAACAAATTTCTGGCCCATCCATGGAGCCAGGTAATGGTACTCAAATTAACTTAAACCTAACCCTTCATCTGGAAGTTCAACTTGAAATATTAAATCTATGTGGCTTACCATTTAAAACAGCACTTACCAAGGCATAATTAAGATAATACTTCCAGAATTATGAAGATCATATGCTGGATCTCAAATCAGATAAAGCTGTTACTGCACAGTGCTAAATAAAAAAAAGTAAGAACCTTGTTCCATATCTCTCATCAAATGAGTTAATGCATTTTTGTCATATCATTTCTCTTCTTTTTTTATTTTTTTATTCAATAGATAAATGTTTGAAAAATGACAAGTAGGGTCATCGTCCTCCGTTTATTACTAGTTCGACTTTAAGTCACCTAGTGAACCTCTTCGTTTCTTAAAGAATAAAACTCAGCATTATGATGATGGTTCCATCATGAGATAATCTATCTTAAGTAACTAGCATATTATAGTCCATGTAGCAAACACCTCCTGAATTGTACATACTGCCATCAGAATCAACATGTTTGTCAGAAATCTGCCTTTAAGGGCATAAGAGGCAATGTAGCCAAATCCTTACTGCTGTGTTATACAAAAGCAGTTTTCATAGACAGAAATCTAGAAACAAATATGATACCGTAAGACTTCTAAGAACTTTTCTAACCACAGGTATGCTCATAATCTAAAAGTCACTTACTGTTGATATATTTCATGTGTACAAACAAAATGATATACAAAACACTAGGAATATTCCCAATCAAGATGTTCATAAAGTGACCTAGATTATATCCTGGGCATTTTTTGGTCGTTCTTTTTATTCTTTTTTTTTTTCATTTTTCATTTAAAAAAATAAGAAAGGAAAACAAAACAAGAAGATTGGGCACAATGGCCAAAAGCAGCACTGAACAATAACTTTTATGAGTTTTATGAGTTGAAAAACTTGAAAAACATGCATACTTTTTAATGACCCAAATGAGTTTGCATAGGATTCAATACAAAACAAAATAAAACACAAACAAAAGACAAGGTTAACTGCTCAGTTTATTTATTCTCATGCTTTCAAGTGTCTATATATCACTTCTTTTTTTCTGGTTTCGGTGTCCCTCTTGATTTGATTTTAAGAATCTGCTTTTAATGTACTTTTAAGAGCTGAAAGCTTTTCACTTTTGATCACACTTATTTGGGAGATACAGGCATGTCATGGTTGCTTTATCCTTGGTCCTTTTTTCCTTCCCAATAGTGCACACCACTCAAAAGAATGAGAGCAGCTTGCATTAGTACTAACACGCAAGCCCTCTCATTGCCTTGGAGACACTCGGGCAATTTACGATCATTTGTTTCAAAGAGGCTGTGCCATTTCTCTCCGCCAGAGGAAAACAGCATTGCCTTCTCAATTGCATTTCAAGGACCCAGCTAATGTAGCCTTGGTGCTCTTCTCTGGATAGAATATCTACAAAGGCTTTGAGAGTATTTTCACTGTCATCCACCACAGGCGTTCTGCCTCCTGCCTGCCACAATCATAGGACTTTCTAACCAGCAAAACTAGGCAATTTGAAATTGTTTCTAATGCTCCTGTCAATATTGAACTGTACATTCCCTGAAAAAGTCATCCTTTTTCTCTTTGCAGCTCAAGTGTATTGCAAAGGGTCCATTACCCTCTGTGTCTCACTGAGACAAGAAGGTTAGTGATTTCTCTGTGCTTTGTAACAGTGCCCCCCACAACATGCTGTGCAGAATTGCTGTCTCACTCCTGGAAGGAGAGAAGGGGTACTTGTTCAAATATGTGGATCTCTTTCAGAAAAGAACTATGAGGGAAAAATGTGACAAAGTATGTTTCAGAGTTCAAGTGGTTATTTTAACAATGAAATCTAGAGAAGAAAGGAGATTGTGCATTCATAGCTGAAAATGAGGGGTTATTAATGAACTAGGCAGGACTCAGTACTTAGGAGTATCTAACTCTCAAAAGGAATTATAAAAGGCTGAATCCAAAGTTTCAGGTTGATAAAGAGGCAGAGAAGCCAATCATTGTAGTTCCTTTTAGTTTGTACTTCTTCAGAGCATCTTTTGTTTATAATAGTAACCCAGTCTTTTTATATAACTGGAATCTCAGCTCCAGCAGTGAGATTCAGAAGTCAGCATTGAAACAGACAGTACCTTCAGGGCACAGTCAACTTGCTGAGAATAATTAAAAATGTGTAGAGCAATCTGGGAAAAGGTCTTATCTGTGCTATGCATCATTAATTATATAGGATTTGTACTTTAACAATGAGACTACTTAAGTGATGTTATTCACCTTAAACATTTGATATTTTCATAGCTAACTTGTTCTACCAACTGCCACCTCCTTCATTATCATTAGTTTATAGATTTGAGATAAAAGCATTCTCCATATAAACACAAAAATAAAACTTGAAATTGTTTTCTTATTTTTTCAAGTTAAAAATGGTAGTTCAATCCTTTAAATAACACTAATGTAAATAATATTAAAGTTTAGACACTAAAAAATGTAAAAGTAGACAATAACAACATTTATATTAAATGAAATTAAATGAAAAAATCTCTGAACCATTTTTAAGTAAAGAAAATGATATTTGGTTATTTTTGAGGTTTAAAAGTCTTAGACACAAGAGGAAGTGATCTGTTGTGAGTTGCGAGTGAGAGTTCCCAAAGACAAAGGTAAGGAAGTCAGATTCTATATTCTAGAAGCTTATAATCTTATGGTGAACATTCAATGCCAATAAACACCAATACCAAGAATAATGATCACAGATGGTACAAAAGTAAACATGGCACAGGATACCCATGGAGGAGCCATTGATTCATTCTAAGTGATTCATTCATTCCAAAATGAAGACAAGAAAGGTCCATTTAGCTCCCAGTTTCGGAGGTCTCAGTTTGTACTCAGCTAACTCCAAGGCAGGGCTGCTTGGCTGAAGCTGAAAGCATCAAGATCCAAAAGAGCAAAAGAGCAAAAGGGAAAAGCACACCTCCTTCCCTTCTTCTACTGCATGTTGGCTACTCACCCCTAGGTGGGTGCAGCCCTCACACCACCAATCCCAGCACTAGACAGTGAACCAATCACAAACACTAGATTCAGCTTCCTCCATGACTACATGAGGTTTTGGGGGAATACCTAGGCACAGATTATAACAATGGAAATATCTGGAAATGTTTAACTGAGAACATGAGACCGTAAAGTTACACTGAGTTTTCAGCATGAAAAAAAAAAATCATTAGTATGGCAGAATGAGAAAATAATCATGAAAGTCTATACATTTCTTGGAGCATACTATGCCTAACCAAGAGATGCCATAGAAAGATTAATTGAGAGCAGTTATTAACCGACCATTACAATAGTAGTTGTGGTAAGAAGTCATGAAGATATAATCAAATGGAATAGCAGACAGCATGTAAAGAGGCATAAGTAGTAGGTGTGGATGCAGAAAAGATGAAGAAGGGCTTGGAATGAAGATGAATTTGTGACTATAGCAGTGGAATAAGTATCAGAGTATTTTTTAAATGTAGAAACAATAAATATGAAACTGTGAATACAGTAATTTAGTTTTGATCCAAAACCTCCAAGTGAATCAGAGAATTTATCTTTTAAAGATAAAAGAAGGTCAAGCATGGTGTAATAATTAATTTCAGTATTTCATCCTAACTGAACCACAAAGTGGCTGGTATCTGATTAATCATAATTCTGAGAATGGCTATCAGAGTATTATTTTAAAATTTTTATTGCTTGAGGGATTGAGTAAACACACTATCTTCTGTAATATGGGTGGGATTCATCCCATCAGATAAATGCCTAAAGAAGACATAAAACTGATAGTCCCACATCTAAATGAAAACATTTCTCTTGATCAACTTTTGAGTTATCAATCATTCTTTCTTCATACTCAAACTGAAATAGTGTCATATCTTGTATCTTAAGCCTGCCAGCTGTTGGACTAAGGTTTTTTATCATCTGGCCTCCTGGGCTATAAACTATTCAGGCAAGTCTTGGGATTTCTCAGCCTCTATAATCACTTGAGCCAATTCCTTGTGAAAATCAATTTATCTAGCTCTGTGTGTGTAATATGTATGTGTACACTCTTCATGCTCTATCATTAAAACGTCTTCTTTGATACTGTGATTTGAGCAACTATTTCCAAGATGATAATATGTAATCTATTAACAGGTGATTTCTTACTGTTATGTTTTTTTTTTTTTGTAGTTCTGTATTATGTGTTACCTTACACTGCTTTGTTTTGTTTTGTGTTTTTCTCTTTTTCCTCTTAAATAAAAAAAAAACGTCTTCTAAGTAATGAAAAATAACAAGTACAGATAAAAAGGAAGGAAAGAAAGAAAAGACTGATATAGAGCCATAAAAAGCAAGGAAGATGGTGGATTTATGCAATAGCACGATCCACAATGATTAAAATTATTAGGTCATCAAAAGGGGCAAGGAAAAGAATAACTGAGCTTTGAGCATTTATTGGTGATTATTTAGCGGTGATTTCAAAGTGGGGTGAAGTGGATGAAGGGATGAATCTGAATAATACACGGGCCAAGCACATCAGAGACGCTTCAGAGAAACTAGAGAGGAGCATCATAAAGGAAGAGGATCTACTCTCAGGTTGGCAGAGCATATGAAGAGATAGAAAAAGAAAACGGTGTAAAAGGGATGAGCATATGTAGTTTTAAAGGGTGTCTAAGAGTAGAGAAAACAAAAATATTAAATTGGAAATAGTCTTGGAAAATTATAAAGTGAGGGAAAAAAGGAAGAACTGCTCCTTGGAGACTTTGTTGAGAAAGAAGAAGAGTGAAAACTTACAATCGTAGTTACCTGGTATTGGAGTCAACCACACGACTGTAATTTTAAAAAATCAGATAAATCATATTAACACTAAACTTCAATAATAGCAAATTTAAAAAGTCATTATTGTGTCAAAGAACATTCATTTATTATGTTATTGGAATGTCCTAGTTCTTTACCCAACATGTCTCAATTTTGAAGACAGCTGAAGGAGGCAATTGAGAAAGTATTGTAAAGTCTTTATTTTAAAGGCAGAGAAAAAAACTAGAAAAACTAGAAGAATACAAAGATTTTTTAAAAATCCTTCTGAAATTGGAGAAATGGTAACATAACCACTTACTGAAGAAATTCAAAAATAATGCCTCTTCTCATAAAATTATCACATTCTATTGTGCACAAGCACTTATATATCACTGGATATTGAACCAAGAGCTTTCATACTGTGCAACATCTCACCTTGTTTATTATTTATTTATATTTTGTGACAGAGTTTTCCTAAGTTCTAAGTTGTTTGGTGTAGGCTTGAGCTGTGGCCCTCCTGCCTCACCTCTCAGAGTTCTGGAATTGACATGTGAATCACTATTCCAAGCTTAGAAGTCAGTATTTTGGAGAAAAATATAGCATAATATTATAGTTATTTAATGCAGATGTGATCAAAATATCAATAAATATCCATCATATATCTGTTAACCAAAACAGAGGATTAAAAAGGGAAAGATTGGCATATAATAGGTAAAATGAAGAGGATGTTAAACCAGTTTGTTTTTCCAATGGTGAACATATAACATCAAATATTATAGTAAGGTTTGATTTACTGTTACAACAATTGAAGGGAATTTTAATGATTCAAAGGTACTCAGCAAACACCATGCAAAAGCTAAAGAGTAAATGTTGATTCAAATAAAAACAAAGACAGAAAAAAGGTTAATGTTTTAGTGAATTTTCTTATTGCTAGAACAAAATATCCAATACCAATTATAAAAGATGAAAGGTTTATTTTAGTGTATAGCTTATCGAAGTTTCAGTCTATACTTGGCTGGCTCCAAGGCAGGGTGGCTTCACAGAGAAGAGCAAATCATGGCAGACAGAAGACAGCAAAAGCAACAAAAGAAAGAGAGAGAAAGAAATCCTCTTTCTGTCTCTTGTACTGACTGTATCCATTGTACTGAGGATTAGGGACTTCCAGTCCAATCAGTGGTCTGATCCTGCAATGACTCACTCTTATCCCAGCACAGTTAATCCCACCACTGCAGTAGGAATGAATTCCACACTAGATCCAGCCACCTGTGGAGAAAAAGCCATAGATGACACGAAGACACAAACTATAACAGTGAATTATCCAATGATTTAAAGTTGACATACTTGCTGAATCAAGGAAAATTTAGGTATAGTCACTTAAACTAATCCATTAGGTTGTTCTAGCTTTTCAAAAAAGAAAAAAAAAAGCAAATAAGAAAGAAAGATCAGTGATTGCTTTGGCAGCACATATATCAAAAAAAGGGGGCAAATATTTCATTAACAGAATACTATAAAGAAATAACAAATAAAATAAGAAGGGATATGGAGAGATAAAAAAACAAAATAACCAGTCCTTTAAGAAAGATAAATTAAAGTTGATAATAATATCAGCATTGCTGGACCAGCATTTTAACAGTAGAAAAATCAGCAAGATTCTTGAAACATTGAGGAACAAATAAAAAAGGATTCAACTGAAAAATAATTAGAAATTAACTGTAAATGAACACAGGAGGTTTTGGTATTTTAATAAATTTCACCTTAAATAGCAAACACCATTGCTCTTTAAAATCAAAGCAATTTATCATCCATGAACAACTGCCAACCAGAACATCACCAGGGACAAGCTAAGGCTGTGTTTTTGCCAGACCAGGGTTTTCATATAAAAGTATTGAATTTATCTGAAGTGTGGAGATTTGCTAAGCTCAATGTCAAGGGAAAGCCCCACCTAAATACTGGTGACGTTGTCTTAGCTATTGTAGTCTGTTATGTACAGAAGTGGGAAGAAAGACACACAAAGTCACCGCTGCAGACAAATTAGAATCTGTTTTCCAGGGTCTCCTGTTGTGGAGCTTGTAGTTTCCACAGAAATGGTCTAGTTGAGGCTCAAGATATTTGTGAGCTCCAAGATCATATCTGAATTCTTCACAAGCTAAATTACAAGCCAATGATATAGCTATGCTCCTTTTTTAAAAATCCAACTGGATTGTAGAACCACAGATAAATACCCATAAATATGTAATGAGAAGCTATATCTGCATATATAAAACCTGCATATACCCATCAAAGAAAGGGAATGTTCTGAATTTGGAGAACTTGGTATGTTCTAAAATTGACGATGTATTTCAGAATTTTTTCAAAGGGTATATACAATGGACCACAAGCTGTGATAAGGTGAAGGATCAAGGTGCTTCTTGAAAAGGTAATAGGCCTTCCACACACTCTACTCAAGTCCAATGTGAGAAATGAATGGGTTTGCATATTAACGTCCAAGAGGCTGAGCGGAATAAAGTGAGAGGGATTTTTATCATTAATAGATAATGGGTCTATTTTCTCCAGTCAGGCACAGAGCCTTTTGGAGTATTAGCATCCTTTAATCACACCATCAACATCTACTTTGAGAGTCTGTTATAATATGCCAAGCTCAGTAGAATGAATTTCTGCCTATTCTAATAACCAGACACTCATCCACTTCAGTTCATCACCAATGCAAACTACCTGCTTGCACACATACAAATTGCTGGGACTGAGGGTTTGAAGAGAAATTGAGCTCCTAACTTCTCTAAGCATAAATTCACCACTCAATCCACAGGATGCAATGCAGTCCAACCTCAGTGCCAACATGAGAGGAGATAAAGCAAATGGAAACATAATACAAACTCACCAACAAAGTTCAATGAACTTTACTCCTATATATTATTGGAATAATGTTTAAGCATATAGACAGTGTTTAGTCATACTTAAACTTCAAATTTAACTACTGTTACTTTAAGTAACCTTTCTATATACTTGATTTATTATGTATCTTTTTATTCAAATTGTATTCACCCATTAATACATTTGTAAATGTATTTCCTAGGTTTTATGTACTTTCTCCTTCTACTTAAGTATGGATATAATAATTCACTGTTTTAAGTCTTTTTTTCTTTGCTGTCATAAAATGTATATATATCTATATAAAATAACTTTATTGAAATAAATTGTCATTTTACAGTATTACCTCCTACCTCTTCTGATCTCTATCTCTGTTACTATTTTATTTTATTTTGGCCCCCAAAATTTAGTTTTCCTGTTCCAGAGCTTTGCTGACAGAAGCTATGAAGTATATGTTGTTTTGAACTGCTTCATGTACTGAACAATGTAACAGACTCCCAATATGCCCATGTTATGGTTCCAGAACCTATGAATATGTTGTTATATGGCAAAGAAAACTTAAGTTAGAAGGTGAAATGGTGATTCCTTACCAGTTGACTGTAAAGTAGAGAAAAAATATTCTAAATTCTCTGAGTATTCACAATGATATCATGTGGGTCCTTAAATGTAGAAGATAAAGTTAGAACCAGAGAAATGGCATCATAAAAATATGTAAATATCCGTAGCTTTGAAGGTCGAAGAGGACTATAAATCTGGGAATAAAAGTAACCTGTAGAGACTGGGTGCAGTAGGAAAACTAATCTTCTCTAGAACCTCAGAGGTAGAAGGTAAATCACAATTGCTAACATCATGATTTTAGCTCAGCAAGACCCATGTTGAAATTCCCACTTACACCCATAAAATAGTACACTTATAAAATAGTATATAACCAATAGTATATAACCAATAACCAAATAGTACACCCATAAAATAGTATATAACCAATGGCAATGATAATCTGTTACACAATTACAGGAAAGTAGCATGATGTTTTGCTTAGCATAATGTATGTATTTTAAGTTCATTCATGTAATTGAATATACCAGCTGTTTGTCCCTTTCGTGGCTGATTACTGCTCCACTTTATTTGTCCCTCTGTTGCTCGATATTTAAGCTCTCTCCAGTAGTAGACTTAAATGACAGAATGATAATTCTATGCAGCTACTACCACTTGATAGAGTTGAGCAGGACATGTGTGAGGACACACAGTCTGTGTCCTGCTGTCATAGTTACTTTTCTCATTGCTGACACAGAATACCCACCTGCCAAAGCTAAAGGAGTAAAAGTTTATTTTGGCTCACAGTTTGTAGAAGTTTCAGTCCATAATCTACTTGCTCCAAGGCAAAGTCGCACGTGGCAGAGAGCCATTGCATACAGGCAGGAAGCAGCAGCAGCAGCAACAACCAGTAGGGACCTTTTCTTTCCTTCTTTTTACTTCTATCTTTGATACACTGCTTTTTCTAGATCAAAGCATGTTCTTTGGAATCTTATATGCACTTTCCTCTTAGTAGATAGTGTACCCTTTTAAGTGTGTCAGGTAGCTTTCTCATAGTGACCACTTCCAGTGATGGTTTAATATTTCTTTGCCTTTTTCACTAGGCTCCTTGAAAAAAAAATCTATGTCAAATCAATGTTTATAACCCTAAGAACTTCTAGGATATAGCCTATGCTCAATCAATTTCTGTTGAATTAATAAGCATATTCCTTGGCTTTAATGTTTCTATAAAATATTTTTCTAGAATAGAAAATAGAATAGAAATAGAATACATAAATATTGTCCTGTCTTGAGCTTATGAAAATGTAAGACAATAGCAGCTTACTATGTATATTTCATGAGAGTTTCTTATTTATATTATCACACTTATGAATTGGGCTCTAGCTGTACTCTAGTTTTACAGGTGAACAAACTAAGCTAACAGGTAATAATCTGTGGTATCAAGGACAAAAGGAAGAAGAGGAAACAGAATCAAAAAGAATTCCCACTGTGGCCAGAAAAGAGAGATAAAGCAATTTAGGAAAGTTAGAACACTATACAGTCACCAGCTTGCAGTCCTGAAAAATCAAGTTTAAAAACTAGGAGAAATAAATCTATTAATTCCATATTTTATGTTTTTTCAGGTCATGCAAACCTAAACTAGAATCACACTCTACTTTGGTTGTCTATCAGTTGTTTGATCTGGAGTAAAATAAGAAAACTTTCACAGTGTGGAATTATCCAACTCTAAACAATATTGCTAGAATTAAATGAGAAGAGGTTTATAAAGCATTCTTGCAAAGTGGTAGATACATACTAAACTCTCAAACAATGTCAGGTTCCTGTTTCTGCCCTTAAATTTTCTCTAATGTCACAAATATTCCAAGGAAATATATACTGATCTTATTTGTGTCCCACAGTAATATAGACTAACAACAAATATGCATCTATAGATTGGGAGGTATCACTGGCTGTTATTAAAAGGAAAGACAGTAGTCCATTCTAAGTATTTTCAAGGACAACACAAATGCACTGGAATCCCAATCACTAGGTTGAAAGGATTTTAAGTGGAAAGTTGAAGAAAGCAGCAGAAATTTACACTTTTACCATGTCACATGGAATTAAAGATTAGAAGAGAAAAAATGTTGCAAGATAGTAACTGTTTGTTTTGTTTTATCTTTTTATGGATTATTTGGCCAGGGAAAGACATTGGTCTGTTTTTCTGTTGCTGGCAAACCATACCTGATACCTGTAATTTAGGGAGCAGAAGTGACTCACTGTTTCAGAAGCTTACTGCATATTTAGCTGGCTCCAAGACACAGTCATCTGTGTCAGAGGCAGGAGGGCACGGAGAGGAAGAGCTGCTCCACTCTTGGTGACCAGGAAGCACAGCTCTTTGGAAAGAGCACCAGCAAAAAGCAGGTCCAAGAACTACACGTTCGCTTGTAGGCCATGCTCCCGTAACCAACCAGACTCACCCGAAAGTGTGCTTTACTAAATTCTCAGGCTTCTCTTCAGTTAATTGACCCGAGAAGATGAACCTTTTTAAGGAGCAAAGATGATTCCAATAAAATTAATGGGGTTCTAAGGTCGCCAACCTGAAATCCAATGACATCACAAAAACACATCTGCATCCCTGGGGGAAATAAATAAATGTAGAAAAATACATACATAATTATTAAAACAAACATTTATTTGAAGTTTTGATAACTACAGATCCATGGTCTGTATATTCTTAAGCCTATATAATTTTGTGGTTTCTTTAAAAAAATACACAAATCACAAATCCAAAATTAGGTATATGTATTTATTTAACATTGTTACTGTAATAAGTTAGCATGAATTCTTGGCTTATACAGTACTTATTATATTGGACTTCTACAGGTCAGAACTGTAAAAGAAGAACCAATGAGCTTACATGATGGTATTTTCCTTCCTGGCAGGAGCTCAGGAATTTATTTTCCTGCTTTTTCGAGCCTAAATTTTTGGACTCTGGGCCCTTGTCTATTCAAAGTCATCAAAGACTGCTGGAGTCTCAGATGATATCACTCTGATTCTGATTCTCTTGCCTTCCTCTTCCATTTTTAGGGAACCCCAGATTTAAATAATGATGCCATTGGGGATTTAGCTTGGCAGCATAAGCACCTGCCTAGTAAACATAAGGTTATGAATTAAATAAATAAATGGTAATAACTGGATAATTTAAGTTAATCTCCTTCTTTTAAGGCCAGTTGATTTGTAAACTTAATTATATCTACAATGTTAATTTCTTTTTGCATGAACCTAACAAATCCATAGATTTCAGGTATGTGGATGTATATATCTTTGAGAGGCTATTATTATGTAAGTCACAATAGGAAAACATATTCCAAATGAGAAAATAAATTGTATCACTTATAAAATAATATATGTAAAATTATATATAATAATTATTATTATGTATTCTTTTTCTTTTTATTTTGAAAAGAATAAAACCAAATGAGAAAAAAAATGATGTCATTCAAAACAAAAGAATGGACATAGTACATAATTTAAAACCAAAATACAAGGTGATCTCCAATGGTTACCATGATGTCTCTTGTTATCTTCAATAGACTTGTCTATAACATCAGATATAATAAAATTGAACATAGCAGTACATAACAAAATCAATAAAACTAAAATGTTGGAGACCTTATAGGACTTCAAAAATGGTAATAATCAAACGAGAATGGGTATCCTAGTGAATCTTGTCATCTTCAGAGTAGTTGCCTATACTCTCAGAATTGATACTATAAATCATAAAAGATTCAAATAAAATCAGTCAAAACAGGGTAGTGAAAGCAATACAGGATTTCAGATTAAGTTAATAGGAAATGAAAAGTGGTTACCATAGTATATCCTGCTGTCTTTGGAATAGCTGTCTATATCCTCAAATCTAGTACAAATAGCCAAACTGGAACAGAATATAACCAAACTAAACAAAGTGCTGAAAGCAATATGGGTTTCAAATCATGATACAATATAATAAATTACACCACTAAACATATCCCATGGGAGAAAATACATTGTATATTGAGATTGCAGTCTTTTGATTGTGACAAGATACAAGAAAGATTTACAGGGAAATATTTGAGTGTAACTCCAGAATTTTCTCCTTGGCTGCAGAGCTTTACATCCCCACAATGTCCATCACACATGGGACACATGAGATGATGAACACAAGAGCCAGCTCCTTCACTGTTTGCTCAACCCAGTCCCAAGAGAGAATGTTTGGTCTGAAACATTTATTACATGTGTACACGTCCTGCATCAACAATATTGACAGATATAATTGGTTTCATAAAATCGGTTGCATTGAATTAAAATGGGTTTTCAGTATTAGAAAAGCTTTCAAATGCTTCCCAATCACAGAACAGATTTCTTTAAGTAATTCTTTTCTTTATCCATCAATCAATTAATGCCTTGTCAGCTAACAGATTTAAATTATGATATTTTCTTTCCAATATGTATCACTTTGTATCTATGAAGGTTGTTGTGCTTCATGTTTTTCATATAATAGAATACACAAGGGAAACTATATGAAGTGATGTTTAAAATTTAGGATCAAATGAATATTTTGTGCTCCACAAGAAATGGGACAGTGCCATCTACTTCTTGCCAAACGTTAGAATAGCAAGCCAGCTCATTGCTCTACCTTACAAGACAAGTCATGAATTCACACAGTACCCATAATGACTTTTCCAGGACTACATCTTTGGTCTTCTGATCATTCCTGGATGTTTAGCAATATGGTAACTTCAATACTTTATATACTCTAGACATTAGTTCTTTGTCTGAGGAACAGCTGGCAAATTTTTTCCCACTCTGTGAGTTGTCTGTTTACTCTGTTGGTATTTCTTTTGCTGAGTAAAAGCTTTTTAATAAGATGAGATGTCAGTTGTTGATTCTTTGTAATATTTCTACTGTGATCAGAATTTTGTTCATAAAGTTTTTACCTACACCTATTTCTTCAAAACATCTACTTATTCTATCTTCCAGTAGATTTAGTGCTTCTGATTTAGATCTTTGATCCAGTCTTATTTTAGTTTAGTATGTAGTGAAAAACATGGGTATAGATTTAGTCTTCAGCATGTACAAAGCCAGTTTTTCTTCTTTATTAAAGAAGCTATCTTTCTTCCAGAGAAGGTGTTTGACTCTTTTGTCAAAGATAAGACAACTGAGTGTGTTTAGAGTTGTTTCTTCATTTTCTTTTTTTTTTTAATTTTATTTAAAAGGAAAAAGAGAAAAAACAAAACAAAACAAAGTGGTGTAAGGGTACAAGTAATACAGAACTACAAAAAAAAAAAAAAAAAAAAAAAAAAAAAAAAAAAACAGTAAGAAATCACCAGTTAATAGATTACATATTATCATCTTAGAGATTCTTGCTCAAGTCACAGTATCAAAGCATACAAAGTGGACATTCAAACGGAGAGACTGCAAACAGTTGTGTTAAATGATCCAACCAAAAACATTAATATGGTCAGCTATTTAACACCCCTAAATACACTTGCAGTTGTATCCTTTAGAGCACTTTTTTCCCTCTCTTTTTTTTCCAGTCTGTTCCTTTGATCCTCAGGTATGGTTTCAGGTTTTATGGTTGTTGTTGTTGCTTTATTTTTTTTTCTATCAGTAGCATTCTGTTTTTATTACAGCAGCTTTGTAGCATAATTTCAAGTCAGAGATCATGATGCCCTCTGACTTGCCTTTGTTACTTACAATTATTTTTTCTATTCTAAGTATCTCCTGGCTCCAAATTAATTTTAGAATTGCTTTTGTCTACTTCTGTGAGGTACGCTATTGTTATTTTGATTGGGTCTGCACCCAATTTGTACAAACATTCTGGGAGTATGGTAATTTTCACTGTATTTGGGTCTTCCTACTCAAGAGAAAGGGATATCTTTCCATTTTCTGGCATCCTCTTTAATCTCCTCTGTCATGACTCCTACTCAATATAGTTCTGGAAACATTACACAGAGCAATTAGACAAGAAAATGAAATAAAAGAAAAAAGATAAGAGAAGACAGAATTGAAGTATCATTACTTGCAGATAACATGATACTCTACAGAGAATACCCAAAAAAGTACATCAAAAACTTTTAGACTTAACAACCGAATTCATTAATATAACTAAATACAAAGTCAACACTCAACAATCAATAGCAATCCTGTGCACAAATAACAAACTCACTGAGAGGAATTAGGAATCCACACCTTTCACAATAGCATCGAAAAAAAAATGAAATATTTAAAATCAATCTAACAAAAAGAGTAAAAAGGCCTTCACATTGAGAACAATGTTTTCAAAACCAAGTTTGAAAATCACACCACAAGGTCTCCTACAGCAATTTACCTTACAGTTTAGCCTGTGTGTTTGTTTAATATAAAGTGTGTTTCTGAGCAGCTGCAGAATTAATATTATGGAATAAATACTGCCTACTGCTATATTACATATCCACTGTTAATTAAAAGGAGAACAATGGATAAAGTGTAAGAAATCACATAGATTCTGTAAAAATAGAATCAATAGATTCAGCTGAATATAATGAGCTCAGATTCACCAGAAAAATAGCACTAGGGCAAATCCAAATGCAATGTATTTTATGTAATTATTTTATAATTTTGTATTTAATGGTATGCAATGAAGCCTTTTGTTTCCATTTAACATAAGGTTGTAAAATATTTGGCTCATAAAAGCAGTAAGATGAGGAAATAAGAGGGAGGGGAAAAAGCCATCTTTTTTTTAAAGCATTCTTTTGCTTTTTCCCTGGTTGTGAATCTGTCCCCTGAACTCATTGTTGGCTCATTTAGAATTTTTTCTGTGTTCCCTAATGCCTCACTTTAAACTTTCCATCACGTTTAAAAACAAATGGAGATGCTGCTTAATTTATTTTCCTTTCCAGGGAGTAAAGGAAATGAAAATTAAAAGTGGCTTCACCACCTGTAAAGAACGTTAGAATACAGTGGTTTTAATGGCAGTATTACTAGAAAAATTGTATTCCCGTGTTTGCTGTTCATCCTTCTAACACAGCTCTTCTTGTCTGCTTTAAATGGCAATATTGTAAACACAGAGGCAGCTGAGTTCTACACTCTCCCTTTGTGGTGACCGAGCACAGATGATGCATTCAGAACAGAGCTTAAAAGCAGCCGCTAAAAAGGAATAAAAGAAAAAATATGAACACAGACTGGAAAAGTAATAAGTACTGAAAAGGATTCCATTTTGGCTGACTATAAGGTTTGCTAGGAATGGAAACATCTTATTCCCCGTTTGGTAGATGGGCTAGTAAAATTCCTGCCCTATATTGAAGGTTTATTTAAATATTTTTTTCAGTTAATTGGTGCGCTTTGTAATCTCATATGAGATGAACGTCTGTGACCCTACTCTTCCCTGAGCCTAAGGTCTGGCATCTCAGAGATAAACACAGACAGAGAAGGAACAGTGACAGGAAGGTGTGATAACTATAGCAACCAGACTGCATGGGTTAAATTCTGGGTCACAAGGGACAAAGGCTGTGCCTCACCAAACCCACAGAGTTACTTTCTGTGAGTTACTTAAAGCTTTTAAATTGCAGTTATACCAATGTATAATTAACATTAATATCTGTTTTGCTTGATTTTCAAAATTAAATATCATCTTTCATACTGCAAATAAGCAGCATGTCTGATGGGAGAAGTCAGCATCCACCGTACATGAACTCTTACTGGTACTAGTATAACATATTCATCTCTTATTGGCATTGAAACAAACCACCATAAATTTAGGGAGTTCCAAGAAGGTAAACTTCTATTACATTGCTGAAGGTAAAAATTCAAAATGTGTCTCAAGAGATTAAAATCAAGGTATTGACAAGGTCCGCTCCATGTGGAGGTTCCATGGGAGCAGCCATTCCTTACCTTTCCCAGGTCTTAGAGGTTGCTGTTCCTTGGCTTTTTGCAGTACCTATTTCAGTCTCTCCATCATCAGATCATCTTTTCTTTCTTGCTGTCCCTGACTTACAATGAAATACATAACTACACTTTTGGCCCAGTTAGCTAATGCAGCACATTTTCCCCAGCTCAAGATCCTTAATTTGATCACATTTGCATAAAAATCTCTTTTATTAACTAGGTTACATTCATAGTTTCTGGATATTCAAACACTGATGTCCTTGGGCACCTTTGTCTACTACACACACCGGCATGGTCATGAATCCCTTAAATTCAGAGAGTGTTAGAAATTCACAAATCTTTAAATTCCCAGTAGTAGTTGTTCTCTTCAGAATCAGTTAGCTGGGAATGTTTTGCTTGTTTGCGGGTTTTATTTCTTTAGTAAGCTGTGGGATTTGGGTGTGAAGTCTGAGACAGGAGATAGTGTATTAGTCAATGCTTTACTAGAGTCAGAATACAAGAGTCCAAAATGTCTCTCTGTGTGCTGGAGACCCAAGGGATCCAGTCAAAGACTTGGTGTCCGCCGCAATGCCTGTGCAAGTCTGTATCTATGACAAATAGCTGAAGGATCTGTGCCAGAAAGTTGAGGCATCTGCACTGGAGCCAGGATATGATGCTCAAGATGAAGATAAACCAGAGACCTCCTGAAGCAAACAACAACCATCCCAGTGACCAGGACCTGAAAGCTTCCTCAGAAACGGACAGCCAGGCTGATATCATAAAAGTCAGCCACAACAAAGCATCTCCCAGGAAAATCAGAAATGGAAAAACCTCCCCTCCTGTTCTCCTTCTAGACCTGTTCTGAGGACAGGCCTCAGGTGGGACTTCCACACCAAAGCTCCTTATCCGTTCACCTGCAAGCTCCCACCCAAATTGACCGTCAATCGGTCCACCACAAATGGCTCCCAAGAGTTCTATTTTTTCAATATTCAAATGAGATATTTTAATTTCTTAAACTTTCAACCAATAAATATTTAATAATGTTGTAGAAGTAGAAGAATTTTAGGTATTTAATCCCATTCTATAATGAGAAAACAAAAATTTAACAGATGTGACGAAAAATAATTATCATAAATTTCTAAGTATTCACAAACAAAAAATAAATGAAACTAATTTTAGCATTTGATCAATAAACAATAATATGAAGGTGCTCTGTTACCAATGATAAAATGCTTCCTGATATTTAGAATTTTCTTCATCAACTCTTAATTTGTCAAATTTAAAAACGCTTTTCTCCTGTCACGACCTATGATGGTTAATTTCAGATGTCAGCTAAACCAGAGCATTCTCTTCCCAGCTCTGTTTAAACTGACAGATGAAATGCAGAAGTTGCAAGTGGGATTTAAAGCTATAAAGCAGTTTAGGTCGTTCAGTATTACTTTTTGCACTAGAGCACTGTTCTGCTCATACGTTCAGCACAGTTAGCTGCGTTAAATAATGAGGAGGATGAAAGAAGTGGGAAAACGCTGAGCTGAGTGAGGAGGTGCATGTTCCAGCTCAAAGTGAGCATCAGTGAGTTCTTAGAACCCTGCAAAATGAGTATGTCCTTGCAATATGTCAGTACCCTCAGATGCTAAATGTGGGAGATACCTTCAATTTTATATATATATATTTGTGAAGTTTTGTATGACAACCTGATTTTAAATGTAAGTCCAGATTTCTTAACAATAATACTAATAAACAGACAATACAGTCTAGTAGCGTCACATTAAAGTAAAAAAATATCTCAGAATGCTTGAATACTCTGATCATTGCAACATGCACAAAAAGTGGTAAGCCAGATTTTGAGATTAAGAGACTCTTATTCTCAAAGTGATAGCATTTCCACACTGCCTTATTTGTCCACTCACCTAGCAAAATTTGAAAAATCTTTGCATTTATCACTCAGTAAATAACCTAAATACAAGTGGGAAGATTTATGGAAAGAAACAAATATCTGTTTTTTTTCTAGATGAAAAATATAATTTGCATAGAATTTTAAAATCTGTCATTCCCCCCAGCTCAAAGTGTTACATGATTCTTTTGTGTGTGGATGTCACTCATGGATGCACAAATTTATTGGCAATAATCTTTCTGATGTAGCCATATTGAGATTTTGTGATATCAAACAATTAACATTGTAATTTACTATTTTCATATATTGTATTTGAATCTGTTTTATTTTAATGTACTATGTATCATTTTATATATAATATGACATTATTTCTTCTATTGTAACCTTCATGTTAAGCACAGCATCTGTTTCCTATCAATCCTTAAAATGATATTTTATGTACTATTTTCTCAAAACATCTTTTGTAATCTATAGGTCTACAGGTAATTTGTGATTGTCTGGATTATTGGATTTTATAATCTCTGTGATACCTGTTTCCTTTCACCAGACTTTTACTCCACTATGATAGTTTACTATCATTTTTTCACTCACCGGTAGAGACCCACTCATTCTGAAGAGAGGGAAATTTAGACTTATACTTATACATGCTCTCATCAACTCATTTGGTTAGGATTAGATTACGTGTTCATCTTGGCCATTGCTTCATAGGATGGGTATATCTCTGCACATGTATATTCTCTATTCCTCCCCAAAGAACATTTACTGAAGCAACCTCCGTGTCTGCAAGGCATTTGAGATATGTAAGTTCAATTAATATAAGACAGAATTTGCCACAGGTATAAAGAGCATATACCTAAATTCTCATCTGCAAGCTAGCAGATAAACTGTCATTGTAATATTCACCTAGAAATGTATGCTGCTACTTTCACAAATTTGTACATGACACTGAAGGAAGGAAAGATGTATTGTTTATTGGTATTCTAAAATTGCAATATACTGGTACAATAACCAGTGATCTTGAAAGAATCAGCAAAAGTGTTGTGTTATATGAACACAATTATCATGTGGATAATTTGGTGCTTCAGGTGTGGCTCCAGTTCTTGACCTTTTAGGATCACAGTGACTTATTACAGCAGATGTCCATGGTGTCCAGCAGCTATGTTATCAGTAGTGTATGGCTTATTAAGCACATTGCACACTGACTTTTGTAGCTGACCTTGAGAGATGCAGGTGCAGCTTTGACCTAAGCAAGCATGAATGAGATAGGGATTAGATCATCAAGAAAAGGGAGTCTTTTAGTTCTAGTTAAGACTCACTAGATACAGACTTTCCAGGCACTGAGGGATGAAATGGTTTTTGTTCTTGTAGTGTTTCTTGTCATCAACTGGCTGAGGCTTCCAGCTGCAAAAATAGCTAATATCTACATGGGCTCTATTATGTATGGGTGAGGTTTTAGTCTTTGTACTGCTCATGTTTGGCAATAATAGAGGTTATTAGTTTAGTTACTTCAAATTCTTTCCTTTTGCTACAAAGGAAATGGCACCCAACTCCAAATCAGTAAAAATCAGGCCTGCCAAGGGCTAATCTTTTAGGCTTATGTGACTTGTTCATAATCTAGAGAACCACCTGTTACAATATAGTTTCAAATTGACCCTGAGTTGGTGACTGAATGAGTGAGACCAACATAAGATTTCCAAGCTTGAAACTTAGATCAGATTGATCCTCAAAATGATAGATAATTCAATCAACCTATAGTTAACAAAATACAATAAACGGAAACATACTATGTTTGAAATGGCCTTTCCTTGGATCCAGCTTTCAGAAATATTGACGGAGTTCACCACAAAGTTAAAACTCCCAATTCTACAAAGAATGCTTTAGCCTGCATTTATTTTAGGAGAAAGGTTCACAGATAATTTGTTAAGAAAACACAGGGGTAAAATATACAGCAATCAAAATGTATAGGCCACTATAGCTCAGGAAATTATTTTCCTTTGGAAGGACTAGAGGACAGATTTTCAAAGAATCAAGAAACACAGGGACTTACCTAAAAGATATTTTGACATTATTACCACCAAATAAGAATGAGATGAAAGGGAAGGTGAGCTCCACTTACACAAAAGTCTTCCTCTGGAAATGGTAAAACTTCTCAGCAGTCATCTGAGTGACTTCCTAGCAGGGGCTCATATTGAAGAAAGTATTGAGACACATCATCATGTATGTGCAGTTGGGAAGTTTCTAATAATAGCAGCTTAGGTATCATTTCATAAAGACTGGGGAGGCCATGTGAAGCCACTATTGATTCGAATGCTTGGGAGAGGAAAACTGTAATAGGTTCTAAAGAAGTTTATATACAACTATCAGGTTTGCCTCAAAGAAAGTTCATCATAGTAGCTGAAAACATAGGTCCTGTCCTCTCACGATACAAAGTGATTCAACCTAATTTTTGTGCATTTACCATTTGCTGTCCACAGCTCTAATTTCTGGGCATATGAAAGGAACAAGGGTTATAAATCTTCAAAATTCATATAACTTTTTATCTCAGGAGAGACAGAAAGGAAATACCATCAATGGATAAAGTAGCAGTATGCAAGAAAATGAAAAGTAATAAGAAAAATAAGAGACTATAAAGAAAAAGAAGTATCTACCGAAAGAAAGATTATAGTGATCATTAAAGTCCTTAGTACAGACAATGATGATTAATTTCATGTGGTAACTGGACCCAGAGATTACCTTGATGGGTGCTACAGCACTAATTTAGGTGTGTCCATGAGGGTTCTTCCAAAGAAGACTGACTCGTGAGTCATGGGACGCAGTGGGGGAAGCTTCACCATCGGCATGGACAGCACCGTCCCGTTGGCTAGGGAACCATGCAGAACAAAAAAAGGTAGAGGAGAAGCAAATTTACTCTATCCCTCCTGTGGTTGATGCTTTTTATCTCTTTGTCTTGGATGTCAGCAGTCCAAGTTCTGCAAGCTGTAGACTCCAAAAGTTTTATGACACCACAACTAGGGTTTTTAGGACCTCAGTTTCAGTTTAGGAACTAAATCATTCTCCTCTTTGGTGAATGCAGACAGTGCAATGCTACTGGCAGCTCTAGATACCCAGTTTGTGGATGGTTTGTCCTGGGGCTCTCAATTCCAAATACCCTAATAAACCCTTTCTATCCATTCTATCTATCTATCTGTCTGCTTATCTATCTACCTATCTATCATCTATCTATCATTTATCTACCCCACCTCAGAGGTTCTTTCTCTCTGGAGAATCCTGTCAAATACTGGGACTCAAAGGGGAGGAAAGGAATATTGTGAAAACCCAAAGACAGATGGAAAAGACAGAAGACAATACAGAACCAAAGAGCCTAAAAATGGATTTGAGCCCTAAACCACCATGCCTTTTTAGAGGGAGCCTGACCGTATGAAATCTAGAAGACAGTGATGGAAAGGAAAAGACTGGCACTGAGAGAAGGCAAAGTTAAAACTAGAGTGAATAAAACATCACAAGCAGTGTCCACTCTCTGTGAGCAGAGTGTGAAGAGGGCAGAGAAGAACGTCCAAAAGCTCAGCAGGACTTCTGGGAAGCAAACAGGAAGAAATCGAAGCCTCTGATCAATAGTCCAAGTTACATGGTCAGGAAAAGATACATCTGCCCTGCAAAGAGAACAGGTCTTTTCAATTCAAAGGGACTCAAAAACAAAGCAGGAAAACGTTCACTTTGGGTACACATACACACATGGTCAGGTCTTGGTGCTTCCTGGACTCTGGGCACAGCTTCCTCCAGGCTCCAGAAACAGACAAGGCAAAAAGTGTACTGTTGTGGATTCTGAGGATAAAACAGATGTGGGGAGAAGGCACAGCTCGAGCTTCGCAGCAGGATTTTATAGATTTGAAACCGTGGAGGTTTTGAGAAAAAAATACACTGTGGATACCAGGAGTGTAAATTTGAAAACTTTGCAAATGACAAAATATCACGTTGAATCTTGGCGACGGGTGGCAATTGGTAGGTCCTCTTCACTCTATATGTTAAATGCAGCACTAGAATGAAGGTATACGCTGCGTAATTTGCAGTGAGCCCCTAGACATGGACTGAGAAAACACTGAGTGCTGTGCTCACCGTGAGTCAGTCCAGGAGGAATCTCTGCTGTCTGTTTCTCAACAATGACCTGAGTCCAACCAATGACGTACTACATTATAAGACTGTCATCTACTTGTGATAATTCCTACAGATGTGCTAAAGCTAGGTAACCTATGCTGTGAAAATCTTGTATGAACTGTTTGTTTTTCTTGAATTAAAAATTAAGGTGCATGAGAGATTTCCAGTTGAATAATTTGAAGTTCAAAAGTGCTGAATGAATTATAGTCTGCCCTGTAAAACTCCTCAAACTATAAATACTAAGGGAAAGCTCAGATCTCCTGGGCATTTGGACAAGAACTACCTGGCTGAGATTGAGCAGAGAGATAAATTGAAGAGGAAAATAAATGGACTCTACTTCCTTTTAGGTTCAATTTCAAACTTCTGATTTATTTTTAACTTAAAATGTTGCGAAGAGTTTGCATGTTGGGCTTAGAGTTTTGTAATGAGTTTATTAATGATAGGCGATATTCAAAATTTGAATTGACATTATTTTAAAAATTATACTCTTATAATAAGAATAATTGTTTGAGTGCACTATCATGCTTCCTGCACAAGCTGTTATGAGTGGTCAGATCGTAGATAAAATGTGGAGTGGAGATCAAAGTCCTTGAAGGTTTCAGTTTAGATTAGGGGTTATTTTTCTTTGCAAATTTTTCATTTCTTACACATCGGTATGCCAACAGTCCTAGGCAGGTGAGTGAAGGTGACATTACAGGAGTGTAGGCAGGAGTGGAAAAGTTTACAGAGTCATTCCAGACAGGACAGCTACTAAGTTTGCTGAGCAGACCTTCTATTTGAAGCGCAGAAAATTCAGGGAATACAATCTGGAGTGGCTGAGAGGGATTTCCCCCACCATCACACACCATCACACTAGACATGCTTCCTCTCAAGTCACACATCTAGCTGGCCTTTGGCCACCTTCACTCATTGCTCTGAGCATGGTAAGAAAGAAGGAAGAAACGAAAAGTGTCTAGCCAGGCATAAATAGATTTCCTCTTTGCAAAATCTGGGGAGAGTGCTGGAGATTGCAACAGTGATCTAAGCCATCTTGCCCATCCTCATGCTACAAGCAGAAAGCTGAGATGTTGATGGCCCCCACCCGACAGCCAGTCGGCAGACAACCATGTGCCGTTTGGAAACTTCTCAGTGAACCCTGAAAGTTATCACTTGTTTCATTTCAAAGCTAAGGGAACTATTACTCAAAATTAAACAATTTTTAACGATACACAATTTATAAGTCCAAAGAAGCATTCAAAATTGCATTTGGCTCATATAAAATATCTGCTCTCCCCACTTTAATTTGTCGGGATCCATGTCTCCTTCCTGACAACCTAGCCTGGGGCATCATTTTCCTCCATTATACCATGCTAATTAGTATTCAATAAATACCATATGCTCTTTTAACTTCCTAAACATCTCCTGCTTTTTAATTGAGATCACTGCTAGCCATATTTCAGCCCCTCCCTGCTCTAGTCTTGTTTTATCTGGAAGTCTTCTATGATCCTTCTAGATGCCTTCCTCTCCACATTGCTCCCACAGTTCTTAGGTACTAACCTAAGAACTAGCCTTCTATAGCGGTACACAGTAAGTACCTGACTATAAGTCTACTGGGTTTCTTAACTGTGTGGGACATCTTAAAATTTTCTGCACTAGCAGATATTTGGATGTGTAGTAATGGTTCAATGTTTGTGGAATTCTGCTTCTTCTTCTTTTTCCACATTTAACTCTAATGAAATACTCATGCAATTCAGCTCAATTGATCTACTGCTTAATAGCACTGGAGACTATAGAATCGCCTACAGACAGGAGGGAACACTGAGACATTGCTCCAGCTGATCCTAGATAATCAAACAAACACTGAGCACCGACACCTGCCTGAGGAACTGCTCAGTTCATACCTCTCTCATCCCAAAGAGATAGAAATGTGAGATGCACAACAAAACCTTTCTGCCTATTTGCCAGTTTCTTTAAAAAGAAGTCAGCCTTTCTTGCATTTCAGTTTAGATTTTGAAATTCTAAATATGTATTTTTATGTTTATTGGCTATTGTTTTCATTTGTAGTTTTCTTTTTAGTATTTGTGAATACAGCATGATAATTTCACACTCACACACATATAAATGTATAATGAGCAAAATCCAACTTTATTTTAAAAACTAAAAATTAACATATTATGGATGAAAATATGAACAAATGAATAGATATATATCTGTAAAAGAAATTTATGGAGGGGTCGATTTTTGTAAATTAGAGTCAAATGGTGCTTACCCATTAAGAATCTGTTTGTTTGTCTTTGTCTACTTGATCTATTGAACTACTTAGAATCAACATCCTTTATCTGGGAATTGACCGGTTGGTCTGCTATTGCCCGTGTTCATCAGGGAACACGTGAAAGCATACAAACTATGTCAGAGAATTCGATATCCACATTGCAGTTCAGGGAAAAGCCAGCTGCCCTCAAAGAGTTAATCACTTTCTCTGAGCATCTGATTTATTTATTTCTAGAGTAACTTGAGAACTAAGGAAAATTTGGTTTGCAGTTGCAAGATAGATCATCTCTTCACCCATTTGTGAAGTGTAGGACAGAGCAAAACACACAGTTTGTCAAACTGTGTTCATTTGTGAGAAAGCAGTGCTGGAGTTAGACCTGTTTCTCCAAATTTCTACTCTGTCACTTAGGAAATTTGAGAAAGGTTTACTGTCACATATATGTGATACTTCCCCAGTCACTGGTGATAAGTCACACTTGTAATCATTTAAGATGCATTTACTCATACATGAGATGCATTTTATAATTCATGGTGAGTTTAGATTTGAAGTAGGTCACAGGAAGTGTTTGAGTTACAGTACTCTGTGGGTTTTTTTCTTATCAGGAAGTATTGCTATTTTTAACACTGGAGAAAACTTTGGGATGATGTCATGCGGTCCCTTTATTTTATACACTGAGAGCCTGAGACCTTGGAAGGTTAATTGATTTTCTCTATGTCCCAGAACTAGTTAGTAGCAATACCAACACCGAACCTGGCTTTGCGCTGTCCCAGCGGCTCTCTTTCCAGTACACTAGGCTATCCCCGTATCTGACTACGCAAACCACACTTCTGAAGTGCATTATTAAAGGATTATCTGTTCTGCCCTTGATGGCTAGGTAAACAATAAGATTATTAAATTTTTATCTCACTCAGAGCTCTCTAAACTGGGAGATTCTCATCTGTCAGACTTCATCTGCCAAAAAATATGCAGAGAAAAGTAATGAGCACACATAGTCACAGAATTAGACACCAAAAGCTATTAGCAGGGCAGTCACTGGTCCCATCTACGATCAAAATTTTTGTGATTAGGAAAGCATTTCCTATTGTTGCTTACGCCACCACGGAGGCCTGCACGCAGCTAGCCTGGTCTGAACCCACGGTAGCTCACTACAGGAAGCGCCTCCAGTCTGACATCTGCATAAATGCCAAATGAATCTGCTGTATGATAATGAATACAAAATGAATTAATAATGATATGTGAATCATGAATACAATTTACAGCTCCTCAGACAAAACAGTGTCTTTTTTAGTATGCACCTGCATAAACTACCTCCTATAGACCTCGGTGCAGGCTCCCGGCCGTCTTTCAGCACACCACCGCCATCTACTGGTGTCAGGTGGGATAGCAGCTTCCCGTGAAGCCTGCATCTCTTTTGCTCAGCTCTTTCTTACTGCCAAATATGCACGTAGACCTTTGCGTTTTAGAAGTCTTCTGTTTCCAAACGTGCGATCTGTCTTCCTTTCAGTTAACCGTGCTAACAAATAATTTAAAATTACTCCAGGGCAAAAATACTTGATAGCACATTCCATCGCACCATATGATCGAAGCATTGTATCATCTCATCTGTAATGCAAAGCAGTTCTATGTTTAAAAAACACATTCAGCAGCACATTTCTTTCTTTCTTTTCCTTCTTGCTGCTTATCACTAGTGTTCTTAATGGAAGCCCGCCAGTCCACCCGCTGATTAAACATTTGAAAGCTACCCATATTTCCACTCACAAAGAATCCAGCATCTCTAAACCTCTCTGAGATAGCATTAGAAAAGCAAGCTTTGTTGGTTTTATTCCTTCCTTCCACCTCGCGGTGCATGTTTCCTGTGGATTATCCATTGCCTCCCGCAGCTCCAAGCACCCCTGTTTTTCTTCAGTGTGTCTGAACCTGTGTTGTCGCAGAGGTGTGCTGAGAAAGTACTGACTTTCTGAGACCCTCAGGCTGACCTGGCAAGGGAGAAAAACTCACAGGGAGAATGAGTTCCGGGAGCCAGCTGGGAAGCTGTCCTGGAAATCCAGATCTGAGAGAACCATGACTTTCCTTAGCTGGGAAGACTGGAGAAAGTGGCGATAGTCAGGATTTGGGATAGTTCTGGGAAGTAGGGTTAGCTATGGGTATCAGGGCTGGTAAACTAGATATGAGGAGAGAGAGAGAGAGAGAGAGAGAGAGAGAGAGAGAGAGAGAGAGAGAGAGAGAGACTCAAAAATGTTATCTCGATTTTTGTGCTAATAATCAAAATAGGAAATTATTGAGAGTGAAACCAAGAGTTCTGTTTCAAATATTTTGAACTTAATGATTTTATTTAATATTCAAGTAGGGCTGACTGGCAGGATTTCTTTAACGTGCTGATTTTCTTCAATCAGGAAATTTACATTTTCCCCATAATGAGTTGTCCAGGCAGGACTATAAATTAAGGTATTCAGCCTGTATTGTTCACAGGTGCTGAGCGGTAAACAACTGTGTTATGTCTGAAACAAAATGCTCAGTAAAAGAATGAAGCATTCACTTTCTCTTATGCAAAATTTAGAAAGACTATTTCATCCAAGTGCTGACACTCATCTAAAAGAATTGATAAGCTCTTTTAGAAACAAACTCCCTTGCCATCTCTAGAATTCTTCCTTATGCTTTGCGTGCTCTGATTTGGATATTAAAAAAAAAAAAACTGAAATGAAGATGAACATAATCTTCTTTTGCCTCTTTTGTGCAGTGCAGTTTCTTGATCACTAAATCTCTAAGGTCCCTCAGCTCTAGCCCTCTGATTCTGTGATGATGTCTAACTAAAATGAGCCATGTATGCTTTTGTAACTAGGTCACCCTATTAAAAGTCAGTCCATTTATTTTCGAGATTACAGTGTTTTTTTTACAGTCATGTCATCTCTAAGAGTTTACTAAGATTTAGGAAGAAAGAATGTTGTTGCCAAGTAACCAGGCTCTTTGGAAGAAGTAAGTCAGGCAGTATGGAACAGAAAATAAAAGTAAAAATTTCCAAAAAAAAAAAAAACTTATGCAACATCATTCTTAAATGTAGGGCATACATGTCCAAGTTTGACTCGTCCTGATAAGATTCACTCATTTTGAATTTTTATATCTGAGGCTGTTTGAAAAAGGAAAGAGATGTCTAAGTGTTTTTCCCTCTGTAATAACATTTTAACTGAATATGTCTACCACTGCTTATTTAAAACAACCGTGGCCATACTTCTTATTAATTCATTTATTAAACACATCTAAAACAATTGAATTTCAGGAGGTGTTATGATGTGGTTTGATTGAATAAAAGCATTTAGAATCAGAAAAAGTGCGTGTAGAAATAATATTTCACTAAAAAGTTTTAAATGGCAATGTACCGTAAGGAGAAAGCACTTAATTTCATTTTATTATGCTTTGACTGTGGGTTAGATCACACACAATTCTAAAAACTTTGCTTTGCCCTGCATTGTCTCTTCCAGCATCCCTGATACTCCATGAGTGCTCTTTTCTTTGTTTCTAAACTCTCTTGTACCTGTCCATCAAACCTCAAGTCCACGGATCATAGTGCAGTTTTCCGTTTTTCTTCTTTTCTCCTAGACAAAAGCAGGCTGCTCATCTGATCCTTCTCACTGAAGTGAAAGCAGAGAGTTTAATAGCTTTAACAAAATCTTTTTTTTTATATGTCAAAGTCATTCTATTCATACACTGAATTTTCTACTATTGGCAAAATTTTTTGTGTATGAAGTACTCTGTGAAATTCTCTATAATTTTTAGCATTTTTAATGTGGATTAGTAAGGTTACGATCTATGCCTGTTCAGTTAAATGGTCACTCAAAATGAAACAGCTGGCAGCAGTACGTACTGATGAGAAAACAGTTTTTAGGCAAAATGTCATCACTTTTCTGTGATCTGACATCAGATACCAATTACAAGGCTAACTTACAAATGTCTGACTTGTACTTAAGAATGAAGAATATGTTTTTCATTTGACTTTCTATTCTACACTGCATTTAATCTAAAGCCTGTCACTATGTGCATATATTAATGATAAATAGACGGTAGAGGATTCCAGTGAGTTTTTTAGAACATAAAAGCAAATATGTGATTATCAAGTTTATGGAAGAACTGCTATTTTTCCAACCTATGTCTCCCCACATTCCTTTTTTCTTGTTTTTTCAAAGTCTATCTTAAAGATATGGTAAAGTGAACATTTCAAAATGTGCCTTGTATTAAGGTGTAACCATATGACTAAGTTCTGGGAAGTAGTATGGATCATTCTAGAGCGTGCCCTGAAAGAAACGTGTACGTGTTCCCTCACTGAATTACTGTCTGCTCTGAAAAATCACAGTAAGCCATTCTGAGCTGGGCAAATAAATGAAAGCTCTTAGAAAGGACAGAGTAAAAGGACAGAAGTATGTTGGGCTTCTGGAGACTCCCTGGAGTAGAATTATCACATCAGTCAACTTTTAAATAATTTGCCAAGTGAAATCTACTCTCTTTAAGTGGATTAGTTTACCTTTAGGCTCTATTCAGGTGGCAATTCCGTATTTCAATGACATGCAAGCAAAGAAATAGCCTCTCTCAATTTTGTTCCAAAGTGTACCATCAAAAGGGATTTCTTTTAACGTACATTATATGTAGGTCTTAAATATGATAAATAGTCGACAGGCCATCCCATAATTTCACATGGTGACTCTTCTTTGTGATTCTATATACACATTCAGTGCCCCAACTTCACAATGAAATCTCATAAGAAAAGGGATAAAATTGAGTTAATTTAGTGTTCTAAAAATAAATGCATTTGAGTTGATTTTAAAATGAACATAAAATACCAATAATTCAGTCATAATTTTATGCACATTTTGTATGAAGCATGAACTATGTGTAAACCCAGTATTTATCTGTATATGCAAAGAGAGATAAGGATCAGTTGACCAAAGTATATGTGGAAAAACAAAATCTAGTAGTTCTACAGCTCTTAGGATCTTCTGTAACTTTTTAATCCTAGTTTTCTTATGTATAAATGAGGATAATCCAGATATTTAACTGACTACACTGTGAAGATTGAGCAAGATAATCTGGTTACAGCCCTACACACATGTCTGCATAGGGAAATAATGTTTGTTAGTGTAATTTTTAGCATTGTTGATATTATTTTTATGTAGTATAATTTCAATAAAAATCACAAACATTAGAGTTCATATATATGGAACATGTCACCTATTACAATTGTAACAAATATTAATCTTATTTAGAATTATTCTGATGTTACCAAGATACGAATAGTCATTGTGCAAAATGTAGATGGATATAACTTAAACTGACAGAGTAAAATTACTTGAGGATTACTGTGTCTATCTCCTCTTATATTACATATATAGTGTGCATGTATATATTACATATTATATACTTTACAAATATATTTGATATATATTCATATTTTACATTTATAAATGTATTCAATGTATATTCATATGTATTTACAAAAGTATGTTTTATATGTTTGCATTTTATATTATTAAAGAATAACTAGATAGGTTTTGATATTTCAAAAACCTGTTACCTAGGAAATCAGATGTCATGTTAACTAGTTGTGATGTAAAATTACATTTTCAGCAAAAATTCGCAGGAAACTTGTAAGCTCTGGAGAACAGTTAAGCTACTGCTGAGCCTGAGGTCCACAAATTCCTTGAGCATAGAGCAAAGCCAGTGCCAAAGACACAGAGAGCATCAGAGGCAGACCACGTAAACAAGTCAACCTCTAGCTCAGTGGCATATCAACAGGCCTCTGGCCTTCGTGTTCTTCCTTGTTAACTACAGCACTAATAGCTTTAAAAGTGTTTTGCTTTCAGTGTTCTCAGCAAACACTGAGGCCTTATACTCTCAGTCCTGCCCAGTAATGCACTTTTTCCTTTTTTTCACTTTGTATAAATAAAGACCCTAGAGTTGAGATGCTGTTGCTTCTTCAGGAAGGTCAGGTACTGATGTCCTGTGTCTTCATCTCTCACCACCCACTCTCAGGACCCTGCAGGCCACGCAGGTCACAGCAGTAAGTAAGTGGTTATTTCCAGTTAGGGACACTAAAATATATTTTATTATACATATAATAGTTTTAATGGGTATTGAATAGTAAGAAAACTCTTCTAGTCAGACAGTGGGAACCAGAATTTTCTGGATAGCAAAGTATGAATAGATGCATAGTGTTTATACAATTATTTTGTTTTGTAATTGTAAGAAGGCAGAAAAATTCTTTTAGTGAAACACAGATTCCAAAAGAAAAGAAGATTTTGAAGATAAATTGATAGAGTAGATGTAAGTATGTTGTCACTTCCATCAGAATTAGACTATTAGAAGTGAAGTGAAGATCTAGAGATAAATATGCCGCTCTTTGTGCCTGTAGCTATGTTAAAAAGAGAAGCAACCATCAGCTTCCTGGGGCATCATGTGAAAAGTGACGCCTAAACATCAAAAGTAATAACTAAATCAAGGTGCTTAGATTTCTACCAGCAGACTAGGTACAGAACATAGCTGCTAGCCAGATGAAATGTAAATTGGTCACTTTCTTGATAAAGTAGACTGCATCTTGTTGGTAAACTAAAAAGAAATGAATGTTTTGTCAGTCTCATCTAGTCTTTGTGCAAGGAAAGGGCAAACTTTACCCTGAAATTACAAATTGGCTCCCAAATCTGAGATCATCTATTTGGAACTCCTGAAAACAGTTTAGTCATTCAAATTCTGAAAGCAAATAATGCGTAACACTGTTATTTCCAAGACTGTTCAGTTTATTTCATTATTTACATGTCATACCTCCTAATATGCTTTCCAAGAACTTACATGGTTAGGAAAATTATAACAGAAAACAAACAGGAATCAAAAAAGGAACACAAAATCATTCAGTACAAATGACAGTCACAGTAATTCTCAAGTAATTTCACTTGACTTCTATCAATGTACCTTACATCCATCTATACTTCGCATAATGACTATCCATATCTAGATAGCAGCAGAGTAGCTTTAAATAATATTAATATTGGTAAATATGTGATATGTTTATCGTATGTTTAGTCTAATGTATGTGATTTGCAACATTTGTATTATAGAGAGTGGATTAACGCTTAAACAGTATTGCGAAGGTAGAGATTCTGGAATACAAGTAACACTGTATGAAGCAGAAATTTGCCTTGTCTTGCTCACATTATTCATGAAATTAATAATAAACTAAATATCACTTATAATAAAAGGTATAAAACAACTGCAACAGAAGGAACAAAAAGCTTGGGAGGATTCATGCCCAAGAGATTTCTAAAAATTAAAATTTATTGAAAAGAGAGAGAGAGAGAATAGAATACTGATGACTGAAGCAAGCAGTTAATAAAGTTTAAAGATCAGAAAAGCCTATAAAAGTAAGCCCTTGGGGCTCCCAAAGTCTCTGGGAGGACCGATTTCTGAAAGGCCATGTATAATCTAAGTTGATGTGTTTGGGAACAATAGGGTTAATTAAAAGACAATAAATAAAATAGTGACTGTTCCAATCCAGTATTCCTATGTAGGTAAATGTCAGAGCCAGGCATCAAAAATGAACACACACACACACACACACATGTAATTACCATGCCATGTGTGTTTGCAACAGGAGAGCAAAGCCTGGTTCCAAATCTCCCAAAATCCAGTTGACAAGTGCCTTCACAAAACAAATCTAAACATTTGTACATTTAAGTTTTTATGCTTGGTTGGTTGGTTTTGAGCTGTGAAGTGGCCTCTGCTTCGTCTGTGTGTGGCGGTGCTAACTTTATTCAGTAGTTCCTTTAGCAAGCCATTTATTGCATGTAATAAAATACTAGGGAGAAGTATGGGAAAAACTTAGAAATCAGATTCGTCATAACCTGTTTAATTTAGCCAAGGAAATAAACATATCACAAGTAGTGATAGTAATGAGTTTGATACATCATACTGCTACTGAGCCTGAATTGCTTCCCACTGTTCTGACCCTGTGTACACAGCCAAAAGTGAGACACCTTCTTGACTTGCAAGACACTCGCCTTGTGGGAGAGAAAGCAGGTCTAGATGTACTGCAATAAAAATACTCCCCATGCCATGGCACACTGTGGGGAAGAGACGTCAAGTACAAATGACAGAACGGGGAGCAGGAGATGCAGCATTGAGTTAATTGTATATTTTAGTATTCCCTATGAAGTGACAAAGATAGAAAATGAAGTTTGAAAAATCAACAAAAGCAAAGCTTAAGAAACATACTTTCAGTCTCTTACGGCAGTATAAAGATATTGCAGAGTAAGCTAGAACTTAGTAGCATGATGCATTCAGAGGCTCCAAAATGAATATTCACATCGTGCCCCAAAACTATTTCAACAAGAGAAGTACCTTTTCCATAGTGCTTCTACCACAACACTGTGATCCTCTTTATTTTTTCATTTGTATTCCATCCTTCTCCTTTTTCTAAATCAAAATATGTTAACCAAAGGAGTTACTTGCTTTGAATTACCTTAGTAAATTAGCTTGTAACTTTAAAAATTATCAATAAATTTAGTGATTTCATAAATTCTACAAACAAAATATATGTAAAAAGAGGTCATTGTTTAAATTTGTCACTCTTGCTAAAATAAACACCTTCAAAATATTGCCTTTAGAGTTCTCTGAACCCACACACGAAGAAAATACATTTATAATGCTTTATATATATATATACACTGCACTATTGAATATGTCATATTTTATTATTATTGTCACAATGTTTAATAGGGCCTCAAATTCTCCATATTTCATTTTTGCATATTTTTGACAATTTTATAGCAATTTTAGTACATTTTATTTGCATATTGTTGTGCAAAATCAGTTACAAATTAGGCACTTGTTTTTCATGATGTTTCGTTTTATCAAAATGTACTGTTAGTATCATTTACTTTAGCAAGATATTTTACATTATGTATTTTAGATTATTTTAAAGTTTGATTAACAAATACTTGCCACTTATAGAAAATTCACTATGCCCTACATACAGAGACATGAACCTTACTTTGACTCTGAATCACACAACCGCCCTATAAGAATTTTTATTCCCATTTTTGAGATAAGCTGAATTTTAATTAGGTTAAATTGCCTAGTCAAAGTCAGAAGCATGAAAGTAATATTTCTGGAATTTTTGATGAGGTTCATTGTCTGACACTTGAAACTTATTTCCCCAATCTCACTATTTATTTGATGTGCCTTAGGCAATATATATATAAATTGCCAATATTATTAGCAGCATCTAATTATGACTATAAGCTTCAAAACAACATGCTGTGCTTTGCACACAGAGAATCTATTTACTCAGCCAAATAGTTCATTAATGTCACAAGGTGACAGCTCGCTCTTCTCACAGTGCCTAGACTGTCAATCAGACAGAACACTTCCATTTACACCTGCACACCATTACTTGAATAATATCTGTGCAAGCTCCATTCCTACAATTTCAATTTATAGACGCTAGTACTGTGTCACTGACGTGGAGGTGGCTCAGATATTTTAAAAGAGAACTATAATTAGGAAAAGTGAATATATTTTATTTTGCAGTATATAGTTGCTTCATTCATTATTTAAATTACATTTACTAATAGACACAGTCTTTTATGTGCGGTGAATATTCTGTGCCCATCTAGGTATTGGTTTAAAAAGTGAAGAATTTGTTACAACATGAATTTTCACAGGCCAGGCCATCTACGCATGCACATGATATCTAGTGATATGAAAAGTTTGGATTTACTTATAGGCCAAGCTTGGTTCTCTTGCTCATAGCAGAAGTAAGTGAATTATAAGTTAAAGCTCATTTGTTGTTTACTAATATTTTACTGGAATGTTCAGTTTAGCACTGACCTTAAATGTACACAATGACCATAATTATAATTTTACACATTTTAACAATAATTATTTTTTAAAAAAAGGTAACCCACTGTCTTGCTATGTTTTCTTTCTTTCTTCAGCATGATTCCTGACACTTGACAGTTTTCACCACCAGCAGACTCCGAGCACACTAAGCCCTCAGGGAAACGCTCCCAAGAACAACTCACTTCACACTCACTGCTGCCAGGTGGATGAAGATTAGGAATACTTCCCTCTCAGCAACGTCTCTCAGAAAAGCTTCTTACCCTCTTTCTTTTTTATAAGTATCTCTAGCACTTCATAGCATGGGGCTATAGGTCTGAGTAAAATCATGCTTTCCATTTAGAAACAGAATCTCCTTCAGAAAGGTACTTGAGAGCTGTATAACACACGCTCCAGAGAAGACGGTAAAAGTGGGTCCATTTGCATCCTTGTCTGTAACACCCTCCACACTTAGCCTGCAGGGATAAGCACTCAGCATCGGAGTCCCTCCTTCCTCTTTCTTGTCACACACACAACATGCACACACACGCGCACACACACACATTTCTTGCACTTCTCTCTCCACTCGTTTCTGCTCCTTCTCCATCATAAAATATCTACTTAAGATCAAAAGGTCTTGAGCACAAAGCTACTGAATTTGGAAATTCAGCAAAATTTAATCTTCAGTGAAAACATCTATGTAAAATATATCATAGCTTAATATGTATGATATATATGTAAAATATATCCGTTAAATATATATTCAGTTGATAGATGGATTACATAGAGAATTACATAGACAGTCTAAATCATATTTGTAGCATTTAATGGAATAATTTATAGAAAGACTGTAATTTTTCTATATGTAATACACATATGATAGCAATATAGTAGTACTGCATAAACATAACAGGACTCATATGAGATAAGACAAAAATCAGAAATAACAAATATCAAAACTTGGAAATTTTAGAATGCTATTTATGGAAGTATTGCTCAATAGTTAATGTATTATAAAGCAAGTTTCTTAATTACACTGAGAAGCCAGATCCAACCAAGAGGTTCACTAAGGAAAAGAATTCAAAACAGGAAGTTCTGATGCTAACATTTATTTTATTTGCAGTTTGTTGTCCTGCAACATGCTAATACTCATAACTCACTGTGAATTATAACACTTGTATAGGGCACTTGGACAGGGCTTTTTCCTTTCTGGGAATTCTAATTTTTAAGCAAAGCATCAAAAAAGACACCAGAGCCTTATAACAAATGTTGCCTTTGTGAGTCAAAAAGTCTCAATACTTTTCCTCATTGTGGGCAGTGGCAAAGGAGTTAAATCCACTTTCTCTCAGTCCACCCATCTGTAAAATTACTATTCTGATTATTAAACATTTCTAAAGTATCCACTATGTCCTGAGCACTGAATATAACATGTATAAAGATATTGTTTGTGCCCTCTAGGAGCATAATGAAGCTTACCACCTACTTCTAGGAATGTCTTGGGGATTGAAATACTATTTCAAAGTGCCGAAAGCTACTCAGAAGAAATGTGCTGTATAATTGCAAATATCATTATAGATGAATGGACATGTTACATTAAACACTAGAATTGGTTACCAAGAGAGCTATGGACTCCTTTTCCCTGGAGAGATTTTTAAAAATGCAGAGAAACTAGACACACATCTGCCTAGAATGGTTTAGGCGGAGCTGTGCCTAAATTGGGAGATTCACTGACAGAAAAAAGTGAATTATACCAGCATCGGTAGCTTATAAATATCAAAATTCAAAAGAAAAATGGAGCAAATATAAAATCAACTTGAGAAACAGAAAGAGCTAATTTCTGAATCTGGAATCAGATAAGAAACTATTCAGTTTAAACATATAGGAATCTGTTTAATCGCCAACCATTCACCTGTTTTTCTATATCTGAGACCACTTGAGTATTTTAAATTCATCACTAAAACAGAAAACATAAAGCTAACTTTTCAGCAAAGGGCAATGCTAGACTATTTAAAGTTACTAATAAAAGTAGTGTGAATATTTTTAAACAAAAGAATCCTGAATTGATAGCTTTCTAAAAAAAAAAAAAAAAACTCCTGAAAATCTTTAATCTATAATTTTCTTAATTTAAGGGATTCCAGTGAAAATATATCTATAACCCAGTACAGCTTTCCCTGCCTGATCAAATCCAATGAAACAAACATAATTTAATCTTACGTTTCAGATAGATGCCGTGATTTTAAAAGATATTTTTAATGTCTCAGTGTCTCAAAGCTACATTTTTTTCTCCAGATTCAAAAGCGCATCCACTCAAAGATTTGCTCAAAAATAATCCAGTGCAAATGCTCACGTATAATAAGAAAGTACTTGATGTGAACTTAATTTGAGATCATTTGTTTCTTTCTCAAAAAATAAAACTCTGAAAAGAATGAGCAACTGCATGACCTTCATGAAAGGATAACAGGATACCTGTCGGCAGAATTAATTATTGACTCAAAAGCTGTGAAACAGCTTTCAAAAGAGTATTTTCACAACCTCTAGAAACTCTCTCGTTCCTAGTATTATCACTGTGGCAAACTGACAGGAGTGTTTAAAACATTATCTATTATTTCTGCATCGCAAACCCAGTGGACCAGGTCAATTGCCTTGTCAGTTTCCACACTCTGCTGTGTCTGACTTGTATGAAAATGCAAGCTGAGTTAGGAAGACCCCTGGGCTAGGAATGCAAAAAGCTGGATTTCCAAGCTTGGCTTTGTGACCATGAGACCACCTTTGTTTCTCTGGGCCGCAGTTTCTCTGTGTTTGAAATGAAAGCCTTGAATAAGATAATTGCATACTTCAGTCTATCCAGTTATAAAGATTTTTGATTCTAGGGTATCCTGTATTTTTGTGAAATATTGAAGTAAAAGACGTCCTTCAGCCTAATGTTTTTTTTTTTTTCAGGAAGGTCTCATAGCACTTTTCAGCTCTGTTTGTTGAAACCTTTAATACTGTTCAAGATATAAAAATTCACAGGTCAGAGTTGAATTGCATTGCATCCATAATACACACATTTTTGTGCAACCTTCACATTAAAAATAATAATGTAATTCATATTCTTTTTAGAAAAGTCACAAGTAACAAAATCCAGATTTAGGGTTCTGTTGAAAAGGAAAAAAAACTAAGTTTATTTCTCCACAGATCTTGCAGCAGCAATTTATTAAATCTGGCTAAGTGTCATTTTTGACTACGATAAATGCTCTTTGATTTACCCTCAAATCCATTATATTTATTTTCATATTGTACCAGACCCAATACACACTGAAAGTTGTGAATGAGTATGCTGTTACACTCCATTAAACAATGAGTTTGTCTATGGAAAACAATTAGCTTTAGCCTCTGTGATAATTGATTACTAGGACACTCATACACATATACCCAACATACAAACATACACACACACAATGTCCTCAGTGGTGTACATATTTACCATTTATACTTTATCTTACCCTCAGCTTTTTACCTGGAACTTTGGAAACTATAAGTTGTGTGAAAACAATAATACTTTCAATCTTTACCAGCATTCAAATGCCTACTTAGGAAGGTGCAATACGTAAAAGTTCAATGGATATTTTTTTAATAAATACACAAAAGTGATGAATTATGGATACTGTATATTTCCCATCAATGTAAACAAAACCAAAATACCATGAGTAAACTATTCATAAAATTCAATAATTCAGTATATATAAAATTCAATAATTGAAAATTCATACAACAGTTTTTTTGTTATTTTCTATCTGCAGTCACATAATTTTTAAAATTATTTGTAAGATTTTATTTTGTCCCATTAACTTCTTAATTTTTCTATTATCAGAGAATTTGAATTAAAATATGAATCTTTGGACTTCTGGGAGAATATGGCAGACAGATAGCAGCAGCTACGGAGGCTCTCTGAAACACCCAGCTTAGAATTCAGGAATGGTGCTGAGTAAGGAATCATAAGCAAGAGGAGATATGCCCCAGTGACCCAAGAACGAACTGGGCTGAGAGAAACCAACTGGGAATGCAATCCTGGTGCTATAACAGGAACAGATAAAGCCTCAGCATGGAAGCTGGAGCCTGCGCCATTGGAAGCCGCGATTTGGGTTTCCCTCCGCCGCCGCTGCATCTGCATCGGCTCGGCAGGGAGAGAGATGCAAGGAAGCTCTGAGAACGGGAATCAGTGAACGGAGTTGAGAGCAGGATGGGCGGGGAGCTGTGCATCCACCTCAGGTGAGTGAGGGAAAACTGGGACTCTTCCACAGTCTAGGAGACTCCAACAGAGGACATTCTGGGACCGGGCAGACTTGCGGGAACAGGGCGCTGCAGTGACTTCAGTCACCAATCCCCCTCTCAAGCAGGATTGGTGAGCAGTGCCTAGCCTATGTGACGCTGCTGGCTGAGACCCAGTAGACTAGCACAACCCAGGTGCCAGTGCCTAAGCCTTTGGTAGGTTGACCTGGAGGGGTGGGTCCCACATAGGCTGCCCGGTCTGTAACTCCCCAGTGTGCTACGGTGGGAGGGAACACCTAGCTGGCACAATTCAAAGAGACTGTGGCTGACAGGGAAGGAAGCTGGGCCTCCTTTATATGCTTGTATATAAAGAACAAAGAATATGGGAAGAGGGGGCAACAAGAAAGGGTCCTCGGCCCCCAATCCTGAGAAACATGCAATAGCAGACATGGCACCAATAAACATAAAGCGCTATCTCCAGAGCCTCATAGACGAGTTCAGGAATGAAGTTATTAATGACCTGAAGCAAGACATAAGCAGAATAGTTAGAGAAATGCTAAGCACCACCCAAGAAAAAACAGATGGTGGAATGGAAGAACAGAAAAAGAGGGGAGAATTGTTTAATGGAGAAAATAAAGAAAGCATAGAGTACATGAAGCAGGTTCAAAGAGAATACCAGGAAATTAAAAAGTCTGTCGAAAACTGGCATAACAGCTTGAAAGAAACTAAGGACAGATTATCTGAACTGGAGGGCAGATTTGTAATATGGGAGCATGAAATGAAAAACTTCTTAAAAATAACAAAGAAACAAACAGCAATAATACAAAGACTAGAAGATGATAAGAGGGTCTATAACTTAAGAATTAAGAACATAAAAGAAGAAGTAGGGATACAAACAAATGAACTACAAAAGTTACTCACAGAAATAATCCAGGAGAATTTTCCTAATTTAGCAAAAGGTAAAGATACTCAGTTGTATGAAGCATACAGGACCCCAGCCACCTACAACCCAAACAGAGCAACACCCCGGCATATAATAATTAAAATTCCAGAAATCCAATACAAGAACAGAATACTAAAGGCCGTCAGAGACAAGAAACAGATAACTTACAAGGGAACACCCATCAGAATTACAGCAGACTTCTCGGCACAAACCATCAAATCATGAAGAGCATGGGAGAAAATAATTCAAGCTTTGAAAGATAATAATCTCCAGCCAAGATTGATATATCCTGCACAACTATCCCTGGAAATTGATGGAAAAATAAGGTGCTTCCAGGATAAAGAGGAACTACGGGAATATGCAACCACCAATTCAACTCTACAGAGAACACTGCAAGATATTCTAAAAAAGAAAAATACGAAGAATCCAGAAGTAGCGGCAGAGAGGCCACAGTGAATGGAGCAGAAAACAAAATGAAGAAGACAAACTGACAACTAATGACAGAAAAAGAGCTCAACAGAAATGAGGCAGAGAAGATTGGATGATAGGAACAGCTATTTTGGAGAAAACGATGTCATAATAGGTAATGCTGATTTAGTGTCATCTTGTTTTGAAGTCTAATCAAGCTTTTGTTCTTCTGTCTCCATTGGTCTAAATAGGTGGTATCTTATTGGATTTTATTATATATGATAGTATAAGCAAAACCTTCTATAGACAAGGAGATTATACAGAAACCATTGTTCATTTTCTGTTAGTTGATTTTAAATACCCTGTAATACTGTCATTCTCTTAAATGGTTTTACATTGCTTTGATATATTTGATGCGACAGTATACGAAGTTATACTCAAAGATTTCAAGGAAAGAGACAATATGGTAACTACTTTTATGTCGGGATAATCTTGTGGTGAAACACTATTTTGCTTAAATGGTTATGTTTTGATCTGCGCTGATTTGCTGTTATGCCCTCTTTTTATCTCTATCTCTATTTTATTATTTACTTTTTTATCCTTTTAATTAAGGGAAAAATAAATTTAAAAATAGCAGGATGTATTATAGTAACCCACTTTGACTTTCCATTATCTTGATTTAAAGCCCTGTATTGCTCTCACCATCTTGTTTTGACTGATGTTCCTCTATTCTGTTTTGCTTGATAGTACCAGGTTCGAAAGTTTAGTCAACAGCTGTGAAGATAGTGGGATTCATTATGACGCCCATTCTGGTTGACTATTATCTACTTTTGAAGACCTATAATGTCTCCAATGTTTTGGTTTTGTTGGTTTTGTTCTTTACTGTTTTGTTCAATTTTATTATAACTGATGATATAGGCAATTCTATTAGAGATAGCAGGAGGCATTATGGTAACCATTGTTGATCACCTAGTATTATGCTTTTACATTATCTATTACGTCCACCCTTTTGATTTGACTGACTGTTCTGTTATGTCACATTTGGTTCTACTCTCTTCCAAAAAAAGTAATAAGAACTGTGGGAGCAACAAAACCCAAAATGTGTAATTGTCATTGTACAAAAGAGAGGAAAAGAAAGTGCTCTAAATGATATAACTACATGCATATTTAAGTGTATAAGATAGATAATGATATTACTGAGTTTTTTTGGATCACTGAACAGAACTGTTTGCAGTCTCACTGTTGGAATGTCCACTTTATAAGCTTTAATTTTGTAACTTGAACAATTGTTTCTGAGAAGACAAAATGTAATCCATTAACTAGTGATTTCCTACTGTTTATTTTTTTTCTGTAAGTCTATATAACTTGTACCCTTAAAAAAATAAATGAATATAAATCTTATGCTCTTGCTATTTGGGGGATCTATTTCTATATGGATCAAAGTTCACATTACAGGAATTCACCCTATAGCAGACTAACTTGCTACATACTAAAATTGCAATACAACTCTCCTTAAGTGATTACATAAAGACAGTACTACTTAGGGCTAGTGATATACCTGCCTGGCAAGTGCAAGGTCCTAAGTTCGACTTCTAGTACCAAAAAACAATAAACAAACAAACAAAAAAACCACAACAATATATACAGCAGTATTATACCCTCAAAAAGCATAGAAGAATGGAATTCAGCTGTCCTTACATTAATTGTCTGCTCAGGTTACCATATTTTTATATACCTCTAGAATTACTTTAAATGTCAGTGTGAAAGCTTAAAAGTTTTCCATATACTCTCTCAGTCTTCGGCCATTACTTCATTTTGTTATTTTTGTTTTTTGTTTCTGTTTCTTCTTTACAACCTCAATTTTATTTCTCCATATACCTGTGTTACCTAACATCTATTGCCTTATCTGTCTTCAAACGTTTCCATCTACGTTTTTCTTGAATTTTCATTTTTCTTTCTTCTTCAAAAGTTTATTTCATAATAATTACATGCAAGATGCTATATTTTTTCTCCTGATCCAATTAATTCATGTTAATTAAAATAAATACGCTTATTGTCTTTAGTTCTGGGCTAAGCGGCTCTTCTCTTCAAGTCAGGTTTATGTGAAGACAAATATTAAAATACAAAAAAACAGAATGCCTATGAAAACTTACCCAAGGTTTCTTCATATAAAAATGAATAACACAGAAAGTGACAGAGGAAAGCACTTTAGTTTTGCAGTTTCTCAATGTGGTCCCTTAACTGATGTTATTTTCTAAGAAAAGATGTATGAAAGTAGCTATATGCAAGTCTGAGTGGAAATCAAGTCTGCCAACAGGTTGATTTTGAACTTCTATCCCATGGAATCATGAAAACATAAATTCATCTTCTTTAAGATATCCAATCTATGGGATTGTCTTAGTTACTTTTTACTCGTTGCTGAGACAAAATACCTGGAGCCCAAGTTGGGAAAGGAAAGGTTTATTTCTTACAGTTTTTGGAGGTTTCAGTCCACATTCAGTTGGCTCCAAGGCAGTCAGGCATGGCTGGGCCGCAGTTCATGGTGGCTACAAACAGCAAGCAGGAACCAGCACAGAGCAAGACACACCTTCTTCCTGTCATTACATCACATCCTGGCTCCACCCCTATGTGGGTGGAACACTGACACTATCAATCCAAACACTAGACAATGAAGCATCACAAATGCACAATGCAAACTTATGAGGCCTGGGGGACACAGACATAAACCATGATATTCCACCCTTGACCCCTAGGACTCATGTACATCCTTTATACAAAAGACATTTAGTCCACCTCCAAGAGTTGCCCAAGTACTAACAGCTTCAGCATTGCTGAAAAGTCTAAGTCCCAAGTCTCCTCCAAGATCTATGACAAACTCTTAACTGTAACCCATGTACAAATGAAACAAGGTTAAACATTTCTGAAATACAAAGGCACAAGATAAACTTTACCATTCCAAAAGTCACAAACAGGGGAATATCAAGTATTGGAAACAAACTAAGTCCAACACCCAGCAGGACAAACATTAAGTCCTAGAGTTCCATACTCAGCATCTGAAGCAATCTGTTTGCAAGCTCCAAAAGGCTTGGGTGATTCCACCCCCAGGGCACTTCCAGGGATTTCAGCTCCTGCAGCTTTTCTCTTAAATCCTCTCTGCTCAGTTTTTGCAGCTTTCCTTGGATCACCCACATTCCTGGCTTTTCCAAACTTCTGGAGTCTCCACTGCACCTTTGGCTTCACCTTTACATCTTCACAAATTGCCCACTCAGGGGCAACTGCTTGGCCTGCCAGGCCCTTTGCAATTGAGGTGGAAGCCATATGACCCTCAGAATTTGTGCACCTTTAGGTAATGTGAACTTTGATCTAAGGAAATGCATCTCAGACTTTAGGTGCATTTCCTTGCACCTAAAATCAGCACCTGGTGGATGCTACCAAGGTTTGTTGTTAGCTGAAGCAGTAGCCAGGCTTTTCTCTTTCCTGTCTGTAGGGGTCAGTTACCTGGATTGCAGGGCTCTGTTTACCTGATTGTGATGAAAAGCTTCTCTGTGTTGCTGCCATTCTGGAAACTCATGTGGCCTTTGTCACCATTCTGGAACCTCATGTGGCCTCTGTCGCCATTCTGGAGCATGGCACTCTGCAGCTTTTCCCTCTGAGCATATTCTTTCACCTTTGCAGTGAGGCTGCAAAGGGTGGAGACCCCCTTCCTGGGATGCCTCAGGGCCATCTCTGTTATCTCTCTGTTTCTCCTCAGTAATCAAAATCTCAACTCTGTCTTTACAATCCACAGCCTTCCTGGCATTTTCCTTCCGGCCAAACTCACAGTATTGTAAATTATCCTGCTGGGCACTTTGCTCTTGGTTTGCAACATAAAGCTGGCTAAAAGCCCCCAACAATAGCCATGCCACAGCCTCAAGGTTTGATTGCTTTTTAATTTCTTTTTCAACATTAATCAGCCCATTGCCGTTTGTCTCCATCTCAGGCAAAGTCTCTGGGCAGGAGCAAAATGCAGACAAACTTTCTTCCAACCCATAACACACAACATGGGGAGTCCAACAACCCATGCAGTCCTTCTTCCCAGCAGAAACCTCCCAAGCCCAATCTTTACCATCAGGCTTTCTATCAGTCTTTTGGTCTCCTGAGCTCTGATCAGTGTCTCCTCTACAGAACAGCCTAAGCCCCTCCAGCTGTATGCATCCAGGAGACATGTACGAACCTTTCCAAACTCTGTCCACAAGCCATTTCCAAAACCTCTCGAGAAACATGGTCAGGTATAGTCACAGCAAATGACCCTACTCCTGGGTACCAAATTCTGCCTTAGTTACTTTTTACTCGTTGCTGAGACAAAATACCTGGAGCCCAAGTTGGGAAAGGAAAGGTTTATTTCTTACAGTTTTTGGAGGTTTCAGTCCACATTCAGTTGGCTCCAAGGCAGGCAGGCATGGCTGGGCCGCATTTCATGGTGGCTGCAAACAGCAAGCAGGAACCAGCAAAGAGCAAGACACACCTTCTTCCTGCCATTACATCACGTCCCGGCTCCATCCCTATGTGGGTGAAGCACTGACACCATCAATCTAAGCACTAGACAATGAACCAATCACAAATGCACAATGCACACTTATGAGGCCTGGAGGCCACAGACATAAACCATGACAGGGATTTTATTGTGACATCCCCACTCAACTAATATCATGGCTAAAAAAAATTTTATTAAACAAATAAGAAAAACTTATCACTCAAGTTTCTGGTCTTTTGTATTAGGAAAACATGAGCAGTGAATTGAATCCCTAACCTTGGGTATCATCAATCAAATACACTAAATACCTAGAATGTACAATGAGAAATGAATTTTCAGTATTAATTTAATGCTAAATATCTCTTAGCACATTAAATATATTTAAGGTGCATTGTCAACACGAATCACTTGATTCTAATAATCTTTATTGGGAAAATACTGAACCCAAAATAGTGATCAACAAATTAAAATTATATATGTAAGTAATGAGAATAGGGATTTCTTTTTTATTTTAAAAAAGTGTAAAACTAAACATTAAAAAAAAACAGAACAAAGCAGATCAGAAGAAAACAATGTAAGTGACACAGATTTCAAAGCAAGACAACAGGAGATATACAGTGACTACCATAGTGTCTCTTGTTTTCTTCTAAATGGTTGTCTATATCTTCATACACAATGAATTTGTACAAAACAAAAATAGTATAAAACTGATCAGAACAAAGTAATGAAAGCATTACAGGCCTTCAAAACCAGACAATATGAAAATTAACAATGGCTGCCTATGATGCCTCTTGTTCTCTTCAAAATAGCTGTCCATACCTTCATGTATGTTGAAATTAAATAATACAAAACAGTCTAAAACTACTCTGAACAAAGAATAAAAGCATAACTGGATTTCACAACATGATGATACAGAATCAGCAATGGATACCATACTCTCTGTTTTTCTTCCAAGTAGCTGTTCATTTCATCACGCATAATATAATTGATTCTCATAAACTTTTTAGGAGAAGTTCTAGGCCTCTACATGTATACCTATTCTTTCTGCATTTGAGGGAAAAACAAAACAAAGCAGACTACTAGAAAAATAAGAAACAAAAAAGACAAATACATAACAATAGCAAAGAGTCCGAAACAATAATGATATAGGGCTTGAAAACACAGTGGTCAGGACAGAACTAGGGTTGATATTTTACATAGTGATCTTCAAGAGTTCCTCAGATCACCTGACACAAACAAAAATTATTTAAATCCTATATTAAGTGCTTTTTTCTATGAACTTAGAGAATTTGTAGCACAATCATCTTAGCTATCTTAAGTGTGTTTATACAAATGTAGATATTTTTTCTTTTCCCTTCCTTTTTGTTCCCTCCTTTTCCCTGAGATATTATTGTTTTACCCTTTGAGCAGGTTCTTACTCTTTCACTGTATTTATTGAAGATTTTGTATCCTATGTACTCTTACCATTTCTTACACTAAGGAGACAATACAATATTTACTTATGTGAGTTTGATTTATTTCACTTATGAGTATGGTCTCAAGTTGCATCCACTTGCTTATAATATCTCAATGTGATCATTCTTTATTGCTGAGTATTACGCCATTGTATAAAAAAAATAACCACATCTGTTTGTATCCATTCCTCAGTTGATGGACATTTAGGCCGTTTGCAAGATCTGGCTATTACAAATAGTGCTGCTATAAGCATGGGTGCACATGTATCACTGTGAAATGATGCTTTTAATTCTTCTGGGAATATGCCCAGAAGTGGAATAGCTGGGTCAAATGGGACTTCCAATCTCAGCATTTTGAAGAACCTCCAGACTGGCCTACACAGTGGTTGCACCAGTCCACATTCCCACCAACAGTGCAGAGGAGTTTCTTTTTTCCCGCAGCCTCTCCAGTATTTGTTGTTGGTAGTTTGCTTTATCCTGGCCATTCTTTCAGGAATGAGATGGAATCTCAGTGTTGTTTTGATTTACCTTTCTCTAATGACCAATGGTGATGAACCTTTTTTCATGTATTTATTTGCCATTTGTATTTCTTCATCTGAGAACTGTGTACTCATCTCAGATGCCCAATTTTGGATTGGGTCTTTGAATTGGGGGGTTCTAATGTTTTAATTCTTTATATATTCTAGACATAAGTCCTTAGTCTGAATGACAGTTGACTAACATTTTTTTCAAAATTGATGGATTTCCTTTTTGCTTTGCTGGATATTTCTTTTAATATGCAAAAATTTTTTTAATAAGATGAGGTTTCAGTTATTGATTCTGGGAAGTATTTCCCATGTGGTTTGATTTTTGTTCATGAATTCTTTACCTACCCCTCTGTCTTTAAGATTTCTATTTACTTTGTCTAATATCTATTTCTATCTACAGTTCCAGAAGATTTAGTATTTCTGTTTTAATATTTAGATCTGATCCATTTTGACTTTACCTTACTACATGATGATAGTTATGGTTCTAATTTTAGTTTTTGGCATCGGGAGAGCCAGTTTTTCCAGCACCATTTATTAAAGAGACTATATTTCTTCCAGTGAACCTGTTTGGCCCCTTTGTCAAAGATAAGGTGGTTGAGTGTGTTTATAGTTGTAGTTGTATCTTCTAATTTACTCCATTGATCTTCAGACCTGTTTTTATTCCAGTACCATGCTGATTTTATCGTCTTTGTAGTATGAGTTCAAGTCAGGGATTGTGATGTCTCCTGCTTCTCTTTGTTGCTCAGAATTGTCTTTGCTGTTCTAGGTCTTGTCTGGTTCCAGATGAATTTTAGGAGTGATTTCTCTAGGTCTGTGAGGTATACTAGTGGTATTTTGATGGGGATTGCATTAAATCTGTATAACAATTTTGAGAGAATGGCCATTTTCACAATATTTGTTCTTCCTATCCATGAACAAGAAATGTCTTTCCATATTCGGATATCTTCTTTGATTTCTTTTTTCGGGGTATTATAATTTTTCCCCAAATATGTATTTTACTTCTTTTCTTAGATTGATTCCTAACTATTTCATTTTTTTTTGGATGCCATTATGAAGCATGTGGCTTCTCTTATTTCTCGCTAAGTGAATTTGTTGTTAGTGTATAAGAATGGTATTGATTTTTGAGTGTTGACTTTGTATCCAGCTACATTACTGAATTTATTTATTATATCTAGGAGTCTTTCAATGGAGTTCTGGTGGTCTTCTATGTAAAGTGTTATGTCATCTTCAAATAATGATAATTTAACTTCTTGTTTTACTAGCCTTACCCCTTTTATTTCTCTCTTGTATAATTGCTCTGGCTGGTATTTCCAGCACTATATTGAATGGGAGTGGTCATAATGGACATCCCTTGTTTTTTTCCTGATTTTAGAGTACAAGCTTTCAGTTTGGGGTCATTTAATATGATACTGACTGTTGGTTTGTCATAGATGGCTTTTATCATATTGAGGTAAAGACTATCTATTCCAGTTTTTTATAAGGCTCTTACCATGAATGAGTGTTGGACCTTATCAAAAGCTCTTTCTGCATCTATAGAAATGATCATGTGACTCTTATTTTTGGTTTTATTGAAATTTATAGATTTGTGTACATTGAATCAACCCTGCATTCCTGGGATGCATCTCATTTGATCATGGTGTATAATCTTGATGATTTGTTGCATTCTGTTTGCCAGTATTTTACTGAGAATTTTTGCTTCTATTTTCAGTAGGAGATTGGCCCATAGTTCTCTTTTTTGTTCGATCTTTCTCTGGCTTTGATATTAGAGTAATACTTTCTTCTAGGAATGAATTAGGGAGAATTGCTTCCCTTTCAATTTCATTGAAGAGTTTGAGTAGTGTTGGCATTAAGTCTTCTTTGAATTTTTGTAAAATTCTGCAGTGAATCCATCTGGACCTGGGCTTTCTTTTGTTGTTAAGGTTTCAATTACATTTTCAATTTCATTAATTGAAGTTGGGTTTTTCAGCAGTTGTACATCTTCTTGATCCAGCTTTGGTAATGCAAATGTTTATACAAATCTGCCCAATTCTTCTGTGTTATCAAGCCTATGAGAGTAGAGTTTTTCAAAATAGGTACTGACGATCTGTATTTCCACAGTGTCTGTAGTGATTCCACCCTTTTCATTCCTTGTTGCATGAATTTGAGTTTTTTCTTTCTGTTTTAAATAAGATTGTCTAGGGGCTTATCAATTTTATTTATTCTTTCAAAGAACCAACTCTTTGATTCATTGAGTCTTTGTATTGTTTTCTTTGTCTCTATTACATTAATTTCTGCTCTGATCTTTATAATTTCTTCCCTTCTTTTGGCTTTGGACTTGACTTGCTCTTCTTTTTCTAGATGTTGGAGGTGTAGCATCAGGTTGTTTATTTGTGTTCATTCTATTTTCCTGATATGGGAATTCACCGTAATAAATTTTCCTCTGAGGACTGCTTTTGTTGCATCCTACAGTTTCCGGTATGTTGTATTTTTATTTTTATTTGCTTATAGATATTGTTTAATTTCTTCCTTAATTTCTTCTGTGATCTCCTGGTTACTCAAGAGTGCACTATATATTTTCCATGTGTTTGTAGGGTTTTTGCAGTTTTTTTATGTCATTAATTTCTAGTTTCATGGCACTATGCTCCAATAACAGGCATGGGATAATTTCAATTCTTTTGCCTTTTTTAAAGCATGTGCTGTGGGCTAATATATGGTCTATTTTAGAGAACGTCCCATGTGCTGCTAAGAAGAATATATTTTCTGATGTTGTTGGTTAGAACACATTGTATATGTCCACCAAGCCCATTTGTTCGCAGGTGTGATTCACTTCTGTTACTTCTTTGCTGACTTTCTGTCTAGTTGATATATCTCTTTGTGTCAATGGGGTGTTAAGCTCTCCCATTATAATTTTGTCATTTCTTATTTGATTTTTCATTTCTGTAACTATTTGTTTTGTATAGCTGGGTGCTCCCAAATTTGGTGCATATATATGTTAGATTGTTATCTCTTCCTCTTGAGGTTTTCCCCTAACTAGTATGTAGTGAGCTTCTTTAACTCTTTTGATCATTCTTAGATTTGAAGTTCACATTACTCACAAACAGAATACCTACACCTGCTTTGGGGAGGGGGTTCTATTGCATCGAGTATTATTTTCCATCCTTTGACTTTCAATCTATGAGCTTCCTTTTGGGTTAGATGTATTTCTTGTATACAGCATATGGTTGGATGTTGTTTCTTGACCCATTTGGACAGTCTGCTTCTTTTAATTGGTGAATTAAGGCCATTTACATTAACAATTGTAACTGAAATATATTGGTTAATTTTTGACATTTTATCTTTCTGCTGCTGATTCTTTACCTTTCCACTCTGTTTAATTGTTTGCCTTGCTTAGTGGTTTTGTCCTATGTCTATATAGAGTGTCTTTCAGTATTCTTTGCAGGGTTTATTTGATGGTCATGAAGTTTTTCCAACTGACCTTTGTTGTGGACACATTTTATTTCTCCATTGATTTTGAAGTATAGTTTTGCAGGATATATCAGTCTGGTTTGGAAGCCATTTTCCTCTAGGACCTGAAATACTTCATTCTATGGAATTCATTGTTTGTGTTGAGAAGTGTGCTGTTATTCTTATAGGATTCCCTTTATAGCAGATCTGCCTCTTCTCGCTAACAGATTTTAATATTCTGTTCTTATGTTGGGTGTCTAGGAATTTGATTATTATTTGTCTAGTTGTAGTTTTATTTTGGTTATGACTATTTGGAGGTCTACATGCTTCAGTACTTTGTATGTCAGTTTCCATTCTCATGTTAGGGAATATTTTTTTCTGCTATTACTTCTGTAAATAGTCTCTTGATATCATTTGTGTTGTCCCCTTCTTTTTCATTTATCCCTATCAATCTTACATTGTTTTTCTTTGCGTCTTCTTGAAGTGGTTGATTGTTATTTCCTGATTCCTTTTTATTTTTAAAAGATCTCTCCTTTCCTGTTCACTAGTTTCAATTTGGTCTTTGAGGTCTGAAAGTCTACCTTCACTTTCATTGAGGCAGTTTCATTGAGGAACTTTCAGTGGAATTGTTGATTTTGTGTATATCTCTGAATCTGTTTCATGCATTGTTTGTTTCTTATATTATTCGTTCAAGGTTTCCATATTTTTGCATTGTTACTCTAACTTTTTAACTATGTATTCTTTAGATGTGTTCAACATTTTTTATTACACTTATCATTTCTTCTTTTACCTGGGAGATTATTTCTGATTTGAGTTCTTTTATAGCTTCCTGGAATTGTTTCCTTACTTCAATTGCTATCATCTCAGGAGTTTCATGTGTATGGCTTATATTTTGTTCTATGTCCACTTCTCCTAGGCTTGCTTGCTTGGGGTGGGATGGAGTTTAAGACTGCATTTTGCTCTTTCATTTTGTCATTTTCCTGTATTCCCTTAAAGAAGCTGAATGCAATGTCTCGGTTTTTTTTTGGGTTGAGAATATCTATTCCTATTACAGGAGTTTCCCCAGTTGAGTGAAGTCCTTAGACATACCTTACCAGATGGCTCCAGCCACTTGGGGATGCTGGGCGGGGCCTTACTATTCTCAGAGTGAAGGACCAAAGCTTCCTGTGGACTGGAGAGTGCTGTGCTCACTTTCGCACTTTCGCTTGTCAGGCAAAAGTCTGGCAGCTGAGATCATCTGGGCAGAGCCTAGAGAGGCCCAGAGGGACCTCCTAATGTGTCCTCAGGTGCTGTGGGAGGCAGGGTGGGGCCTTAACCAGTCTCAAGGTGAAGTGCCAAAGCTTCTGTGGGCTGGAGAGTGTTGTGTGAACTTTCAGCTTCTAGGTGGAAGGGGGGAAAACAGGGATTTCAACAAGGAAAATTTTATTAAAATAACAACAGTGTAAAGGAATAAAACTGTATGATTTTATGAAACATCGGGTTGTAACAAGCAAGGCTAAATTTGAAAAATTATTAATTGGATTAAAGTAATTTATCAATTCAATCCACTAATTCTTTTAAAAATTATCTTTCATGCTTATAATTACTGAGAAGATTGAGCTTTCAAGTATTCATTTGCTTTCTGAATTTTGCTGTATAGAGTTATACTTGACAAAATGCTCTCTGAAAAAATGTAATTTGAGAAATATGTTCTAATGCAAGATTGCATTTTTCTTTATGAATTACAAAAGATCCTGGAGTCAGTGAAGTATTAGAAATATAGGGAACAGGATTCAGTTTAGTGATAGAGCATATGCTTAGCATGTGCAAGATTCCACTACATCAATATGCAGGAAAAAAAAGAGAGCGAGAGAGAAAGGCAGAAATAGTAGCAAACACAGTCCAAAATTCTCTGAGTAGTATGCATGGGAAAACTGTCAACACAGTAGAAAATAAGAAACAGAAAGTTTCTTATTAAAGCACCAATGACTCCACTGTCGAGGCCAGTGTTTTTCATAACCAGACTATCTTAGCTTAAGGTACTAAATTGCAAATAAAATAGGCTAAATTTTAGTAAGAATCTAATTCTCTCAGCAATGGTAGAAAGAAAAAACATTTCTAATCTAGTATAGTAAATTTCAAGAAATTACTCTTCCTTTTCAGAACATTATGAAGATTAAACATTAAACCAATTAATTCAATCACATCTTTTAATTTAACTGCTTACAGTATTTCTAATTTTTCTTCTTTAAGCATTTTAACTGACCCAATATCTAAATCTTAATTCTAGCATTATTTTAAAAATAGAAATTTGTTATTTCATTTAAGCCAACAACAAATAGATCAATCCTACAAGAAATATATTAATTAGCCTTATTTTTCCATGATCATTTTAAGCACTACTAATCAAATATGCTGAGAAATAGCAATATGTCTATATATCACTAAAGTATAGCTCCCTAAAAGGACATTTACTAGGGTACTTTCTCTAAATTTATTAGAATTTAAGTCCACTTAGAACTTTGTACACAATTTTACAGTTAACTAAATAGATATACATTAGTTACTTTCTCTATTTAGAACAAATTAAGTCAAACTTTTGTCTGATTAGGCATAAGACAGACACTGTTTATGAAGAAATGATTTGAGTAGAGCATCATTTCCTCTGTCAGGTATCTTTCAATATTCAAAATGTTTTCCACTATAACTAAATTATACTTGCTGTGGTGAGAAATCAACAAAAACCAGCATTCATAACTGAAAAAAAAACTGTAGCCACTGATGCTTAAATAAATTTTGGAAAAGTCATTTCTCGTTCTACTCTTTATCTGATTTACTTATGTATTTTCTCCCAACTAATCTTGGGAGATTAGCACATTTAATTTTTAGGACCATATCAATATTACCAATGGTAGCTTTTAAACTCCAAATGTTTCTCAGAAGGCAATAAAGCACAATATAAAAGAATTAAAAGATTCATTAATGATAGATTTGAGTTTTGCTTTGCTAAGGATTAACCGTATGGTCATTGTGAAGTATTTTAATAGCTATTCTACGAGATTTCATTTTCAAATTTCAGTGACACTTTGCATTTGGAGTAGATTTGAGACTACGTATTCCGTAAACACCATGTCAACACTGTTACTTACCTGGCTGAGATTAGCTCTCTGGAGTTAAGGCACAAATTCTGAGATGATTTGCAGCTGCTTTGGACTATAGTTGAAGACTGAAACTTTATTTTCTATGTTGATGGAGGACATTCAATACAACATCCACTTTCTTCCAATTCTACTTCAAAAATACTTTCTATTTTTTCCTTCATTTTCTCTATGAAAGGTTTTTTTTTTCCCCCCTGTCACAAACTAATTTGCCCTATTTGTATTTTCAGGCCCAAGTTGCCCCTCATTCTGAGGAGATAACCTACATCAGTCATCCCCTGTCTTGTTTATACCTAAAATTTCCATGTCGTCTTATTTCATTTTGTTTTTGTTTTACTTATTTTGCCACTCATTTAGTAAGTCAGTCATGCAGTGAATATGTATTTAACAGTAACTATATGCTGAGAGCTGTGCCGGGCAATGAAGATATATTGACACACAGGACAAATGTAAGCTCTGCTTGTACTAATTTCATAGTCTGGTAAAATGAGATACATGACAAATAAACAAGCAAGTTCAAAGATGGGCTTTGGAGCAGCAATATTAACCTAATCTGGGGTAAAAATTAGAAAGCATAGTCTTTGGTCTTATGAACAATTTTCTCAATTAAAATCTGATCAGATTCTACAATGATAAGAACAAATAAACTCAGAAGACCCTATGATAGAGGAAATAAAGCACAATGGAAATTGATAAACATTTTTAAGAGAATTCATTTCTGTCAAACCAGATTTCTCAAATGATTCAGACATTGCTACTTATTTTCTCTCTCTTTGAAACTATATTCTTCACTTTTTCCTGCACTATGCTTGGTTTTCTTTATATTTTAGTTTTTTACAATTCCTTCTGAACCTGGAATGTTCTGTGCTTGTCGAGGTAATAATGCTATTAGCAGTGGTAATAATGATGTCAGTTAGCTTTGGTTGCACACATGCCATGTGCCAGAGGCTCTTCTAAAAGATTTGTATTTATCAGCTCATTTAATGCTCACAACACTATTTAGGAAGATGTCATTATTTTTCTCATTTTCCTGATGAGGTACTAAAAAACAGAAAGGTTAAGTAACAACCAGTCCATTATAAAGCTTTTCTCTGTACTCAGAGTGGGGTGCAATACATTTTTTTCCTCTAAGTATTCTTGGAGATTTGGCTCTACCTCACCTAAGAAACTTACTATTTCTCACTAAGAGTGGTTCCTATATTACTCTCAATACAGTTCTATGATGCACGCATATCTTCCAGGAGTTAAGTACTTCTCATCCATTGTACATATTTCCATGACATTTATAACACTGTGAAGATTCACATACATTTTTACGATTGACAAATTTAATACTTCATATTATACAATTCTAATAGCTAAATAGGAGGCTTTAGAAATAGAAGAAAAATGTGAGATATGTTTATGAATACTTTGGTGCTGTATGTTGTTGCGATAATAATTTTGATAATTGTTATGAATTATTTCGGCTGATTTTCTGTTTCTTAGAATGAAATTCAGTCTCAGTATCAGCGTGCTTCTTTCACAAGTGCATTATGGCATTTTAATAATGGACTGTACATCATCTCTTTATGAAATTAAACCAAAATGAAAGACCCATGTTCAGTGTGGTTTACTCACTCTGACTACAGGAAGTCTTTAGGAAAAAGTAACCCACTAATGGGCAGTACAGTGCAAAATCTGACAGAAGAAACACAGCCAAACCAATTACAATGCGTAAGGTTAATGAGAAGGAAAATGAGATGCAGTGTCCACCACAACTCAGGAAATAAAGAAGTGCCACCCAGAAATGACTTTCCAAAAAGATAGGACAGCCGGTGGGTGGGACTTGCAAATCCCAAAAGGCTGCAAATAAAGGTGCTCCTATTCAGGACAGAACTTGCAAGCTGATGGTGGCTGTATATGAAATAGATGCACTGAAGGTGGAAACATAAAATCTAACAAATCATATATCAATGAAATCCTGCAAAATTCATGGAGTTTGTGATATTGCTACATTTGCGTATTTGTTGTGTGTTGTAAGAGTGTGTAAAACTGTAAGGACACATATTTAAGTGTTGATCCAATAATGAGGAACTAGCTAAATGCTTAAGTTTTCCTTTGGCCACTCTCTAAATGCTTAATACATTTTTTTTCATTTTATGCTTGTCTTTTGGAATTATAAAGTTACAACTTCTACTAAAAGAGGGTTTGTTCACTGAGAAAGATATTTTTAATTTATGTAAATTTCAATTGAAAATTTAGATTCAACCTGTCAAAAGTTTCAGATTAGAGATGAAGTTAAATAAGGCCTTTTACATTTTCATCAATTCTCCATATGAAATTTAAACAACATAAAGATTATTTTTTAAATATAAATCATCAGATAAAATTACAGGAAGTCATGCTAAACTATCTGAGGACAATGAGTTATCAGTAATGAACCCATGGCTTAGGTGTTATCCAGGCACTGAAGTAAAACTAGGTAACGTCTATATGGTTTTCATATTTCCAATTCATCGTGTAAAAGCACTGAAATGGTTAATACAGAATTCTACATTTTAAAATTTATGGGAAACTTCAAGCAGACTATGATTCTGAAATTACTATGATATAATAAAAATATTCCTAGACAATAAACCCTGTGTACCTTCTTTCAGTTTTATAAAATGTATTCTTCCTTACCTTCTTGATTAAAGTGTTGAAAATGTACCTCTATATTCAGTGAAATATATGTACACATTTCATAAAAATATAGGGTAGAGAATATATATTTCTATGCTAAAAAAGATAGTATAATAATAAATATCTGTATCAATGACAGCTAAATTTTCCAATTAAATTATCATTAGTAGCTAGATAAGATGACTATCACATGTTTCAGGAGGCTGAGGCAGGAGACTTGTCATAAGTTCTGGGCCAGCCTGAGGTACATAATGAATTCAAGGCCACTTTGGTCTACACAGTGAGATACTATCTCAAAAATAAATAAGACAAAATAAATTATCATTATTTCCAAGGATATAAAATTATATTGTCTTGAACAACTATAACATATCTTATACTATAAAAGAAAGATAATTATGGCAAATTGAGTGTATGTGGAGGGGTGTAATTTTCATGGAATAATATATGCAAAAATTGTCCAAAATATAAATAATTCAAACAGTAACATTAAAAGATAGATGACAGGAAATAAGGAGGTAGACTTCATGAAGATGGGAAGTTCTGGAGATGGGAGGGACAGACGTGAGGAAGGAGAGAGGAAGGAAGGTGAAGTAGAAAGGATCAGATGTGAGATATACATAGACACGCACAGAGACACACACACAGATGCACACAGACACAGACACACACCCAGAAACACACACACAACCACATATATATGGAAGCTTTCCATAGTGAAGGTACTTATTATAATATACAAAATTTTATTAACATTTTTTGCAAAATTGTTTCTTTTAATATTTTATATCACCAGTGAAAGGCTGAATGTGTATATATATATATATATATATATATATATATATATATAATGAACATCCATTCACGCAGTAGTTTTTAGTTAACATTTGGATCAAATGCAAATGGGTCCAGTGTTAGGACAATGTGGTTCTAAGAAGCTAATGTGAAAATGAAATCACATCCTTCTTTGATTAAAACATTTTATATGCATTAATGGTTTATGCGTTTAAAGATTTTTAACTCTAAATCTTAGAAAGATCTAGAATTTTGATAGATATGTTTTTATTTCCCTGCCACATCTAAAACCTCAGGCTAATATAAGTAAGGCATCCAGTAGTCTTACTTCTGCCTGTATATGCAAAGGAAATAAAATGGGCACATTAAAGATGTGTCTGCAAGCATTTGTATATTTTCTCCGACACTATTGTAGCTATTCATGATAAGTAAAATACAGAATCAATGTGGTGCTCATAAGTGCATGAATGAATGAAGAAAATTTGGTGTATGCACATATGGACTATTATTCAGATATAAAATAATGAAAGCATATAGTTAGCAGCAATGTGGCCAGACCTGGAGAACAGTAAGTTATGGGAGAACAAGTAGCCAGATACTGAAAGACAAATAATGCATATTCTTTTTATACATAAAAGATTAAAAATAAGGCCAACCTGAAGTAAAATAGTGACTATTAGAGGTTACAATGGTGGCGACTAGAAAGAGGCTTGATTTGATCAGTGCATCATGTATATATGTCATGAAGCATATTAAACCTCTTAAAGTATTCAGTGAATAAATGCTAATTAAATTTAAAAAAAACTTGGATGCAAATGGCTTTAAGCAATAAGTATCTTTGGTTATAGTTTTGAAATTAAATTAAGTCCCCTGTGTTAGTTTGTTTGTATATATTTCCTTGTCCAGAGTTATTTTTCAGCTTACGGCACATTTTCATAGTAATAATTGCCTCTAAACACCAATTATTCAACCCTATTATCTTCAGATATATTTTGGAAAATGATTAATTAAAGATGAATTTTAAGCTTCCTTAGAGTATTAGTTAAATGTATGTCAAGGCTCAATACTTTTTTGATATTCATTAAAAAAACTTATTCAAGGTTAGTAAAATTTTAAAAGAACCATTTGATAGGCCGATCTGTCTTTCAGTAGAGTTCTTTGAAATTTGAAAAGTGAAACTGGGTATTTCTTTTCAATTCATACTTCTTGATTTACTATCATGGAATATAACATGTATTTTGTCTTTCTTTTTTTCCCCTCATAATATTTCTTCCTTTTTCTTTAAAAGATAGCTATGGGACCTGACACTCATTTATTCTCAGAAAAAATTCCACCTGGGATCTTTCTTTTTGTGTTTCCCAAGTGTTTCATTTCTTCCAGAGTTGTTCTAAAGTAAGTAACTTTTCATATACCCCTTTCCAAAGGTTGAACTGAATTTTAATGGAGAAACCTGTTGTTTAGTAAATGGTTCCTCAAGATAAAACTTATACATGGAGACTGGAGATAAGGGAAGTAGAGAAACAAAAGTCTAGATTTTTTTAGAAATATTGGAGCATGCCAGGGGGTAATTCGAGAAGCTTCAGCTAATAATGAATTTAACATACATCATTTGTCATAGGGAAGAGTAAATATTCTGTAATGAGCCAATTATTAATAGGCTTTTGCAGGATTGAATATTACAATTATATACATGAATTCATGTACCCCCCAAATATGGTAAATACATATTTATATAAATCAAATAATACAATAAATGTTTAAGTCAAAGTGTTATTACATTAAGAAAAACATTGCCACCAATCCCCTATTAAATATCCCCTCTTTCTTCCCACACTCTTACCCCACTGTTTCTATGCCACTTTCTGTAGAAGTTCTGGAAGTTCTCTCTTCTGAGCATCCTTAAGATGTGGGATAAAATATGTGGTAAATTGTATTCCTGAGTGCCATCTGGCCTCACTCATAAACTATTCAGCAAATCTGTAAATGCTGTAAATACTGGCTCTTATAGGAAGTGAAAACAACCATGAAAGGTAAACATGTTTAAGGGTCCCAAGGCATAAGGATAGCTACAGCATTGCAACAAAAGACTCTCACAAAACAAAATTTCCAGAAGTGCTTCAGAAATCTGCAAGCATGACAGGCTAAGTGTGTTGAAGTCAAAGGAACATTTTGAAGAATACTAATGGTAATGTTTCTCTTACTGCAAAAAAAGCTTTTTAAACTTAAGCCCACTGTATTTTTCAATCACAACTCCAGCTAGGGAATGTGAAGTTAAAGTACCAAGGAAAAGAGAAAAAAATGGGTGACTTCCAGCCCAGTGGGGCCAACCTCCATGGACAGGCTACAGGCTGAAGGTCAGTGGATGCCAACTTCTGGCAGACCTTCTTTTTTTGGCTTGGCTGCAAATAAGATAGATGGGCAACCCTTGGATGTGTTGCTGATTCTGTGGGGGTAGCAGTGCCCTAAATAGTAATACTGACCAATGGGCCCAAAGGTGACAGCAGCCCAATTAAAACAGGAAGATGTGATACTAGCATCCTTTTATCCAGATTAGGAAGCAGGCCAAGACATTTGTTTAGCAGGGACCTTGGAGGACCAGAGGCTTCATATGGAACTAAAAGAACATACAGCGTGTATAGCATTGGACACTGAGGTCAAATCAGTGCTAATGTATGGCAACCGAGTCCATTTCATAGGACCTAATGCACACATAGAAAAGTGCAGAAGCCACTGTATCATGGTTGGGAGTGCATGAGTCACACTGAGTACTGAGTACTTAGCTCCATGACCTTATATTGTCTATGTTTCCCAAGCTGGTGAACACATACTGGAAGTGGACATACCATCAGGTACTCAGCTGGACAATATGCAGAAAAAAATTTCATTTGCATTCCATATGGACAAACTCACAGTCCAAGGACGTCCACATTATTCACCAATGACTCTCTGGCATTAGCCTCTCAGATACAGACAGGTTCGGCTATGGCAAGCCACACCTTGGATGGCAGTCACTGTCCATCCCAGCATGGAAATTGTCTATTTTGAAACTGGAGCAGGAAGTTTGAGTCTATGGGGAGAGTTGTGGGAAGTGAGGCTACCATAACGCATGAAGAAGGCCCCCTACATGTTCACACAGGCAATTGGATCATCTTAAGGGAACTGATGCTTAGGTGGCACAGGATTGGCAGATAGGGCAACCACCCTTGTGGGGTGCTGACCAATGGCAACACTTATGTAGTACACCATGTAGCGTATCGTATTTCAGGACATAAGCCCCTCCTCTTGATGGGGAGTGTCTTAGCATATAACTTGACAAGAGGAGCTATTCTCCAAGGGGTACATTCTGCAGTGGCGTCTTGGTTCCATAAAAAATTACAACAGGCAGCAACTTGCATTATGCAGGTAGAAGCTCAACGAGGGCACTGGAACTTGACTCCTGCTGAGTCAAAGGCTACAGTAAAGGTGTGTAAAGCATGCCTATTTGGCCCCTGAGGGACAAAGATGTCCACACAGCTTGACAAAATACCACAAGCACCCCATCCTCTGCAACAATGTCAAGTGGATTACATCAAGTCTCTGCCTCTCTCAAAGGGACATAGATATGCTCTGTTCAGGTGGTCCAGTTGCTCAGCCCGGATGTGTTTTCTCTTTCTTGGCAACCTCATCCATGAAAATACCCCTTCATCCCACTGATTCAGACCCACAGAAAATATATCTAATTCATAATATTTCAGTGACTTGTGTTAGCTTTCCAGGGCATGACAAAATACTTGAAAGAACATATACGTTTAACCTCCTTGCTTCAGAGATTCCTGTTCATGCGACAGAACATCCTGGTAAAATGGCACAGTAGAATATAGCTGCTCACTTTATGGCAACCAGAAAGGGTGAGCACCAGGGATAATCTACACCCTTCAAAGTCATCCACTAATCTGAGTTGAAGTTAGAGTACTCATGATCCTGTCATCTTTCTAGGATCCACCTGGAAACTTGCTTCACTGTGGATCAAGTCTTCAATACGTGAGTCATTGTGGGACACTTCATATTTAAGCCATAGCACAACTATACTTGGTAATAAACCCACCTTGCACTGTACAATTCAATACAAGAAATTCAAACATAATGAAAATTGCAAAAGCTTCACGCTAAGCGTTTATTCTTTAGTTCTTATATTACATTAATAGCTAAAGAAAAACCTAAGGGAGATGATACAGATGACCAGATAATAAATGACCCTGAAGGAGCTCAGAATAAAGACTATTTGGTATTACTATACAAAATTTCAGCACTAAAAAGAACTTCCATGGAATCCATAGGCTAAATACATGCTCTCTTATGCTGAGATGAACTTTAAAATGGAAATAGAATCTTAGTAGATATGTGTGTTATATGGGGCTAAAAGGATAGATTTATTGAGTACATCAATGTGCTATTTTCAATTTCAGTCAGGTACATTACACAAACACTTCATTGAGTCTGTACCAATTCAGTAAGTTTGAAAGCAACTTTTTGCTTACAGAGCCTACCTTTCAGAATCTGCAAGCTGAATTCCTACCACAGCTTTTGCTTCCAGAGTCCATCTGCATTAGTAATCTACTTTGCCTTTCGTGCTTTTCTCAGTGACTATGGCACAATCCCCCCAGCCAATGACTCTAGCCACTTTCTTAATTTAGACTGTTCTAGCTGCACAACAGAATAATAATGTGTGCCTTTTCCTTGTCTCTGAAGAGCTCCACCCCAGCAAATATAATCTGCCTCAGTTGCCATCATGCTAAAAAGAAGCTTAGTGTGATTTGGATATTGAAACTTGGTGAGGGTGACATGAAATTGGCACTACAATGTAATAATTTTTCCTTATTTTTAAACTGAAGTGAGCATTATAATCTTGTATTGTTTATTTTTATATTGCAATAGTTGGTATGAATCTAAGCATAATCGTATCTTTTGTCTGTTTTTATCTGAATACTTATAACGGGTAGTATTTACATTATAACGCTACCTCTGCAGAACCTATTTCCTTTCCATGTTCAAATGTCATGAATATTTATGAACCCATAGATGGAAGCAGTAAAATAAAATGAATTGGCTTAAGCCAAACACTATTCTGTGATCTTTTCCAGTTCATTCAACTGACTGCCACTTGACCAAGACCTCACTCAAATGAACTTACACATTAAACTACTCACTGCAAAATTGATTTCCCAAATGTTTTCCAATTACAAAATCACATGGAGTTTCACACAAGCATTCTGCAATGCAATCAGTATATTGGTAAAACTTAATTTTGATTCCACATTTATGGTACTCAGGCTCCCATGTTCCTTCCTACAGTGTGCTTTTGTAACAGGTTGCTTTTATGTTCTGAAAAATATTAAGCACCCTATTTACAGGAGAAATCTTCCCTCATTTGACCATATGATGTGTGGACTATAGCAGGAGTGCATTTTGTGACTGCATTGCTAGGTGAGGTCTGTAAGATGTGAGTAGAGGATGTGTAAGTGGTCTCTAAGTAGAAGTTTAACTACTCATACTGTACTTACTCTCTTAGTCTCACTCTCTGCCATTAGAACAGCATATCTTAAATCCAGATTGTTCTTTTAAATCAATTTCCAGAACGGAAGAGAAAGGGAACCAAGAAAAAAGAAATTCATAGCTAATAACATCCATACGGGTGAGAAATAATGAACTTGTAAGCCATTGTGTTTTCAGGTTGTAAATGAAGCAAAATCTAATAAAGCTGATACCATAACTTGGCTGCAATAATGAAATCAGTCTAAAATATGTGACATTGGCTTCTCAGAATAGGTGAAGATAAGGTTTAAACCTTAGCCACATCATGTGCTAAATACTGAAAACTTTCACCTATGATGATTTGTAATGTAGATAAGATGCTTAATGAGTTGTAGTTTTAGTCAAAGAGGCTTCCCTTAGTGTGTCACAGGTATCTTTCTGACTAAATGCCTGGTCTTCTTTCTCTTAAAGCATTTATTTCAGAATACTTATATCAGAAGTTATTTTCTGCCCCTTTCAGATATACATATTCTAAAATCCAGAACAGGTTTCTCAAGTTCGTAGTCTCCCTTTTAAGTACTATCATTAATAGAGACAGGACTCCTATTTCCTAGAATATATATGAGGATAGTTCCATAACCTTTAGATAAAGCACCTCACATTAACGCAGATGGCTTTATCACAGTGCCTGACCTTTCCTCAGAGTCCTCTAGAACTTTCCCTTTAGCTCACTCTAACACTGAACTTTTCTGTAACTCACTTCAACACAGAGAAGTTACAATCTCTTTCCCTGTTTGGAATAATCTTAACCCATTACAGTAGTCTTGGTATAAAATTTTCCCTGCCTATTTAAATACATCTAGTGATGTTTTTGTTTGATATTACCATACTCTACAAGCTTCTGCAGGAAATGAATTAGAAGAGGGTTGGCAGGTTTACATGAAAAGGGGGGGGGGTCCAGAAATTTCAGGAATTATAAGGCAGAAGCTTAGACATGAAATAGGAAAATACCACAACCAGGATATGACTGGCAGTGATTTTGTAAAAATGTTAGGGCTCTTAATTCACTCTTCATTGCAAAAGGTTGGGTGAAATACACCAATACCACACATTTTTAATGAAAATATTTATTAACGAAGCCAGCTGTGCAGGGGAATACAGGAGGCAGTCTTTACCTTCACCTACTAGGTAGACGAATGGCAAAGTATATGTAGTGTGTCAAAGTATCCACAGGTGAGTTTTTACTCACCTTATGCTCTGTGTTGCATTACTTTTGGCATTTAAATTTTTTTAAATGTTTTCTGTATATTTTTCTTGAGGATTATCCCAATTCAGTACAATGTCAGGAGAAAAGACATTTTTACAGTTTTAGGAGAAGGCTCACTGATTCATCAGGTAATTTGACTACTGATGATGACTTGGAGCATGTATGTCTAAGAAGTTGTCACAGTGAAATGAATCAAGAAATAACAGAAAAGTACAGAATGAGGACCTTGATTCAGATGAGGAAGCAAACAGTAATATAAATAAATATGTGGCTAGTTGCGATGCTACAAAATGTTCATGTATACCCAAATGATCCAAGGTTAGAACTAGGTCTGAAAGTATTATTAGGTTCTTGTCAGCATTATAAACTACTGGACGGAATGCCGAGACCGTGATTCAGTGCTGAAATTGTTTGTAATGAACGACATGCTGCAAGATGTTGTGAAATACATTAATAATGAAATACAAGTAAAATGTTCTCTTGGCATCCATAGTATAAAAATATGCATTCCACTATGTGATAACTCACTATGTGGACTAAATATCTTCATAGATATGTTACATATCGAAGGCCTTTTGCTCCTCCAAAACTAAAGGATTTGTGAAGTGAGACATGTGGGCTAAAATCTTTAGAACAACAATGGCACTCAACTCATTTGGTTTCCTTCAAAATTTGTTTTGACAACAAAAAGACCTACCAAGAAAGAAAAACTATCTGACAATTTGGCTGTGGGTTACTCGTTTGCTGAAAGCTTTATTTCTAACCGTCAAGCAATTTATACGTCATCTGAATGCATGGCAATCAAAGACCAACTTGCTAATTTCATGGTTGTTGAAGTTATTGGCAATATATGCCAATTAAACTCTTCAAATATGCTAATTATATATGCCCTTGTAGATGTGAAAACGTTTTACACCTTGAATTTGGAAATTTACCCTTGAAGGCAGGCACCAGGTCTTTTGTTGTGTGTCATAATAAACTATATGACATTATTATCAGACACAGTGAACCTACTTCAAAAAGGAACAGAAATGTTTCATCTGACAGTTGGTTCACTAGTTACCTATTGATGTCACCTTAGCTAAAAGAATACCATTTGACCAAACAGCAATCATTCATAAGAATACATGGAGATTTCTGAAAACATATTGTGAATTCACAATGGAGAATCTTTGATTTCAGAAAGACATAACGTAAGTCTCAAATAGGGCAAAGAAAAGCAAAGCAATATCTGTAATGCCAATATTACAGCATGATGGTAAGATTGATAGTGAGTCCTCAACACAGATGATGCCAGAAATGGTCACACATTACAACAAAAAAAGGACAGAATAGATGTTGTTGGCAAGTTATGCAGCACCTAAGGGCTGGCCTGTGGTTTTGCTTTACTCAATCCTAAACATATCAGGCATAAATTGTATCATAGTTTACATAGAAACTTAGCAAGCACAATTTACTATTGAGATATTTTGGGACTAGAATTAGCAAAAAGTTAATCACAACAGAGGAATAACAGTATGTATCCATCTAAAGAACTCTGCAAAAATTTCTGGAGCAGACTGGAGAACAGGTAGATGAAACATAACAAGAGCCTCCTAAACAACACAGCAAGATCAATGAGATGTCAAGTATGTCACACAAAAAAGACAGAAAGCAAAACACATGTGCTTTAACTGTAAGTGATACTTGTATAAGGAACATGCTTCACTTACGATGACTGCCTTAAATCTCATAATTTAAGTAAAGATTATTTTTGTCGTAGTTTTTTAATTTTTATTTTAGTTTTAGTTCATCTAGAAATTTAGTTGTTATATTTTAGATTTTGCAAACAAAAAACTGTTGATGTCGAAAATCTTGATGTTTATTATAAACAATGACTATGAAAAATTCAATATTTTATTTTGTTGATATCTTATTATCCTGATAAGTACACATGTATAATACAATAAAATTCATAAAATTAAAATATTTAACTAGTAGAAATATCCCTAAAAATACATATGAATGTCGGATACCACTTATGCTCCTTTTCAGGAAATTTAACGTTATCCATGAATGAAAATCCTTACAAATGAACAAAATGTGCCAGGAAAAGAAATTAAGGGTGTGACAATCCATTAAATACTGATCAACTCAAGTGAATTGTATCTTAGTTTAGAAAGATGCATAAATCAAAAAGAAGTCTGAGTCAAATTATTAGAACAACCAGCCTTACTAGAGTCAAGTAAATACAGCGCTGGCACAGTTGTGAGTTGTGTTGCCAGAAGTAGCTGTCAACTTAAATAAAAAGCCACTGTGCCTCTTCAAAATGTAATATAAACTTTATGTGGTCAATTTTTTATCATAAGATAAAACTGAAAAACAATCTATCAATTGCTAAAGAAATCGTACTGTTTAATGTCCTTTGTTTCTTGCCAGGAAAGGCAGTAGAAAAGAAAGGACTTCTCAGATGTTAAGGGTCAGAAGCCAAGAACCAGGGAGGAAGCAAATTCCATAAACTGGAATGATAATTAACTGAGTAACAGGAATTCCCACTGACAGTATTGAGGGTGGGTAATCAAGAGATGATACATGCTCTTATAGGCATAAAAGTTCCAAGTGTCTTCAGTTCTTCCTGCTTCTCGGCTGCAATACGTGTATTTTTGTTTTTGTTTTTGTTTTTGTGTTTTCCATTACAGTTTTAGTTTCATGGTCAAATGTGGGTCTTCACCATTGCTGAGACTCCATGGAGATTTTCAGCTTCTTTCCTGTTGAAGAATCTTGTGTGCCTTTTCATGAACGAGGAATAGAGAGAAGATGGACACTTATGATCAAGAAATTATGCTCTGGCACATGACATTGTCATTTTCAAATGTGTTCACCTCTATTTACTTGTGAGAGTATCTCAGACTATTTCCTCTCTTCTCATAACTTTCATGCTTTCTTTTAATGAAACTAAATGACCCACAGTTGGAGATTTGGCCATTGAGACGACTGTGCAATGGAATGTAAATTAAAAAGGGTCAGGTCAGAGAAGTTTTTACAGCCATTTTGTTTCTATCAGCGACTTGGCTCTTTTCCTTTGTACTAAGAATGATGGAAATTATACTTATGTCACATCTGAAGTCGAAGAATGAAAGCTAATCTTTGACCACACCCAAACTGCAAACATGTAACCAAAATGTAAATACACCATACTTGTTTAAACTTTTTTTTTTTTTGCTACACTATAACCTGAAAAACAGGCCAGCACAGTTTTACTCTTGCAAAACTAAAAGTCTCAAACTTATTTTATCTATCTTTTATACCTGATTAATTACTCCCACTGGGGAAATACTTGCTTCAAATTAGAAAATTAGAAGAGTTTTACTTCTAGAACAAGCATTAGCAATCACGGTTCCTAGATTCATTTGGCATCAGAAGAAATGAGGATTCTTATTCTCCCTGAAGTACCAATTGCTTTCATTCATATCTTGGTCTCTATTGTTAGAGATCTCCGGACAGCTCTGCCGTTTCCTCCTCAGCTCCCTTGTGACTGCTGGACAGTGACAACTTGCTCTTAACTCTGGGTAGAGTCGCTTTTCTTTTTACTTATTTTTCTCCCTCAAGCCTTTCAATTTTCCGAAATTTCTTTAAGAACTTTTCTACATTAAATTCTTTGCCGATCAAACTACCTGGAACAGATTGTTTTCCAGACTGCATCTTACGAATACTGACAGGATATTAAATAATTTTGGAGTGTGAGCTGTATATTGGTAAAGAGAAGAAAACTTAAACTAAACTAAATACTAAAGAATGTGAATTGAAGGCTGTCAAAGAGATGGAGAAATAAGAACAAAAATAAATAAATATTGCCTCGGCTATTATAAGATCCCATGCTTTTAATTAAATATGAAGCAGACATCATTCTCTCAATAGTTTCTGAAAGAAAAAATACTTGACTTTAAAGATAAAAGAGAATATCTCACAATCATTCATCACTGATTACTGTTGTATTGCAATTCATGTCTGTGTGGCTTCAGTGTTTGTTTTTAAGTTTGCAATTTTTTAATAGCATGAGTCCAAATGAACTATAAAGTAATATAAAATAATGTACATGCTGATTTGTGTAGCAAAATAAAATACTATAAAATGAAACCTATAGTGAAGTTATAGACTAATCCAATAATGAAAATGTCTTGAAAAGATACAATTTGCATGATATCATAAAATGTAAGTAGAATTAGTGTGGCCAATAAAGATTTCATTAAAAAAGTGGGGGTTCCAGGAAAGAAAAACAAAATATAGGATTTGCTTCAGCTCCAAAGAAATTATGGACTTAGTAGAAGCTAGTATTAGATTTTTGAGTTAGGGATAAGGCTAACATATAAAACAACATTGCAAAGACAGCTAAGTGCTTGGTGAAGGTTATGGAAAATACGAGGGTCTGAACTTTCTTCAACCAATTACTTATTTCAATGGCAACATAGAGAATGGATTAGATCAGAGAAAACTTCAGAATGCTAACGTTGCCATACATTTTGCATGAGCAAAACTTCTGCTTGATACTTTCCAAATCTAGACTATTACCGTTGAACACTAATATTCATGTAATTAACGGTCTGATAGCTAAACAAGTACTAAGAGAGATAATCTGTAAACCTACGAAACCTATAAAGCCTCTTTGATACATGTTTTGATGTGATTTTTTATAAAGTCAAGATAAAATTACAGAACTTTTTGAGCAATTTTCTCGGTATTAACTCTGCTCCATACACAACTAAAAATATTTTCTGCTTTATTTTTTCTTCCTTAGCTTTCTGTAGCCATAGGTGTAATTTTAAAATTGCCTGCAAAGCCAGGGTTAGGGATAGCTGTATCCATAGCTATAAGGATGGCTCAAATATGCTACATACTCTTTTGGTCAAAAAATCCTTTCAGCCATTTCAAACCTGATTTATGCTTACTTGTCTTTTAATTTTACATTGTATTTTAGATATCTTAAAATTTTTATTTATATGTCCTTTTTGCTTACATTATTAGCACAATCTGACATATTCTTGAACTTGTATGAGACTTATTATATGTCAGGCTGAAATCTTCCTCTACTCCAAAACAGGTGTTGAAATTCAAGGTCCCAGCACTTCAAAATCTGACTGTTTACTGTATTTTTAGATAGTATATATTTTCGGAAGGGGGAATATTATATTGAGGCCAGTAGAGTGGCTTGGACTCATTCTGACTAGTTCCTTTATCAAAAGCTGAAATGTGGGTACGTGTGAGGTGTGCACAGAAGAAAGATTTCATGAGTGATGGTCAAAAGAGAACCAGTCCAAGCAAAGAGATCTCAGAAGAAACCAATCCCATGTTTATCATCCAGAGCTAGGAGAACATAAATTTATGAAGTTTATGCCACCCTCTCTGTAGTATTTTATTACTGAATCCATAGAAAGTCAATAAAAGGAACACAAATCCAGTAACCCATCAAAATGTCTTGATAAAAATTAAATGAGACCCTTTTAGTATGTAAATTTAGTAAAATAATAAGATACAATCATACTTTTAACTTTGTTCAATTTCTGTATTTACACTTCAGTTTACTCAAAGTTCAAATACTGAGTGCCTTATAAACAGGGCCTGAAACTCAATTTGATAACTAAAAGTGGTAATCTATATTTATAATTTAGTTTCAAAGTCATTTGATCAGCACCTGAAGTAACTGAAATTTTATTTCACTATCACAGTATAAAAATAATGAATTTTTTCTCAGAAAAGTCACTCTGATCATTTAAATTCTATTTATGTACATGGCAAATTTAATATAAACATAAGCCATTCTAGAAATATATTAGATATCATCTCACTTCACAGACTGTAGCAGATCAGTAAGAAAGTCATGAGAAGTAAAATCAGACATTTATTTTGCTATAGTCTGTCCTTTTTTATTTCTTAGGTTATTATTTAGCTTCTCAAACATTAGAATTTTTGCCTTCCTAACTAATCTATAAATCCTCAATTCTTTTTGTACTACTAGTAATAAAGTGATAAACATATACACTATAAACATTCTCTAGTCTTTGTAGAAAAAATGAACCAATAATTTTGATATCTCAGAGAAATAAATTAGGAACTTTTCTAATGACAAGCACTGACCTGTTTCTACCTCACAGACTGGCCTTTTTGTTTTTATGCGTTTGATGATTTCCATAGTAATCTTTGTAAGAGAATTTATTTTATCTCTTAATTGCAACAACATTAAGGCATCAAAAGGAAGCAAATTTATTTTTTAATTAGTGTGAAATTTCTATAACTAAGCATAATGAGTAGATATTATTTAGGATTTTTTAAATAATTTAATGAAGTTTAACATATACTTAAATATCATTTAATAAAATAAAATAAAATAGATAAGAAGTAAGACCTTAAAACCACGTTGCTTGTGTTTGATCCCTAACTTGACCACATAATAGCTTGGGAATTTGGGCAAATGATTTGTGGATACTTTTTTCACTTATAAAATTGAATTAAATGTATCTATCATAAGTGGATGTTAGGAATGTCAGGTACATTATCTCTAAAGACACTGGAAAATGTGTGATATGGGTATAAGCCATGTATATACTTCTTAAATTAGTAAGTAAGCAAAAAATGGACAAATAAATTCTGTATTAATATCCTCAATTCTGCCACCTCAATAAGATATTCTTTCTCATTTTGATTTCTTCCTACACAAATAAATCTTTTGTCATATTTGTTAGCAATAAATGGGTCACTAAGAAATTACAGTAAAGTTTTATTTTAAAAAAATCCTTAACTTCTTACAAAGTTATTAAAATTGCCTTAAAGTTATATTGTAAAGAAATCATTGCAAGTGATAACAATGTGGACAAATCACAAAGAGCCGCAACTTTCTAACTCTTAAATTTTATTCCCTGTTGAATAGAATTGTGTCACCCTTGACTTCATTTAGATTCATCAAAAAGACATCTAACCAAATCAAGCCTTCATTTTTGTTTCCTTACCAACTTCAATACATAAGAATCAATAATTTGATCCGAAAGAAGTATCTACACCAATGCAAGAATTTTCTGCTGTTTCAGTCAGAATTTTGCCTCTAGAGACAAATCTGCCTACACTTAATCTTTCCCTTTCTTTAGTCTTTTGATCAAAGTTTATTCTGAAGCTTTTAGTAAATGCATTGGTCATTCTCCTTTGATGAAAAACCAGTTACAAATCAAATCTATCCCTCTGTTATCTTATGCAATTCTATGAAGAGTCACATAAAAATGGAATCCAGGTCTGGCATATCAAAGAATGCTCAAGTTAAAGGAGAAATTGCGCTCTAAGGGAATAACTTCTTACTTGAACAAAAGCAAAACTGAAATCTAAGGGGAAAAAATAACCTTTAGTAAGTGCCTTCCTATCACTCGATTTATTCTTTTCCACCTACTCCAACCCTCCTCGTTAAAAGTCTCCATGACAAATTGCTTTTGCTAATGTAGAAGCTCTGTGTTGTATATTTGTGTGTCAGTGCCACAAAAGACAATAGGAAATAGAGATAATGACATAAATAATTATGCATATGAAAAGCGTGTCTTTAAAACTTTCCATCTTGACCTAATTATAAACATGTTAATACATAGGAATGTTATCTGCACTTTATTCCATGTTCAACACGAATGCAAAGATACAGCATTACACCAACATGATTTATAGAGCAAATAAAAGAATATGAAATCAGAATGTTTTGTATATCCATTAAAATTATTTGCTCAGTTTTGTTAGATACAGAATAAAATAGTCAATATCATGGAAATTTTGAAAGCAATTTTAAAGCATCTTCACATAATTAAAAAATAGAAAATTTTATACCTGCTAAGCATTATTTTGACAGGGATTTTGTGACCTTGAAATGCACATTATTCCAGCTAATGAGCAGTTCCAAAACCTTATCTTCTATATTAAGCCAAACACGATTGCCCTCTCAGTGCCATTCATCAGTCCTAGATCTGTTCTCTAGAGTCACCCAGGAATTATTAAACCACATTTTTTCTTTATACAGAAAAGACCTTTAAACTAAATGTGCTACTTTGCCCTCCTAATTGCGCTTTTCCAGAAGGAATATCAGACCACAGTAAAAGCACAGACACAGACTTCCATTAATGAAAAGGAATCAGAGTGTCAATTTGATGAGCTATCTGTGTCCAATTTGGATCCTTAGGGAAGGTTTCAGATTTCTACTCTGAGCCACAGTGATTTAATTAAAATATTCTAAAATATTTTAACCACCATTTAATGTCCTTCAAATTCACTTTTAAAGTCCATTCTGACCCTTCGACTTGTTCATAATGTTTAGCTCCCTTCCTCTGTGCAGCTGTTGCTGTTTCCCCTTTTCCTGTCACTGTGCGCAGTATAAACTGAAGGGGGCGGTATACATACAAGACTGTCAAATACCCAGGCCTGTGCGAGGGCTGCTGGCCAATCAGCGCTTCCCTGTTGAACACGGGTGTTACTTCCATCATGAGTTTCCATTATTATGAGCTTTCTTCATAATTTGGCTTAGAAATAGAATCCTTAGGAGGTTGTACAGATCTAATAACCAAGGGCTTTTGGAATATGTAAGGGGACAAATGATGCCAACTCAAAAGCATTTGTTTATTGCCCTTTTCAAAAAAAGAACCAGATTCTGGAGTTTATTGTTTTTGACCAGAGTAAATTAATATTTCAAAAAGAGGAAGCTTGGGGGTTATAAATATAATAAATTTTGAAACTGAAACATCACAGCTATAAATTTCCAATTTTATAAGTGTAATTTACACAGTGTTTACTGACGAATATAACAGTGTATTCTTTCTTAATCCCTCAAATAATTATACATGTTCTGAAGATGTACTGCCACAGCGGTGGTATTGACATGTAAAGACAATGAACTGCCTTTGTGAACGCCCAACTTCTACTTACACTCCGCTGTGCACTGCCCTGATATAGATAGAAAGCTGTTTCATGGCTGCCTTTCAAGAGAAGTGACCAAGTGCCTTTAAAAATTGTATTTATTTAGCTCTCCTTTCTGTGAATAAAACATTTTATTTATCACCTCCTAATGATTTGCTGTTTTCTAATTTCAAGAAGCTCTTACAGCCTTCACCAAGAGTATTCTTAGCCACAACAGTACCTGTTAATCAATTTCCCCCAAACCTCTCTGTAAGGAGAGGTTTGTTCCCCAGCATGTGAACATGCTACTCTCACCTTCTATAAGAGCAATAATTTGAATTTCACGTATATATGAGGTCATAGAGTATCTGTCTTTCTGGTTTATTTTTGATTTCATATTCTTTTAGTTTAGTTCTTTTCAGTTTCATCTATAATTTCTCATGTTATTATTAAGGTTATGTTATCAGTACAGTAATAATGGTACTGTGTTGTATATTTCAAAGAGCCAAAAGAGGAAATATTTAATATTTCCTCCAACAAAGAAAAGATAATATTTAAGAAGACATATTTGTTTACACGGATTTGAATTTTATACAATGTATATATCTATTAAGTCATAATGTAGTGGTTTATTAAATTCTTTACAACTTCCTAGGATCCTATTTCTGAACCAAGCAAATTTAATTGTATTTTTATAGTACTTGGATGCAGGTTCTTCACACTGAGTTTACATTTCCAGCCCTTTCTACTTTTCATCCTGAGAGTCTTGCTAAGTAACTAATTTTCCTAAGCTAGGCTTGAACTTGTAATCCTACTGCCTCAGCCTCCAAGAGGGCAGGGATTACAGATGTGTGCTACTATGCCTAGCTACACAAATATAGATACAATTGTCATGCATCAAAAAATTTTTAAAAACAATTTTAAAAGCATGATATTTAACATTGAAAATTTGCATTTTTCTATCTGAGTCTCATAAACCATCAGCTGGATAGTCAGTAAGGTAATGTATGTTATATTTTAAGTGGTAGTTTTAACTCACTTTCCAACTAATATGTGTTAGGGACAGAATGTTTTGGTTCCTCAAAATCCCTATGTTAAGTGTCTAACTTGTAATTTGGTAGCACTAAGAAGTAGGGTCTTTAGGTAGTAATTATGTCATAAAGATAGGCCCTTCAGAAATGACATTAGTGAATGAAGGGGAGAAATAAGCAACCAACGGCAGAAAAATGGCATGGCAGAGAAGGTTAGCCATAATGTTTAATGAAGATGGCCTCAATTCACCAATAAAAAGAAACACAAGCAAAGTGGGTCAGGAGACAGGGTCCATCAATATGCTTTATATAAGAAATACTTTTAACCTGAAAAAGGGCTTTTAAACTGAAAGTCAAAGATGAGAACAGTGCTCTATGTAACAGGGAACCAGAAAAAAGTGGGGGTAGCTTGTCCATCAGGTACAGATTGGTTAGAAAACGGTGACACATTTATACAATGAGAACCTACTCAGCTATAAAGAAAGATAACCTTGAGGTTCTTGTAAGTAAATGGATACAACTTGAGATCATGCTCAGGGGTAAAAAGGTTCAGAGTCACATAGGTGAATAGCGTGTTGTCTCCCTAATCTAAAAACTAAAGGAGTTAGTGGGATCCAAAATGTGCAACACATACTGTGAAAGTGAAAGGGGAGGAAGTGTCTAAAAAGGGAAGGCAGGGCCTCTGTTAATCAAGTATCATGACTTGAAACCCATATTGTTTTCATTGTTCTGTTTAGTTTGATTTTATTCTGTTTCAGATTGTCTACTTGTATTAGATTTGATGGCATAGACAGCTATACCAAAGATAGCAGGATATATTATGCTAACAATTTTTTATTTCCTATTAGCTTGATTTGAAACCCTGAATTGTTCTCACTGTTTTGTTTTGACTGACTTTATTCTATTCTGTTCTGTTTGATAGTATCAGGTCTGATGGTTATAGGCAACTACTTTGAAGACAACAAGATGAACTATGATACCCATTGTGGTTTGACTATTCTTTTGAACTCCTATAATCTCTCTATCGTTTTGTTTTTATTGTTTTTGTTCTGTACTGTTTTGTTCAATTTTATTATGCCTGATGATACAGGCAATTCTTTTGAAGACAACAAGAGGCATTACGGTACCCATTATTGACCTCCAAGTATTTTGTTTTTCAGTCATATACCATGTTCATCCTTTTGTTTTGATTGACTCTATTTTGTTTTGTCTCATTTGGTTTTATTCTCTTCAAAATAAAAAAAAAAGTGGTGCAATCAGAAATGACATTAGTGCTTCATAAGAACAGAAACAAAGCCTTGTTCTCTATTTTCTGCCTTTCTGAATGCATGATGAAGACAAATCAAAAAGGAAAACAAAATCCAGTCATTTCCAATAGTCTAAAAAAAGAGCTAAATAGACCTTAAAGAAGGATGCCAGAATGGGAATTCGAGGAAGAGCAAAGGAGGAGAGGGATGCAGTATCTCTTTGACATTCCTTCTAAATTTCAAACATTACCAGAGCAGATACATTAATAGATTTTAGCATTCTAATGAAATCCATATGAGGCAGATAGCACTGCCTTTGAACTGATGAGAATATTACCAAAAGTTTTAAGGAATTTGTCCAAGCACACTCGTAAGTAGCAGAACTGGTGTTTAAAATAAATTGTGGAATTGAAATTAAAATCACAAAACAGTTATATCATTTAACCTGAGAATGTTTTTGTCTTGTTTGATCTTGGTTGCTGTTTTTAATCTATAGTGTATGTTATTCTAAAGTTCACCTAGGTCAGTACTAAATGATAGTTTTTAAGTATCACTGAGTATGGATAATTTGGAGCATTTTCTTGTATTGTTGAGATACAGCTTTCTTATTTTTAGGAAAAACTAGAATCTTCAAGTTAATTGGATGGTACGCAGAAAGAAAAGAAGATGAAGTTAATACTGAATTTGAAGGTTAAAATCTTTCTCTAAATTTTTGACTAGTTAAGCGACTAGTAAATTGCTCAGAGTAAGTGAGTTTCCAGTAAAACAAATTTGAATATCAATAAATGACATTCACATCACAGTTGGCTTGATTCAAAGACCATGTTCCATCATAACAAAGGAGATATTTATTTTAAAAAGTTCTAACTGGCTCACAGAATCTATGGAAAAGGAAATGCTAGATTTTGCAGGTCCATCTGGACCATTTAGAAGAGATTATTGTCCTTATCTGAGAGACTAGACTCTTTCTCTGTGTCTCTATGTCTCTCTGTGTCTCTCTGTGTGTCTCTGGCGCTCTCTCTCTCTCTCTCTCTCTCTCTCTCTCTCTCTCTCTCTCTGTCTCAACAGATATTGGCTCTAAATATTTGTTGTTTAAGCTACCAATCTATGGAAGTTTTTGTTATAGTAACCTGAACTATGACACCAGTCAAAACTGGGTCTCATTTTTTAAATATATGTATTAAATGAAGTGAACTTCCACTCAATAGATTCTATATAAAATAGACTAGGAAAATAAGACAGATAGAGGGATGGATGGCTAGATAGATAGATAGATGATGTATAGATGTATAATATATTGATGATGATAAGGCAGGTAACACATTACTTATTTATACAACTATTTAAAAGGCATATTATCTTTACAGGCTTGTTTTAAGACATATAATTTCATATTTTCTTTTGTCTTAGCTGATTACTGAGTCATTCAAAACTGAAATTTCTAAGGAAGTCCTAGTGTATTTCACTTTTATTGTGATGCTTTTACTATCTATTTACTTCATGACACTACTAGAAAGTACTTCTGAAGAGTTTACCAGTCACTCTTTCTTCTCAAATTGAAGGAGAAAGCCTAAATTACCTTGATACTCAAATCAATAGCTAAGTAAATACAGTAACCATTTTCTTCTTTGCATTCCACTTCCAATAAGCTTTAAGTGTTTGTGTATATTTATGAGAAAGAGTCATATTATGTTGTGCAGATTGACCTGCAGTTCCTGGGCTCAAAGCAGAATCGTACTAGAGGTTCCTGATGAGCATTGGTTATGTGCATCCGTCACCACGCCAGGCTCACGTATACAGTCTCAACCCTGGATTATTATTTTGATACAAAACAAGCAACTTGGTTATTTATTTAATTCCACAAGTCAAAATTTCAATTTATAACTTCTACCATTTGATTATCGTATTTCTTCCATCCATACATTAGGAATTAGGCTATAATCACAAACTATTTTTATAGATAAATTGGATCACTTCACATTATCATTTGACCTGTAGAAACATGCAAAACTTAAGGTGAATAATTAGTCTTCTTCCAGGACTGGTGTCAATCATTGAATATTGTATATCTTTTGTTGATCTCTGGCCAAAAAGTTACCTGGGAAATCATGATAGGTTCTTTGGAGAATTAGAGAAAGATGTATAGAAAATGTGTGCAATGTTATACTAATTTCCTTTCTTGAGGTTATCTGGTCTTTTTCTCAATTAGCTCATCCTTTAGAAACTACCAACAATTTCTAGATTTTGATGCTGTGTCCACCTATATATCTTTCATGAAAAACTTTCTTCTTGGATAAATTCTTTTCCTCATGGCTCTTTTCTTTGTGTGTTATGTATTCACAAAGATGATAAATTAGCCACAGACTAGGATCACTGTGGATTAGTGCATGCTGGTTGCCATCCTGGATCTAAGACCTATTTAGATAACAACCACTTTGTGGATCTTAATGCTAATGAGAAGATAGATTATATTATAAAAGTAGATTTCATAGCCAAAGTGTCAGAGGCCCTTGCCTCCTCAAGGTGCCTCATCGTTTTGCAAAAATAAAATTAGTTGCAAAAGTCTACCTCCTGGCTGACCTCTGAGGTTAGCCATTATGAAAGATACTATTCCTCCTTAGACATGAAAGTTCCCATGTCTTAGTGAAGTCAAATTATTATTATTGTCAATATTTGTTGTTTGGGAAAGGAAAAGCAAGTTACACATGTAAAGTTTACTCCGTAGCTTTTTATATCACTTCTATACTATATCAAGGAATCCTATTGCCACAAAAATTTGATAAGTAATAAGTTAACCCTAGTTGATTTAATCTAAAACCATTTTCTAACAGTAATTTAGGTGTCTCATTGCCTCTCCAGAAGGATTACAAATCCATTATAAGGCTAAGCAGTTAAATGTGGTCAGGCAAAAAAATTACCAGAGTTAGCAAAGAAACCACAAAAACATTCAATTTTGGAAGGAGAAAACATTTATTTTTAGTGAGAGTGTGCATGAAATATTTTAAGTGACTTTTGGAGTGATATTATCAAATATTTATCTTAAATTCAAATTTATAGGGACTTCTGCATTTTGTCATGGAAGTTTTGGTAATGATAACGCACTTGTCAGTGCTTCTAGGCACCTACAACAATTAAAGCTAGAAGTTAAACACTCTACTGTTGTCTCCTAGATGGATTTGACGATACCTTTGTTAGATGTATTATTTAACAGTGTTCATACTGAATCTGTTTCGTTAGTCCACATGACAATAAAACCTAAATTGCATGCATTACATGCAGCTTCACAGGAGTCTGGCATTGCAAGTTTTCTGCTTTCTGTTGTGAGCTGACAAGATTTACAGGCAGGACAATCAATAAAAACAGAGTATCCAAAGGTAATGTGAAGCTAAGCAAATGAATGGTCAGTATACTATGGGCCTGAGGGTTAGCAATGTGAGCCTTAACCCATTAATCTATTAGATTAAGTAATTTAATTAAAGTGAAATATTTATAATATGATAAGTAATTTATACCCAAACGATAATTAAAGTGTTTTGTTAATTATCCCCACTCAGCATTTATAGATTTTGTTTTCTCTATTTTGGATTATTCAGTGAAGAAATATTATACCAACTTGCTAAAAATAATTTCTCAATAAAGTACAAATTAATTTTTAAATGTACTATTTTCTTCCAAATGTTCAAAATCTTTTTCTAGTAGGTTTATTTTTAGATAGAGAATATATAATTATAAGAAACTCTTAGAGTTTTCTATTTTATCCTTCTCTAATTCATGAGTGGTAGCATACATGAAGATTTTCAAAGCAAGCCTGGAGGGTTTAGGCAGCTAAAGGTTTGAGTCACCCATTATTAGCTCTCTGAAGAATCATTGATTCTTTGTTTGTCATATATTGATCAGGTAACTTATTTCTACAGTATTTTACACTCAAAGAGAAAAAGAAAGTAAAATAGCATCCAATTATTCTGAAATCAATATGAATTTGGATACAATTTAAACAATATTGAATGTGTAAATCAAATATTAGCTGCATAGTTATTTGAGAGACACAAAATTTCATTTAAAAAATAGCTAGATGATATGCACCTCAGGGTTTAACCACAATTTTAAGTAGATAAAGACATGAAATATAAGAAAAATTTTGGACAGACAGTGATTAAATGAAAGTAGAAATATATGAGGAAGATAATCTTTCATAAAACTAAAGATTAATGAGACTAAATCTTCCCTTTTATTCCTAAACTAGTTTTATTTTTCAAAAGAACATGAAGAATACCACTGAGATCACAAAATGCAACTTGACATAACGTTATGTGATTATTTTTGAAATATACATAGTAGCTGGATTATTTTTAAGTATCCCCAATATTATTATGTTATGCCAATGACTCCTGAAATGTGACTTCATCAATAATTGGGGTCCATTTATCAACCTCCTTGAATCCAGGCTGATGTTTGCTTGCTTTGGTAAAAATAACAAGGCTCAATTGATAGTGACATCAAATGTAAGGCAGCCACTGGCAGTATTACAGAGTCTAATCAATTTCTGGCACCCATGCTACCATTAGTCGAGCAATTCTGAACCAACCTACTAAAGAACTAGAGTCTATGTGCCCTGAGGTGGAACAGCTCAACCAAAGTAATTCTAGACCAGACAATCTTCAGCTCACCAATAAGTTTACTCCCACAAGAGCAGTTAAAAGCAAAAGACCATGGCCCAGACCTACAAAAACCAAATGAACTGTACTTATTTATTTTATACATTTTGAAGAGCTTTGACATGTACTGTATATGCCATCAAAATGCTCATCACAATCAAGATAATGAATCTATCCATCATACTCAAATTTATTCCATTTCTATTTATCTCTTCTCCATTCTCAAGCAATTAATGATCTGTTTTCTTCCATTGCATATTAGACCATTTTCTAGGATTTTATGTAAGTGCAATAAAACATTTTGTGATAGTTCTTTATGTGGCTTTTTCCCTTCTCATTATTCATCACTTTGAGATTTATTATAGTATTTCCCAGCAGTTCATTATTTCACTGACTGGGACTATATAAGAGAGATAGAGAGATATATGTATATATCACCGCTTACATTTTCTCTCTTTTGGAGAGTTATTTAGATTGTTATATTCTCTGTATTTATTGTACTGATCAGAGCTACAATTCCATTATGATTACTAATTGAGTTTGCATAAGTAAAAATGTGTTCTATGAATCTGACTTTTCAGAGAGTGTATTCAGACTTGAACCATTAAAATTGATGTCCATAAGAGGATTTGTTTTCAGACGCAGATAACTATGAAGTGATGACCTCCTCTTCTTTGATTATTGCTATGGATTATATGTAGATGTACCCCCACAACCTCATGTACTCATAAGTTGGACTTTTGGAAAATGAGTGGACTTTGCAAGCTTACAGCTGACTTGCTGGGAAATGGGGTCTGTTCCAAAGACAATTGTTGTAGTCAGGGGTTGTGAGGAGAACAATTAGAATCAGGACATGGAGTTTATAATATGTTTTATGATGATCACCCAAAGTTAACACAAGGAAATCTATCCACAACATTAAAGACAGAATATTTAGCCAAGGGCCTGAATCCCACAGCAATGTCCCACATGAGTCCAGCTGAAGACCCAGAGCTCATGACAATGCCTCCCATGAGTCCAATTGGAGGTCTAGAGTCCACTCATACCAGTGTCTTTTACGGATCTGTGCTGGGAAGGCCCAAAGGTCAGTGGTGGAAGCTAGAAAGTCCCCACCAGCAGGGTGAAGTTGCTGTACTGGTAGGTTGATAGCTCCACGCTGGAGCCGAGAAGTCACACTCAAAACAAAGACCAGGGCTGTCCTGAAAAGCACCACAACCATCTTCAGCAACACGGAGGCTCTGAGCTCTTCCAATGATAAGCACAGTCAAATACATGCCAGGAAGCCAGTGTGATGAGTTAATCCTGGAGACCAAGAGGCACACATCTTACCCTCCAGAGCCAGGAAGCAATGCTTGATGTGAGGACCAGTGCTTCTCCAGGAGAACCAATAGCTCAAACAGCAACACGTAGGAGAACCCACAATGCCTCAATGCCTCAATGCCTCAATGCACTAAAGCATAGCTTCTCCTTCTCCACGTCTCTATTTATGCTGGCAACTTTCCTCAGGTAGAACATCTATGCTCAGCACCCTGCTGATTTAATTCAGCTGGTGTTAAATTGACCATCAGTTTTTAAGCTGTAGCAACAATGGTCTTTGCTGGATTTATCTTCCTTCCAGGCTCTTCCTGTTCAGCTCTCTGCTTTCTCATCATCATGAGATGAGCAGCTTTCCTCCTTCCAAGACCTTCTACCATTCTGCTTCAGATCTAGAGTTGACTGACTATGGGCAATGCCATGAAAAGGCTCTAGAGGTGAATGTGATAATATCCAGAAAGAAAAAGGAGAGTAACAAAAGCCTCAATCATTTTAGAAAATACCCATGTAATCTCTAATAGAAAGAGCCTTATATTTGGTAAAAGTCATTCTGATAAGATCTTAGAAAGAAATTAGAAATATGTTTTGAAGCTGGAGTAAAAGCCATCCTTGATATTACATGGCAAATACTTTGCCTGAATTATGTTTATCTTGTAATATTTTGGAGAAGCTAAAACTTGTGTGTAAATATGACATTTTAGGTAGAAATCTCCAGATAAGATATTGAAGATGTAGCATGGATTAACTGGATTGAATTTAATAAAAATCAAAAGGAAATAAATAAATTAAGGTAAAACTACAAGTCAAAAGCAAAACAGATCTTAAAGATTTGGAGAACATTTCCCCTGTCCATACTGAAAAAGTGAGAATATACATGATTGAAAGAAGGTTGTGACGAAACAACCATTTGGTAATGTTAGTATGCATCAGCCATCTTCACAGAAACCGTACTTATTTACCAAAACGTTGTTACTACAGCCACTCTTGATTACCAGCACGACTTCACTGTGGCCTATCTAGTACCACCGTGCACTCTAGGTTCCACTATTCCCCACAATTAGTGATGCCCTTAACCTTACTAGGTGCAACCCTTCTGGGTCCAGGAAAAGTCTTGGGTGTGTTTGACAGAGATATGGTGGTATAACAGCCTCCACTTAGATGGCAAAGGATTACACCTTCAGGATTAGTTCTACGCTAAAATTTCTAACCATAGAGAGATGGGGAACCTCGTCAGAGGCTAGTCAGAGAACCATGAGAGCAGAGGCCAGTAAAAAGCCTCCATCTGGAAATGAAACAGAGCAGAAATTAATTTCTTATAGTTAAGGGGTCTGGAAAGTCCAAGATTAAGGCAACAGCATTTGTTGTGTAGTGAGGACCTGCCTGCGGCTGCTTTGGAAGGGAGGGTAAGCTGTGATCTTTCACGGTGGAAGACACAATGGCAAGAGAATGGATGCATTTTTCTGCACATGAGGAAAAATAGATGAATGTGAATCTATTCTGATAAGCCATTTTTACAATGGCATTAATCTGCTCATGAGAGCACAGGCAAATGATTTAAGCACGTTGCTTAAGTTTCACTTTCCAGGAATCCTAGAGGGCACATTCTAATGATAGTGACTTTTACTGATCTATTTTTCTTATTGTGAGTCATATTTTAATAATTTTAATGCTTCTTAAATTTAGGAATTGTTGAAAATTTTAGGATTTAGATTATGGGATGTGTGTGTGTGTGTGTGTGTGTGTGTGTGTGTGTGTGTGTGTCTGTGTGTGCCTGTGAAGTTGGTTTCTATTTATAGTTTTTAAACATTTGAGCATTTTTTTGTGTGATTCACTGGGAACAATTTGATTCATTATTTCCAGGCTTGACTTTTAGCTTGATTGAGCCAATCCAAAACAATATTAAATGAAATGTGAGTTAAGTTGACCACTAACACAATTCACTTCTGAAAATGCTAGCAATACCCTTGCTTTAGTAAATTCTTGCACTTCGTTAGGTAAATTTTAGAAATTGTTCTTCCTCTTGCTAAGTGTCTTTTCCTGCATGCAAACAGATTCCTCACACACCTACATTTGTCAGTTTGAGGAGAAGACTTAAAAGGGAGCCTCTTCAGATCTTCAGTTTTCTCCAACGTTGTTCTTCTCAATATTCCAATCTACTAATTCTTGACAAGGTAATGTCCGCCATCTCTGGCTCTGTCTCCACACAAGGAGACTGGGTCTTGATGGGGTGCCTTTCTTGTGCTTCACCATTGGGCACATGTAGAGCTTGCCTCATTCATTTCTCTTTCTGCCAAGACCGTAATCATCTATTATCTGTTTTCCAATATCTGAGTATCCTTTCATATTTTTTCTTTTTGTTTTGAATGTAGAGGGAAATATAATCCTGAAAACACTATTATGATCAGAAATGGATACTCACTTCATTTACTTTTCTTTCTGTGCATTTATTCAGTTGGCAGATAGTCATCAGTTTTGAAGCAAATTATCTAAATTCTCAATCAAGCTAAGCAAGCAGTAATATCCTTGAGTGCAATGACATTTCTTGCTCACTGTTGTATAGATTATTATTGTGGGAAACATAAACACTTTCCATTATAGAATTGAAAATAATTCTTTACTGGAATCAATAAAAGAAGTGAACAATTTGTAGAAGAAAACCAGGCCAAGTTGCAGTTCATCCCCTGGGCTGGACTATGTTTCATCACTGTGGCTGGAACAGGGGCAGAAAATATGAATCCTTCTAGATTGGCCTATGAATTGGGAATATTCCATGGCAGCAAGTGAAAACAGTGCCCTCTTGTTTACAGGACCAGACAGCCTATAAAACAAAAGCAAGTTTGGTGAATGGCAGGCAGGTTACACTTATGGAATTAAAAAAAAATAAAGGAACAAGAGTCCCTATTTTATTCCTTCCAATATTCTATGTAAGCAACCATATTTCATTTTGTAATATAGTTTCAATACAAACAAATGAAAAAGAAAATTTGTTCCCCTGTATGAAAGCCCATAACAAATTCAAAAGCTGCTATATAAAGTAAGATAATGGTGAAAACACTTAAGAGGAAGTGATATTTAAGTTTGATGGATATTCATTGCATTGATACTTTGGCCTTTGTATTTTTAAATAGTATTTAATGGAAATATTAAGGGAGTTTGAGAGTATTGATGTACATTTCCTTTTATAAATCAGACCTCTCTAAGACTGTAAATGACTCACCTAAAATCAAAAGCCTGATAAGCAGAGCTGAGATTAAAATTTATTTTTTAGTTCAAGTCCAGCACATTTTTAAAATTTTATTTAAAGAGGAAAAAAACACATAAAAATGGTACAAGTAATAAAAAATTTCAAAAAACATACAGTAAGAAATCACTAGTTAATAGATTACATATTATCATCTTAGAAATAGTTGCTCAAGTTACAAAATTAAAGCATACAAAATGGACATTCAAACAGTGAGACTGCAAAGAGTTCTGATCAATGATCCAACAAAAACTTAGTAATATGGTTATCTATCTTGCACACTTAAATATACGTGCAGTTATATCCTTTAGAGCACTTTGTTTTCCTCTATTTTTTACAATAACAATTACACATTTTGGGTTTTATTACTACCACAGTTCTTATTACTTTTTTTGAAGAGAATAAAACCAAATGTGACAAAACAAAACAGAGTCAGTCAAAATAAGGATGGACATAGTACATGATGTAAAAGCAGAATACAAGGTGATCAACAGTGGTTATCATAATGCCTCTTGCTATCTTAAAAAGATGCCTATATCATCAGGCATCATAAAATTGAACAAAACAATACAGAATAAAACCAATAAAACAGAAACATTGGCGACATTACAGGGCATAAATATTTCTTTTGTTGTACTTCATTTACAGGATAAATATGCATTTTTAAAAAATGCTAATTTACCTAAAATATTGAGATAAAACTATATGGAATATTTTTATAAATCTCGTATTTTGAGGAATAATTTAGAGAAAATTCACATCACTTATACGTATAAAGTATAACATATATATTTCAAAACATTTGGCTGGATGTAACTACCATCTCAATTCAAATGTAGAATATTTTTATCCTTTCTATAACATCAGCTTTATTTCAATAGTTGATCGCCTTTCCCACATCCTGATTTTTGCCTATCAATAATATAATTTATTTAATACCACAAATAAAATCAGAAGTCAGATGCTGTTCAGATTTTGCAACAATGATTTGTTTCAAACTTTTAAAAACAGTATTTTCTTTTTTTAAAATTTTATTTAAGGAGAAAGAGAAAAAAAAACAGAAAAAGGATGCAAAGTTATACAGAATCTCAGAAAAAAACAAACAGTAGGAAATCACTAGCTAACAGATTACATATTGTCATCTTAGAAATAGCTGTTCAAGTTACAAAATCAAAGCATACAAAGTGGACATTCAAACAGTGAGACTCCAAACAGTTCTGTTCAATGATCCAACAAAACTCAGTAATATGGTTATCTATCTTATACACTTAAATATACATGCAGTTATATCCTTTAGAGCATTTTCTTTTCCTCTCTTTTTTACAATAACAATTACACATTTTGGGTTTTATTACTCCCACAGTTCTTATTACTTTTTTTTAAAGAGAATAAAACCAACTGTGACACAACAAAACAGAGTCACTCAAATCAAAAGGATGGACATAATACATACTGTAAAAACAAAATACAAAGTGATCACATTGGTTACCATAATGCCTCTTGCTATCTTAAAAAGAATTGCCTATATCATCAGTTATAATAAAATTGAACAAAACAGTAAAGAACAAAACCGACAAAACCAAAATATTGGAGACATTACGGGACTTCAAAAGAAGGTAACAGTCAAACCAGAATGGGCGTCATAATGAATCTTACTGTCTTCACAGTTGTTGCCTATACTCTCGAACTTGGTAGTATCAAGCAAGACAGAATAGAGGAAAATCAGTCAAACCAAGATGGTGAGAGCAATACAGGGTTTCAAATCAAGTTAATAGGAAATCAAAGTGGGTTACTATAATATATCCTGCTTTTTTTATTTTCCCTTAATTACAAAGATAAAAATAAAAAGTAAATAATAAAAAAAGGAGATTGAGACAAAAGAGGACATAACAACAAAACAGCACAGGTCAAAACATAACCATTTAATTAAGCGGGACTGCCAGGTTGATTAGCTTGACAGCTGCTAGGGAGGTGACTGAAGCACACTTCTGAGTGTGTGTGGGTGGACTGTGGAATCACGACCTGGGGTCCTATCTCTGGTTACTGGCCCCTTTTGTCTCTGGCACTGTTCCCTTTCTTTGTTTCTTGGCTTTGATGAGCTAAGTAGCTTTGTTCCTCCATATCTTTCTCCCCTGATCTTTTATGTTTTAGTTTGTTTCTGTGATGCTAAGGATTAACCTGGATTTGAAACACTAGTGCTACCACTTCAGTTCCTTGCCATGATATTTCTGCCTTCCAGTCAGGCAACCATGGACTGAAAGCTCTAAAGCCATGAACCAAATTAAACCTCTCCCCTTTTAAATTTTTGTATAGTTGTGTAGTTGTATGCTTGTGCTAACAAGGTAAAACTGAACTACTACAACTGGCAATATTAAACAAAATTATATGGAAAATGATAAAGTATTCTATAGACTATAACAACTAGCATAATAGAATAGGATAATGAATCTTGAATGAGTATTTTTTTCACAGTCTAAATGTCTGGCAGTCATTTAAAGTATCAATTTAATTTAGCACCTTAAAACACAACAAAACAAGCAATCAACAAAGTGTGTGATACATTTGATAAGAGCAAGAAACCCTTAGATAAATGCAGAGTTGATGCATGCCAAAAATATTATCCCCATTTAACTGGGTGTGGTAGTGCACACCTGTAATACTAGCACTCAGGTGGCTGAAACATGAATATCAGCATGAATTTGAGGCCAGTCTGAGCTATATAGTAAGTTCAAAGCCAGCATGAACAACACAGTAAGACTCTGTCTCAAATAAACAAACAAATACCATCATGAAAAGCTTCTGGAAAATAAAAAATGCAAGAAAATATCTTTAATCTGAATTAGAGTCTCTACTAAAAGCCTGAAGCAAAAACAAAACACTGATGTGAAATAGTCCAAGCATTTCCACATTTCCCCACTGAAAAACACAGGAAATGCAGCAAAACAATAAAAGAAATATATTTATAAAGTTTTGAAAAATAAAATAAACTCATTATTTATAAATGACAGGATTATATGTGTAGTACATTATTCCTGTATAAAAATACCAAATGTTGGTGTTAACCAGTGAATTTTGAAATGCTAGTATTATAAGATCAACATTTAAAACTTATGTCTTTTTATAAAGGACAAGAAATAATTAAATTTTTTTAATTGGTACTGAGGATCGAACTCATGACCATGTGCTTGCAAGGCAAGTGCTTATGCTGCTGAGCTAAATCCCCAGCCCCCCAATAATTCATCTTTTAAATGGCAATATTTTTCATAGCAGCTAAACTTATTAAATACACACATCAAATTTTAAACATTAGAAACCATTACTGAGAAGCATTATATGAGACTTTTGTAAACAAAGTCATATAACTCTGTAATGGACTAGAATTTTGACTAGTACTTGTAAAGATTTGAGCATTTAAAATAAGCATCTATGAAGGGATATTGTGATCTCTAATTTGACATATATTTCAGAACAGTTACAAGCCATGAACTTAGTCTAGACTCAAAATTCAAACAATTGTTAATGTTTTAAATATATGAAGAAATATTACTTGTGACTAGAACCATAAAGTTTGTTAATAAATGTAAATCATGATATACTATATTCATATTAAAAAATAAATTGGAAAAATTTTTGTCATTCAGTTGTTTGAACTGCTGGCTGCATTATAATGCAAACTTGTATAATGACCTATTATCAAAAATTGTTATTAATGAACTCTCTACTGGCAAATCCATTTGATCTTCCATCAATATTGCTGAAATTAAAAACTGGAAAACAACTGCTCTCCAAAAGGATTGTTTACACAGTCATTTGAATCATTCACGTTTTCAACTCCTACATCAATATTTTGAATTGCTCCTTTGGAACCTCTGAGATTTTTACATCCCAGCACAATCTACTATAATAAATTACAAGTAGATTAGAGGTTTTCCATTTTTTGTGAAGTATAAGAAGGGTGATTTTTAAAAAGAGGAAACAGAAAATAAGAATTTGCATAGTGATATAGATGCTCGTAGACAAGCTGAGAGGAAAGGGATATGGGGAGGTGTTTGGGCATTAAATAACTCACAACTATTTGTACTCCTGAAACTCTTGGAATGTTGTTATGAATTCCCATGTGAAGGCCTACTCTTACTTTATGTTCACTGCACAAAGATTTGCTACATTTTCTTCTGCCTAGCCACCTAACTTCAACTCCCTAAAGTAACCAGGTCCTTATAGTAGCCAGGAGATTTCTTCTCACCAAACTTAATCCACCTAAAACCTGAGCATAGTTTTGCCTTAGGTCAATGGTAGGCATTTTGAGAATCTGAAATCTTTTTCAGTCAAACATTACTAATTTAAAAGATCCAAAATATTAAAACCAGTTCTATGTATAAATAAAAACATGAAGCACTTTCCTAAGTTCAGAATCAAAACATGTTTATAGTCATAATTACTTTTAGATGTACTGATAATTATGTCAATAGGTAGTGTAATAAAATTATCAACACAAATGAAAATATTTATAACTTCATGAGGCACAAAGCTGTTACTTTACAAATATAGTTCTGCATATCAAGCAGAGATTAAAAATAAAACTAAAAATACATGTGCTTGGCTCTCACTTCAAATTCATTGATTAAAATCTCAAATGGTGATACCATATAGTTTTTAAAAATAAGTCTTTTTGAGGCATGAGAGAACTTTTCCTCATTGTCACATTCATTTTTAGCATGAAACAAACCACACTTAGCAACTGCTCATTGATTTCCAAGGAAGTGTTTTAGTGTACAGATATGTATAATAAACAACAGTATCCCTCACTCTTGAATTTCATATTTAAATATTTATGAATATTAATGTACTTCTCTGGTAAATGGACAGTCTTACTTTTTCTGAATGGTCACATGACAGACAACCAAAATGTATTTTCTTTCAAGGTATGTAAAAGTACAGAGGTTTTCAGTTATTAAAATTATTTTTCAAGTCATAGTACAAGTATATGTTTGTGCTAATTGTTATTAGAGAGATTCAGCAAAAATTTGGCTTTTGAAGAGTATTTTAATAGCTGTCACTCTTTTTAGCTGGCAATTTAATTGCTACAATCTCAAAGCATATGTGTAAGTAACAAGTATTCTCAGTCCCTTGTCACCTTGGTAAGAATGTAGGTCTTCACATATGGTTGATTTTTAGTGTTATGGTGACTATTTCACAAAAGAAATTGTCACTACTTTCTATTTAAAATGGGGTCTGTGAGGCTACGTCTAAAAGCATACCTGATAATTGGTTCCATTATGAAGCACTGCCAAGGCAGATTTTCCATGTACCAAACAAAATGCTTAATCTTCCTTTCCAGCAAAAACTGCAAAGTAGTGCTTCGACAGCAAAAATATCCCAGTGCTAATTGCACGAAGTAAATCCAATTATGCCTTACATAACCCTATGCCACGCTGACAGTAAGGATACTATCTATAAACATTGTGATGCTACCTCATATCTGGAACAGTGGGTAGAGGGACGGCATTAGTTAACAAGAACTGTAGAACATATATCAAATACATCTATTTAAGAAATTTAATAAAATTGGGGCTGGGGGTTTAGCTCAGCGGAATAAGCACCTGCCTTGCAAGCAGGCGATCGTGAGTTCGATCCCTGGTACCGATAAAAATGAAAAAGACAAAAAAAAAATAATAAATTTAATAAAATGGTTTTTATAACTCAAATAGTGCATTTGGATTGCTGGTATGTATTTTCAAAAATATGTTATACATTTGACTTTCCTCAGAGATTTTTAGCTCTTCTAAAATCAAATAAATTTTAGTTAATTAATTTCCAGTAATCAGATTTCTACCAGCAGTTAAAGAAATTAAATGGACTTGCATAGGCCATTATTTCTGCATGGTCTCTGGCAAAGGTATCAATCATTCTCTAATTTCCAGTTTCTTTCTCAGTAAAATGCAGGTATTATTCAGTTTAGTTCACAAATATTTGAGGCCTTTAATGAATTGTATTAAAACCAGTACATTTTAATAAACACGAACTATTATTTGGGTTTGAACGTTCTGTATGTTTGCATCCTAGCGAATGTAAATGCTGTTCAGGCCCATTCACTTGACAATGCATTTTTCAGTATTTACATCACTCCCTCACTCTTGGGTACTGAGACACAAAGATGATTTGAAACCCAGACCCCACTTCTGTTGGCTGTGTCCTAAAAGCAGATGCTGGGATGGGGTTTTATGAATGAAAGCTTTCTGGAGAAAAGGGAATTAGGATAAAGAGATGAAATTATGTAACAACAAAAACCTTTAAAGAAAGAATGTCTATCTAACTTTAACCTGAGTACAAGGGGCTCAGAAGTGTGAATCATAATAAACTTCAGGAAGATACTGACTATCCAGCAAAATGGTGAAAAGGTTGAGAAATAGAATGAGGCACAGCCAGCAATGTCTACTATGCGGTCCTTAGAATCAGCACCACTCATGTAAATGAGTTAGTCTCCTCTTAGCTTCAACAGCGCTGATTTGACTTAAGAAATGCCCTAGAAACTTTCAAGAAACTTATGAAAGTGGACCAAATGAGTTACTCTTCTCCAGCAATCTGGAACTTTCGATGTTTAATTATTAAAAATGAAGCCTACATTTAGGCCATGGCTGAATGGACTGAACATTCATAGAGATAGTCAAGCAAGTCAGGGAAGGTTTGGTACAAGACATTCATTTTGACCTGGCTTGGCTGGAAATCTATGCAACGGTAATGTTTCTTGCAAACAGTAAAATCTCCTTTTATGAAGAAATATAATCAGTGAGAACAGAGAAGTGACTGCTTTTGGTCTGGTCACTATGTCAAATAAAATTCAACACACTTTTACCCTGTCTCAGATGGCACGTGTCTGCTCCCTTGAAGTTCACCACTAACTGCAAACTAATTTTTTAAAAAAGTTTTGATGGGATTCTATAATTATTCTCAGTGATGATAATCTTCTGAACAAGATGATTTTAGCACTGGACATTCTTTTAAAATTGTTTCAGTAAAAATAACAATGCAAGTAATAATTGTTAAAAACTGCAATCTAACAGTCTTTTAAGTTTGACTTTTGTTGATTTTATGACATCTAATGCTTGTCTAAGCTGAGTAAATGTTATTTTCACATTATACTTGTATTATAAGTTTGAATCTCCTATTAGAAATGCATTCACATCTTGTGTTTCTTTATTGTATTCATTTTTTGTTTGATACAAACTTTAGAATAAAATTGTCAATATTCATGAAAATGTCTGTTGGAATTTTGCTTTGAATTGTCTTGTGTTTACAGAATAATTAAAATAGAGAAAAATTTCTGTCTTTAGTATGTTGAATCTTCTTACTCATAAAGAATGTTATTTATCTCCCTTTTTTAGGTCTTTCACATTTTTCAACATTTTAAAATTATTTTTGCTGTGGTGATATAAACCTTGTTTTAGCATTACTTCTAGTTATTTTTAAATTTTTTTGGCAAATTTCAAAACATGAGTAAAAATCTTTTTAATATTTCTATATTCATGTTTTGCTATGTATGAATTCAATAGACTGCTAAAATCAATTTTATATCAGTAATCCTGCAGTGTTCTCTTATTAACTGTAAGTGATTTTATTTCATATAATCATGTCTGTGAAAATTATGTCTTTTCTTTCATCTACATTTTACTGCATCTTATTTTTCTTAACTTCAGTTCTTTTTGTAAAGTTTCTAAATTTTTCTTAACTCTGGCACTTTATTATTGTGTTGATTTTCTATCTTTCAGGGTGTTTCAGTGGAATATCACTCTGTTTTTACTGTCTTTGTAATGAAATTATGATTTAATAAATCTATAATGGAAAAACTCAAAGTTTCCTTGAAATTCCTTGATGCACTCGTAAGACCTAGTACTTTATCACTTTATTGATTTTTATAAATGTTCCATGTGGACATATAAAGAATATGTTTCATATAGATAATACATACCAATTACAAAGACAATTATGGATGCATATCTTGGTCTTCTGCTTAAATTCTTAGATGTTGGCCCTATCTACTTTAAAAGCATTTGCATCAATTTACATATAATAGATTTCTTATTATCTTCATTAGTATATAGTATTTACATTACATAATGAATACAACCATTGTGAGGAGTTGGTGCATGTATCTATCACATCTTTCTTGTGATTGGTATTTTCTAGTTGTGTTGTCTTTTATCCGATTAATTTTTTCTAGTTGTGTTATCTTTTATCTACCCTTTTATTTTCAATATGTCTGACTGGCAAATTCAATTAGCTGTCCTATATCTTATTTGCTGAAACACTACATCTAATTGCCAGTTTGTGCTACCTGAAATGAATTTGTATTTGTTCTTTTGTTGACTTTTTTATTCCAATTCCCATTATTTTCTTAACCATATATTCTATTTTTAAAGGTCATCCTTATTATTTTAGCTTCCTCTGCACACATATTTCTCAAGTAAATCAACACCTCTGTAAACTTGATTAAAAAAACATTTTCTTGAAAGCCACCTATTTCTTCTGAATTTGCATGTTATTAATCTCTGATGTAAATTTATACTTTTAAATCTCAAAATTATGCATTGTTGTTGTTGTATGCTGTCAATTTTAGATGTCTGGTTTTTGTTGTTTTCTTTCGTATCTATTCTTATGCATTCAATTTTTCTTTAGAATTAAGTGGATTACTTTAAGGCTATTTTAGTGAGTTTGAAGAAATTTTGCTGATTTATCTGGAAATATTTTTGATTTAATATTATTCTTTAATGACTGTCTAAATACAGTCATGTCACATAATAATGAGAATGTGTTCTGTAAGATATATCTGTAGAGAATTTTGTCATTGTGCAAACACCCTAGAAAGTTCTTAGACAAACTCAGATTTATGGGCCAATCACTAATGTGGTCTCTTGGCAAAATCAAGACATCCAGTCAATAGATGCAGTGAAAAAGAAACCCACCATATTGTCTTCAATGTTTTTCTAACAACATACTCTAATGATAAAACATATATAATAATAAATACATAAACTAGTATCCATTGTTTACTACCAAGTACATAATTATGTTTGTAATGTTTTAAATGACTCAAAGCATAGTAGGTGTTTTTACGTTAGCATCACCATTCTGCTATATCACTAGGTGATGTGAACTATTCAGCTCCATTGTAGTGTTAGGTGATGGCCATCATTTATATATGTGTCACTGACCAGATGATTATCACATGGTGCATGAATGGATATGATCTTAAATATTTTTGCACAATATGAAAATATTTTAATATTTTATAGTTTTTATTATTTCTTTAAATATAATTAAAGCTCTTTTAAGGCAATATAAGTTTTGTATGGCTGATGTAAAATTAGTATTTACCACTCATGTTTCCAGTTAATGTGGATGCAAGTACCAATGAATATCTAATTTTTAAAATTCTTCTTCATTTGAATTCTTCTGATTTGGTAATCAAAAGATGTATGTTTTCACTCTGTTAGTAATCTCTCTCAGTCTCTTTATTATTTTTCATTTCAATTCTTACGGTCTAAAACACAAATTAGAAAGTATCTTTACTTTATTGTATTTTTAAAAACTTTTAATTTTATCCACTGTATTTTAAAATCCTTCATATTCATGTCTTCAAATTTCTCCTTCCCTTCACCATTTCTCTTCACTGCTAAATATACTCTACTAACAAAGGTATTTTTTGTAACTAAAAGTACTTTCATTTCTTAACAGAAAATGGTACATAAAACCAACCCAAAGGATACTAAAAATATCTAGAAGAAAGTTTGTACATGTCCAATTCTATAAAATATTTTGAGATTATTTTATGATCCTATGATTCATGTAATAAATTCCATGTATACCTGAAAACAATGAAGAATACATGTTCATGTGAAGCTGTGTAATATCCATATATGTTCATTAGCTCAATTGTGTGTTCACATGTTCAATGTACAGTTATATCTCGGCTCAAGAACTTATTCACTCCTCGATTCTGGGGAAGATGACTGTACTTGTGGTCCTGTGGGGAATGTGGTCACGTCCCATTTGCCACCCCATGCAAAGTCTGTGAATGGAAACAAAATTTTGCCAGGTGCTTTAGTTTGTGAACCAAATTATTCCCAAACAGAAGAGTCTGTCGCCAAGGTATGACTGTATTTATATTTTTATTTGTTTTTTTCTTGAGTAATTTGAAAAATTAATTGTTCCAATTATGATTTTATCCTATTCCATTTTTTGAATATTTGTATTGTATGTATACAAAATATTTCCGCTTGTATTGAACTGTTGATCATTATGAAATGTTATTCTTCTATATATTTATATATTTATCCAGCCTAAAGATCTTTTATCTAGTCATGACAATGTATAGCTTTCTTATTTTTTGCTTAAAATGCCTCTCTCTCCAAATGTTATTTAGCATATCTTAGATATATAGTGTATACTTGGGCTCTTTTATTTAAAAATAGTTCTCACTATGTTTGTGTTTATAGACAGACTTTAGATTAACTTTAGCTTTAGAGAAACAATGAGATAGTGGAGAAAGTCCTTGTATACTTCCTACTCGCAGCTTTCCCCTTTGGTCACCTTACATCAGCGTATGGTTTTTATTTAAAATAATGAGAAAAAATTACAACAAAAGACACATTGCCATTAAGCTCCCCCAATAGACTTGCCTTTGATTTGAACACTTTTATTGTTCTTGTCACCTTTTTATTTTTGAGACAAGTTCTCCCTTTGTAACCCAGGCTGGCCTTGAACTTGTAGCAATCATCCCAGCTCACGCTCCAGATTGCTGGACTTAGAGGTGTGTAAAACCTGGCTTCTCGTGACTTTCTGAAGCAGTTATGGAAATTCTCTTTGTGAACATCTGTAGTTGCACTGTTGTGGCTGTTTCCACATCCTTGTTGAGCTTTCATAGTCATTCTGACTTTGAAGAAGAGTCAGAAGTCATAACTTGCCTTTACCATATCCAGTGAATAAGGCAAATAATTATGGACACATCGTATTTTTACAATGCTTTTAGTTAGATTGTACTCAGCAGCAGATTCACCAAATGTTTTCTCACACACTGCAAGGGCACTCGGGAAAGAAAACTTCCAGAACTGTTTAGCAAAGAGTTAAGAATGATAAGTGTGCTTGAAGTGAGGGGAATTAATGGCAATGTGTCTTTTACTGCAATAATTTACTTAATGTAAACATTGACTGTATTGTTGATCATCCTTAGTACTTGGCTTTGTAGTATATTTCATTCTGCATTTGATTACCTTCCTTAAGTCAGTATTCTTTGTAAAATGTCATTTCAGACCTTTGACCCATTCGTGTGTGTGTGTGTGTGTGTACGTGCATGTGTGTGTGTGCGTGTGTGTGTGTATATTGTCTGAAACCACCTCTATGACTAGAAACACAATACCACAGACTACACAGAATACTACACAATACTACACAGAAAACAAGTACACTTTGGCTCACAATTCTAGCCTAAGTCTTTGGAGCCGTATCTTATAATAGTCTGCCTACTGACAAAGTCTGGAGGTAAAACAAATCAGATTATAAGAGGCAGAAGTGTACAGGAGACCTCGCCAACCTGATTTATACTGCAGACTCCCTCTCTCCATAACACATTAATTTAGCATTCACACAAATGGACTAATCTGCTCATAACAGGAGAATTCTAACCACCTCCTGGGATTAATTATTTCTCCTTTTCATAACTGAATTTTATGAATTGCTGATACATTTTAAATACAAGTTTAGCAATTATTTTTCTATGTCTCTGTATTTGCTTACCAGTATCCTTAGCAGAGCAGAGTATTTTAAATCTGATTTATCAACTGTTCTTTCACAAGTTGTTCTTTTTTAGTATGTACCTAAAAGATAACCTCAACCTCAAATGTTGTTTCCTCATGTATCCCAGAAGTCTTAGAATTTCCACTTAACATTCAGTTTTATGGCTTATTTTGAGCAACTTCTATGAAAATGTTTGTTTAGAACGATTTCGTTTTGCTTGTGCCCATTCAGCTGTTTAGCGCCATTTGTTGTAAATTCTGTCCTTTCTTCATCGAATTGCTTTTGATCTGTTTTCAAAGATTAGCTGACTCTCCGTAAAGGTTGATTTCTGAATCCTCCATTTACTGCACTAATTTATATCTCTATGTTTATTTCAATATCATGCTTTCTTTTTTTACTACGGGCTCACACTAAAGTGCTATAGTGCCATTGCTCCCAGTAGGTTATTCTTAAGTATTTTATTACCTTAATATTTACTTGTCTGGATCTATTCTCTTTATAAATAAATTTCAAATGAATTTGTTGATATACATAGATAAACTCATTAAGACCTTCCTTGAGATTTAAACTGAATCTATGGAAAACTTGTGAATTATTGACACAGGAGGAATTTTAAGTCTTGTAAACCATATTCCCATTCTCATCATTTATTTAGCTTTTCCTATTATTTCTCACATAAAGATCATGTGACATTTTAAAGTCATTTTGTTTTAGTTTCTAGTGTTGTCATGTTATTGCTTTAAATTCAAATTCCAATTGTTTGTTTCTAATATAAAATATCATTCATTTATTAATGCTGTATCTTATTCCCTTTCTGAACCTAGATCCTCTGAAATTTGTTTGTATCTTGAACTATTTCATGCCCTTTCACCACAATTACATTTCTCATCTGAGATAGTCCCCCTAAAGACCAATCATGAGGCTAAATTGATTATCAAAGTTAGTTTGCTTAACAATCTAATTAAACTTAATTGCGTACCCTATATCCTTAATCAGCTTCACCCAGGGGACACGTTACCTCGTGTTTTAAAACAGATTGTATGAGTCAAGTTATTTGTAAAAATATGACTCTCAGAAAAGATACTTTAGCTATAAGAAGACCAAGGGAAATCAGATTTATCATATTAGTGTAACAGATTTTGTCAAACCTCATAATAGTTTCTGGCTTGTCCATGAAGACTCACTCATAAAGGAAAGGATTCTATCAGAAGCAGTGACATGTGAACAGACTATAGAACTGACTAATCAAAAGGCCAAATAAAAGTTAAACTTTTGCATTAAGCCATAATAATATCATAAAAACTAAATTGCAAACTTAAATTATAATTGGTAAATCAGCAAGTAGGGATATTTCATTCAAATGCAATAAGATCTTTCCTCTCTCCCAGCCTCACCACTCAGCCAAACAGATCCCGACCCCAGGCCCAGGCTCCCACATCAATGCTGCCCGGCCTCAGTGGAGCCCTCTACCAGGGCCAGTCCTGTTTTCACCTCATACGTATGGTGGTGCAGGGTCACTGTGACCTGTACACTAAGGACTGTGTGAATCCTCATCTCCATTTGGAATATGACTCATTTCCCCTATGACAGGGCTTCATGAGGAGGAGGATGCTGTCTTTCCACACAATCAGACATCAGTGTTCCCTGGTCCTGTCTTCAGCATTTGCACAGGATGATTCCATGGCACCAGTGCCTTTGGATCTGGAAAAAGACATTGACCCAGAGCAGTTTCCAATCAATGAGCACTACTTGGGATTGGTCAATTTGGGGAACACATGCTACTACAACTCTGTGCTTCTGCCTGCCACTTTGTGAGAAAGTGCTGGCATCCAAGGCCCAGCAGAATAAACAAGGAAAGCTTGCTGACATGCCTGGCAAACCTTTTCCACAGCACTGCCACGCAGAAGAAGGTGGGCATAATCCCACCCAAGAAGTTCATTTCAAGACTGAGAAAGGAGAATGATCTCTTTGATAACTACATGAGGCAGGATGCTTGTGAATTTTTAAATTATTTCCTGAACACTATTGCACACATTATAGGAAGAGAAGAAACAAGAAAAGCAAAGTGGAAAGTTTAAAAATGGCAACATGAATGAACTTTCAGAGAATAATAAACCAGAACTCACCTGGGCCCATGAGAGTTTTCAGGGCATTCTCGCCAATGAAACCAGATGTTCGAACTGTGAATTCTTTACTAGCAAAGATGAAGATTCCTTGACCTTTCTGTTGATGTGGAGCAGGACCTTCTATTACCTACTGTCTGAGGGACTTCAGCAGCACAGAAACACTGTGTAGTGAACAAAAATGTTATTATGAGACATGCTTCAGCAAACAGGAGGCCAGGAAAGGATGGGGGGAAAAAGCTGCCCATGATTTTGGCCCTGCACCGTAAGTGGTTCAAATACATAGAGCAGCTCCATAGGCACACCAAGCCGTCTTACTGGGCGATCTTCCCTCTGGATTTCCAGCTCGTGACACCTCCAGTGATACCATGAGCCTGGACTGATGTGTGACCTGATCCCTGTGTTCTTTCATTGTGCCATGGCCATAATTGTGGGCATTATATTACTGTAGTGAGAAGTCATGCTTTCTGGCTTTTATTTGATGATGATTGTAGAAAGCATAGATGCTTAAGGAGCGGAAGCCTAATGTCAGATATAGCAAAAAAAATCAGAATCTGGCTATATTTTATTCTTTCAGTCGAGAGAGTCACTTAAAGAACGATAGGACTAATTCAAGTGTATGTGAGGGAAGCACTGTTCAAAGCACTATCCCGTTTCTCCACAGACCCTTTCCCAGTGGCCCATTCATGTTGTCACCCCGGGTCTGATGGTCTGGCTGTGTTAAACTCTCTCCTCCTGTTTTACAAGCAGCACTACTTTTGGTTTTATATTGTTCTGAAGGTAGAGTTAACTGCAATCAGGTAGTCATAAGATTTGTATGAGTAACTGCTGCTAATTTGAGGATTTGGGTGAACGGTAAGTCACTTCTTATGTCTGGCTAAATTAGAATGACATTTTCAGTGAATGTCATAGACTGTTTTGAATGTTTACAAAACTTTCAAGGTCTCCTTTCAATGCATTCTTTTACCTTGTTCCTGGAAATACTACAACACATTTTTACCTTGTTTGCTACTTTTCTGACAGGACAGAAGAATTGGGTAGATGTTCAGCTTTTAGAGCTGTAATTAAAGCTTTAACTTTGTGTAAGAAAAAAAAACACTTACAAGTGAGTAACCTTGATATTAAAAATCATCCTCCACGTGGCGCAGAGTGAAAAGAACCTGTTCATGGTGGCTGGAGTCTACACTGGGCTGTGCTGACCTAGCCACAGAATTCCAGCGGCTAAGAGGTTATGGAGCTCAGGACAGGCAAAGACAAAGACAAGAGGAATAAGTTTCTGTGGACAGAAAAAAAAAAAAAAAAAAAAACAAGATTTTCTTATCTTTTTTACCAAAACCAAGTTTCAGAAAAATATCTCAGTGCTGTTAATTTTTAGCAACACTTTTCTTCTCTGAGGTCCTGTGAGCTGTATTTATCCCACACCTGGCACTGTTAAGCTTTTCAAGCTGCCTTTCCCATCCTGCTGATGTCCTGCAGTCTGTGGTCCCAGAACTGACATGCCATGATGGCTGCCTCTGGCGCATCTCTCCCTAGCCAGTCAGGAGTAACAGAAGCACTACACCTTTACAACCATCAGTGGCCTCATCAGCTTAATTTGTTACATAGTCTATTTACTGAGGCACTGGTGAGTTCTGGAACTAATCTGCAGCCCTCACTAGAGGCAGATGCTGGAGTTAGCTGGATTGGGAGAGGTTCACAGAAGTGTTAGTGGGCTGGGAGAGCAATCAACATGATGGTAGCTATTTCTCTGGCTCAGACTCCTAGAATGCTTAGAAGAACCTCCTCTCACTGTGCTTAATTACATTTTTCCACTTTTGTTACATAGGTCTATATTAGAACATTTGAATATTGGTAACTTTCATTAAAAAGGCAAATTTGGAAACAAATGCACTGACATGGTAGCCATGAGGCAGATGACACCATTTTTCTATAATATGCATGGATAAATTTTGATTTGGAAGCAAAAATCAGCAGCAAAACTAGCCAATCCAAAAGTTGTGCAATATAATTTTTGCATTAGGGGTTATGTGGTTTTACTTCCTAAACATATCATGCCAATAAGTCACAAAGTTGAAACTGTTATTCTAGATTTCATAATATTTTATTACACTACCATTTTTATGAGAAGCACTTTCAATGTAAAATAATTATTTAGTTTTATTTATAAATCTAATATTAGCATTATGTCCATCATGAGCATAAATCATATTAATACAAGCTATACAAATCCACTGTAAGTTGTCAAGAACTGACCGTTTTCATTAGTTGACTATGTTTCAAAATAGTAAAATAGCCAAATACAGTAGTGCATACCTGTAATCCCAGAACTCAGGAGACTGAAGCAGAAGGATTGTTGTGAGTTCAAGACCAGCCTGGGCTACAAAGTGAGTTCAAGGACAGCCTAAACTGCATAACAGGAACCTATCTCAAGAAGACAAGATACATGAATAAATAAGTAAATAAAATCAGAAATAGTAAAGTGTTTTATAACCCTTTTTCAAAAGTAATTTCTCCACGATGTTGAAATATCAAATTCTAGAGTGAAGACGTAAGTGTGAGTTTTCTGAATCTTAACCTTTCCACAATCACAAAAGAACAACATGTAAAGAGGCAGGTACTGATGCTAGGTCACTGTCACTATGGAAAAGCAGAGAAATCAAGCCTTTCTTTTCCTCTCTCATGGCTAATGTACTCACCAGAACTGCTGGCTATAGGACACCTGCTCCTGCATAAGGCAAACGCCCCTCAGTCTTTCCTCCTCCCCTCCTGTACTGAAGAAAAACAAGAACAACTTCAGGAGCCTTCAAAGAGTCAGGATAAAAATTGAACGCAGACATATGCAGTTTTCATCTCCTTATTTCTCTCATTGAAACTGCCAGGTCTGATGTCACTTCTTGTTTCAGAACATAATCAGTTTGTAGGGAGACCAGAGTCAGAAATAAAATTGAGTCTTACGACTTCTCTGGCCAGCACTTGAACTGTGGCAGGGACAACTCATGGAGAGGACAACCCTGTTATAAAAGAAGAAAGGAAACTCCAGATCACATCTGCCCCTCTTTTTTTTTTTTTTTAGAAGAATAGCAATCATTTTACAAACAACAAAAATGCAAATGACAATAACATTCTTTCAGAAAACATCAGCATGGAGTTATGATTTTCTATTTTTTGTTAACATAATTGCATCTACGCAGGTCTACAAAATGTAGCATTGTGATTTCAAAGCATTTCCTATTATTATCAAGTCCTGTGCTTCACTGTTACTCTCTGTTGATTTTAATACAAAGTATCTGAGTTCCTGCAGTCACTTTAGCTTCTATTTTTTACTTAAATGTTTTGACAAGTAAACTCATAAACCAACTAAACAGATGTGGTTTTGGCTTGAATCCTTTCAATTTGAAGCTGTATTTCTTTTATCTGATAAGTCCAAAATTGAAGAACACAATTTTGCCCCTCAAAAGTCTCATGTGTTCAGAACGTGGACCTTGAAGTCATAGTTGGCTCACAAGAGTGTCAGATTCATCAATGGTTTACTCCATTGTTGTGCTCATACCTAAGTGAGCTCTTGGGAGGAGAGGCTCTGTGGCCAGGAAGTACGTCACTGGTCATGACCCAGAAAGGGTTTATCTTGTGCACAGCCTCTGCTCGTCTCTCTCTGGCTTTCTCATTGTATTCTACCTCCCAGTCACCATGAAGGGAGCAGCTTTGCTTACCACACTCTTCTCCATTACGCTTCCGTTAAGACTTCTGACCATGGGCTCAACCTCTGAAAACACCAGCAAAAGTAAGACTCTGCTCATTGCCTCCTATTTTTGTATCAGCAAATAAAAACTGATTAATGCATTGCCTACCATGGAAGACAATAAACCACAGTACCTAAAAGCAAACACTTTGGAGTGAGATAATTGAGAATAATAAGTCTGGTCTACTAACTCTTCTAAATCTGGTCCATGTGTGTATAATGGAGCTAATAAGAATAGTAATATTTTGTTTATAACATTGTTTAAAAGATTGAGTTCATTTATGAAATACAGCTTTGTACATACATTCGCTCAATGAACAGATGCTATATTGTTTTTGTTTTCATTATATAAAACATTATGGGAGCTGGGGATTTAGCTCAGTGGCATAAGTGCCTGCCTTGCAAGCAGGCAGTCGTGAGTTCAATCTCCGGTACCGATAAAAAGGAAAAAGACAAAAAAAAATTACTATCACTGAAAAACTGAAGGCATTATGTGTTAGTCAGGTTTCTCATTGCTGGGACAAAATATCCAATACCTGCTACTTAAAAGAGGAAAGGTTTATTTCGGCTTACAGTTTCAGAGAGTTGAATTCACGGTGGTTAGCTCCTACACAGAAACAGCATGGAGTTAGGGTTTTGTAGAAGAAAGCTGCTTAAGTCATGGTGGTTAGAAGCAGAGAGATGGGAAAGGTGGAGATAAGAATGCACCCATCAAGGTCAATCTGCAGTTACCCAACTGTAATTGGTCCCGAGATCTAACACCACCTGTAGCTACTGAATTCAACAATAGGTGAAACCACTGACAAGTGTAGTGACCTCATGATCTGATCAACTGCCAAACACGTGACAATTTTGGAGGACACTGTAGATCTAAAACACACAGCCAGTTTAAAATACAAGATCAGAAAGCTCTCACTGTTTTTCACTCCATTAATGATTCAGGCATTGTTTTTATTTTTGAAGAATAAGAGACTCTGAAAATCACAGTGATAAGCACTCAAATCAAAGCTATCCAGGCCATTTGGAGAGGTATTAAATAGTATATAAGTTTGAAAATAGAAAGCACATTCAAAGGAATGCTAGAAATAGAGAAGTTCAAAATTGTTCTGCATTATTAAGCTATTTCAATTTTGTGTTTGAGTTGAGAAAATGCCAATGAATTAACTCTTTTGGAAATAGCTAGAAATATTTTGGGGGTTATTAACATTATACAATTATATACGTAAAGCGTAATCAATTTGCCCTGGAGGGATAACTGAAACCACTATAATTGAGTTATATGACTTTGTATTTTTAATAGTATTAAGTTCTGCAATATAAAGCAATGAAGCTTTGAACAGAAATACATAAGAGAGCAGTAGATGCGGAGTAAAAAATCCCAGGGATTTCTCAGTTTTCTTGTGACTGATGTCTTCAATATTTAGGTGCCCCAATCTTGCTATTTTTAGATGCGATCTACTAATATAAATATTATTTGAAATGTTACATAAGATGACCCATGAGGGAGTTGCTTACAAAATCCAAAGCTTTATAAAAGCTAAGGTTTTAACTTCTATACTTGACATTTGAAAATCAAACCTCCCTAAAGGTGGCTATATTTTAGTGCACTATAAATTACATGGGTATACGCCAGTGTCTAAAAAAATCTAAACTACTAGGCCTCAGTTATGATATATTTGTTGCAGAAAACAACTTTAATGCTCTTTCTACCACCTTTGTGATTCTAAATTCGTTTGTAGTACATTGTAAAACAAGGTACTTTAAAATACACTAAAAATATATTATACTATGCTGCATAATATGATGCAGTATAATATATGACATAATTTTTGTGTTATTTTCTAATGCATATTCAATTGTTACCTTAAAATATAAGTGTGTTAAAAACTTAAATAGTTTCTTTTTGGTTTTCTTTCCTCCCTTTATTTTACTTTCTTTTTACTTTATAGAAAAAAGGTAAAACAAGATTTCATAACAAAAAATAGAATAACAAAAGTTAATACATTACATGCTATTATCTTTAAAGCAGTAGCTCAGGGAACAAGACATTGGTATAAAAAATTCTCCAGTCAATATTAGCACAAACCTTTCCTTTTAATGATCTAAGAGACACTAATAGCATAATTGATTTATATGTTTTCCCTTTTACCTACCATCCTTATCCCTTTCACCCATCTTGAAGACACAGGTGAAGGTAGACAGTTCATTAAAAAAAAAAAAAAAAAAAAAGACTCCACAGGAAATACTTCAAAGAATCAGCAATTGGGATCTCATCTTATTAAAAAGCTTTTTCGCAGAAAAAGAAATCAACAACAATGTGAAAATAAAACCCATAGAGTGGGAAAATATTTTAGCCAAATGGTCCTCAGACAAAAAACTTCTATCTAGAACACATAAAGAATTGAAAAGATCAGACTCCCCATATTCAAAGACTCAATCCAAAAATGGATATCTGAGATGAATACACACTTCTCAGATAAAGAAGTACAAATGGCAAATAAATAAATGAAAAAATGTTCAACATCACGTGGGCACAGCATCTGCCTCAGAAACACGAGGTCTTGAGTGTTATTGTTGTAAAGAAAGAAAGAAAGAAACATCACTGTTCATTTGAGAAGTGCAAATTTAAAAAGCACTGAGATTCCATCTCACCCCAGAAAGAATGACTACCTTCAATAACAAAGGTAGAAGGGTTACAGGGAAAAGGAACCCTTCTCCACTGTTGGGAACATAAACTGGTGTCAGTGCAGAGATGCCTCAGAAAACTAGGATTAGAGGTCTCATTCGACTCAGTGATTCTCCTTGTCAGTATCTTCCCAGAAGAATTAAAAACATCATACCAGAGCAAAATATGTGCACCTGTATATACAGCAGTATAATTTATACTAGCTAAATCCTGGAAACAACCTAAATGCCCTTCAACTGAGGAATGGATTAAAAAGATGTGATATTTTTATACAGTGAATACTACTCAGCCAAAAAAAGGATAAACTTGAGACTTCTGTAGATAAATTCATGCAACTTGAGATCAGACTCATCAATGAAACAAATAAGGCTCACACTTGTGATTATCAATCATATTGTATCCTTTGTGTGAGAAATTTAAAGAATAAATAAGTTCTAAAATACGCCATAGATATTGTGAAATGGGAAAAAATTATTCAAAATCAAATCTTAAATGTTGATCAATTAAAATTTTGAAGCTGAGGTACAGCTTTATGTCAAGTAATTTGCCTTGCAAACACAAATTGATGAAACTTGTATAAAAGAAATGTGACACACCTATAAATAATGTATTGTTGAGTCAAACTAAAGAAAATAAAATCATCAAGAAATTTTCTCTATTTAGATGTGCTTATATATTCTTGTATGTGGCTTTATAGATGTGAAGAAAACATGTTTTCTTAGCTGTTAATGAATTCTGGTGAACAGGTCAGCCAGCTGGCTGGCTTGGTTGGAAGATTGATCCATTAAACATTAAATAAATACACAGACTATTATAATTCAAAATAAGGACCTGAGCTCATAGTCAAGTGTGATGAGAATTTATGGAAGGGTCAGATGAGTGAACAGGCATTTCTATGTTTACAACAAAGCCTTTTACTTGCTTGCTTATCCCCCACATCTTGAGTTTCTTCTTTTTGATCATTTTCATTTATTTATATTTTGAACTCATCTTCTCCTCCCTCTTCTATTCTGCTTTCTTTTCCTTACATTTCACCCCTATTCAATTCTTCCTTTCCTCCTTTTCTCTTTCTCCCCTTCCTCCCTTCCTGTTTCCTTTCTTGCATTTCATCCTTCCTTTCCTTTTCTTTTCCTCCATCCTTAACTTCCTTCCCCTTCACAGAAGAGTTAGTGTGAATGACCTAGAAGTGCAGTGCAGAGGCCTGGATTTTGAAAGGCTCATTTAAAGGCATCAGTGATCCTGGAGGTGATAGAAATCAGGCGGTAAGGAAAAGGCTTGGTGAGGAGGCAAGCGTGTGTCCACCAGGCTACAAAACGTGCACTGTGAGGACTGGTGAGCACCCTTGCTTACAAGGAGGTAGGCAGCAAGAGGGAGGGCCGGGGAAGGAGGAGCCTGGGTCCTAGGAAGCAGTATGCATAACACAAAACGAAGTAAGTCAAACACAGAAGGTTAAACGTTCTATGGTTTCTCTTATTTGAGAAACCTAAATTACAAAGAAGTTAAAGGTAAAATCAAGGGGATATGGTTGGAAGCTAGAAAGCTGGAGTGTAGAATTTATGGAAAAGGTGAAGTGGGAGCAGAGAGGAAAGGAAGGGAAGAAGGGGGAAGGGGGGGAAAGAGATTAAAAGGATCTACAATAAATATATATTATATTATATTATATTATATTATATTATATTATATTATAGTATATTATAGTATATTATATTTATTATATTATCTGTACAATTTCCCAAAGATGAATACAGTTATAGATCACAGACACATGCCAGTTAACAAATGCAGAAGCCATGGAGATTGGAAACATAAAATAAATAAATACAATTCTTTAATAGACAGAAGTACTGACTATAAAGTAAACCAGGTTTTTCAGTGTTAGAGAAGTGTTATGCATCTCCAAAAGAAGGAAAGCAAAAAAGAAACTGAAGAAGTTGGGTTAAAATTTTAGATGCCAATATGAACTCATAGTTCAATAAATATGCATATAAGGATAGTCCAGTCCACATGGTTATACACATACGTATATAATTCTTTTGGTTCAGAAAGGACAGGTAGATTAGAAATGAGCATTGAAGAGTCCATTATTATGTTTTCACAATTCTCCTCTTACTAATAACCTTTAAGGCATTATTTGTTTTAATTCAATGGATTTTTTTTTTGTTTTAGTTGTTGCATTTTTAACTCAGTTCAAAAAAGGAGGAAATTAGTACAGATATTCAAACTTAAATTTTACATTTAGTAATTGGGTATATTTGAAGGATAAATTATACAACTTCACTGTTTTGGAAATGTAGAGAAATTAACACTATTTACATCATTTAATTATTAAGTAAATATTAGTTCTTTGACTCATAACACTAGTACTATCTAATTTGGGAAGTCGCAGGGCTGTTCTATATTGAAGAAATGAGACCTAGAGAAGAAAAATGATTCAGTGAAAATCAGTAAGTGAGAAGAGAATCCCATCTCAAAGCTCAAAATTCTTTATCATTAACCTAATGGTAAAAAGTCTAATTAATTTCAATTTAACCTCCAGATTTTCAAAAAACAAAGTTCTTTTGCTTTGCAATTTAGTAACTTTAATTTTCAATTACATGCTTGTATATCAAGTATAGAATAGCTCAGATGATCCCTAGTTTACATGTATATGCCATTGCTAAATGTTATTCTAGAACTTGGCATATAATAATAACCAAAGATTGATAATAAAGAAAAGTAATATCTTCAGTAACCCAGAATAACAAATCCAAACTAGCACTTCTTGGTTTCTTCTTCTCATAGCAGTGCACAAGCAACATACTCTGACCTATAAAATGGGAGACATGAGCTACCAAGGTGTTGTGAGAAAAAGCCTGAAATAAATTTCCCATTGAGAACATGTTGATAAAATACCAGCAGATAAAAATCTCTGTGGCATAGAAAGAGAATGTTTTTGAATATATCCAACTGAATGGTCATGTTTTAAGTTAACAAACAGTTGCCTGAAACCTCCCTTGAAACCATTAAACTGCTCATCTGCAGATTGTGTTAGAAATTATATTTATGAAACAAAGCAAAAATGCCCTGTGTTACCTACAGAATAAGCACAAAGAGGTACTAAATTGTTAACTTTCTTATACAATATTGTTTTAAGGTAAACAATACTGCCTGTTACTATATAATACTATCAAATTAATATATTGCAGACAATCACTGTAGCACATAGGCAGAAAATTACAGTATGCATTCTTCACCTTTGACCAAAAGTCCTTTATATTTGCATTTATATCTTAGCTTTTATTATCAAGGCTCATTAGTATAAAAAATGAGTAGGTAGTGTGATACAGTACAATAAATAAAGACATGATACGAAAGCTTAAGAATATGTTATTGTAAAATACTATCACCTTTCACTAATTAGCATATTTTGCAAGTGAAAAAAGCAACACTATATAACAGACACAAAATTTAGTAAGGTAGTGTTTGAAATTGAGTGTTATACACATTTGGAAAAAATTTTAATATTTAAAATGACAGTATGTCTCCAAGATTTTTGCCAGTATTCTCTCTTTGGAACATGCACAAGTGTGTACACATATAGAAAAATAAATTGCATAATCAAAATGATCATTAAATTTCACAATGGCCCATTATTATTTCAATTATCTTTTTTTGTTTGTTTTCTAATGTGTGTATCCAACATCCATCTATTCATTTGTCATCAACTTCTTATGTAAATGCATATCATTTAAGCTAATTTTTTCTTCTGCATGTTGTAGGTGATGGAAATGATTCGGTCCTATTTTCCTTCTTTCGTGCTTGGCCTTGCAGTAAGTAACAAAGATGCAATTGAACTTACACTTTCATCTGTCCTTCTGTTCAAGAACAGAACTCATGATGTTTGTACCCACTGGACTTACAGGTGATTAGGCTCCATCTTGTTCTTAGGCGTGTACTGCCCGTCAATCCTATCATTCTTTTTCTATCTCTTGTCCTCATGTTGCAAACATACACAAAAGTCTGCCTTTTGAAATAAAAGCTAAATACACTCTTTTCCATCTTTGCCAATGTCCAGGTGAAATAGAATGATGGACAAACATTTGCACAAATACAGTACACAATATGTTTGAAGAAATCATTCTTAAAAGTTCTGTCCAGAAAATTCATTTTCCATGGTCGTTTTTACCAAAGCACCTCCTGCGTTTGTGGCGGGATGTGCAGTGAAAGCTACTCAACACCACACTCACTCTCAATCTCCTGGAAAGCAGTGTCTAAAACCGATTTTGTTATAAAGTTGTCCGTAAATAATTTTCCAAGTTAGGAGAACAAAACAGAAAATAAATGAATTTAAAAATTCAGGTACAACACATACACACACCCTCACACACACACACAGATATCACACCCATGTACTCACATACACAACCTGATTTGATAACATTCTTGATTTTGTTATTTGATCCTTAATCTCATTCCTTCATTATTCATTTCTTCATAGTCTCATTGTTTCATTTTCCCTGACTTCCTTTCTGACAAGTGTCCCTATTCTTTATCTTTTCTTTTTCTGTTTTTCTCTTTCTTTTTTGTTTCTATGTGAAAGCCACAAATTTCACCTTTGCTATCATGGCAGTCTTCATGCTTTAAAAGTTTAGATAATATTACTGATTTGTTTTTGTTTTCGTTTTATTTAGCGAAAAAAATCAAAACAGAAAAAAGGGTAGAAATAATACAGAATCTCAAAAAATAACAGTCAGAAATCACTAGTTGATAAATTACATATTGTTATCTTAAAAGTAGTTGTTCATGTTACAAAATCAAAACATAAAAAGTGGACAATCAAGCAATAACAGTGCAAACTATTCTGTTTGGTTAAACAACCAAAACTTAGTAGTACGGTTATCTATCTAAATGTTGGCAAGGCTGTGGGGGAAAAAGAACACTTCTCCACTTTTGGTGGGAGTGTAGACTAGTGCAGCCACTGTGGAAATCAGTACAGAGATTCCTCAGAGAGCTAGGATTGGAAGTTTCATTCAGCTCAGCTCTTCCCCTCCTAGGTATTTTCCCAGAAAAATTGAGAAAGTCATGTCACAGCTATATACGTGCACCCATGTTTATAGCAGCGTAATTTGTAATAGCTAAATCTTGGAAACAACCAAAATGCCCATCAACAGCAGAATGATGAGGAAGACATACGTCTTTAAATGGAATATATATAGTAAAATTTTTCTTCATTTGTGATGACTGTACATACCCAATTGAATATATTCACATGCAAAAATACATACACATCTATAACTCCAAGAGGAAAAAATTTGCTGTATATTTGTCCTTCCTTATCAATTTAAATTAGAACTACCACAGAAGGTACATGAGACTTTCCTTGTTTCACTGGGCATGCATTAAATAGTAAAGTACCTTAATATAAGAGCCATGAAATATGACTCAAGAAATAGTGTGAGGGAGTGGGTTCATCTGCTTTGTTCTCAGAAAATTTTCAACCAAATTTCAAGTTACACATGAATAACGCCGTTGAAGCATGTTTTTATTTGAAATAGACTTGAGAGCCTGAACTAATAATTGAAATACTTATGCTGTGAACATTTAATCATTCTAAGTTTGTGACGTTAGCCTTTAAAGTTACAGGTAATAGAAAGGCAAAGCCAACCAATGCAACTCAAACCATATCCCTCCAATTAGTTGTTCTCCAGCCATTTGTAATCATACAATAGAGCCATGTGGTATTAACGCCTATGTCATCATCATCAGGAACAAAAAGCTAACTGTATAAATGCACTTGACTTAAGCAGCTCTTTTAAATACATATGCTTCTTAGTTAAAAATGTGAAAAAGATTCTGTATGCATCGATTAAAAATTCATCTGATTTTGGTGAAACAGAATACATTCATGTACCACACGTTGTGCAAAGCAAATAGTCAATAAAGGGCAAAAAAAAAAGAAAGAAAGAAAGAAAGAAAGAAAGAAAGAAAGAAAGCAAGCAAGCAAGCTAGAGTTCCTTGGGAGCTAGTACCTCAAATCTCAGAAAGCCAATTAGGGCAGATAGAGTCTTAATTTTGCATTCCCCACTTGCATCTCAGAAGAACTCCAAAGCCACCCTTCCAGGATGTACATATCCAAGATGCAGGACTCAATAGGGCCAATGCACTGAAATATATCCTGTCTTCGGGACAGTTATTCTCGAAAATTATGAATAAGAAAAAGTGTCAGGGGAAGCAGCTGGGGCAGTTCAAGGTCACCTGGAGAACCACCCTGCCCCAGAAATTAAGAAAACAATATAAATTCATCAGGATTGGTTATACAAATGTTACTTCTGTAAAAGTGAAGGTACTCAACTTACCTTCAATAAGGAGCTCAGTGAAAATAATTGCAAAATTAAAAAGCACGGAAGTCCAGAGGTTCTAGAATACGGCCCTCCAGGCATTGCTGCTGATATGCAAAGCAAAACACTCCTTGTATTTTCAAGATGTGATAGGAAAAAATTGACATTCAATATATTTTATTCAGAACATAAAACCCTTTTATGAGAAAGCAAAATGAACATGAGTCTAGGTCATATATCTGATCCTGAGAGTGTAGAGATGCCTATATTTCCTTCATGAGAGAATGAGTACTCTCAAAAGCCAAACTAATCTATTTTACTGATATTGAAGGAAAAAGAAAACAGGAAATTTACTTCTTTATGAATATCTACAGAAAAATTGAAGACAAATCTTCATTCCCAGAACAGCTGCCCAAATATTGATCGATGTCCTTTGGAAAATCCCTAAAGCCAGCTTGAATGTGGTCACTTTTCTTTCTTTCTTTAAAATAAACATTTATTGTTTTATCTATTTTACAAATAGTTATATAGCATCTTCACACTCACTAGTGCAACAATGCCTGGAAAATCTACTTGGGATTCTGATGTAGGTGTCTATAAAGAGGGACAGTTTATCTTTGTTAACAAAATATAGTATGTGGAGGGGTTTTTATTTAAACTGACATGGGAAGACCTAGGAAAAGAAAAATAAACAACTTTTACAACTGCACATGGGACAAAACTCTTCAGCATTTATTAATCATGTTTGCTATAGTAACGCAGTTTAACAAAGTACCACAGTTCCTTTGTTGTTTCAAAGACCCAGTATTCACATCCACACCCACCCTCATGTACGCTCAAAAATCTATTAATGTAAATGCAGCACTTCTGGGCTCAGCTGGCCTCAGATAGGCTTTGCTTTCAGTTATAGATTTATACATCTCTGGTCTATTCAAGAGTCTTTCCATTGTGGGACCAGTATGAATGTGGAGTGTGCTTTTCTCTTGGATGCCAGACTGTTTAGAGGCCAAGGCCAGACCCTCAAATACATTTAAAGTTACTACTGGAATTACTTTTGCTATCACTCAGTATCCAAAGCAACTAAGCAGTCAAGGGACACGTAAAACTACTCAGAAGAAAGCATAACAAAGTCCTAAAACAAAGTAAAAAATTGCTTTATTAGGAAGAGTTAGTGAGCAATGATGGAATCTACCACAGAGTGTCTAACAGTGTCTCCAAAATTAAAAGATGTTATTTCCTGAAGAATGAGAAAATCTTCAAAGATATTATTTGACACAGCAATTACAAGCTGTTATGGTTGATACATAGTGTCAAAGTGAGAAATTTAGAAGTTTAAGAGACTCCTGGCAAAAAATCAGAATCCTTATTTTGTGAATATGCTCATCCTCTGTGCAAGAAGAGGGCACAGGGATTTTGTGAGTGCTACACTGACCTAGTGGGGGGTGTATAATATAAATATATATAAAGGAAAAAGGAAGCTTGCTCTTCTCCCTTTTTTTGCTCTGGCTGCTGCCTTGAAGTGTTGACCTGGTGCCAAGCCACCTTGCCTTGGAGTCAGCTGATTATGGACTGAAAACTCCACAACAGTGAGCTAAATAAACCTTTCCTTCCTTCATTTTGGATAGCAGGTGTTTTGTACCAGCAATAAGAAAAAAGTAACCAAGACACAAGCATAATAGAATTCCTGGCTTATTGTGATGATTAAATGAAATGATAACTGATAAGTGTAACTTGTTTTCTCACATAAAGAAAGTAATGTGACATTGATAATATAGATTTACATAAAATATTAGTTATAGGTGTGAATTCTACACTTTCCAGAATTTTTATAGCAAAACACTGTTTAGAAAACAAACACACTTTGCAGATCAGAGTATTCTCTTCACAGGCATCTTTCTATTTCCAGGAGGATCTATTCTGTACATGAGAACCTATAATTTTACTAAATTGATTGCAACTAATTAGACTGGGACTGCAGATTCACAATAACTATTCTGCCATTTGCCATCACCATAATTTCTCCATCATGTGGTGTTATTTTGATCATCACAACGTAATTGAAACTCATTGTTATGCCAAATACAGACACTCTTTATAAAAGCAAATCTGAAAAGATGTAAGAAAAAATGGTTATTGTTATCATTCATTTTTAGCTAACTAAAGGCAAAACATCATTGGAGGAAAAACAAATTTTCAGTAATTCTGGAGGAGACTACATTTGTAATTCCAAGGGAAAGTTATTGGAATTCCCCAAAATGAATGCCAACCTACCACTCCCATTGCAATCCACAGTGAGAATAAAGACACTAAGGCGTTTTTGTCCTTGTGGGGAGTCAAGAAGGTTCTAAGTTCACCCAGAACTATAGCTAAGTTAATTTGTGAAGAAGGAATGGTTCAAGGATGAGTAACTGGTAAGTCAAGAAGTACCTGAGTATTGTGAGCTGGACTAGGTAGGAGACCTCAAATCACCTCTGCAATTTGCAGAAAGAGAGAGATGCAGAAGGAATAATTTGAATATCACAGATTGGGACAATATGTAGTGTTTCGGGGTGAGTGTTTCAATTTTGATGTATAATCAATGTGTCTTAAGATATTATGGCTTCTTTCTCAAAGCTCAATCTCAACCTGAAGCAAAGCCTGCATCACCAACTTGTTGCATTGCTTAAAAGACTATATATCAGCACCTTGGTTAGACCCATTTACACTGCTTAAGGTCAGTTGAGAGATAAAGAAACATCCTAGCCAGTTACATATATATTGATGCATCGAAGTAAAGTCAAATGCTCTTCTAGCAAAAAGAGCAATCCAGTTGGTCCTCTACAAGCAATGTATTTAACTGAAACATGGGGGAAAAAAACACATTAGCTAATGTAGTGAAATAAGCTCAAGTAAGCAAATAATGACTGCTGTATACAGTATCTATGTTAATAATAACTACTTATGAATAATTGTGAAAGGTTGGAAACTAAGAAATGAAGATGGGAAGGAGGAAGGTACACATTTATTTATATAACTTTGTGCTTCTAAAGCCATGAATCTTGTGTTTATAGTTACAAAAATACACTAAATCTAATTCATTCCAATAATTACTAATGTACTATTTAGGAGTTACAGGAAATGTCAAAGCATGTAAAAGAAGTTTTTAAAAATACTTTCTTTTTAAGTACTGGAGATTGAGCCAAGGTCCTTTGCGTTTATATATATATATATATATACATATATATATATATATATATATATATATATATATATATATATACATGACCATTCTAACTCATGACCTCATGCTTGCAGGGCAGGCACTTATGCAGCTGAGCTAAACCCCTGGCCTGTCCTTTTATATGTTTATAAATATTACTTTTATAATTTGCCCAAGCTATGCTTCCAACTTCTATCTTACTATCTCAGGCTTCCAAGTAGCTGACATTACAGGTGTGTGCCACCATGCCAGTTTTGAATCTTAAATGCATACCCTGAAATGTGATCTTAAACAAGTTACAAATTTGCCATTAGCCATGGGGAAAATAAAATGCAAATCAAAACTCATAATGAGATATCATCTCACACCACAATGGCTGTTATCAAATATACAACAAAAATTTTGACGAAGCTCTAGAGCAAATGGAAATTTAATACATGGTTGGTGAGTGTGGTGGTGTGTGTGCTCACCTAATTGGTGGTCAGTTTGTGACAACCAGAGGAACTGAATCAACATGGTGCTGGATGTGGATGGCCCACCTGAGGATTGTTGCCAACATAAAAGGGAGAACTGGATAGGAAGAAGTAGTGTTGTGGGTTCTCTGTGATGTTGTTGGTTCTCCTTTTGCCATTGCTTCTCCTGGAGGAGCTTATCAAACTTCTTTCCTGATGTGAACTTAGTTGCTCTCATCATTAGGGGAACTCTGGACGTTGATGTCACTGAGAATGGCTGTGGTTCACTTTGGAGGAACTCTGGTCCTTACTTTGAGCATCACTTCCTGGCTCTAGAAGGGAAGGTGTATGCTGTTCAGTTTCCTGGAGAAGCTTGTTGCACTTGCATCCTGATAAGAACTCAGCTCTTCTTATAGTTAGAAGAGCTTGGGACCTCCTTGTGGCTGAGAATGGTTGTGGCACTATTCAGCGGAGCCCTAGTCCTTACTCTGAGTGATGATTCCTAGCTTCACTGCAGAACACTCAACCTCCTGGCACAGATCCATCATCTCCCACTGACACTGACTTTCTCACTTCCACCACTGACCTTTGAGCTTTCCCAGCACAGATCTGTGAAACCTACTCGCTTGAGATATTGTTGTGGGTGATGGACCTCCTTTTCAGAGAGTGAGGAGACATTCCAAAGAAAGAGCTCTGAAAGTTCTCTGCAGATGGGAAGCCGCTGCTCGGTTTGTTGGCTCTTGCACTCTTTCAATGCAACTTGCTCTTCTTTGGTCTGAATTTGGGGGGTGTTCTAAATCAGCACAGTGTTGACACACAATTCGGCTCTAATGACAAGAGGCTCTGATCCTTCCAGAGGAAGAAAATGAATTGTGTACCATATGGTCACACATTTGGAACCTGTTATCTTCAATAATAACATGTTAGGGAAGCATTCATTATCGACTCGAAATAACTTATTTCGACAGTTAACTGTAGTAGAGTTCAGGCTGAGTGCTAAGATGCTGACATCAAACAGAAAAGGAGAATAAACACAGTGAGCTCCATTTTCCGGAAGACATCCATCAGCGTGGTTGATTTTCAAGACACCGTGTTGCTTCTTCTCAATCAGCAAGTTCAAGGTAGGCCCTTTTCCAGCAGGAAGTGTCGTTCAGCCGCTTTGCTCTCTCTGTACTCTTTGCCCTTTTGCCATTCACAATAAATCTAAATTACTTTAAGGCCACTTCTCTTTTAACCCACTGGTCTGGCTTAATACCCACAAGTCACCCGTCGGTCACAGGATATAAACCCAGATATGTGAATCTAGGAGAGCTAACCTGCTTTCATGAAGATCTCAGCTTTAGAGTCAGATAAATGTCTTCAGAGGCATTTGTGCCGGCCACAGCTAAATGATACGATGCCAGTGAGGAGATTATATTTCTATGTTCCCTTCCAGCAGATAAGTTTATCCAGGGACCTATATCCTCTTCATTTCTCAGCAGGAGAGAGTATTTAAGACTTCGAGCCTAATAAAATGCATAGCAAAGCAATTTCATGGATAAAACAAGAACTGGGCTTGTGGGAAAAAAAAACTGTACTAAGTCTGTCCATCAGAATTAGTTTAAGAAGCCTGTTGTGCATTAGTATCAGAGATCTTCCTCTGGAAGTAATGTATAAAATGCTAGGATTACCAACAACAAAATGATTGAACCTGAAGCCAGGAGAAAAATCAGGATCACAACAGATTCTGATGGAAGTAAAAGAGAGAAAATGGATAGGGAAATAAGCTAAGAATTATCTTACAGCAAAAATTGAATGCTGCACACGTCACTGATCTGCCTCGTATTAATCAAGCTATATAAAATAAGAACTAAACAAACTAAACATCCTACAATAGCATAGATGATCAATAACAATACCCACACTACTAGAACTTCATAGATTCCTACAAAATAACTGTCTTTTCTGAGGGATAATAAAGCAGTAAATATGCTGTAGTGCGATAGTGAATTTTATTTTGTTGAAATATACAAATACAGGGAAACATTATCCTAAAATTATCTTTCTACGTCCTGGTCTCTCTTATATATGGTACCTAAAAATTTATCACTCAGAAGTAATAGACTGATGCCTACCAGAGACTGGGTTACAGTTACTGGGGATAGGGAAATTAGAAGATATTAGCCAAAAATATGTAGGTACAGTTAACAAGAATATTTTTAAGAGTGTAGATCAGACAAATACATAGAGACAGAAAGCTACTGTGGGGCTGAGGGCCTGGGAAGAGAGGATAGGTGATAAGAATGGAAGTAACTAGATACTAAAGTTATATAGTTTATTTATTGAGAGATAAATGTTCTAAAGCTGCTTTTGGTCATGGTTATACAACACTGAACAAACAAAAGCTATTAGAAATATGCCTTAAATAGGTTGATTATTGAACATGTATTGTATCTCAATGAGGCTATTTTATTAAATAAAATTATTTTCCACTAAAATGCATCTGTATGGCAGTTACAATGTAATCTTCCAGTTAATAAAGATCATTTTGAACAAAATTAGAAATATTTGCTATTTAGATATCAGTGACAAAAAAATTGTCTAGCAAAGTTCTGAAAAGTACATTTTACTTCTGTAATCATTTGAAGTCACTAATAAACTCATAAAAGTTAAGTTTTACCAAAAAAATTGTTTTTTTTAAATTCAATCTAAGAATCCAGGTATTATCATAATAAATAGACAACAATGAAATTAGAATTCTAATAATGTAACTAACTCATTTTAAATACTTCTTTACTGAACAAAAAATATTATTTGTTAATGCACAAATAACATCATACACACACAACAATACACACACAACAATACACACACATATAGATAATTATTCAAAAAAAACTCACTGAATTTGGAGAAATTGATCCTAAGCAATGAAGATAGTAATTAAGATGGCACATTCTTTTCCCCATCACTGAAACTCATACACCTCTCTTTATTCAGAACCTAAATCAAAATGTAACATTTAGTCACTTTAATGCATAAAAACTCACTCCACAGAGTTCATTATTTTATTCTGTGGTAATAATTGTGTGTCATACAAGGTATATAATGGGCACAGTTGGGTTTCCATGTTGTTCTAAATCACCATTTGTATGCCCATGGTTTGACTTGTTGATTTTTTAAAAATGAAGATAATTAGACAATTGTTATGAGGAGAATTTATTGAGAAAGAATATTTAATACTGTACTGAGCATATTAAAACCAATCAGTAACTTTGGGATACTAACTATTCTAATTATTCTCATTTTTCACATAAATAATATTTGATGAATAATATATAAATCAGACCTTATTTTTAAAATAATTATTCTCACGGCAATTTATTTTATGCAATTCACCCCTGCTTTTCATGTAGCTCCATAGTACTTGTAGGATGGCTTCTTTGAGTACCCCATGGGTAAACTAACTAACTGTACCCACATTAAATCACTCCAAGAAACAGTTCAGCTTTAGCTTGGAGGTCTCTGATCACATGGGTAGGCTGTCTACAAATGGGAATAACAGTGAAAGCAATGGTTTGGAGACCCTGAAAAGTCTACATGTGGTCTTCAGTTTACACTGAAGTCTCTGTGAAGTGCTATGGATCTTGTTAAAACTAAAAAATTCTTGACTCTGTGAAAACTCAAAATAATCTAAATTCATTCCTCTTTCCTCACACAGCCATAATTTATTCAGAGTCATAAATTTTGATGAATTATTTTCTCCTTGCATTACAGGGAGTTTAACTGATAAAAACAACAGTGAGAACTACAGGTGCCCAGGACTCTTCCAGGTTTCTGTCCAAGTGAATTGAACATCTTTCAGCCCATTTGAGGTTGCAGAATTAAATCATTTAGTGTTTCACTTCCTGGCCACAGTTTAAAGTTCACAGTTGTGAAAATGTAACTTGGTTCTAGCTAATTAGGTTGAATAATAGCACATTTGTGGGGGATTCTGTGGTTAAGTCTTATTTCTTCATTAGAATTAGTGATTCGAAAGCGCTGCATTCCAAGCGCAATGACTTGGAAACTTCAAGGGATCATTACTATTTCTGAAGATTAGGTGCAATGAGAAGAAACAGAACTGTAAAGTGAACTTGACTGACATTTTTGAGCCATTCTTCAAGATCTCTTGGGAACTAGAGGCTGAGTTGTTATCTCTTGTGTTCCATTATTTGCTAATCCAGTTGACTTCCGATTTTTCTAGTTTGGGTTAGAATGCATGTGTATAGGGGAAACAACTGGTTATGAATCTCTTTAAAATAACTAATCTTTTAGCCATTCTTTTTTAGAAACCAAAAAGAGGATCAGTGGGTGAGATAAGAGATGGAGAAAGGAGTAGTGGAGGGTGAAAGTAATTAGAATATGTTGTATGTGTATGCCAAAAAATTAATATGCACTAATAAAACTTTTCAAAGCTAAATGAAAACTAACTAGTTATTGTCGAATAACACACAAGTGGCTTCTGAGTGTACAGATATACTTCAAAAGGATGCACTTAAATTTAATTTGCCTTCTTTTTCATAAGCATTCTTTTTAGAGCCCAGTCTAAGGGGGCATCATTTTCCACGTGGAAGTCTTGGATTGATGAAGTAGTATGAAAGAGCCATGCAAGTCGCACAAGTGCCTCCCAAGACTCTGCTTGTTTATTTTTGTGTTCATGTGCAGACAGCTGCTCAGGCTCTTTTAAGTGGATAATTTGGGCATGAAAAGTCTTAATATACTTAGCTTTTTAGGGTTCAAAAGAGTTGAAATCTTAATAGCCAGACTCTTGCCACAGGTAAGACTTTTTCTCCTCCTCTCTAAAGTAGAATTATCAAACTATTTAGTCATAAGGTGATTGGGAAGAAAAAATAAAAGTACATCAACAGAAGCTAGAAGAAAAAGAAAAATAGATTCTACTTGCTCTACAAAAAGAAAAGGAACAGCCCGAAATACCTACAGTGCAGAATAAATCAGGTTTGTTGTTACTGGAAAGTCAAGACAGAAAGAAATTACAATTCCTTCTAAAACTGATGTAAAAATAGATACAGTGGGAGAGGAAGAAAGACCGTTCTTTCCTGTCTATCTTTTAGACTATGTTCATTCAGTTAAGTTCTCTTGATGGTGAGAAAAAGAAAAGAAAGGAATTTCTGAGGGACTAACAAAATTGTCACAGTGATTTCTAGTCAATAACTCCATGAGTTGTTGGAAAGAGGTTCTAGACTTCCAGGATCATTTCTCATCTAGTGGAGATTCATTCATACATCTGTCACTTATTGGCTCTACTCTCCTTAGAAAACGATTCAAACTTTCAGGATTTTGGGGTAAAACTGGGATTGCAACAATCAAAAAGAACCATAAAATTAAAATAAGTAGGATGTGCTGATAGGAGTTACAGAGTTAGTTATTCATAAAATATATTTCCTTCTTAATTCACTAGGCCGATTTCTGACTACCGAAGCCAGAGCATGAATTTATGTTTCCCATTTCCTTGCCACTCTTTAAGTTGCAGAAAGACATGCTTATGCTTCAAGGAACAGATGTGCCCTTGACAAATGAACAAAAATTCATACAGAATCTTCTTTCCTCTTAGGACAGCTGCTACTCTCATTGTCAAAGGGAGGATAGCCCATCATAGATTCCCTAGCATTGATCAAAACAAGAGTACAAATAAATATTTGCACCAAGAGATCATTTCTTTCTTTCAACACCTTTCTATATGTTACTCAAGTATAATTTGGAAAAAAAAATTTTTTTCCTCCAATTCTTCATGAATAGAAAAAAATAAAATTAAAATATTTTAAAGCCCTCCATAGCTAAACCTGCAGTTATATAAAGCAGATCATTTTACTCAAAGAAAAAATGTGCTTACTTACAAAAACAAATATTTTTTGATCTCTGATAATATAAGATGCACATTTCCACAACTGAAAGCATCTCCAATGAGCTAGAGACCAATCACAACTCTCTCATTCCCTAGAGAAGCCAGTCAATCTGAGTAACTTCACATGAAGCGTGACTTCAGCTGTTACAGAAGTCAGCATGAATAACTACCCTCTGTGGCAGCAGGCAAGCAGTGAGCTCTCAGCTGACTGGCACACAAAATCTTATTTCTTACTCATGGAAACTTCACATGCTCAGTGGGAGCTCTTTTCAGCTAGTAAGTGCTCCCAGCTGGAAATGATGATATTCATCTTCACTCACGTTCTAATTTGGCCGAACTTTGTCACATGACCCAGTCTAATTTTAAATATGAAATGCAGGAAATCTTTGGGTATTGCATGAGGACGAATTGTTTCCAGTTCAGAAGTAAAATACACTGACCTGGTTTCTTGACCTGCTAGGTACCATCTGTGTGACCCTGGGCAATTGCTGGTCATTTGTAAGCCTTCAGTTTCTCAGCTATAAAATAGAGATACTCATAGCTGGAGATTTCAAGCAGTACTTAGACAGTACTTAGAAGTGTGTTCCAATGCTTATCAGATAAACATCTAGTAAGTGCCAGTTGTTATCTTGCTCGCAGTTAAACTTTTCTCTCCTTATTTTGCAAACTTACATGTTTCTCAATTAAGAAATTTGGAATGAAAGTTGAAGTGGCTGAATAGCCCTGGGAGAATGTAGTTTGACTTGAATGATCAGTGAATGCTACTCTATTGAGATGACATAAAAGTTGAGACCCAACAACCATAATAGTAGGGAAACAACCTCCAACTCAATGAAAAATTCATACAATATTTAAATTTGTGTGTCTGATTTAGTTCACTTAACATTATAGTCTCAAATTGCATTCACTGTCCTACAGATAACTGGCATTTATCTTTCTTTGAGGCAAAGTCCATTGTGTACAAAAACCTCATTTTCTTTATCCACTCATCTGTTGATGGACATATAGGCTGCTTCCAAGATTTAGCTATTGGTAATGGTGCTGCTAGGATCATGGGTATGCATATAATGTTGTAATATGATGTTTTTAACTCTTTTGGGAAGATATCTAGAAGGGAAGTAGCTGAGCCAAGTGATATTTCTAGTTTCAATTGTTTGAGGAATCTCCATACTGATTTCCAAAGTGCTTATACTAACTTACATTCCCACCAAGAAGATAGAAGAATTATTTTCCCCACAGCCTTTCCAGCACTTGAAACTCAAGAAATAAGTAGGGAAAAAATTAAACATAGATGATACAAGTAGGCAGTGTTATCTTTCTAAAAAGAGAAAGAGATTAAAAGATAGAAGGGAGAGTAATGGGAACACAAAGGGATGAAAAATGGAATTAAAATGTGTTATGTACATATACCAACTCCACACAAGGAATGTAAGCATTATGTACTGCAAACACAAAAAGAAACAATGGAATCAAGAAATAGATGATGATGGAGGGAAGGGAAATAGGATTTAAAAAAAGAATTAAGATATGTTATGTACATGTACCTAATCCCCAAAAGAATTGTAAACATTATGTACTAAACATGTGTACTAATACAATAGTTAAAAATAAATGCATGCCAAGACATTGAAGCAGGAAATAGATCCACATGTTAGAGGAACTCAAGACAGAGTGACTCAGGTAGATACATAGAGTAAGATACAAAAAGTGCCACAGGATATTACTACAAAGGAAGGAAAGGTTCAAAAGCACAGGATCTAAAGTCCAAATGCTTGCTAACTGGTTCCAGGTTTCAAGTAGTTAACAAGAATGGCTGAGGCTGGTATTCTTCATACATTTTTTTTGTACCATAGATTGAACTCATGACCTCCCACTTGCCAGGCAGGTGCTTATGCCACTGAGCTAAATCCCTAGCCCTGAGACTTGTGTTCTTTATACATCATGCTTTCTTCCAAGTGTAAAACACAATAATGACATGTGTTCCTACTATATGTCAGATTTTATAAAATCTTCTGACATTACTAAAGAGAATAATAATCTACAAAAACAGATGAGAACTGTTAATTCAGAAATGATGTGTGTATACTGCCCAAATCACACAGCAAGTAAGTGTCAACAGAAGTGTGAAGTAGGTAAAAGTCATATTTGCTCTGAGATGGGATGAGGACAAAGAGGTCCCACATGGCCTGGGTGTCTACTGTGCTCCAGATGTTGGGTAAAATATCATAGAAGTGTTATTCAGAGTGATATTTGGCTATTATTTGTATCATTTTGGGAAATATAAATTTTTTATTCTTTTTTCATCATGGAGTGTAATTCATAACATGCTAATATCCCTAGTCAATGTAAATGGGAGAGGTAATAGCAAACACTTCTATTTCTAGAGCAAATTTGACAGAAAAGATTTGTGGAATTTATTCTTTTTCATTTAAAAGAGAAACAATAAAACAATGATACAGAACTTCCAAACAAGATAATAGGAAATTGACAATGGTCAATACATGGGTTTGTTTGATCAGTTTTGTATGCCTACATCTTATAAATTGAGAAATTTTATTTGGTTCTGTGTTTCCAACAATCAGTAATTTTGACACATCTGAGAAGCAAGTAAGTAATCAATAAAAATTTTTCAATATAGGACAACTGTATTGCTACATAAAATTACCAGAGAAAGATGCTACTCAGGACAGTTTTACAGACTACTACATAGCTAGTAGCAGTGGTTTTTAATTGCATATCCTACAAATATTTTCAAACACAGTGTTCTTCTAGAGTTTATCATTGTGTGACATTATGAAAGAAAATTGAAAAAAAAAGAAAGAAAATTTAATTTTAGTTTAGTCAGGTCCAGGACCATTCTTCACAACTTGCAGAATCTTGAACTTCAGCATATTACAAACTTGTGACCCTCAGCATGCCTATGTATAAAATGAGATTAAAACATGTATAGCAAATGATCATGCCATACCTCTTATGAGATACTAGAAACATGTTTCTCCCATGTAGTATTTAAAATGTAGTAATATTCATCATTACAGCACAGGTGTTAATGTAACAAAGCACCTTTCATGTAGTGGAAATTCCTTCTCTAGAGACCCGAAGGGCATTGCTAGAAAATAGGACTTTACTGAGTCTCAATAGAGCTAGTGGCCCTTGCCATGCAACAGGACATTATTGTAGGAGCACAAATAGTGTTTTCTATACAAACAACAGTTACACAAGGTCAATCATATTTTGGAACTTGTCCCTCACCAAAAGAATCAGGTAAAGATTGAACCTTCCAGTAAAGTTGTGAACAAAGCAGGCGTCTATAAGCAACAGGTCAGACAGGGAGGACCAGTGGCAATTACACACATAGAGTCCAACCTGCGTCTACTTGACCTGGGAGGGAAGAACACAATAAAATTTCTGACCTGAAATAGATTTTTAAATGAAAGTTGACAACAGCAGGAAAAATTTATTTAGTGGTAAATTAATCCCCAACTTTTGGAGTTAGTTTGATATGTTTGATAAATCTAAATCACCGATAAGGTCAGCAGTCCTTTTTTTCCCCATGATGTTGATAGTTATTGGAAAATCCTCATTCAAGTAACACAGTTATGATACTGTTGACATCCATTCTGTGGAAAATGTAGTACAGCTATAACTTTCTTCTTGCCCCAGTACCATTATATCTTAGAAAATCTTCTTTCTGTTGGAGGAAAAAGCCTCTTAGAAATAAGTAAATTGGTAGTTCTGGATATTACCAAATTACAAAAAGTAAGTGTATGCATGCTTATCCAGTATTCTATTATTTATCTATTAATTTGTCTATTCTTTCATTTGTATTGATCCAGTTTGCATATTAGTCAATATCTCTATCACCAGTAATCAATATAGATGTTTAAGAGGCAGAAGAAGTATCTTACTTACCTGTTCCTCCTCTAATCTAATCAATCTACATTTAATCATTCTAGATGATAAGAAATAAAACAAAAACAATAAATGATTTTTAAAAATCAGTAAAGATAATACATAAGAATCTAAGAGGAATGCACAGAAGAAAGTCTAACAAATTGGAACAACCAATAACAGCAGAAATGTGTTATTTTAGGAGACAATGGAGAACCTGCTTAGGTAAATGGTATTTAAAATGAAATCTCTCTCTATAAGAGTTGACCAAAGACTGTGTCAAAGGGGGCATTTTATTCAAGAAATAGATTATTCAAGTATTTGACTTGGCAATAAATCCTGGACTGTTGGGTAGCGTGGGGAGAATATTAGTGTAGGTGGGACCCAGTAGCCAGGAGACAGTGACTGGGTAAGATGGTTGAGTGTTCTTAGTCTGAGCAAAACACCTACAGTCATAGTAAGACATCTGAATTCTATACCGGGGATGCAGGCAGACATAAGCCATAAAACAGCACAGTGCTTTCAAATTTTTTCTGAGCTGCCTATGTAGAGTGTGGATTAATGAAGGATGAAGGTGGAAGCAAGGAAACGAGATAGAGAAGGGCTCCTACAAGTAACTGTGGAAGAAACAATGGTGACCTGGATGTGCTCCCCAGGCTGTAATTAGGAACAATGATTTTTAGAAATCACATAGAGCAACTTAAATCCAGCATCAGAATTGATAATGGCTCTAGAGTAATATTTTCAAATTCTTTTATTTTATCATGAAAGAAAAGAGAACTAAAGAGTCAATGTCATATTCAAAATCATAAAGGTAATCCTGGGCTGAACTATGGCTCTGTTCCCATATGTTTCAGATTAAGTTTAATTTCAAACAAGGAACCTGGTTGCTCTGTTAGCACTAATCTTAATGAGGTACACTGGTGTCAGAAACAGACTTACATCTTTGTCGCTTAATTTATGGGCTGACAATCACGATAGCAGCACAAACTTTTAATAGTTTTTCATTGATGTCATCAATGCCTATGGTCCTCAGTCCTGGACTAGTCAAGGGGAAGCTTCTTCTTAAATTGGACAGAAGGTCTTGGATATTAACACACACAGGTCTGATTCTCTTCTAATAAAGGATTAGTCCAATTCTAGGAAATGATTTAGAACAACAGAGCCTTCTCTGCCTGGACTCTTAACTTTTCTTATCATAGTTCAGAGAGTCAGAGAATCTCACTGCCAAGGTGATGGAAACTGCCTTGGGTATTACAAACATATGTTTTATTTCCAAACTGCCAGGGTAATACAAAAATATGTTTTTAAAATAATATAACAGAAGAATTTTTTAATGCTTTTTAAATCATGAGTTGTAACTTTTAAACATTCAGACTTCCAATTTTAGTGCTTGTTTACCACGTCCCTCAAGTATTGGGGTAAAATTTGATCATGTTATCTTTTACATCTTGTAAATACTGACTGTAAACAGTGAATCAGGATTATGATGTGAGGTCTCTTTAAACCAGTGTTCACTCTTATTAGTATTTTATAAGCTGGGGAATTAACAGAGTGCATGACTCGCAGACAACCTAAAATATGTGTTGAATTATTAAAGTAATAGTACTATGGTCTACATAAATTATTAGAAGGTCATTATTTTATTATGTTTTCTAGCCTGTTTCCTGGCAGTGATCAAATTTATGCTTGCACTTTGAAAGAGTAATATGCTTATAGGTTATGTCAAAACAAGCAATCCATTGAGGTAGAAAGGTAGTAATCAAATCATCTCTACATACTATTTCATTTTATTCTTTGTCAAATGTGTACTTTCAGTCACAAATGTTGCACTTAAACTGTAAGTATCCTTGATGTCTAATTTCAGTCCATAGACTTAACAGACAAAAAGAAAAGTATACCAAGAAGATTAAAGAGATTTTAGTTTTTTTTTCAGCTGATTATATTCCAAAATGTTTTTAAAACCATGAAATAACATTTTTATTTGTTGTCTAGTGGAAGAACTTTGTTTGATTTCACATTGTTTATATAGGGCCCTGGTCTGCAAAGCTAATACAGAAAAAAGGACAGTTCAATTATTTTAAGTGGAATTTCCTGTAAGAAAATTTTTAAAAATGGAAAGAAAGTGGATTTATAATTTAAGGGGAATTGATAGACTAGAATGGAAGATTTTTTGTTATATTTGCTTTTCATGTTGTTATGTCATTCTCTACCTCAAGTTATGCACATTACGTTTGTAAGTTTATATAAGTTTAATCTTTTACTCTTATTTCTTTCCAAATCTTCTTTGCTGTGATTGATAATCATGCAATATGAAAGATTTAAAGTCTGTTAATCAAGCTAAGCTAAGCCTATGCTTAATGCTACTATCAACATGGATGTTAATGTAAATTTAGAGTCATTTATTTTAAATGATTTCTTGTGGATAACTAACCATTGACAAATACAGTAGGGCTAATATATCGCTCCTGGAGCTTACTTTTGCACAATTATCTAAAAAACCTTGGTATCAATCTTCTTCATAGTGCCATTTTGTCAAGCAGAGTAGTCAAGGGGTCTGAGAAATTCCACTGCTTCCAACAAATAGAAAAAGAACTAGAAACTTTTAAAGCTGTTATTCAGGTGTGGGCATCTATGTCCTCTGAAATCGCAGAATAAGTTCACTAAGAGGTAACAAATGATAGCTAGCAAGAGTAATGGTGCAGAGATAAATGGTGAAGAGCTCTGAGAAAAGTGCATTTGTCAGGGAGCTTTGGGCATTGTGTCTATTCATTGTGTACCCAGTAAGAAAAAGCAATTTGATCCCTTTCTACCTCTCTCTTTTCTCTTATTAAATATCGAAATATGGCTAAAATGCATCATGTGGAATTTTGTGGGAAATCATGCTCCAGTGCATCTACAACAGAATTACACTGAGAGCTTCATAAAAATATTAATATCTAGAAACCACTTTTGATGATTCTAACCCTGTCAATTTTGAGTTTGGTCAGGAATTCATGTCTTTCATAAATAAACAAGATGATCCTTGTGCATTCAGCTTGAGGGCTGGCTTTTGAAAATCATGGGTCTAGATGACCCAGTAAATAGCCCCTGGAAGAGGACAAAGACGTATTGCTCACATGGTTTGGCTCCATTGCCCATAATAGAGATTCAATAGTTTAAGTCTCTGAATTGGTCATTACTCAAACTGTTCCTGTTGTAAAAAAAAAATCTGTAAAATCTAACGTGTTTGAAAATTGGAGTATCAATTGCAGTTTCTATGTGTTTAATCTCTAAATCATTTTAAGAATTTACCTTCAAAGAACTCCTGATTCAGCCTTCATTAGGGTTGTTTTCTCATGCCATGGCTTCTATAAAGACTTTTATTTCATCAGTTCTAAATTAGTTTCTTAAGAGGCTGAATATCATTGCAAAGTGAGAATGTACAAATCAATGCAGACAAAATCATTTTTCTCTTTCCTTCAATATGTAGTAATGTGCTTCCAGTATGCATGGGAGCCCACTGAATAAGTGACAATTTCCAAATTATATATTGATTTTAATACAGCATAAAACAAAGTTATGTATCTGATGATGACAATGATAAAAGATCTAAGTCTCAAAAGATGAAAAGTAATAAAATAAGATTTACAAATGGAGTATAACAGTCGAATGTATTACTACCTATATTTCTGAAACATGAAAACATAAACTACCATGTGTCATAAAACAATTTTTAAATAATTATGAACCACATAAAAGGTTATTAAAGGCTTTATTTTTCTAACATTGCATTTCACCAGGCTAAAAATCAGAGTATGTCATTTGCTATGTAGTATGTTCCATTTAATAAGCTCTTCAAAAACCATGTGTAAGTTCAAGATAGTATGGTCGTTTTTCCCACTCAGCCTACTCTTTAAACGTCTTGCTCTGAATGAAGACATCCATTGGTTAAGCCTCTCTCAGAACTACAAGATTGCATCTAAGACAAGTAGGGCAGCCAATGAAGATAAGCTGATTGCCTCTGGGGTATCTGCCCAGCACAAATTGAGAGCAAAGATGATTATTTAGCAAAAACAAAAGCTACTCTGTAAATGTAATCATGCACATACTTGTATTTCTTAAAAGAAATGTTATAGGGGTATTTATTTATTTTCAGTTAGAGTTCCTGCTCAATCATTAAACACCCAAGTGGTACACCAGCTAATGGGTACTTGAATTGGTTAGTTCTCTATCCAAATTGGTTGACATCTTTTCTATTTGGTAGTTTATCACTCTGAATATAGTATGTTCTTTTTTAGTCACTGGTGGAGGAAAATGATTGCACATTTCCTGCCATTTGAAGTTTGTTATGTATAATGGCATACAAGGATGACTTTATTTTAAACTTTTGGAACACACATTCAATCCAACAAAAAACAGTTGGGCAATGAAATGCAGGAATTTATTTTTCAGTGAAAATTATAGACCCCACATTTTTAAAAGGTAAATCTATAGTAAAAGAAGGCTTCCAAGTGCTAAGATAGTTGGTTGAGTAGCTTAGAAAGTGAGGTTTCTCCTAGGCAGAGAATAAAGATTGCCTGAATTGACTCCCTCACAGCACAGATTAGCGACCAAGTATAGAAAGAAATCAGGCATTTAAGGTTTTCAGGTACTTTGCAATATAACTCATGGCAAAAAACATACTCTCCATAATAAGTATTTGCAGCAGACAGATGGATGAATAAATAAATCCCTATAGGGAAAGTATCTTTCCACTACCAAAGGGGTTCTCAAATTCTTTCCTCACTGTAATATACTTGGCAGAGAAAACTAATCTTGCATTCACCACTTTGTAACATAGAATGCTTCACTGGTATTATGCTATATAAAATTATCAAGAACCCAACTGCAATTCCACCTTGTTTGCCTTGTACCGAAATGTCCTCTTACCCAAGCCTCATATTGCCATAAGTGTGGAGTTTCAAAAGTGACTGAATTAGAGTATGTAAATGTGGATTAAGACTGGATTCTGAGATTCAGGGTGTGAATGATGAAAGCTTCACCCTACATGGTGATGTGAATTAATAGGCTTGAAGCTTGGATGGAATACAAAGGGTCAGAAAGAGGGCAGGCTGCAGCTGCTGGTTGCGGCTCACCATTTCTTGCCTCCTGCCTGCCATACCATGAACCATTTCTCCTCTGCGATGGCCTCTTTGTCATGAAACTTTGCTTGGAGCCAACAAAAATGGAATGAAATCTCTATTGTGAATTGAAATAAAACTTTCCTCCTTTAACTTGTGTCAAGTATGTTTTCTAGACAGAAGGAAAAGTAACTGAGACACAGCTCAACCCACACTAGTGTCCCTATATGTTAGAGAACAGTTACTTAAGCTACGCCATGTTACCAAAATGATGAAAGAACTGGAGGTTGGGTGTCTACAGAGTTGATTTTAACAAATTAGAATAACATTATAATTTAAAAAGCTTTTAGTATAACCTTTTGTCCTTGGCTTGTCAGTGATATTTATAAACAATTACTTTCTGATCATTTACGTATAGTGATTTCTCCTTGAAACAAAAGTCATTTGATAGTGAAGATTGTAAGAGCCTATATGATATTCTCTTAGGTCTACATTCAGAGGGGATGATTTTGGAGCTATGGTGATTAGCAAAATTTAAGATAAGTAAAGAGTAAAGATAGTAATGATAGCTTTCTTTACAAAAAATTTCAATGAAATTTGAAGTGTACGTGGTAACCAGAATAAAAAGTATTATTTTAGTAATCAGAGTAACATTTTCAAAATAAACAGTATTACATTCATAAAGAAGGCAAGAAAATGCCTGTAAACAACTCTAAATTAAAAGCTAATAAAATTTTCTGTGTAATAAATTTACTGACTATCCCCTCAGATGTTTCAATACCTCACTGTGCCTTGAAGTTGTTACTGGTTAATTTTCAAGATTAGTTAGCAGTCATTGGTTCTAATACCATTTTATCTAAAATGAACTAATCAAAAAATGTGACATGTTAGGAATAAAAAAGTGACTTCGCAGAGGCTCAAATAAAATTATACTGCATATGTGTAAATATTTAATTGGTATACACATCTTAAAATACTCTATACAGAATTTAGAAATATATAGAGAAGCCAGCATCTCATTTTAATTTCGTTTCACAGTGAACATTGCTCATTCATTTATCTTATTAGAATAAAAAATTAGTTTATCAACATGCTCTTTTAAACTTAAAAATGTCCCCAATGAAACATTATTTTTGAAATATCAATTTGAAGTACTGGTCACAGGTTTTTGGTTGTTGGTTTTTGGTTTGTTTTTGATCTTTTACTCAAGATCCATCACAGAAAAGGAAAATGGACATAATTCTACTCATTCTCTCATAAACATTTGTCCATTGCTAACTTTCTCCTATTTGAAGCAAGTCTGAAGATAGAATAAAATTTTCCTAATGTGATAATGATACAAAAATAGTTCTTAGACTCCTTGAAAACAAGGTCAACTGTACTTATTGCACTATTTTTACTATAAAACTTGCTTCCTTAACATAAAACAGTACTTATGGATCTTGTTATGAGATTACCTAGTGCAAAGATTATGTAAACAAATGTAAATCACCTTGAAAATCTAGTTTATTCCACTTCTTACCACACACCACTTCACAGTTCTAAGCATTCATAATCTTCTAAATGTGGAACTCATTAAGCATAAAGTGACTTTGGAATTCTTATTTTCATATTCAAAAACAATGTTGCTCAAACTTTTTATGGTCCATCCTAGACTTTTTCATTTGAGTTTAACAAAAGCAAAGAAAGTATTGCTCAAAACTGTGATAGAATCACTAAGAAAGTTTCCGAACAATTCCAGGATTCAGTATACATTGAGAAAATATTTCTCTATAGGGACAAAAACACAATGAGAATTCATGAAAGTATACGTAACTGTCATATTCTCTGGTTCTATCTCACTAACAAACAGCACGACATATAACTGTAACACAAAAGAAAGCATGAACAGGGTAATCCCTGCCAAGTAATTTTTAAGTAAAATACAAGCACACCCTGGTTACCACCTTCCAAGTATATAGCATCCTTTTAGAAAACCTTTTAGTGTTTAATATTCAGTTCTTTCTTTACATTCCTGTATCTTATCAAAATATTATTCAGCTAATGTTTACATAAAAACAGTCTGTGTTTACACCCCAAAACGCAACCCAATGTTTACCACAAAATGATTGTGGCAAAACCCTCAAGTTATATTCCCAATATCATTGGTCACGAGACACAGTGACATCTAAACACTCTGAAAATGTCACCAAGTGCAAATAAAAGACATGCACCTCTTGAATATTACTGAGTTAGAGGCCTCACAATGTCATAGTAAGTGGGAATAGTTCTCAGCCTGTGTGTGTTCATCCTAAGTCTAAGAAGACAATGCCAATTTTTAGCTTTTGCTTTAAAGCTAGTGTTTAACAGATCTCTAAAATGTTGAGCCGGTGGTAAAGAAAACTGTGGTGAAAAAATCAAACAGGGTTAAAAAGAAAAAATAATAAATAGATTATATTCACTGATTATACAAAAACTAGTCACATATTTTTATGATAATTACTATTTGTTAATTTTCAAAGTTTAAGTAAAATTTAAAGTTGCAACTTATATTTTATACTTTGATATAACATTGAAATGATCAGAGTTGTTCTGCTAGATTTTAAGTATATGCTAGTGGATGAAACAAATAATTTAGAATTTGATTCACTGTTGCAACTATTTTGTATTTTAAATGCATAACTCTTTCATATTTAAAAACTAAAGCACTTCGTAATAAAAGTTTAGTAAAAATAATCTTGTTTATATTTTGCTACATTTAAAATAATTTATGACATACTTCACAAAATATTTGTGATAATATCACATGACATCCAGCATCAAATGAACAATGAAATACAATATTGCACAGGGCAAAATCGCAGTATCTCAGCTTTGTTGCTTACCTGTAATAAGTTTGAGGACTTTCATTATTTCTCAGGATCCCCACTCCACACTTGTTTTAATATTAATAATGTCTAGTGTATGAGGGCACTTTGGTTGAATATATAAAATTCCACAAACAATAAAGTATAGTCATTATTGCAAAAGGCTAAGTAATATTATTTTTAAACTCTCTTTTTAACCTAATTTTCCTTGTCTGTGCAATGCAGACCATAAAATGTACAAAAAGCTATTAAATTTTTGGCTTAATAGACATAAGACTTTATTTTTTATTATTATCATTGTAAAAATTCAGCATGCTACAATTTTTTATTGTTATACATACCAGGAGACCTTTTAATAGTTATATTACATGTAGCCATAAGATATTCATGCTTTTTGGTATAAGAATAAACTATGCCCAGGGACAGATTCTGACACAGAAATGTCACTAGAAATCTTTGGTGAACAACAAACCACCTTAACCTACAGGCTAGGAAATGCTTTCAAAGGTAGAGGAGACCACTCAAAAAATAAGTAAATCAAAACTGGTATGTAGCTATGGCAGCATACTTGTAAGAGCACAGTCATATTACTTTTAGTCTCTCTATCCAATTCTCTGTTTAAATATATTTTCCTTCATGTACTAGTGCTTTGCTCTTGCTTCAAGAAAATTACACACCATATTTCCCTAAAAGCTGCATTTTGATCCAAGATATGTGTATTTCCTCAAGCTGCATTTTCAAAAAGGGCATGAGAGTCATTATTTCTACTTTTGATACAAAGATTAATTGTGAAACTCATTTTTTCTGCCAATGTCTAGTGACAGTCATTTTCCTAAGATATAGTGTCTGATGTGACTTGAAACTTACACAATTACAACTTAGCTTCAACTTAGTAATATAGTTGCTGCAGGCATCAAATAAAGATTAATATTGTATGAAAGCCAACCATGGTGGAGCACCCCTGTAATTCCAGCACTTTGGGAGACTGAGGAGAGACGGTCACAAGTTTGAATCCAGCCTGGACAATTTAGCAACTTGACAAAGCCCTGTACCAAAACAAAAAAGTGGCTGAGAATGTAGCCCAGTAAAAAGACTCATTTCAATCCAGTAGCATAGGGGTTTATTGGTGGTGAAGCAACATATGAAACAGAATATAGAGAGTAAATGCTCAGCTTCAGATAATAATAGGATGTTAGTAAATACATTTTGTAATGTAGTTTGCACTGAACATATTTATCATTACTAATTAACTGTATGATGTATTTAGTCATTAGTTTAAAAGCACATCATAACATAAATAAGCTATTATAATAAGCGTTGGATAGAAAATGAATATATGCACCCCAAATCTGCTTTTAATTTGCCATGTAACTTTAGCTCCTTTGTATTTGTTCATTCTATAGATAGCCTTCCTTTTATAAAGTCAGAACATTCAGATAGATGAACAATGAGATCTTTTTAACATCAACATTTTTGTAATTTTTCCACGCTGAGAACAAAGTTCAGTGTAATTCACAGATTTAATAGGTAGGTACCAAGAATATACTTAATGCAAATATCACGCACAAAACCAGGAATGCGAACATGCAGATTGGTCAGAATCATGGTCTTGATCAGAGAAAACACAATGTATAGAAACATTTAGATTTCAACGGCAAAAATTTCTTTGGAATCATAGACTGATGTCAGAAATGAGAGAAAAGTTTTTATAAGAACATGGCAAAGAATTTTCAAAACTACTCTATGCCTTTGAGGATTACTAGGTGTCATTCAGGTAAATAATGACCTTCACATTGTACAGAAGCATTTTGTTCATATTTCTGAAAAGACATATTGAAAATATTTCTCATATGTGCCCATTTCTTTACCATTGACATTATGATACTGTTTGGCACTAAATCAAAAAATTCTTCTCTGTATTCAAGGTCTATTACATGTCTGTGAGACACTATAGTTTATAGGAGAGATCTTGTCTGTACATTCTGAAGTATAAAGTTTAATCCCAGAAAATACAGTTAATAAAGTTGGTTATGAAATTCTTAACTCATGGTTCTCAAAAACTGTTAAACACATTTTCAAAAGTTTAAAAAGATGTAAATGAAATCTGTCAACAGAATACAAGCAGACACTTCCTCTCTATGTTAGTGGGTAAACAAAGAGTCAAAAATAAAGAAGCTATCTTTTATCTTTCTTTTTAAAAAAATATCTCTGCAATGTTGGTAAAAACTATGAGTTATATGGAACATTCAGCCACCAACAGGGGTACAGGTTGTTCAGTTCACCATACACACAAAAGTGATTCCAAGTGTTTTTTTTAAGATCTCCAGGATGTCTTTGTTAATTTCTATTCTCAGAAAATTAATTAAATTTCAGTTTATGTCCATTATACGTACCTCAAGATCTTGACTCCAAGTATTATAGACAGCTAACTTAGATAAAAATTTGTATTCAGTGAGAGTAGAAACAGGTCTTCAAAAAAGACAGCCCAAAATTTGAGACATTAGAGTTGTGGCTGGGGGAAAATCTATGAGAGCCTGGATTAAGGATGAAGACCCAAAAGGCAGGCCTACAAGATAAGCAGCAATTTGAGATTATAGTGCAATTAACAACACCTGGTCCCTTATCAGATACACAGATGAGTGACCAGAACATCTGGAACCATACACCCCTTCCTTCCCCAAAATGCCTTTGTTCTTTCCATATAGCCTTGCCACCTGACTCATTTTCCTGTTGGATCAATAATCGCTATACTTATAACATTATACTTACAATCCTATACATGGATTGTAGTTTAACCCATGTTATATCCATGTTGTGTATAAATTACCCCTGACAAAAGCATTGGTGGCCACCTATTTCAGGACCATTTTTTTACTCTCAGGGTCTTTCTCTTTAATAAACCTTTCCTACTCTTAACCTCCTTTGTCCCTTGAAATTCAATTGTTCCATATTTGAAAGACAGGAACTTGGCATTTATGACATCTAGCAGGTGCTACACATCTAGCAGCTTCCATGTAAGAGTATTGAATTCAAGTCACTTATGCTGACTGTCATGTAGGAATGTGTCCTCAAACTATTATTTTAACACAAAAGCATCAGTTGTCACCTTGAGATGCTGAGCAGGACAGATTTTTCCAGCATCATATGGGATAACACTGTTACCTATGCATTAAGATTGCCATCTGATTCATCACAAGTGTTGTTAGAAACCACACTGTACCCAGGACTGAAAGCCATTAGGCAAAAGCATTGGTGGCCTCAAACTACTAGATGTGTATCTGACATCCCTTGGATAGGGAGGCCAAGTACAATCTGTATAATTAAGATTATTCCTACAGCACAGGAATATTCTAAGTGACATGAATCTTAGAAAATTTTAGAGCCCAGAGGACACTAACCATTAAATATTAAACTCACTTAACATGAAAGATAGAAAGTTGAAACTAAAACACTTAGTATAGCTCAGCATGGCTAAGAGTTGGAAGAGACTTTGAGGAAAGCCTTCATTTTTGACTCCTCATTTCATATGCTTTGAAAGATAACCCCTGTCCAAATACAAGGTAATATTTGTATAATGGCTGGGACAGAGGAGCATCATGGAGGACAGAATTGTAAACTCCATTGTACCCATGCCTCACAGTCTAGCTCTCAATGTGTTCAGCCTTTTGGTTCCCCTGGGCCACACTGAGTTAAGGAGAGTTATCTTGTACATATAAATGCTCAATATATGATTGTTAACCCATATAACAAATAAAACTCCCTTTGTCTTTAATATTTATATTACAAAATTAAATATAAAAGGACACTTATGTTAAAAATTATTTAGTTGTTTTTTATGATTTTCTAATTAAGGGGAAAATAAAAAAATTAGCATGATATATTACAGTAACTTTTTTGATTTCCTATTAACTTGATTTGAAGTCCTGTAACACTCCCACTATCTTGTTTTGACTGATTAGACTCTGTTCTGTTCTGCATGATAGTATCAAGTTTGAGGGTATAGGCAACTACTTTGAAGGCAATAACATTCACTATGATGCCCATTCTGGTTTGACTATTATCTCCTTTGGAAGTCCTGTAATGTTTACAATGTTTAGGTTTTATTGGTCTTGTTCTCTACTGTTTTGTTCAACTTTATAATACCTAATGAGATAGACAATACTTTTTAAGGAAGCAAGAGGCATTATGGTAACCACTGTCAATAACCTTGTACTGTTTTTACATCATGTGCTATGTTTGTCCTTGGTTTTGACTGACAGCTTTGTTTTGCCACATTTGACTTTATTCTCTTCCAAAAAAAAGTAATAAGAACTAAGGATTAATAAAGCTCAAAATGTGTAAATTTTGTTGTAAAAAAGAGAGGGAATAAAGTGCTCTAAAGAATACAACTGCAAGTGTGTTTAGGGGTGTTAAATAGATGACCATATTAATGTTTTTGATTGGGTCATTGAACACAACTTTTTACAGTCTCACTGTTTGAATGTCCACTTTGTATGCTTTGGTACTGTGACTTGAGCAACTATCTCTAAGATTATAATATGTAATCTATTACCTGGTGATTTCTTACTTTTTTTGTAGTTCTGTATTACTTGTACCCTTACACCACTTTGTTTTGTTTTGTTTTTTCTTTTTCTTTTTAAATAATTTTTTTTAAAAGGACACTTATGTGTAAAATCGTTAGGATATTTGACCTTGTTTTTGGGAAATTAATGCTTCAAAGTCTGTTTTAACAGAAGTGGTTGCTATTTCTAGTAAGTTCTCAATGGAATTTATTTATTTAATTTTACTCTTTATAAGCTTCATTCTTGAAAATAGTGGCTCATAAGTGTACATATAACAAAAAGTAATGTCATGCATAAGGCATGAATATATTGAGGGAAGTTATTCTCTCAGAAAGTAAATCTTGTAAAAGTCTATTAAAGAGACACAATCAAATTTTTCTAAGTTGAAGTTCTCATTGCAACTCTATACTTGTCAAAAATTAATGCATCAACAATTATTTTTCTAGCATCCTGATTTGGTGTATATGTATATTCATATCACAAGCAAAAATAAACTGACACTTTTTACTTTCTAAGCAATAGTGCTAAAATAGTATTTTAACATATGCAATTATTTTACAAAAATCACAAATGCACACTGAATGCTTGTCTTGGTTACTTTTCTTTGTTTGCTGAGATAAAATACCTGACATCCTGAGTTGAGGAAGGAAAGATTTATTTAGCTCACAGATTGTTGAGGTTTCAGTCCGTATTCAGCTGGCTCCAAGAGAGGGTGGCATGGCACAGGGGCAACACTTCAAGGTAGCAGGGGACAGCAAAACAGCAGGAGCAAAAGAGGAAAAGAGCCAGTCTCTTCCCTCCTTTACATTGTAAGCAGACTAGCCGCCTACAGCACAGGTGTAGTACTCACATCATCTACCTGCTTTCCTCTTGTACAGGCTGAGGATGGTTGGACCCTGTGTCCCCACTGAGTGCCCTACTTAAAAGGACATAGGGTCTTTACCTTGTAACCATCCTCAGCTTGTGCAAGAAGTGGTGTGAGTGCTACACCCACCTGGGAAGGTGATAGCCTGCTTAAATATTGAGGATGAAAAGAGGCTTTCTCTTTTTTGTACTTGCTGGTTTTGCTGTCTTCTGCCACCCTGAAGTGTTGCCCCTGCGACTTGATACTCTTCTTTTGAGTCAGCTGATTATGGACTGAAACAATCTGTGAGCTAAATAAACCTTTCCTTCCTTAATTTTGGGCATTAGATGTTTTGTGTCAGCAACAAGAATAAAGTAACCAAGACAATAAAATGAAATGAGCTATGTGTTTACTTAATAACCATCAATGCCCATCATCAAAGGCATTCACAACTTTTCAGTAGACTGAAATCCTGTTATGTGTTCTTTTCCAAGCTGCACAAGAGTATCATAAGCACAATACATGAAGTTAAGTCTGCCCTGTGACCGGCCCTACACAGCATTCTCTTGTTCCCTATACATTCTGTGGCTGAGCTTTGCACAATCAAGTCATGGAAAATATTGGTTAAACATAAAAATATTCAGTGTGGACTAGATTAGTCAATCATAAAGAAGGAAAATTTGAGTCATTTGTTGGAAACTGGATGCACCTTGAGACTATAATGCTAAGTGGTGAAATAAGTCAGGCACCAAAGAGTTAATAGCTCACAATTTCCTTATATAGATATAGATATATATCAATATATAGATAATGTAAAGAGCAAAATAAAAGTAGGGAAGAGGTAAACTTTGTGGAATTCAGGGATGAAGGGAGGTAAGAGATGAATAGAAGAAGGGAAAATAAAAAGGATGAAGATGCAATATGTGTATGTGACAATGTCCCATAATGAATGTGCATATTATATGCCAAACATAGACCAATAAAAAAAGAAAAAATAAGATAAACAAAACTAAAAAAAAAAAACCCTTATCTCATGGGCTACATTACTTTCTGTCCTCAGTTGCATATGGTCTAAAGTTCTCAGGCCACATGTACCTGTTCCAGGGCATTCAGCAACCAACACAAACCCATTCTTGTTAAAACTATATTTTAAATATTTAACAGAGATGGAAATATTTGGACTTCTTGAGAGGTCCATTGGCGGATCAAATTCATTCATAGTAAGTATTAAAGGAAGCACTCAAAGCTGTATGCCAGACCCACATTTGTGATTAGCAAGAATTATGAGCAACTGAAGCAGAGCTCCAGGCATGAAAACTATTTAAAAATAGAAATGGTGGTTTTAAAAAATACCCAGTGTTGAATTAGATGAGAGGTAAGTTCTAATTTAAAATAATAGAAGCTAAACTAAAGTAGCATAAGACTTCTAAAGGTTTCCAGGCTTCCACAAGAGGGAGGAAATGGAATGAATCTTGCCTTGTTGTTTACAGTAAACTCAGAATAATTCATACTCCTTTGTTATGGTTTGAGTTTGGATGTCCCCGCACAGCCTCATGGAGTCATGGAAGCAGGCTTCTAGAGTTTGTGAATGTCTCATTTATCCAGTGCAGAGACTATGGTTGTCACTGATACGTCCAAGGGGTGTAGTCTACATAAAATGTAAAGGACAGAAACTGCTTCTCTCTGTAACTCTGTCCCATTTGGCTATTTGTTGCTTTGCTATCTTCTGCTACCTTGAAGTGTTGCCCCAGTTCCATGCCATTCTGCCCTGGAGCCAGCTGATTGTAAAATGAAACCTCTATAAACTGTGAACCAAATAATCTTTTCTTCCTTTAACTTTGGGTGTCAGGTGTTTTGTCTTAGAAATAAGCCAAGGAACTAAGACAGAAATATTCCATCAGTTTTTGTTCATCTTTAAGAATGAAAATTGGATTTTTTTTTTGTCTTCTCTAAGTGGGATGATCATATCTTTCAAAGAGAAACAATTGTAGTGGGAAGGATATGCCAGTGATCATAATGTATGAAGTGCAAAATGCCTGTCTTGGGAAAGTAGAGTCAAAGGCCAGCTATTTCTAAAGTCCTAGCAATATAATATTTGGATAATAAATAGCAGTATCACAATTTGACTTACAAAGGTTTTTCAACAAATGAAAACAAAAATCAGCACTTTTTAACTGTCCATTATTTTAATCTGGTTTTAGTCAGATATATAAACTCACTGTAGAAGTTAAGTATTAACTTTTTAGGGAGCTGTAAAGTATTATTTATAGAGAAAATGTACATTGTATTCTATTTGATTATGTATGCTTCAGAGTTTAAAAGCATTAAACAAAAATGATACAAATTTTGTCATATAGGAAGAGCTATTCATATTACCAGTAAAAAATATCATCTAAGATTTAAAAATTTATCTTATTTTCAGTTCTACATATTAGATATACGATTGCAATTTATTCAGTCTAAACTTTTAAGTTTTCCTGAAAATTTATACCAGTTATTTAGCATCTTTATTTGAAGGGAACCAGGTTGGAGATGACATAAAGGGCAATAGATATGCATTATATGTCAACAAATCAGATCTCTCACATGACAACGAAGGTCTCTCTTCCTTTATCTTTCAGTATATTTATTAATCTTTGAATAATGTGTTAAGAATATCCTGACTATAACAACTATTGAAATTTTAGTGTTCTTATTGGAGGTTTTTTGTTTTGAAAATAATGACAAGTAATATATGATTCCTATAGCAAAAGGATAAAATATTTGCATCCATTGATAGGCAAATATGCATAGATCTATAAAGTCAAATATATGTCATAGTAAAACAGTCAAGTTGTCTTACCTTGGAGCCAGTATTTCTAGTCCACTCAATCATTGAATCATTTTAAGTAATGGATAGAATTTTGAGTTGATGGAAAAGAGGATTGTTTGCGGTGGTTATTTTATGCTAAATAAATTGATACCAATCTACAACAACAGTGATACATAAAAAACTGAAGTCTTTACTTGTTGCATGATTATTATGAGATACATTCATTCTAATAAAAAATCTTTATAGCAGAATATTGTCACCTAAATTTTCTGGATGAAGATATTAAGGCATAAAGAGATTTAATAAGACTGTCAAATGTTCTCAGTACTGACAACTAAATAAATGTAATAAAATAATTCTGATAATAAAGCAGTGGACACATTACATAGTTCTTCACTTGTGCCAATGTCTAGGGTAAATAGCATAGAGCTCACAGTGTTCTGCCTTCCATGGATGATATATGGCGAACTTCATCAGCTACCATTAGAAGAAGGCTTGAACTGTTTCATTCTGATTGTGTTACACATGAATTGCAATAAAGAAGAAAATCATAAGGTGTTCCTAAGACCTTATATCTTTCTCAATCTTAAAAATTATGCCAGACCTTGTTATAAGATCAAAAGGGGTGATTTCCACTGTCACAAAGGGGAAAGAGTTACTATGTAAAATCACTGTCAGCTATGTGGACAAAGTGAGAAACACAAATTTTCAAGAGCAATTAATGCAGTTAAGTTGGATCTACAGATCTTGACTATGGACGAACACATTTTAATAATTCTATTCCAAAATAACAGATGTCCAAGGGGCATATTTTTATTCTGGAAATGGATGAAAGCAGTGTAACTCTGAAAATACAATGTACAAAATCCATTTTATGCTCTACCTAGATTACCATGGCTTCAGTGCCATGACGCTGACATGACAATTGAGCAAGGAGCAAGTATAAAACAGAGAGATCAGCGAGGCAATGTTTGACATCCTCTAGGTGAGTGTCTTGGTTACTTTTCTCTTATCTCATTGCTGCAACAAACTACCTGACACCCAAAATTAAGGAGGGCAGGTGGTGTTATTCTTGGAGAATAAGACCATGATCTTCTTGTGATACAAAGTATCAGACACAGTCTTGAGCAGATGGTAATCTGTGCCTGAGAAACTGTTATTAAGTAGCACTGGAAACAGAGACAGAGGAGAAATGGTCACTAGAACCTTTGAATAATGAATTTAAAGAAGTGTTGCTATTTAAGGCAAGACACAATTCAATTCTCAATACTCATTTTCACACGAAATACTAATTCAAACATCTAGGGCTTTTCTGTGTTTCCTGTCTAGAGCATGTGATGTTGACAAAGAGAGATCCAGGTGATTATTCTTCACAGAGGGAAAAATGATCCTCCTCAAAGTGGACTCTAGTAACAGCTGCAGAACTGAATCACTAACTGAATACATTGTGTAGGCAAGATTCAGTGGGGTGCTAGATCTTGAGAAAGCCTAGGACACTTTTCTCAGCTCCTCAGTTTTCATTTAAGTAAAGAATTATAAACCAATCATAAGCCAAGCTAAGATGGAAAAACCGTACACCTGAATGAGACACAGGCAGAGCGGGGCATCACTGGGCCTTATGAAAAGGGGGAGACATTTCTACCCTGGCGAGAGGGAGATCTGAGCACAGAAAGAGAAACTTGCAAGGCTCCTACTCTGCAGCAGAGCAGCATCTACTGCATCACTTCTCCAAGTTTAGTCCTCCTACAGTAATGGAAAGAATAGGAAGAATGGGGTGGGGGGGCCTCCGGCTCCTTCAGAGAAGAAGGAGCATCTTTCCTCTCTGGGAGCAGGACTTGCTGTAAGTATTTCATTGTGGAATTTCCTAAAAAGAAAGCAAAGCATGCATGAAGAGAGAGTCTTCCTTGCCTCCCTTTACCCAAGCAACACATCTGGGCAAAATACTTGAGTTTATTTATTGTGTTTTCTTGGCTTTCTTTACTGTCCAAAGGCCGCGTGTGATAATAAGCAATTTGCTAACAAAACAACTGTCAGTGAGTACAAGCAATTCTTTGAAGAATATTGTGATTCATGTAACTACTTAGTGAGAAAATGTATAGATTTTACCACTTTGTATCACTTTTGTAAATAGTGGTTTTGAGCAAATGAAACTGTTACTAATTTAGATTTTAACTTCACAGCATGGTGGTCATCAATTTAGTCCAGAACTGTGATCTTTAGTGTGTAATCTTTAGTACACTTTGCCAGTGAGCACATCTCAACTTGCTTTGAATTCCCTATAGCACACAGAATAAGCTTTATAGGGTAGTGTGTATCATGAACAAGAAAAAACTTTGGTTCAGAATTCCTAGTTGAGACATGTTCAAATCTTCCTTTTGGTCGGCCAATTGTGCCCGGGCAAAATCCAGATAATGGGGGCTTTCCATTGATCTTGGATGTAAAGAGTCACATCAGAAATACAGATGAGGAAAGAAGGACCCAGAGGATAAAATATAACTACAATCTTTAGGAAACTTTAAAGATCAAGTCAGAAAAAGTGCTCTGCTCTCCTTATTTGAACCATTATTTCATCTCATTTAAAAGTATAATATTCTATTTCTCATAGTATTTCATTGTGTTCTTTTTATAACCTGCATAGAAAAAGTCAACTAAGTTCAACAAAGTATCATACTCCTGCTGATTTCCCCACCTATACTAGTAGAGTGATTTTTTTTCTTGAAACAAATTTAATGTTTAATTTGTTAAAGTAATTACTGAAATATCACCCTAATTTCTTTAATTAAGATAAATATGAAGACATTGTCTTAAGACAATGCCTCAGGCATATGGGCACAAATGCAAAGTGAAACGTGGTGTTTTATCAAAGCATAGAGCCCCGTTGCCAAAGCCAACATTCCTGGCCTATTTTATTCAAGTCGCTTTTGTTCTATGTTGAAATCAGAAATAGCAAACCCATACTTTGCTAGGTTTATCATGAATAACCATCACTAGAAAGAGCATGAAGGTTGAACATCCCAGAACAATCTTCATTATGGCTGATAATTAATTCCCGTTTTATATTCTGACTTTTCTTATTTGATGGTAATACCATTTTTATCACACACCAAATGTTAAAAGATGTAACACTTTGATTCTGATGCTTGATTCTTTTCCACTAATTTCTATCTTTATCGAATGAATATTACATTTTAATTACTTTTCCTTTATAGTTAATCTTAAAACATCGTTACACTGTTTGTCTCTTTAATCATCTTCATTATAATTGTTTGATAAATTCTCAATGTTTTTTCTTCAGCTGCATGTGCATTCTATCCCCATTAAAAATTCTATTTGAATCTATTATTATTGAATTGACTATATGGGATAATTTGGAAAGATCTTGAAATAATAATTTTTATAAAGTATGCAACATATTAAATACAGAATAAAAAACTTAGAAAACAAGGTAAACTCTGATGAACAACCTTAATTTTTTCCTTCTTGGGAAACTGGTAATCACCAGAGTAAGAGAGTGAAAAGGAAAGGAAAAAAAGTACACTATTTCTTACTTTAAGACAGGACTCTCCCCAGACTGGGAGCACACTTGTGGCCTTTTGCCTCAGTTTCCCCGCAGTGTAATTACAGGTTTGCATGACAACACCTGGCTTCTTGTAACACTCTTTATGTAGAATTTATTTAGTCAGATTGATATAGCCAAACGATGCACATTCAGCTTCTTGTTTGTGTAGTATCTCGTTCATTATCCAATTGCTTTTACCTATCTGCATCTTTATCTATTAAACGAATAGCTTATAAACCATGAATGAAGAGAATGTCCTTTTAAAATTTTGATAATATCTAATATTTTATTTGAGTGATTAAACCGTTAATGTTTAATGTATGTAATGATACAGTTGGATTTAAATTTATATCATCTATTTGTTTTCTATTATCTCCTTTACTTTTTTGCTTCTACAATCAGCATTCTTTTGAATTATTTGATTATATTGAATGTGAGATTTTAATTTATTTATTGGATAATCATTTCATTACATGTGTGTAAAACAGAAAGGTACTTTTTTGTGATTATTAAAATATTTGAACTTAACTCTTCTGTACGTATTTAACATTATACTATCATACATAGAATGTAGAAATCTTGCAGTCCACCATGTCTTATGTAGTGTATCTTGCATTACCCTGTAGCTTCTATATGCACTGCTTATGAAAATATTGAAAACATTAATGGACAATCATGATTTTATTTCTTTAAACAATCACACATATGAAAAGAAGATAAAAATAATTATAATATACATGTAACAGTGTTTGTCATTTTCAAATGCAAAGTCCACCAAAATAAACATACTCATACTTCAGGAGTTTGTCACACTAATAAATGCCTAGAAGCTGATGGCCACCACATTGAGCAGCTCTTAAAATTGTAGCATCCAAAGGTAACTTGTATTCATCTCATGATGTCTCCACAAATTCAGTATTATAATTTTGATACAAGTTTCTCTTTTCCTGTAATATACATACTTTTGGTGAATTATATTTTTATGTAGTATCGCTTCCTGTCAGTGTTTGTAGAAAAAGTCCACTGATGACCAATTTTTCCAATTCATTTCATCTTAAAATTTGTTCATTTTATTTAAAGGAAATTTTCCTGAATGTTAAGCTCAACTTGACAGTTCTTCATTTTTAGAAAATGAAATGGGCTATGCTACTCTATGACTGTTTTGTTTCTGATGAGGAGTCTGTGATCATGTGGCTCCTTGTTTATGATGTGAAAATGTTGTTCAGGAGTTTCCAAGAATGTTTGTTTAAGTGTCATGAGCATGATTCTGATTTGAGCTGGGACTGTGTTTCCCTTTTCTCCTCCATCTCCTGAAGCTTTGAACTCCTCCAAATGTTTTGATAGAGTCTGGTTTTTTTTAACAATCTCTCTCTCTCACAGTACATTTTAAAAAGCCTTCTACTCAGCTCTCCGGTTTCCCAGGAGATGTACCAGTAAATTCATCAGCAATCTCGGTACACAAGGCTTAGTCAAACAATGTAATGCAAATATTAAAAAGATTCTGGAGGATTTTTTCTCTCTCTCTAGTTTAGACCCTCTGCTTAAGTCAAGATTGATCCACAGTTTATGATCAATACTGTAAATAATTTTTATGGATTATAAGAAAAAGATATATATATATATATATATATATATATATATATGTATTCCTTTCTATTTTAAACAAATGGTAGCAGAATATATATAATTTGACACTCACATTTTCAATTAGCAATATATTAAAGGGAAATATTTATTAGAAAATAATAGGGGCTGGAGATTTAGCTCAGCGGCATAGGCGCCTGCCTTGCAAGCAGGCAGTCGTGGGTTTGATCCCTGGTACCGATAAAAAGGAAAAAGACAAAAGAAAATAAAAGAAAATATTTTAATTTCTTCCTCACTGTTGGTAAAGGAGAGATCCCTGCCCCAGTACAACAGGCTTGAGCAAACACACAGTACTTAGCACTGAGTAGATAAGCCTGCAAGAAGGATTTTAGTCACAAACATGGCCCTTCAGTGAGGTCACTAAACACCCATGGCCACATGGGAAGTACTTGCCAGAAGTTGGCAGGGGTGCAGCCAGCAGCCCTTAGGAAGTCGGTTTTATAATAAGAGCAGAGTGCATGGCCTCTAATTCCCGTGGAAGGATGTGAATGGCGTATTTGAATTGCCTCATAGATTTCCTAAGCTGCTACTTAGAAAATAGTAAGAATGAACACCTGCTACTTAGAAAATAGCAAGAATGAGAAATTTTCCTTAGATAAGGGAGAGTTTGGCTGGGGGACCTTATTTGCAGAATTGAGTACAGAGTGGAACTTGGGTTTGGCCAACTGATGTCCTCTCCATTTCATCAGAAGTTGAGGCAGCACATAATAGTAATTTTAGGCCTCACACTTCAATAGAATTCTACTATATCTGCTTCTGCAGCTATGTAGTCCTACACATAAGTGGACGGGTGATCATTTATGAAATGCATCTTCATTGAAAATTTAGGCTTAATTTTTTCATAACCTGAACTGTTACAGTAACAAAATTGTTCTTATTTGTACACATACATGTGTATACATTTACATGGATGTGGTTGCAGGAACAGTCTTCCATTCGTGGTATTAAATTGCTAAAAGCTGGATTGCTTATCGGTATTTTAAATGTTTCTGTTGTTTTATTAGATACACTATCCTCTTCTTAAAGCTATGAATCACTTTTTACTTCTATGAGGAGTATATGAGTTTCTGCTTTTGAACTGATTTATCAACTTAATATAACATTAAAAGTTTAAAACTTTGCTGTTTAATTAGTGATAAATGATATTATAATACATACATGTTGCATCCCTGATATTGTGTTTAGCATATTTTCATGCTTTAAATATTGTTTTTCCTTTTCATACTTTCCAATACATGCTTCCCTGTATATTTTTCTATATGAAATTCAGAATTATCAATGTAAGAAAGATGATTGATAGCAATTAATGTCATAACATTAAATTAATTAAGAATAAATATATTTATAATAATGATCATCCTTAAACAAAGTGTGTCTCTTTGTTCAGTTTTGTGCCTTTTTCATCTCTCAGTTTCTGTGAAGCAGTATTTCACATTTCTTGATAAATGTATTTTGTATTTTATCTTTTGTATTTTCTATTGTAAATCCTAATTGCTCTTAACATCCTCAAAGCATCTTTTATTTGTAAATATGAAGCCTATAAGTTGCTTAAAATTTTTATTGTGAAATAACCTCATAAATAGGAAAAGATTTCAAAAGTATACAAAAAATCATTTATACCTTCCTTACAGATTTCACAAATGCTAATATTCTACCAAATGCATTTTGTTCATTTTTTACTCTCACACCCATACAAATATGAGTGTCTGTATGTGTATTGCATTTTCCTAAATAAAAAAATAAGGTATAGACAGATTTGATATTCATTTATTTATAAATACATCAATATATATTTATTAAAAGAAACATTCACTTACTAAAAGTGCGAATTTTGTCACGAAGCAGAACATCTATTATGAACATAGTGGATTAATCTATTGAATGTTCATAGCTAAATGAAGTATTTGGAGGATTTATTTGAATAGAAAAATTTTGAGTACAGTTGACGGGACATAACTGAATGGACTACTGGGGTTGGTAAAAACTGCAGATATGGCATAATTGAAAGAAACAGATTACAAAGGGCACTCCCTGGAACACAGGAAGAGTGTGTCTTTTCTCCTGCCTCACCCCTCCCCATCTTCTCCAGTGGCCATTAGGGGAGAAGTTCTGTTCCACTCTGTAATGTTTCTGTTTAACAAGAGACCCCAAAGTAAAGAGGCCAAGTGATCATGGACTGAAACCCCAAAACTGTCAACCAAGATAAAGTGTGGCTGGTGTTTTGTCACAGTGATGGAAAGCTGATTAACATAGATTTCATTTGACTTTCATCTTTAATACAAACCACACCTTTTTCTTCCTTCTTTACAAATAGTTGCTTTTCTGCTCCATATATTGGAGATGAAGTATTTTCTACTATAGAAAACCACCCTCTGCCAATACTGTGAGGATGCAGAGTCCATTATTTAATTATTCTCTCAACTGGTTTTATTATGATTTGCATAATTATATTCATGTAGATATATTTAACATATATTAATGTTTAATATATTAAATTACTTATAATTTAATAATCAAAACGGGAAGATTTGATAGTATGACAGTAAAATCACATTATTTAAATTTCCTAATCATATTTCTGCTTGGAGTTAGTATATAACACTGGGTTTATTACATGTTTTTAGATTTTTCTTAAACAGTAAATGTTTTAAAAGTTATAACTGCTTAATTTAAATTTGCAATATCTCAAGATATAAATAAAGGATAACTAAATGCAAAATTGTCCAAATTGACTCTTTAAACTAGAGTTTTTTCTACTAAAAGTGAGCATGGTTACATCTATTGTATATATTTCCAGCTTCTCAAAATATCAAAACAAAACAAATCTCTTGAAAAGCCCAATGACTTTTGCTGAAGTCAGAGTGGTCCTCGTGCTCTAGGTTGTTTCATATACTTAGGTTTATAAGATGATAGACATGTTATAACAAATAAAAATTGAATGAATGACTGTAAGGAATGCTTACTTACTAAAGTTATAGGGAGAAATGCACCAACAAGAAATAGTACACTTAAAGTCATTTGCAATTGCCAGTGTGATATTTATGCTGCCACCTTAGGCATCCATATACATTATTATTCTGATTTACAGAGTTTACAGATGAGCCCATTAATGGAAATTCTGTCATGTAAGCTGCACAATATTTAGTGGTAGTACTTTATCTGTACTCATTGTACTTTTGTAAACATATCCATTTTTATTATAGAGCTAATTACGTTCCAAGGAAAAAGTTGGACTTTACTTAATGTTTCAATAATTTCATATGCATATTTATTAAATTCATTGTATATGTTAAATATTTTAAAAGATGCAATATGACCAAGTTTATATCTAAAATATAAGATTTCTAGACAAAAATTAAAGTACAATTGAGTTTTATTACTATAACAAGTTAAAGATCTGATAAGCCTCCTGGACAAATGTATTGACATATTGAGTGAAATAATATCATTTTAACAACTAAGCAAAAAGGGAGAAATTTCATGGGGTATGAAACAGAAAGAAAACTAAAACCAAATATGATTGTAACCGTTACTAAACTTACACTGATTTAACAGAATAAGGATGAGTGTGTTGGTTTTGCCTCCTGAAGGCCAGATTTTTAAACTTTATAGATAGAAGGTTTTTCCTTTATGAAATGAGGGGATACAGTAGAATTATAACCTGAAACTAATGCTTCAAAAGACTCTCACTCTTTCTAAATCATTGGAGAAATTCTAGAAAACACATAAAAAATGATAAAAGATTTATAAAAAGATATACCATATAATATGTCCATATATATGGACATATATTTATATGACCATATAAATTAAGGACAAAATACATCTATTTTGACATGAGTTTTATATAATCAAAACTTGTTTTCTGAGTTTATATTACAGCTCTGTATCATCAATGGATTAAGAATTTCAACTTGATTGTATGACTTTTTCAGGAATCTGAAGCAAAAAGGTTAGTATTATAAATTCTTTAAGAAACAAATAAGACCCTTAAGGTCTGTTACAAACAGTGGTGTAACCACTCTGAGCAATCATGTTTTCAAAGGAAACTACAAATTATGCCACATTAATACCAAAGCTGAAGTAAAAACTAAAATAACTTTATTAAAATCTAAGTCAAGAAATCACAGTACTGCATCACTTAAAATAACAGACTGTAGAAGAATTAGACACTGTGCTGTCCACAAGTTTAAGTAACTCAGGGAGAATTTATTTACAAAGAGGTAAATTACAAGGGAACAGATTCCATGTATAAGAGAAGGTGCCATCATTTTTTCCCTAAAGCAATGAAGCTGAATTCTGACATGAAGATATTGGGAGATTATTAAGAATAGACATAGGGAGAAGTATTTTCAACATTATTTCTATATGGATAATTTTTTAAATGCATACAAGAAATATAAATCAATTTTTAAAACCCTTGCAAGGAAATACACTCCCTAATCTCATTCCACTGCCTCTGTCCTGCTAGCTAGTCAACACACTAGTCAAACTCAGTCACAAACCAGAATATAATGCCAACCTGTCCTATAATTCATATGGATCTGTCTCCAGAAATAGAATGCATGATGAAATAGAGGTTTTACCAGCAAGAGAAATTGAAGATATATATATATATATATATATATATATATATATATATATATATGGTACTGACTTCCAAAGAAATTTGAATACTAGAATGACTGGATACACTTGAAATAATTAAAAACATACATATATATTGGAAAATAATCACAATTAGATATAAAAATATCTGCATATATGCAATGGCGGTAGAAACTCATAGAATGAATTTAATAGAGGTTAAGGAAAGAGAAAAATTTGTAAGACGTGACAAGGGGCTGAATGATAATGAATTACTCTGAACTCATGAAAAGGAAAAGATACACACATGCTGAGACTTGGTTTTGGAGGTTTGAACCAAGGAGCATAAACCAGGGGAAAGAAGAACTGAAGGATAGAAGGTAGAGTTCAATTTAATGCATTAATAAATTGGCTCAGGAGAAAACAATTGATTTCTCAATAATGTAGGCATTTGGGGGCAAACAATATCAAAACTATGTATTTTAATATAATCCTTCAAAGGATGGAAAGGATGGGGCTGTGGATTTAGCTCAGTGGCATAAGCATCTGCTGTGCAAGCAGGTAGTCCTGAGTTCGATCCCTGGTACCGGTAAAAAAGGAAAAGGACCAAAAAAAAAAAAGGATGGAAAAGAGTTTTTCTTCATGTTCCTTCCTATCTGCTATCAAGAAAGATGAGAATTCCGAACATTTTCACTTGGAAACATGGAGCAGACATTGAGAAGCCATAGCACAGATGGTCAGGTAAAACTCATGCCAAATTAGATGTTTTTTGTCCTTAGTTTCTATGGCATATGCCCTGTAATGAACTTGGAAAAAATATATAAGATAATAAGAAGATGTAGTTAAGTAAAGAAATGTTATTCATGACAGGAGATCGTTTAATTATAAAAGAGTGATCAGAGAATAGGTTGAATATTTAAAATTTAAAACATTGTTACAGTAAAGGACACATTGCCATTAATTTCTCTCAAAATAGGCCCACCTTTGAATGCATCTATCCTATCCTATCCTGTTCTATCCTATCCTATTCTATCTGAAGCAGTTCTGAAAATTCTCATTTGTGAGTGTCTCTCTGTGGCTGATGGATGTCTAACATGAATTTAAAACACAACAATTTCTTTCAAGTAAAAAGCACCAAGTTGTATCCTCCTCCATGGTATTCATGAGATCTAGCCATGCGGAGTCTTCTGGCTTTTCCCTAAAGACAAAATGACCCTGAGAAATAACTTGAATCCATTCAGGACCTGCAGATGACCAGGCAATGCAGCTAAAGAAGTGAGAGAAGACTTCCTCTGAACTGTTTCAGAAAGTGGCAAAAACAATGGGATACGTGTACTCAAACACAGGGGAAGTCTTCTGGGGGAAATTAATGACAACTTTTCAAATTAAGTACCCACCTTATTTTGTGATCATCTCTCTTGTTTTGAGACAAAATTAGAAAACTAGAAATATTCTAATATTACAAATATGAGTCACTAAAAACATAGATATTTTACCTTCACAAGAAATACATAAAGTTAAAAATGAATATTTTAACTTCAGAAGAAAGGCAACTAAAAAAAACCTAATAAAAGGGAAAGAATAAATAAAAGTAATATGTGAAGAAAGCAAATAAGTAGATTGATAGAACAAATAGATAACTAGAATAAATAAATGGATTACAATTTCTGGAAAATGAGTATACTGATTATGTTTAGTGATCTTAGATGAACTGTGTTTAATAACAAAAATTTAAATACCTAGAAAAATTGAAGGAAAAGATAGAAGCTATCTACTATTTGCAACCTAATTTGAGGTGGCTATAGTTAATAAGAAAATAAAAAGTTTTACTATAAAGTACAAGAAAATTAAATTCTCAAATAAAAATAAAATTCAGTGAGCACTTACAAAACTGTATAAATATTAGAAATAAAAAGTGGACTGAGGGTGTAGCTGGTCACTAAAGTCACACAGGTGCATGCACGCACACAGACTATTTTGAATGATAACAAGAAGAAAGATGTCTTGAGCACATTTCACAAATTGGTAGGACTCTACATACCCAGGCTTATTGGTGTAAAGTAAAAATGTTTCATTTGAGCAGAGAGCCCTTGAGACCTCTGCTTGGGAAGGACTGCCATGGGAATTGAGGCCTGAGATTCATTTATCTGTGTTAGGCTATTCCAACCATCACAGGGTACTGTAGCATGGTTTAAAAGAACCCAGTTACTGTGTGAGCTGGCAGAATACTTGACATCATCTACATGATGGTGGTTTTATCCACATGAGGAATGCAAGAGTTATGGAGTCAGGAAAGCTTCCCAACCCAAATGGAAGCCCTGGGAAGCCAGGCAAGGAAACCTTGAGGAGGCAGGCTTGAAGCTGTAGCAATGAAGTTGAATAGGCAGTGGAGAGCCCAGAAAGTTGGAGATATCAGAAACACATTCTCAGCAGACTGTGATAGAGTCAGCACAAAGGAGTACAAAGGATAGGGGCCACCTTCACCTTCTGGAACTCACGCTTGTCCTCATGTGCCTTGAATGTCAGACATGGAACTGCAGGACTTGCTTTGCTGGGTTTTAGGATTGTTTTGCCCCAATTCTTTTCTATTCCTATTTAGATGGAAATGTTTGCTTGTGCAATTAATTACAACTTGGAGTTATGTAACTTTTTTTTAAAAATGAAGGTTCAGAGCTCATTTTGTGACAAGTCACAAGAAAGATTTTTACATGACTTGAAAAACGTTAAAACTGTTGAAATTTGGGGAATGGATTAGTGCACTGAGCTGTACAGGATCATTGTATTCTGCTAGAGTGAATTATGACCTTGGGTTTATTTAGAGATTAATTAAGCTTTAATGAGTTCTGTCTGAGTATCAAGAAGACCAGTAGTGAGATAAAATGGTTAAGGTGGAGCATCAACTGGATTGGCTTATTAACCACACAAGGGCTTAGAAAAGCGCACATCTCAGTGAGTAGATGTCAGAGGCTGAATTTGGGATTGTGTCTAGCCTCTCATCCCTCTCTCTCCTGCACTGTTCCTCTGCTTGGCATCCCAGTTCCCATGAACTAAGCAGCTTTTTATGCCACACCTTTTTGCCACACATTCCTACTTTGGAGCCAACCGATCACAGACTATTCTGAAACTTTGACCCATAAACCTTTTGCCCTTCAAGTTGTGAATGTGGGGTAAATTGTTCCAGCAACTGAAAAACTAAGCAATGCTGCTGTCCATTTTCGGCTGCATGAAGTCTCTTGCTTGTAGAAGATATTTTGAATGACTTTTTCTTTTCTTTCAAATTGTGAAACACAAAATTTAAAATTTAAAAACATAGACTTGATTAGAAAATAATGAGCTGAATTTGAGAAGGCAATGATACGACTGACATTTGATGTTCTTTGCTTAGACTAAGAATGTACCCCTACTACCTTGATTTATATTTATTTTGTTATTTTTAAGGCAAAAAGTCATTTCAACTCTTTGCTCTTCCAGTTACCTAGAAGGAGTTTTCCTCTGTCTTTCCTTAAGCACAAAATTTAAAACTATACGCAGAATTCAAGAGTAAAAAATAGATTCTTTTCTTTTTTCATTTTATTACTTTTTTAAGGATATTCAAGAAAGAATTACTCTTTTACTCAAAAATAATATCCTATTCTAATAGCGAATAAGATCCTTTCCTGGGTCATAACCACCACTTAAAGATTTTAATTTCATCTGTTTGGCCTGAATTATTTTTAACTAAAAGTGAAACTCAATGCATGCCTGCTCTCAAGTTCTATCCTGCCTCTCAGCATTCCCAAGGCCTCCTGAGAAATTGCCAAAGTTTATTCCCATTAGCTTGGCACTTCTCAACCCACGAGGCTGTGCTTTCATCTGTAAACTTGATCATCTCATTAAGTGCTCTTTCTTCCAGAGCTTTTATATTAAAAGACTTTAAATAAGTCTGCAGAGCTCCACCACTGATCCCTTGAGAATGGCACTCTTAATAACTCATATTAGAGAAGGCAAAATTTTTCCCTAAACTTTTACTTATCTTTACATCTAGTTGCAGCTAAATGGCCAAATGTTTCTTCCAGTTTCATGGTGGTTACATTTATAGTATGTGTTCATACTGAACACTGAAATCCTAGCCAAAATAAATTGGTATCTATCTAAAATCAAACGACAAGTCAGACATCTGTAATCCCATCGCTATGGAAGGCTGAGGCAAAAGATTGAAAATACAAACTTAGCCTGGGTTACTTAGTGACTTAGCAAGACCCTATATCAAAATAAATTTTTTAAAGTGCTGGGAAGATATCTCAGTGTGAAAGCTCTGGGTTGAATTCCCAGTATCGACATAGATTATATGATTGATTGATTGATTGATTAATGACCCTCAAATATAAGAATATCCATTTTTGGAGACATAATTGCATATAAGAGAAATATATACTAAGTCTTTTATCCCAAGAACTTTTCTATGGATTCATAGTATGATCTAAGACCATCAAATCTGTTTTTTTCACTATGAAATAAAATAAAATAAAATACTTCATACTCCTGTCATTTCAGTGTATTTCTTCCAAAACTTCATGCTGAAACCTGAATGGCTGATAGTTCAGTGATAAGAAATGAGGCCTTTATTATCCATGAGGGCCTTTCTCTTGTGAATGAGAATAAGGCCTTCAGACATGGCACACCGGGCTAGGCTCTCCGGCCCTGCTACCTCTCCGCTTGTGAAGACAATGTTTACACCCCAAGAAGGTACAGCCCTTACCAGGCAATTGAACCCAGCAATTCCTAGATCTTGGGCCCCCAGTGTCCAACACTGAGAGAAATTAATTTCCCTTCTCTATAAATTACCAAACTTGTATAAAGTTTTATAGTAGCACAAATGAACAAGAACATCTGCCTCAATAATATGGTTGGAAATACATAGGTGCAGCACCTAAAGAGCTCTCCTTAACCATCACCTAAAAGAATAAGTAAATGAAATAATATTGAGCAAGTGAAATGGACAAAGAAGCATTTTGCCAGTCTAACACATGAGGAAATAACATTTTTCTAGCTCATCAGTCTATATAATTACATAGGTAGTGTCTCTTTGCTTGCAGAAAAGAAAATTACATGGATAGAACCTTAGAAAAAGAAGTCTGTGTTAACATTTGTCTTAGCAAAATCTATTGCCTGCTAAGATGCCAATCCTGAGTCCTACAAGCACTAGTTGAGTGATTCCAATGTCGATGTTCACTTTGAAATGCATTTGTTACTATGGAAACAATACGATCTCCGGGAAAGTAAAGGTTTAATAGTACCCGCAAGTTCACTGCAAGCTTCAAATGAGCACCTTGCTTGTGTACACAGTGATATAGGAAAATCTTGAAGTATGATTCCATGAAAATTATGTTTGCAATTACTAAAAGATAAGTACAAATAGGAAACTACAGAGTTTATTTCAAACATCACCCCCTTATAGAAGTCCTTCTCCAATATCTTCAATAATAAATAATTACTTTATCTTTGGTTATATTTTAACATACAATAATGCTGAAGCTTGGTATCTTTTGTTCTCATTAGTTGTGATCATGAAGGCAAGGGTTCTCACTATTTTACTCAAGTTTTTCTGTATTCTGTGAGTTTTCTAAAAAAATAATAAGGCCAAATTGTGTCCTTAATACATTTTTCTTGAATTTTTGAAAGTATACTTCCTTTTTTACAGTGATACTAAAAAGCATGTTACTATACTAGTGCCTGTTCAGCATTTACTTCACTCAGTATGCCCTAGTTCATTGGACTCTCTTTAGTTCATGCAGCTTTCTAAACTTTATGTTTCTTTTCTAAAATATTAGGTTTACTGAAACATAATTTACATATACAAGTTTCACTGTTTAGAGGAATAATTTTATGAGTTTTGATATATGGCTAATTCTGGCCTCATAATATAAAAGAATTGTTATCTAAGCTATATTTTGGAAAAGTTTGCATAGGCTTGATGTTACTTTTCTATTTTTGTACTATGGAGGATATCATTATTTGAACTCCTTATCATGTTTTTAATCATTAAAATAGACTTTTTATATTTTTTGCTTTTATTAATACATGTTTGTGTACATAATGATTGCCTTCCCTGTTGGAAAGTGATAAATGCACATAACACTTTTCAGTTTCCTCTTTCTTCCTTTCCCCACCTCCATTTTACTTTTCCACTATCACAATCATTTACATATGTTGTAAGACTTAATTATCATATATACACATTGAAAACCAGACTAGTAGGCCAAAGAACATATAAAACATGTAAGACAGTTGTACTAACCCAAGGTACACTTTTAGATACATTGTTCTGGATATATACCTTTTAAATTTTTTTTTCTTTTTTTTCTATTATTGATCTTTTATTTCATCCTCTCTATATATTTTTTCATATAAGAGAAATCATGAGCCTTTCATATTAGAGATATGTGATATTTAACTTGTGCATCTGAGTTACTTTACTAAACATGACGGTCTCAAGACACATTCATTTTCCTACAAATAACTCATTTATCATTCTTTATGAAAAGGTAAGTACTCCATTGTATATACATATCATTTTTTATCCACTTATCTGTTAACAGATTTATAAGCTGTTTCTGATATTTAAATATTATGAATTACTCTGCATAAACATGGGTATGGATGCACCACACTGATATGATGTCTTTAACTCTTGGGGGGAAGATACGTAGGAGAAAGAGCTGGATCAAATTGAGTTTCTAATTCTGGTTTATTGGGAAATCTCTTTTCTGATTTTCATAGTAATTGTATCAGTTTAAAGTCCCACTAGTAATGGAGAAGGTTTCCTTTCTCCCCACAGCCTCACCAGCATTTGTTATTGGTTGATTTCTTGATGGTAGCTGCTTTTTCTAGAGTGAGATGGAATCTCAATGTCATTTTAATTTGCATTTCTCAAATGGCCAGATATGTTGGACATTTTCATATGTTTATTGGTGGCTTGTATTTCTCCATCTAACAAGTGTCTAGTCATTTCAGATGCCCATTTTTAATTGGGTCTTTAAATTTGGGTGTGTAATTTTTTTAGTTCTTTATGGATTCTTGATATTATTCTGTCTGAGGAACAGATGCCAAAAAAAATATTTTTTGCCCATTCTGTAAGTTGGGTCTTCACTCCGTGAGTGATTCCTTTGCTGTGCAGAAGCTTTTTAATTTGATATTATACCATTTGTTGGTCCTTTGTATTATTTTTCGTGCCACTGGGATTTTGTTCAGAAAGTCTTTGCCTTCTCCAAGCTGTCAAAAGTTTTACTCATATTGTCTTCCAACAGATTAAATGTTTCTGTTTTAATGTTTAGGTCTATAGTCCATTTTGATTTTAGTTTAATGCATATAAAATCACCTTTCAGCATTGTGTTAGCTATTTCTACAAATTTTCGTATGCTGTGCTTTCATACTCATTCAATTTCCTAATAATCCAGGTGATGTCATATTTAACTCTTGATTTAAGAACGATGGTAATTAATTTCCTATTGATTTTTAGGTGCTTCTGCAATTTCTGGCTCCATTATTTGTACTCTGAAAACACACTTTGTAAAATTTTTGAAAAGATTGTATGCTATTGCTGAGTAGTGTGCTCCATAAAATTTCAAATTTGTCAGGTTGCTTGAGAGTGCTGTTCAAATACTCAGTATACTTAACTGATTTCTTTTTACCTATTTGTTATATGAATTGCTCAGAAAGGGTTATCAAAATCTCTACACATCATTGTAGACCTGTCCGTGTCTTATATAATTTCTGTTTATTTCATTTCCTATATTTTGAATCTTAGCTTCAGGCACATTTTTTTAGAATTTCAAGGTCTTCTTTATCCCTTGGCTTATTATACTGTCTAATGCTCCTCTGTATTTGTTGTAATATTTATTGTTATAAATTCTACTTTGCTATCAGTATAACCACTGGAAAGGTTTTAAAGTAACATTTGTTTGGAACTCTTCTATCCATTCTAACTTTTTAATAAATTCTTGATTCTAAAGTGAATTTATTTGGGGAGTAATTTCTGTCTTTTATTGAGTAGTTAGTCTATTTGCATATAACACCATTATTCTTATTTTTGGCTCTAAATGTACCATAGTTCTCGGGCTGTTTCATATTTGTATGACTTTGGTCTTTTTTCTCTTTTATTCTTTCACTGTCTTTATATTAGTTGTGGTAATATTTTATCTCCATTATTGGCTTATTACTTAGACATCTCTTATTGTTTGTGATTACTGTGGAGTCTAACTAGATAAGTGGATAGATACATAAACAGACCTTAATATAATTAGTGTTTACATATTGTAATAACATCAACATTACATTTCAAATGTCTCCTCATATTCTTTCTGTTTTTGTTATTGTGCATACAGACTGTTATATTTTAAAATGACTAAAATAAGAAAAATACAAAAAGGATTTTTACATTCATCTTTATCTGAGCATTTTCTATAAATGTTGTCTCTTTTGCATAGACTCAAATGTGTATCTGGCATCACTTTTCTTCTTACTGAAGAACCTCCTTTAACATTTGCTTAGCATACAATACAGGTCCTTTGGCAACAATTTCACTGATCATCATTCCTTTTTGTTTTTGGACTGAACAGTTTTTATCATTTTATGTTTTAAAAATACATCAAACAATTACATTATCCTGTTGACAAAGGTTTTTGTTCTTGCTTTGCTTTCATTTAGATTTTAAATGAATTTTAAAACTTCATAATTTTTATACTGATGTAGTTTTTTGTTTGCTTGCTTTGTTGGCTGGGTTTTTCTGTTTATTTGTTTGTTTTTGGTGCTGGGAATACTGATGTAGTTTTGACAATGAATCTTCTCTAAACTAATTGCCACTTTATTTTATTACATGAAACATTGCCTTTTTTCTATCTTTCTTTTGGATTTTTCTTTTGTTTCCAACAGCTTACCTATGATGTGTTAATATACAGTATTTCTCAAATCATGCAAAAATCTCTATTTTTTCTTTGATTTTTGCATTTGTGTCTCACCATCTTTCCTTACATGATGGAATTTATTGAGCTTTTTATCTTTAATTTATTTATTCTTCGTTTTGTCTCCTGGGATTTTATTTATGTTTATGTTAGAATTTATGATTTTTTTTCAAGCAGCTGCTATGTACTTTGATTTCTTTATTCCTCTTTCCTATTTATGTTTTAGTTTGGCTAATTTATATTGACATTTATGCAAGTTCACTATGTTTTTCTTCATCTGTATCTATTATGCTGATAAGCCCAGGGAAAAATTTATCTGTTATATCATGTTTTTATATGGTTATAATATGGTTATTCTTTATACTTCTCTTTGCTGAAATTCCTTATCTATGTATGCATAGTATCCAAGCTTTCTAGCCATATATGTTAATCATAGCTACCTCAAATTTTTTTCTCTAATAATCTCACATCTTGGACATTCCTATTTGTCTCAATATTTATTTTCCTGGATGAAACTGGGTTGTTTTCACCTTGGGTTTTTTTGTGCAGCTCACAAATTTCTGTTGTATGTCATATACCATGTGAAAGAACAGGGACACAAAAGAAAACAGGAGTTTTGATGAAAATCAGGATTCCAATGACACATCATTAGATTGTTAGGGCCGACGCCGCAGGGAAAGAGACCCCAAGGACTCAACTCTTGGTGAGGGAAAAAAGTTTATTTCCATGCACATGGGGTCCCTCAGGCAAACGTGTGCGGAGGGGCCCCGAGGGGAATCTGTGCAGGGTTTTTAAAGGTACAAGCAGGAGGCAAGCAAGTTTACAGAAGCAAATCGCATTGGTTAATTTTGAACGGCGCAGGACTTGGCTAACGCTGATTTGAGGGTCTGGGGCTGAGTAACCATGGAGACCGAGGGTCTTGGGTTGACCTTAGAGTGCCAGGTGCCCCCTGGTCCTGTTTATGCAGTACATTCTTTTGCTTATCTCTATCTTTACAGAGAACAGAACATCTAGTGGTTAATGACTAGCAGAGACATTCCTTTCTGCCCTGCTCTGATTATCTCCTGGGAAAGGTTTAGGGAGTGAAACATTCCTTATAGCTCTGTTCTATAGCTCGGGGGGGGGGGTTACATTACAAACGGGGAGTCGATTCTCTCATTCCCCCCTTTTTCTTGTGGATGACTTTTAATCTTAAAGGTCCTGTATGGGTAAGGGATCATATTGTTGACGTAGCACCATAACTTTTACTTGAGAAATCTGGGCCCTCACAAACCGGGTTACTCGGTTAATGAGGCAAGGGGCTATAGCCATGACTATAATGAATCCGGCCAGGGGTCCCAATAAAGGGAGGATATAGGGCAGAATTGATTCCCGGAAAGAGAACATTTTGGTTTTACTTGAAGGGGGCTCTCATACAAAGATCTTTAACAATAGGTTTTTTTTGTTTACAGGGGGACCAAAGCCGCCGTGTAAGGTCGGCATCAATGTTATCAAAACAAGCAAGCTAAAACAGTTTATAACCAGCATAATCTATGTTTTAGTCAATTTTTAACTTTAAGGGTTACCAGTCTGTTGTGTAGTCCACTGAGTATGTCCCTCGTTGTTTGCTGTTTTCAGTGGCTTTACATGAGTGTAGTGAATCCGCGCAGTTTTTTTTTGCTACCTTGATGGCAGTGAGGGTACTGAGCACCACGGTGAAAGGTCCTTCTCAGCGGGGTTTAAGGGAGTCACGGTGGTGACATCGAACCAAGACTGGAGTCCCTGGGGCCTTGAGAGGCGTCTCTGAAGGCAGGTCCAGGTGTTTTTGTCTAAACAGCTGGTGGATCCAGGCCAACACAGGTTGGAGTGTCTGTAGGGACTTAAGATCTCGATTAGTAATTTTAGCTAATTTGTCTTCTGACAATCTTGGAACCAATGGCGGGGGCCTCCCAAACATGGCTTTAAAGGGGGAAATTTTGGAAACATATGGGGTATATCTAGCTCTTAACAGTGCAAAGGGAAGAAGGCTCATCCAATTATCGCCAGTTTTTGAAAACAGCTTAGCTAAAATGTCCTTGAGACTTTGGTTTATATGTTCTACTTGCCTTGAGCTTTGTGGCTGATAGGCACAGTGGAGTTTTAATTAATCTTTAATGCCTGGGCTAACTTTTGGGTGACTCGGGCTATGAAAGCCAGGCCATTATCGGACCCCATTGATAGTGGGAGGCCAAATCAAGGTATGATCTTATGCAATAGCCTTTTAATTACCACTAAGGCTGACTCAGACTTAGTAGGGAAAGCCTCTACCCAGCCAGTAAAAATGTTTATTAATACCAAGAGATAGCAGTGTCCCTGTAAATTAAGTTTTACCATGTCCATGAAGTCTATTTCCCAATGTTCTCCTGGAACAATTTCTTGATGTTGGGTGGTCTCCAACGCAGAGCTCTCGGCTGAGTTGACTAACAAGCACTGTGGGCATCTGGAGCTCGAAGAGGTGGTCAGTTTGTAGAGTTTTGGAATAAAATATTGAGTTTTGAACAATTCTGTAAGGTGAAACAGCTCCCGCCCTAGTGTCTTTAGTAACAGTACTTGTTTATCAGGTAACTGGTATCAGCTCCTTGGGGTGGGAGACTTTATTCCAAGTTGAGATGCCAACTGTAGGTCTTTTTTTGTGCAGACTGGTTCTGACAAGGTCAGAGGACTAGTATTAGAGCAGTTACTTTTTTGGTTGACCCCTCTGATGTGGTTGCTATTTTTTATCTCTGGTTGAGTGAGCCTTGTAAGGAATAGCAATCCATTGAGGCAGCCAGACAGCTGCCAGCAAATCTAGAATCTGTGGAGCATTTTTAGATGGCTTCCACGTATATGTACAGTAGCAAAGGGATATCTTCAGTAAAAAATGTTTACCCTCTTTTTCGTGGCTAGTTTTAGCCTCTCAGTCAAAGCAACAAGCTCCGCCTTTTGGGCAGAAGTGCCAGGCTCTACCCGCTTAACCCAGAGTACCTCCTTTTTGGTGGTCACTGCTGCCTCGGCCATTTGTTTGCCGTTTTGGATGAGGCTGCTTTCATCGAACAGTTGTCGGCATTTCCCAAAAGCTGGTCAGTAAGATCAGCCTGTAGGTTCTGTTGCAGTTCGAGGATGTCAGCGCACTCGTGGAGAGAGGTGTCCTTTGTTCCTCTGGATCATCATCAGGCATAAGGGTGGCTGGGTTTAAAGCTGAAGAAGTCTTGAATATCATTGACTGTGGGTCTAGAAGCAGGGCTTGACAGTAGAATTCTGGCATTTGAGAGCCTTTTTTTAGGAGGGGTTTTGATAAGAGTCTCTAAACTGTGAGAGGTTACCACAGAAATCACTTGCCCAAAGCATGTTTCTTCGCTTCTTTAAGTAACATTGTCACAGTAGCTAGTATTTTAAGGCAGGGAGGCCATACTCCTGTTACTGAATCAAGTCTTTTGGAGAGGTAGGCTATAGGCCTCTTTTAGGGGCCAATGTCCTGAGTTAGGACTCCTTTGGCAATGTCTCTGAGTTTATCTATGAACAAGGTGAAAGGCTTGGTAACGTCAGGGAGTCCCAGGGCTGTGGCCTCTGTCAAGGCCCGCTTGAGCTGCTGGAAGGCCTGTTTACATTTATCAGTCCAGTTCAGCGAATTTTGAGTTTCTCCCTTATGGGAGTTATATAGAGGCAAGCTTTTCAGTAAAATTTAGCCTACAGTATCCAACTGTCTCCAGAAAGTCTTGTCTGTTTTTTAAAAGTCTTTTCTCGTAGAGCAATTTTAACATCTTGGCTATCTTTTTGTAAATTTTTTAGTTCTCAAAGACCTTTTTGTGCTATCTCTATTAACTGGCTGAGGGGCATTTTCTTAAACCTCTTAAACCTTTGCAATTTTTGTCTAACATGTGGGGCCCACTGAGTTACAAAGAGAACAACTGGCAATATTGGGAAACCTTCTTACCTCTGGATGTCCAGTCAGGGTGGCACAAAAGGAGAACATGGTTTTGGCATTCCGGATCAGAGAGCCGGCTTCATCTGGATGGCACACTGCTTCTTGTCCAAGGGTGTCACGTGACAGGCCATCATTTTACAAAAATTATATTCTTAACAAAAAGGGCTTTTTTACAGGTAACAAAATTGTGCTGCATAATCTCCCAGATGTTCACAGCACATGTAAGAACTTGTATCTTATTTTTAGTATCACCTATAATCTCATTTTAATGAAAACATTTTGCAGCAAAGTACAATCTTATGTATACTTTTACCAAAACTGATCTAATACTGTCAAATTCTGAACACATTTACTTCTTGTCAAACCTGTTATTTGTAGTACTATAAACCAAGACAAATAAAATTTACATCCTCTTGAGCCTTCTACAACTTACAATAATACCTCTCAAACTAAGCTTTAATCTTTTTCCACATTCTGGCATAGCCAGACACCTTTACTTGAAGACCACTCTCTTTGTCCCTCTTTTTACTATTACCAGTCAATTACCTTTTTTCTCACTTTTCAGACAACATCAAAACTCTCAACAAAACCCTTGAAGTCACCTTTTAGTAGTCCAAAACATACTTATTTACCACATAAAAATGTTGTATTTTAAAAACAAAACTGTAGCCTTTTAACTGGCTCAAATAGAGTACCGCCTGGTTTTTACTTGGCAAAGTTGACATGACTCTTAACAACCATAGATATACATATATATGTGTACATGTTTACATTTTCACCAGAGAGAAAAAATACTCCTTTTAAAAGGCATGCCGAGGTTGAAAGCAATCAATTGAAGTCTTACATATTAAACAAGGTGCCACAACATTAAAGACACAAACAAAGGGAGCTTCTTGCACAGTTTGGTGAGCTAAAGGAAGTAATTGAATCTAATAAGCCATATGGATCCTGTAACAGAAATGGGCAACAAGCCCCTAAGTTAGTAACAAGTTTAAACAGGCAACCAAGGAGAGGGCGGAGGAAGGAAGGGTTTTACCCACGGTGGGGGCTCCTCCCTGATGTCCTGCCATACCAAGATGTAGGCAACCTGGTTGAGATGGCCCTCTCGTCCGGGGCAGAAGATGATGTTTTTAACTGCTAAGATGAGGGGAAGGTGGAAAGTCCCCTCCGGTGGCCAACCCATGGAGAATGTGGGCCACTCAGACGAGCAGAAAGTCTGCCATTTATTTTTTTAACCTGTAAGGAGAGATTGTGAGCCCTCTCTCGAACCTCCAACCAATGGTCGAGGGTGAGGGACAATGGGGACGATGTCATTTGTCCCATGGTGTTCTGAAGACAAAGAGTGGTTAGCGTACGTGCGACACAACAAATAACCGTTCACAACAGTCACAACACACAGGACAAACAGGCCGGCCACCTCACTCTCACGCATTAGTTTCACACCAAACGAGTCACCTTAGGGGGTGCCTCCAGATTGGCCCGGACGGACCACAGATTGGGAATGAAATTCCCCAGATTGGCCCAGACGGACCACAGATTGGGAATGAAATTCCCCAGATTGGCCCAGACGGACCACAGATTGGGAATGAAATTCCCCAGATTGGCCCAGACGGACCACAGATTGGGAATGAAATTCCCCAGATTGGCCCAGACGGACCACAGATTGGGAATGAAATTCCCCAGATTGGCCCAGACGGACCACAGATTGGGAATGAAATTCCCCAGATTGGCCCAGACGGACCACAGATTGGGAATGAAATTCCCCGAACGAGTCACCTCAGAGGGTGTCTCTGAATTGGCCCTGACGGACCACAGATTGGGCCCCAAACCGATAGGAAAATCCTATCGCAGACGGTGAGCCACGGAAAACCGTGTGGGGCGTCCCCCGGTCACCAGAGAACAGAGAACAGATAACAAAAACAGGTAACAAAAATTGCCCCTAGACCGGAGCCGTTTGGCTCGGGGCGTAAAATACCGGTAGATTGATCCTCAGAGTAAAAATAAGAAGCGACCGGTCGTACTCACCCACCGCAGAGCCGTTGAGGTCACCTTCCGTGAGACGTGCTATCTCGCTGGGGCCTCCAAGATGTTAGGGCCGACGCCGCAGGGAAAGAGACCCCAAGGACTCAACTCTTGGTGAGGGAAAAAAGTTTATTTCCATGCGCATGGGGTCCCTCAGGCAAACGTGTGCGGAGGGGCCCCGAGGGGAATCTGTGCAGGGTTTTTAAAGGTACAAGCAGGAGGCAAGCAAGTTTACAGAAGCAAATCGCATTGGTTAATTTTGAACGGCGCAGGACTTGGCTAACGCTGATTTGAGGGTCTGGGGCTGAGTAACCATGGAGACCGAGGGTCTTGGGTTGACCTTAGAGTGCCAGGTGCCCCCTGGTCCTGTTTATGCAGTACATTCTTTTGCTTATCTCTATCTTTACAGAGAACAGAACATCTAGTGGTTAATGACTAGCAGAGACATTCCTTTCTGCCCTGCTCTGATTATCTCCTGGGAAAGGTTTAGGGAGTGAAACATTCCTTATAGCTCTGTTCTATAGCTCGGGGGGGGGGTTACATTACAAACGGGGAGTCGATTCTCTCAAGATTAGGGAGTGAAAACTAGTTTAGCAAAAACTTAAGCTGAGTTGTTCTTGGTGTTACTAGGGACAACAGGCATCAGATTTCTTATTGGTAGATTACTATTAGCTTATGGGTAGACAGGGTGTTAGGACTGAAGACAGCTTTCTTCAGTGTCCCTCTCTACCATGGTTGTGATGTACCTCAGCACCTTTTCCCCAAAGAGGGAGTATCTCAAAAGGCTTTTGAAGACAAAGAGGACACACCTTGTCTTCTTGCTCAGCCTCAGAGTTCAGCTACCTTGTGCACATGAGTCTCACGAGAAAGGTATCTTCAGAATCCTCTCTGTCTCTCTCTCTGTCTCATTCTCTCTGTCTCTGTCTCTCTGTCTCTGTCTCTGTCTCTCTCTCTCTCTCTCTCTCTGTCTCTCTCTCTCTCTCTCTCTCTGTCTCTCTCTCTCTCTCTGTCTCTCTCTCTCTCTCTCTCTCTCTCTCTTTCTCTCTTTGGACTAGTCAAACCTTACCTGCCTATCTGTGCTTTCTCTTTATCTGGAGCTCCTGATTTCTTCCTCAGCTACACAGACATAATATCAGAAGGAAGTAGCCACAGACAATCCCTAGACTCTCACTCAGGGGTAGTTTGTTCCACCATTTCCCTAGTGGCAGTAGATTTTTGAATCTTAGGGTAACATTTCTTATCCCTCCTATAGAAGTAAGCAGATTGTTTCTGTTCATCCCCAGGAAGCAAAGGATCTTTGCCTATGCTCTATGTATTGCAACATGTGAAGTTAATGTTCATCAGTGACCCACAGCTTTTACTTACATGATAAAAGAAGGATTTGGGAAATGGGTGGGGATCTTTGTCAGCTGTCTCTCACAATCACTATTACTTCTTTTGTGCTTGATTCACAGAAAAGAATTCTCTATGCTCTAATGCCCAATATTTAGCCTCTGGTGAGACTGAGTGAGATATTTTCAAGGGGCCAAGTGTGGTACACATTTGTAATCCTAGCACTCTGAGAGACTGAGGCAGGAGGATCCCAAGTTCAACCCGATCCTAGACCACTTAGCCTCACAGAAAAATAGTGAAACTCTATCTCAAAATAAAAAATAAGAGAAAAAAAGCCTAAGTACATAGCTCAATTTAAAAGCCTTGGGCACAATCCCAGTATACCAAAAGATAAACTGTAAAAATAATTATGACTTTCCCTTCTTTTATTCCACCCCAACTGTAGTTCACACTTGGGTTTTAAGGATTTATTAAAATTTTAGTCTGTTGTGGGTTACTTTTTTCTCTGTCAAAAGTGATGTTTTCAGGTCCCATCTGTCATGGGCATCCTTCTTGAATCCCCAGTTCTCTGATAGCGTCAGATAACTGATTTTGTAGACTATCCTTATTTTTCTCACTATTGTTGTAACATTATTTGCAGCTTTCTACATGCTATGTGGAAATGGAAATCTCAACAAAAACATTTTAAAAATTAATGTTATTGAAAACAGAAGTAAAAATTAATAACTAAAATAACTACTGAATTTTTAAATTAAAAAATACATGATGAAATGGAATAAGTAAAATATGACCACAAAGAAGACCATTTTGAAAACTCATACTGATATTTCAATTGTGTAGACACAGCCATCATCACTGAAATAAACCATTATGTAGAGAGAAGGGATAAAATATATAACCTACTAATTTGCTCTTGTTGATAATGAATTGCTCTTTTAAGTGTGATGAAAATTCACTATAGAGCAATAAAACACAATAATGCAATTTTCTCAGCATTCTATAGTGGCATATATGTTAAACAATGGAAATAAACTTCCTTTACTATTGACAAATCTTTATTATTACAATATTTACTAAGTCCTAGGCTTCAGATTTAAAGTTCTTAAAGGATGGAAACAGAACAGAGGAAAAGAATTTTTAAGTCTTAACCTAAATAAGATTAAGCTTATTTCTAAGAGTGCATGAATTATTTCTTACCTACTTGATTTATGATGAATACACTATTGTTACATAAAAATTAAATCTTCCTTTCACTTCAAAATGAGAAAACAAAACTTAAAAATCAACAGACAAAAAAACTACATAGAATTCTGATTCTAAAAAAATAATAGTGTTCTAGCGTGTGAAGAATATTTCTTATGACTATTACATAAAGTACATTTCATGCTTTTGGATAGTTTGACCAAATAATTTTAAATTAAAAGGAAATAGGGAGGCATTATAAATCAAAGCTTGGGAAAATAGTGCTAATTTTAAACATGGTTCTATTTTACATACTTAAGAAATGCTTAAACAATATTCAATAATTTTTTTTCTTAATTTACCAATTACTCAAATGTACCTATGAACCCATGTTAAACCTATTATACTTAATTTGTAGATTAAATAAATTAATTTAATCTATATTATTCATTTATTACTTATGCATCTGCTATGAATTGAACATTGCTCCAGATTAAAATTCACCCATGCATTTTGATTGTCAGTGTGAGGACCTCAAGAGGCAGTGTCTTCAGAAAGAAGAGGAGGGCTCTTCCCTCCTCATGAGATAGCAGTCTTGTAAAAGAGCTCTGGGGCAACAATAGACTTTTACTTCCCTTCTGTCCCTGTGAAATCACAGCATTCAATGCACCATCTTGAAAGCAGAAGAAGGATATTTCCCCTACACATAGCCAGACCTATTAAAGTGCTAGACAGAGAGTGTCTCTCTCAAGATGTAACAGTCCATTGGAGTGACAGGGTTTTTATTCATGATATCTGAAATACCATCACCAAACATCTTTAACTAGTATCAGTAAAGGTGCCATTAGTGATTAGAAGGCAAACTCCCAATTGAGGAATATGAGGAGAATTTAGTAAAAGAATAATTTTTGGAGTTTAAAGCTGGTTTAGGAAAGTCATTAAGAAATAACACAGCACCTCAGGCAGGGTTAAAGCTAGCAGAGATCATTTACCATGCTCAGACCTTAGGGGCAAACCACTGAGACAAGGTACAGGCAGGTGTTCTTTGCTAGCAGCTCCATATCACAAAGAGGGTTTCTGTTCATAATTGTGGCCCTATCTGTGCACTTTTATTGTATTTATGAAGTTTTATGTCTATTTTTCAATACCTAATCTCTTCAAATGTTTTGAGCAGCAGGGAATGATAAACATAAATCATAAGACAGGAATTTATCAATATCTTTCTGTTATATTTAATAGAACAGAAGTATTTTGCATAACCAGCTGTGAAATCATCTCTGAGCAATATACATCAGTGCTTGTTTGTCATGTTGGTGACAGGGCTGAAGGCATGCGGGGGATAATATGTGCAGATGTGCTCATAATTAGAGTTTGATTATAAACACTGATACATGTATGCATTTTGCCAGCCATACTATAGGAATAAATTTTGAAATAAATAAAAATACTTCCTATTGCTAATATTTTAATGTTATGCCTGCTAAAAGTATTATGGTTATTTTACGCATGCTCTGCATATCATTTTAAATCAAGCATTAGGAAAATACAGTACCTTAATTGAAACTCTGCCAATTTCTAATATCCCAGATCGGGTGCCATTTTTTGAAGAAATTTTAATATCATGAAAAGCTGGATTGTATTTCTTCCCTTATCATGACTCCGAGCATTATCTAAGAAAATATCTATATCATACTGCATACACACACAAGGGTTGTTTTCAAATATGGTAATATTATCAGAGATTAAGGTATAGCAAAAATATTTTCAATTCTGAATGACTTTGTTTCTTATTCTTCTCAGTTTTTTATAATGATCATGTGTATTTTTAAAAGACAAGCAGGAATTTTCCTTTTAAAGAAGCCAAAGTATTGAATACTTAAAACAAATGAACACAATCTTGAGAGAGCTTAACAACATAGACTTCAGAAGTAAGGTAGACAACTCAAAGGTCAATTTTTAGGGTAGCACGATAAAATACAAAGCTTAAGGAATAAGATATAGTACTAAAGGATCATTCCAATTGTATGTGTGTGTCTGTATAAATAAAAATGTACATACAGAAAGACAGAAAAATTAATTGACTCCATCCATGTCCAATTTTCCCCTTCTTACAAAAGTATCTTGATTCTCCATTGGGAAATTCACTCTTTCCTAATGACCATTCTGTTATCTAAAAAAAATTAATTTCTAAGAAAATATCTTGATTGATTTAGTTACCCTATTCCTCATTTCAAAATTTTTGTTTTAAAAACAACCATCCCACAGATTATAATAAATAACATAAAAGGAAATGTTTTTTGCAATCTCCGGGAAGAACTTAGTCTTAATTCCTATTGCTTTCAGGTTTTGTTGTTATTTTTCCATTCATTTAATGTACTATCACAAAAGAATCTCTTGCAATTGACCTAAACAGCAAAGAATGAAAGCCCAGGATGTAGCAAACTTCATCACTAAGCATGTACATGTAGCCCACTGTTTACACAAGTTTATGTTGCAGAAGCAAGGCTGAGCAGAAATATAGAAATGCAAAATCCTGCTAACATTTTCGGGTTATTCTTAATCCAATACAGCTCCTCCCTTTAGTGATTCAATTAAAATCAAGCTTTTTTAATTATTTGTGCACATTTGACTAAATTTCTACTACTGAGACAACAGTTTGCAAAAAAAAATGTTAATTCTCACAAAATGATATGTCAATTAGCAGCCACTAATTTTTTCAATGAATATTTTATTGCTTTAAGTGCTATTTCTCTTACTTGATGTAAGAAATGCAATGAAAAGTTTTCCCTGAGTTTCTGGCTCACATGTGCATTTCAGATAAATTATTGTACCAGCTATCAAATTATTTTATCATTGATGTTACTAGTGTTTGTTTAATGCTAGAGTAACAAAACCAGTAAGTAATACTATCTTAGGATTGGTAGCTATTTAACAGACAATAAGTTTCATCTTTGGTTAATAATATAAAAGAATGTGTATCAGTTCCCATAAGTTTTTTCCAGCAAAATTAGCACCTTCAAATCATTTTGAAGTGTGAAAAACTTGGAATTTATGAAATATTTATGAGAATCACTTCGGGTCCACAGTGGCTCTCAGCTGTGACTACAACATATGGCTTATAAATTGAAACAGGTGTGAGGAAACAGGTGGTCACACCAAGCACAGGAAATGCTGGAATTTACTGTGGGGAAGCAACACGATAAAACACCACAATTGGCGTGGAAGGCAACTTGCTGAATTGATGGCAAAGCCTGATAGATGCTCAGAGGGGTAAACACGCATGACATTACTTGAGCTAAAAGTGTTCACCTACTAGAATCTCACATATGGTGCTGAGGAGGCAAGCTGTATCATCCCCCACTGTGAGAGAAGGCAAGGGAATCCTCATTAACTTTGGATTGTTTTTAACTCAGTTGCACTACAATGAAAGAATAAATGTTCTCTCTTATTTTTAAATATAAAATTAGCCCAAGTGAATTAGCCATAGATACCAGTACTATCTATGCTATTTCTAAAGATAATTCATATATGGTTTTAGCATCCATAAGCTACAAGTACCAGATAATTACTTGTCTTTTCTGTTTGGAGGGAGTGGGCATGAAGCTTCCCCTTTACTTCAGCAAGTAGTTCTTAAAAAGCCATCATAAAATGCCATGTGCACAGGGAGTAATTAACAGCAGAGTCATAATTTTTAAACCTCCCCCATCCTATTGTCAATATTCTATTTTACATACAGTCAGAGCTCACCAATCTAGACTGGTAGAAAAGATGTTAGAAACAAAAATAACAAAAACAAATTTCTAGATGGATTCTGAATAAGCACCTGCACTTACATTTAAATATGAGCTTTTGTCACCTAGAGATTCACAAGATTCAAACCTGGTGTTTTACTCAATTACACTTAAGAAGACATCCCATGAAATCTGGATAGTAGCTTACTTTTCTGCTCTAGTCCATGCCTCGGTATATATTCAAACTTTAAAGATGTTGAACACAATCTCATGGAAATTGAACTAGCCTTTGTCTCTCATTCTAAAATCCTTTTATAAAAATTGCCTAGCTTTTCTTTGTACATTTCAAAGAGCTAAGTTTTAGAATAAAAGAAAATAAATTAAGTAACGAAGATTTAATATCACACACTTTACACACTAATTGGAAAGTGGGTGTAGTAAGTTTGTAACACCCACCTCACTTCCTGTAGGTTAATCACCTATAGGTGATTAACACCTGCACACACACACACACACACACACACACGATTTATCATTAGGAATCTTCCTATAAATTGGGATGTGGATGGCTGTACTAGCCTTCTCATCACTGAGATCCAATGTCTGATACCTACAATTTAAAGGACAAGAGATTTGGTTTGGCTCACAATTTGGGGAGACTTTTTCCATGATCAATAGCTCCAAAGCAGCACCCTCATGACCAAAGGACTTGAAAAGGGTAAAGCAGAGCATCATACCGAATATGGCAGACAGATAGCAGCAGCTACGGAGGCTCTCTGAAGGACACAGATTAGAAGCCAGGAATAGTGCGGAGTGAGGAATCCTAAGCGAGAGGAGATATACCCTACTGACCCAAGAACGAACTGGGCTGAGAGAAACCAACTGAGAATGCAATCCTGGTGCTATAACAGGAACAGATAAAGCCTCAGCTTGGAAGCTGGAGCCCGCACCATTGGAAGCTGCGATTTGGGTTTCCTGCCACCACTGCAGCATCTGAATCGGCTAGGCAGGGAGAGAGATGCGCAAAAGCTCTGAGAATGGGAATCAGTGAACGGAGTTGAGAGCGGGACGGGCGGGGAGCCGTGCATCGATCTGTGGTGAGTGATGTAAACTGGGACTCTTCCATGATCTAGGAGGCTCTAATAAAAGACATTCTGGGAACAGGCAGACTTGCAGGAACAGGGCGCTGTAGTGACTTCAGTCACATATCCCCCTTTCAAGCGGGATTGATGAACAGTGCCTAGCCTACATGACGCTGCTGGCTGAGACCCAGTAGGCTAGCACAACCCAGGTCCCAGCGCCTGGAGGTGCACCATAGCGGTGAAGCCTTTGGTAGGTTGACCTGGAGGGGCGGGCCCAACATAGGCTGCCCGGTCCATAACTCCCTGGTACACTGTGGTGGGTGGGAACATCTAGCCGGCGCAATTCAAACAGACTGTGGCTGTAAGGGAAGGAAGCTGGGCTTCCTATATATGCTTGCATATATAAGGAACAAAGAATATGGTAAGAGGGAGCAACAAGAAAGGCTCCTCAGCCTCCAATCCTGAGAAACAGGCAATAGCAGACACAGAACCAATAGACATAAAGCGCTACCTTCAGAGCCACATAGATGAGTTCAGGAATGAAGTTATTAATGACCTGAAGCTAGACATAAGCAGAATAGTTAGAGAAATGCTAAGCAACACCCAAGAAAAAACAGATGGTGGAATGGAAGAACAGGAAAAAAGGGGAGAATTGTTTGATGGAGAAAATAGAGAAAACATAGGTTCAAAGAGATTACCAAGAAACTAAAAAGTCTATCGAAAACTGGCATAACAGCTTGAAAGAAACTAAGGATAGATTATCTGAACTGGAGGGCAGATTTGTAATATGGGAGCATGAAATGAAAAACTTCTTAAAAATAACAAAGAAACAAACAGCAATAATACAAAGACTAAAAGATGATAAGAGGATCTATAACTTAAGAATTGAGAACATAAAAGAAGTAGAGACACAAACAAATGAACTACAAAAGCTACTGGCAGAAATAATCCAGGAGAATTTTCCTAATTTAGCAAAAGGTAAAGATACTCGGATGTATGAAGCATACAGGATCCCAGCCACCTACAACCCAAACAGAGCTACACCCAGGCATATAATAATCAAAATACCAGAAATCCAATATAAGAACAGAATATTAAAAGCCGTCAGAGACAAGAAACAGATCACTTACAAGGGAACACCCATCAGAATTACAGCAGACTTCTCAGCACAAACCATCAAATCACGAAGAGCGTGGGGGGAAATAATTCAAACTTTGAAAGATAATAACCTCCAGCCAAGATTGATATATCCTGCACAACTATCCCTGGAAATTGATGGAAAAACAAGGTGCTTCCAGGATAAAGAGGAACTAGGGGAATATGCAACCACCAATTCAACTCTACAGAGATTACTGCAGGATATTCTAAAAAAGAAAAATACGAAGATTCCAGAAATAGTGGCAGAGAGGCCACAATGAATAGAGCAGAAAACAAAATGAAGAAGACACACTGACAACTAATGACAGAAAAAGAGCTCAACAGAAATGAGGCAGAGAAGATTGGATGATAGGAACAGCTATTTTGGAGAAAACGGTGTCATAATAGGTAATGCTGATTTAATATCATCTTGCTTTGAAGTCCTCTCAAGCTTTTGTTCTTCTATCTCCATTGGTCTTAACATGTTGTATCTTATTGGATTTTATTATATGTAATATTATAAACAAAAACTTTTATAGATAAGGAGATTATTCAGAAACCATTGTTCATTTTCTGTTAGTTGATTCTAAATACCCTGTAATACTGTCATTCTCTTGAATGGTTTTACATTGTTTTGATATATTTGATGTTACAGTATACGAAGTTATACTCTAAGATTTCAAGGAAAGAGACAATATGGTAACTACTTTTATGTTGGGATTATCTTGTGGTGAAACACTATTTTGCTTAAATGGTTATGTTTTGATCTGCGCTGTTTTGTTGTTATGCCATCTTTTATCTTAATCTCCATTTTATTATTTACTTTTTTATTTTTATCCTTTTAATTAAGGAAAAATAAATAAAAAAATAGCAGGATGTATTATAGTAATCCACTTTGATTTTCTATTAACTTGATTTGAAGCCCTGTATTGCTCTCACTGTCTTGTTTTGACTGATGTTCCTCTATTCTGTTTTGCTTGATAGTACCAGGTTCGAAAGTTTAGGGAACAGCTGTGAAGATAGTGGGATTCATTATGATGCCCGTTCAGGTTGACTATTATCTACTTTTGAAGACCTGTATTGTTTCTTATGTTTTGATTTCGTTGGTTTTATTCTTTACTGTTTCGTTCAATTTTATTATAACTGATGATATAGGTAATTCTATTTGAGATAGCAGGAGGCATTATGGTAACCATTGTTGATCACCTTGTATTATGTTTTTACGTTATCTATTGTGTCCACCCTTTTGATTTGACCGACTCTGTTCTGTTATGTCACATTTGGTTTTAATCTCTTCCAAAAAAAAAAAAAGTAATAAAAACTGTGGGAGCAATAAAACCCAAAATGTGTAATAGTCATTTTACAAAAGAGAGGAAAAGAAAGTGCTCTAAACGATATAATTGCATGTATATTTAGGTGTATAAGATAGACAATGATATTACTCAGTTTTGTTGGATCATTGAACAGAACTGTTTGCAGTCTCACTGTTTGAATGTCCACTTTATATGCTTTAATTTTGTGACTTGAACAAATATTTCTAAGATGACAATATGTAATCCAGTAACTAGTGATTTCCTACTGTTTATTTTTTTCTGAAATTCTGTATAACTTGTACCATTTTTCTGCTTTTTTTTCTCTTTTTCTCCCTAAAAAAAAGAAAAAAGAAAAAAGAAAGGGTAAAGCAGTTTAGCAACTAGAACACAGAGCAGGGGATGGTCACCTGAGAGGAATGAGGAGGGACCAGACACAGTCCCCAAGGTCATTCCGCTAAGCCACTCACACACAGAGAAGGGTGCTCTGCCAGTCCTCAGAGGGCAGTTCCTAAAGCAAACAAAGTTGATTCTCTACCCTAACCACTTCAAGAACTGACAACTGATTCCTCCACTTCACATAAATGCCCTCAGTTGAGAGACCACATTTCTAAAAGTGACTCCCCCTTTCAAAAAGCTTCCAATGAGCAGAAGACTGTAAATTCTCCCCATCCCCACCCTCAGGACTCATCAGAACTGTGAATCCAAAATAGCATATGGTTTCCTTCTATCCATTCCTGCCTCTCCATTTTCTCAAAAGTGTTTATCTCCAGAGCTCTACCAGGTAAGCTTTCTGCACACAAATTTCTGTATCTGAAGCTGAAAACCACATTCTACAATAGCGGATAGCACATATGGTCAATGAGAGCAGACTGAATCATCTGTTGTCTGGGTGGCGACAAGGACCCTTCACTGGTAACGGGCACAGCAGGTAACACTCTGTACTGTGTCAGTGAAATTTGTTAAGACATTCACTGTCAGGAATTCACACTCTAGAAGGGGAAGCACTGATGGAAATAATGTGTCAGGCTGTTAAGATGTACCTCAAAGTAATAACAGTGAAATTGGATTACTATTTTGAAATATAAATATTGGAGAAATATAAAAGAGTGAAGAGTGTTAATCAGCAATTAAATCCTAAGATGTTTTCTTTTTGAAAAAATGTATTTTATTTTAAAAAACTATAATTTTCTGGAGTGGAAGTAAAGAACAGATTTAAAGATAAAAATAGCAGGACCTCAAGGAAGGTTGAAGTCTTATCCCAGTAGATTTTTTATCCAGTGAGTCTTCCATATAAAATATGGAGCAATATGAAACTATATAATAGAACACTGTCCTCTGTGAGAAAGACAGATAAGTAGCCATCAAAAGTTATTTCGCAGTCTATGAAGAAGAAGAAATTAAGGATTTATGACTAGGAATATAAAAGCAGCTAACCCATAAGAGTTTGCAGCATCTTGCCTCCTGAATTTGAGCTAGTTTTCAGATTTGTAGCCCATATACTGATACCCTTAAATTTCTAAAAGGAAGAATTTTGCTATATGATGACAAGTATATACAGGCATTGTCCCTCATTTCCTTCCTCAAAAGAACCTACCCCTACGAACTTTAGAAACTGTACAGTATGGAAAGCAGAACTCCCAAAGATATCAAGAACAGCCATACGCAGCGCAAAGTGGCATTCATAACCAGTGACTCAAAGCACCATCAGCCCCCTTTGGTAGAGTAGGAGTACACTGGAGGTCAGGTAGTGAATGGAATTTGGGCCAAGCAGAGTTCAGCAGTGAATGAACTTACTCTCCTTGAGCCTCCCAGTTAGTAATGCTCCTGGTCTCTAAATATAAAATTGAATGGTCACACTGACATACATGGTAGCTATCAGTGCACACATTGGTTCTTTGTTCCACAATGTAAGAGCTAACATACAGAGAAAGGTCAAGTGGTAGCCTTTAAAAGCATCCTCCCCACGGACAAAATAGAAACATTAAACAATGCCATGTGTCTGAGAGAACAAAAGTTATTGTTACTCGAGTACTGATTATGCCTAGGGTGTATATTTCTACTTAATTAAAGCTTCTTCCTCCTAAAACTTCAAATGGATTCTGAAGCACAACATCAATTACTGCCATGAGGGCCATGTATCAGTTCAATTGTAGCTGCTACGGGGAATGAGAAATCTCCACTAGAGCTTCTTAATACAGTACCCAATATGTGATATGCAACCATTGATCTTGAAAATATATTCTACTCCATCCTTATCAAGAATGAAGATCAGAAATAGTACTTCTAATTATTCACTTACAGAAGATAATATATTTTTGGCACAGACTTATTATAGCACTGCTGGTCTGCTACAAATAGTCTACATTGAATTGGTCTGTGTGTAGAAATCCACATGCAAGATTTCATCTTAATAGGACCAGGTGAACAAAAAGTAACAAAGAGCTGGAATCCTTAGAAGACAAATTGTACAATATGGGAAATAACCCTTATAAGGATGTGAAAGCTGATTGTATCAGTGAAGTTTGAGAAAGTTCTGGAATTCAAGCCACGCCACATCATTCCTCCCAATACAAAAATAAATATTTTTATTTTGTACCTCCTATCAAAGAATGAAGCACAATATCTATTAGATTTTCTTAGGCTTTAGAGATAGACTATTTCATCTCTGGGAATATTATTGTAATCCATAGTGCAGATGCCATAAAATGCTTCTGATTTTGAGGAAAACACAGGAAGAATAAGCTCTCAAGTTGAAGGGCGTGGACCATCTTGGCCATATTAGCTTAGGGTAATAGTAGATGTATCAAAAATACTAGATGTACCTGTACTGAGAAAAGATGTCATGTGGCACTTAGGGTGACTCCTAAGAAATCATAGTAGAGATTTCTCACATTCTAAATAAAGGGCTTGGCTGCCCTCTGTCTTCTCTCCGTGTCAAAGCAGGGAATCATTTCACTGAAAACAGATCTGAATGATTAAGCTGGCCATTCATTCTATGTAGAAAGAGAAATACTCATTGTTTATAAGATCTATGGATTCATAAACAATGGAAAATGGCTTGGTAGAATGGTAAGAGATTTGGAAGAATTCAAATACAACAACAAATTTGCAGCATAAGTGCATTGAGAATTGTCACAAATTTGTGAAGACCTTCGATCATGTCAACACTCATCTGAAAGAATATTCCACAGAAGCACTAAATAGATTGAACTATATTTACCCATATCATTCAAATTCTGATCATCAGCCACACAGGCACTAACACAAAAGGTTCATAAGGTGTGTAGCCATGGCTACCAAGATTGTCTGAGTCCACCAATATGGATCTCCTCTCGATAAAGCTAATTAGGCCACTAATTCTAGTAAAAGTCTTACTGCTTACTGTTAACACCCAAATCAAAATGTAATTTTCATTATGTCAGAATCCCCAGCCAGCCCTGGTGGAACACTGACTTAATTAGATCATTTTATTCTGGAAGAACTGGCAATCCTTTTTTTAGTAGCACTGATACTGTAGCTATGGTTTTGTCTTTCCTCCCTAAAGGGTCTCACGTAATGATATAGGAGATTGAAACACCCAACCTACTATGTCCACAAGTTCGTGTTCTCTAAAACTGAAGAATGAATTTTAGGGACAATGGAGATGAAGAGTAAAATGTATTTATTGAAAGAAAGAAAGCTTCCATCTGAAGAGACAGAAGGGGTCCAAAGCGGGTTGCCAAAGACTCTTATCTTTTCCAGGGGCTTTTATAGAGTAAAACCATGGGTTCAAGGTGGGGGAAGAGTGGGAACTCACAAAACAGATGGGCATAAGGTGGGACATAACTATAGTTAGCCAATAAGATCAATAGTTCAGGTAAAACTGATCACATTAAAGACAAATGGGGAAGTGAGTCAAGTGGAAAGCAGGCATTCTTACAGAGCAGTGACTCTTTCCTAGGGGATGGGAACTATTTAGGGTATCAATCCTCAGTATATGGGAGACACCACAGCTCAATGTCTCCCTCTGTCCTTTCCTATTCTGCTTTACTAACCCGCACTCATCTTTGCTTATCACACGAGTGATGCTTAGTAATCACATCTTCTTAGAAATTTATATTTCATATTCTGCCTCCAATTGAAAATCCAATTTACAGTAACAGATAATATAAAACAGTAAAACAGTTTCAGATAAAAGGAAATTCTTCACTAAGCCTCAAAATAGTATACAATCATTTTAGATAATTACTATTCAAAAAATTGACTAAAATGTTATACGTACTACTGACATAATAAAATAATTTACTATCCTTTGTAAGTAAAATAACCTGAGACATATTACCTAAACTAATATGTGAGTTTGATTAGGAATTAGTTATAGAATTCTTTTTTGATTTTTCTTATTTTAAAACACAAAAGAATAAAAATGATATAGCATTTCAAAACAAAGTAATAAGAGATTAACAATGGTTAATATATTGTAGATTGTTCTCACCAAAGTTTTTGCTCAGATTACAAGATATAGGCTTGAAGAATGATCCAACAATGAAAGTACAAATTTCTTTTGATGAACTAATGGAGATTAGTAGTGTAATTATCATATAAATATATATATATATGTTTTTCCTTCTTTTTTCTTTTTCCCCCATTCCAGTTGTTTTTTTTTTTCCCCTTCTGATTTGTTTCTTTCCCTTTTGCTTTCACAGTATCTATTGTAAACTTTGGATTTTTTTTCAGTTTTTACACTAGGGAGACAATATGATGTTTATATATGTGAGTCTGATTATCAAATTTTTAATTTAAACAAAATCTGTTAGTGCCAAAACTTGGATTACCTAAAAAGGACATAGTACAAGCCTGTGAGGAGCTGGCCTATAGCCATCCTTCACAACTGAAATTCCTACAGAAATTAAAAGTAGATAAAATGCAATGAATGCAAAACGCCTATCAGGTAACATCTCCAAAGAGCCTTGATAATTTATTCAGCATCAAAGTGACTACTATATAATTTTTCTCAGGCTAGCCTTATGATATACATGTATTATTACAATAATTACTAATTTGAAATGTGAAAATTAGAAAGGTTAATTAACTTCCCTAAGGTCATACATAAGTTTCAGAGCTGGATCACCTTGTTTTATGTCTTATATTGAAACCATTCTTTCAACTTTTAAGCATAAAATTTATCAAGAAAGAGGAACTAAATAAAATAATGAAAGTATAAATGCTAACTATCCAATTCAACAGAATACAATGCACATATATTTAAATACAATTCAGTTGCTAAAATTTACATATTATCTTTCAATATATGTCAAAAATGTTAGATCATTTTACAAAGAAAAAACAAATTCATAATCACTCTTGCAAGTGACTTATGCATTTGGAAACCTTTGGATTCAGCTGCTCAAAAATAACCACAATTTAATGTATTTAAAACTTACTCAAACAATTTTTGAACACCCAGTCAAAATTGTTACCAGCCAATTAAAAGCAGAATGCCAGGAACTTAAGTCTCTCTTCTAGCTGAAAAATAAACAAAATTTATCATTCATTTACTTTCCACTTCAAATACCTAAAATACTCTTTGCAAGAGATGTTTGCCTGACCTAAAGGTCAGTAGAAACTTAGATTAAATAGTGTCTCTGGAGACTGCACAAAAATGTTTACCAAAATGCAGATGTCTTTATAAAAGCACTAAAGTACATTTGGGTTTTCAGGCAATGGCCTTTAATCTCTCACTTCACAAATGTGTGGCAAACACATTCCATTAGAATGCTAAAGTATATTTTAATGATGGTTAACCCTTCAAAATCTGTATTAATCTATGTAAGGTAAATATCATTGTTGAATTTCTACCATCATAAATAGATGACTGCTGGTCTAATTTAATTGTTTGGATGATTACCTGAGACCTAAAGAACAATGAAGCATGCCACCCTTGGTCACTCTAATCATAAACTTTTCAAATCTTTGAACATAATCTGTTTATTACTAGGGATTTTTATTGAACTCTTATTTTGTTACTTGTGAACCGTTTCTCCTAAAGTGTAGAACACAATCATTACCCGCCTTCTTTAAGTTCAATAGTTAATCTGGTGGTATCATAAATAAATGAATGAAGAATGAAATTTTAGATTGTGATGAAGAAATACAAGTACAATAAAAGATGAGAAAATAATACCTATTGACTGGCTTCAAATATAAAATCTTGAGCTTTCAAGTTGTTAAATTTTTTCCACTGTTTTTTGAGTTGTGTTTGTGTATATAACTATTACTCTTGTCTTGAGGGATTAGCATATACACTCTCACAATCCCTTTTCCTCCCTCTTCTTTCCCAAATTCCATAATATATGTCAGATAACATCTCCTATGAGCCTTGATAATTTTTACCTCATCAACATGAAAAGAGTTCAAAATCTACAAATCCAAAAAAAAAAAAAGATAAGGAGAGAGAACTCCTCGTTACCCTGATATGATCAATATATTTATATGTTGAGATATTACACTGAGCCACATTCATATGTATAATTACTACAATAATCAAAAAATTTAAATATGCACATCTATTATAAAAAGTAATATAGTATCACATAAAACCTATATTATTTGCCTGAGCTATCGTTTAAAAACACCATATGAATGGCTTGAACAAAGGAAGTTTATTTTCTTACAGTGCTAGGGGCTGGAAGTTTAATGTCTAGAAGTCAGCAAGCTTACTTTCTCCTCATGCATCTCCCTTAGACTGGGAAATCCTGCCTTCTTACTGTCTTCTCGCTTATTCCTTGTGAATCTTGATGAGTGTATGTATAAAAATGTTTATATGCTTTCAACTTGAGGTTGAGATGGATGAGACTTTCCTAATTTCTTAAATGCTGTATTAGTTTTCCCTGTACAAAGCATTAGTCTTCTTTTTAATGACAAGGATTTCTTTATAAGCAAAGCTCTCTGACCTCAAATTTATACACATGGTTTCTTTCAGGACAGAGTTCAAGCTTTCAAAATTTTTTCCCATTTTTGTCCAAAATTCTTACTACAATTCTTGCTGAAAGCAGCTAGCAGTACCCATTTACACAAGCCTGAATGTTGGGTTGTCTTAAAATTTCCTCATTAGGTTAGTCAGTCCACTGCCTTTACTGTGAGCCTCCAGCAATATGTCTCAGGACATGAGCAAAATGTAGACAATTCTTTTTGTCACAGTGAAACACATAATGTTTTCAGTTCAATCAGAAGTGGTGCCTTCATTTCTAACTGAAACCTCTTGAGTTATTGTCAGCATTCTGTTCTTAGTTACAGCCAGGATCACTCACCAGAATTTCTCTACATCGTTCAAAGGCTTCTCCACCCTGCATTTCAAAATCTTTCCAAACTTCTTCTACAAAGTAATCCTAAGAAATCCTATTCACATGGTCACTTATAGTGACACTACATCTCTAGCACAAAATCCTGTATTAATCAGCTTTAATCACTGGGAAACAACATCCAACACCCAAAACTTTAGAAAGAAAGATTTGATTTGGCTTGTGGTTTCCAGGCATTCAGTCCATGTTTAGCCATCACAAAGGAAAAGCTGATGGAGTATGGTGGAAGGGCTGATGGAGTAAAACTGTTTACTTCATGGTGATTTTGAAACAGAAGACAGGAATGCAGACAGAAAAGTTGATGAGGAGCCAGACACAGTACCCATGGTCAGGCCTCCGTGACCCATTAAGGCACACACAGAAGTGTATGCTTTACTATTCCCACTGGTAATTCCCAAACCAATCATGTTGATACACCAAAGCTTAAGCTCAATGATTAGTATTTGATGTAATTACACCAGAAATATAGTTTCTTTATTCTCATTCACTGTTTAAATTTTGCACACAACGTATTTTATGATGTAAGAATGAGCTGTGTTTAATTTCAACTTTTAAGCATGTGTCATCATTGAAGTAACTTATATACATCTCTGGTTGGCCCAGTTGGATTGACCATATTCATCAATCCAAATGACCTAAGATTTGATCCGTGTGATACTTCAGTACTCAAGACTTCATTAAGGTCATTCTACATGATGATTTCAAATTAGACCTGCAGAAACAATGAAAAAGCCTCTGTCAACTGTCTTTGAAGAGAATTCCACAAATTGTCTTTTACATACGAGACTTATATGTGAACTCTGTTTGAAAAGCCTCAACTGATAAATCATCTGAAAAGGTATAATAATTGAAAACCATTAGAATTTCAGTAGCAATTCTTACTGCTTAGGAAACTGTGTCTCAGAGAAGTTTATTGAATTTCTAGTTACATATAGCTAGGAAGCAAAATGCAAGACTAAGGCCTTTCTTAGTTTTAATTTTAATCCAAAATTTATTTAGTCATCTGGGTTCTGTATCTTGTTCTACTGTAGAGGAAAAATGGAACACAGTTCTTTTGCAGGTACGCTTTGCACTAGAAGATAATTCTGAGTGTGGATATGTGCACTATGATGCATTCCTATACATGCTTGTACATTTTATGCTCTGAACATTATGAGCTCGGTGTTATCTTTTCAGTTTTACAGCTGCAGAACCTGAAATTCAGAGATTAAATTACCTGCCCTAGATTATAAAGACAGAGGTGGAGGCTGAAATATGAAATGAAGTCAACATTGTATGATTTTAAAATTACTATTTTGTTTCCCTTTTAAAGTGCTACATCCTCAAATGATAATGCTCCAACTCTCATTTGTATCACTCTGGATGTGATTTTCTATATAATTTAGAAATAAATAATGTAATGTAATGTAATAATTTAGAAACAAATATTATGTTTATCCAAGTTCTTCTTTCTACCTATCAAATTAACTTACAGAATCTTTGAAGGGTGCTTACATGAAATAGTTGGTCACTATATAAACGCTTCCAATATATTGAAGCAATAAAGATAATTTACAAATTCTTTTTTTTTTATCGGTACCGGGGATCGAACTCACAACCGCCTGCTTGCAAGGCAGGTGCGTATGCCACTGAGCTAAATCCCCAGCCTCTGCACAAAAATTTCAACTTTTGAAACAGCACACAACCATTTAGTTTCAGATGTGACTTCCAGCTTCACATTTTATCTAACTTTACAAACCAATGTTAATATAGGAAATATGAATACTGAATAACTAGTTTATCAAGCATAAATAAACTCAAGGGTTAAACAGCCAAGACGAGATATGTGAAACTAAGTGATAAAGCAGTAGGAAACAGAATAAGAAGCAACAACCTACACTGGAAGGGCAGGCCTGACTGTCTGTCTTACCTGATCTCTGCCCTGTCTGCCCTGACTGTGGTGCTTAATAGAGTAAATTAAGTTAAAAGAATTTTGAAGAGACAGCCTGGATAAGTGGAAGTTCATGCTCACCATGCAAAACCTTCACTCCAATGGTTTTTCTATATTCTGCTTTTGAATGATTGACAATCCAGTAAATAATACATGGAATCAACAGAGTTCCATGTGTGCATAAAGGGTTTAATTCTACGAGGATCAAGTGCTGGCAGTATACAGTAACTGAGTCCAAGGTAAACAGCTAAAACAAAGGCCACTAAACAATAAATAAAATGTTGTATGCGTCAGGAATTAGAGCAAGAGAGAAATGGGTTACAGCTAAAATGGACACTTATTGACTATTATAACAGAAGTAAAGACCAGATAAATTAGTATTCAATCCTGACTTTATCCTGACTTAATCTTCAGTATTTTAAAGATGGATTATTTCCATGCATTCTGTACATTTAAAACTCTATTAACAAGACATTGTTTTAAATCTTGACATTGTTGATATCTGTGGATAGGTAGTTTTATTTTGTGAATTATTTTGTGCATAGGATGTTCAGAAGCATGCCCTGAATCAACCCACTAGAGTCAGAAAGAATCCTCTGTAAACCTGGCAATAAAAATATCTCTATAAAATTTTCTTCAAGGATGAAAATTGCTCCTGATTGAGAACCACTAGCCTGGGTCATCTCAATTAAAGGAAAATACTCAAAGAACTCAGCTACAATCATATTGTCCATATGGATCAAATCAGGGTGCACTATTAGCTGTCTATGAGGCATTCACATACTGGCCTTATCCTTGACTGGACTGCAAAACATTAAATGCAGCCGTAAAAATGACATTTGCCCCCATTCCTAGGGTAGGCCTTGATAAGAGATGAGAAACTGCATATGTATTTGCCCATTTGGCCTCCTCCTTAGTGAAAGAAAAGTACAGTTTACTGAGGTAGAGCACAGGTCCATATTCCTATATTTCTATAATCTTTTGCACTCTCTATTCTGCCTCTTTCTCTGTCTCTTTTTCTCTCTCTCTGTCTCTGTCTCTGTCTCTGTCTCTCTCTGTCTCTCTCTCTCTCTCTCTCTCTCTCTCTCTCTCTCTCTCTCTCTGTCTGTCTCTCTCAGAAAAGGGGGGACCAGCATGAATAATAGTTCTATTTGTGGCCTCCCATTAGCCACATCAGAAAGCTTAATATCATATGATTTTTGTAACAAGCATACACCCCTGCTATTTTCTTGCTCTTTAACATTAATTTTACATTTGTAAGACATAAGAGAATCTTTTCTGAGAATCTTTTTATTACTTACACATATTTTTTCGCCATACCCCTAACTTACCTATGCAGGCACACACACACACACACACACACACACACACACACACACACACACACGGTCAATACTTCACTTCACTGAAATTCACATACTTTTATGCCCAAACATGAGGCTTCAGCACAACAAGGTGAGTCTGATAGCAACAGTCAAAATACATTCTGTACAATGCGATGCAGGTGAAACTTCAGTGCAGGGAAATATGTCTCTACTAATGTATAGAGAACAGAAAATCTTTGCAGAACTACTCACTTAAAAATATTCAAACACATATTTTAATGGCCATTTAAAGTTTAAGGAAAACAAATGTATGCAATATGTTTTGCTGATTTCTTAAGTTTAAATATCAAATAAAACTGTTAAGTAATATAAAAGACAAATTCCTATGTAAAATACTATAGCTTAATTTGCTGAGCAAATTAATGTAAATGCAATTTTATGAGTTGTCTTTGTAACTTTTCTTACCTTATGGAAAATGAAAGCTGGTGAAATGAAAGTAGATCTTTATTTTTAATGTGAAATTTTTAAATGATAAGTTTGCATAAAATATTATTTCTTACAAGGTTATTCTTTTAGCTTGCAATTGCCAGGTAGAAAACATACATATATACCAAAATATATAATATATATGTACATGAATGCAATTACATGATTTGTATATTTGCAGATACATAGACACTAAATATAAGTGTATGAAAAGTAATATGATCAAGTGTTGAAGGCAGGGTCCCATGTGATTCTATGAAAGAGACGGTGGAACCCTGAAGAGGTGCTAGCGGGATGGGACGCCATGCAGAGGAAACTTGAAGTCAGCTCATCTTCTCTCTTTCTTATCCAGCCACAAGATGAACCACCTGCTGCCACTGTGAAGCACTGTGCTGCCATAGGCCCAAAGTCATGAGGACAGCCCACATGGACTGAGATGTCTAAAACTGTGAGCCAAAATAAACACTTTTCAGTGTGTGTGTATGTGTGTGTGTGTGTGTGTGTGTGTGTGTGTGTGTGTGTGTGACCAAGGAATCAAACCCAGAGGATACTCAGCTACATTCTCAGATCTTTTATTATTACTATTTTACTTTGAGACAGGATGTCACTCTGCTATCCACACTGGTCTCAAGCCTCAAACTTGCTATCCTCTTTATTATCTTTCAAAACTAGCTGGAATTACAGGCATGTACCACTGTGCTCAGCAACCTATCCTGTTCCTAAGTTGATTTATCTTACATACTTTATTATAGTAACAGAAAGCTGCTTAACCAAAGTATCTTCGTTATTGGATAGCTGTGGCTATCCATCAAAGGTGTCTAATCAAAGATGAGGATTTTTTAAAGGGCAAAGTTTAGCTTCTTTTTTTATTATTATATGCCTTGAGATATGTAATAATGTCATTACCTAGGGAACTGGTACATATGCATACCACTTTTCTGATGCTTCTTGACAATAATATGAAGCCATGGGATTGAATATTGGCCAATGCTGATATTAAAAAAATGCTGCTCAATGTCGCACTCACCTTGGCTCGTAGGTTCGTTAGTTCTATGCAGGGACTTAGACCTCAGAAGAAGACAGCAAGACTATGAGGACAGCCTTCCAATGTCTGCCTCTCCTTCTCAGTATCCTGTCTTTATTCATTTCCATGTCTCTTCTTGCCTCAAGTAGATCATCTATACTGAAGTCCCTAAATATTTAACCTTCCCAAATTCACTTTTCTTATTCAGAAATGCAGTGAATTTTCTTCTTCAGAAATACATGAATCTAGTTGATCATCAGAAATACATGAATATCTTCCTCACTTTGTAAATATGAATAATACCATCAAATTCTCTAAAGCCTCAGATTTTCCTCTTAAAATAGGATAGCAACAGTGATTTTTATAGACTTTATTGTGTGAATATGAATACTAAAGTTAATACAAGTAATTATAAATTGTCTATTACACAATAAGTCAGACTAACAGTTTTATTACTGGCTACTTTACACTTAGGTGACATAATTTGACAAACTATTTTGTAAGAAATGGCTCATTTCTAAATCCAGCCAATAGTGCTCGCTTCGGCAGCACATATACTAAGTCTAGCCAACAACAATTATTAGAAATTTAAATATCATATTGGGTTTTTCTGGATCATGGCAGAGAAAAGTTTTTGGTTTCTTATTCTCAATAAAGGTCAAATCTGCCAATTAATACTCGCTGTATTTACCCTTAGTTCCTCTTTCTTTCAGTCTTTTCCTCCTTTTGTTCACCCCCAAATAGTTTTGAGCTATAAAAACAGATGCAATATAAAATTACAGATCTTAAAGCTAATTTTTGTTAGCACTTGTTTGCATTGGATAATGTTTACTTAAACCATTTATTTGACTGATGGATCAAGTGGATGCACAGAGCAGTTTTTCTCTTTATTCCTCCCTGCCTCCCTCCCTGCCTTCTTTCTTTCTTCCTTTTCATTTTTATTCTTTTGTCATTTTTAATCATCTTGCTGAAGTAGTGAATAGATTTTCTTTTGTTCTATACTTTACTAAAAGTACAGCCACTCACATATTTTGCTTTTGTCCTTGGTAGATTAGTTTCCTATTTCCAAAATAAGCACTGAAACTCCATCTCCTTGTGAAAGAGAGAAACAAGCACTTTTGAAAACCCCACGCCATCTCCAGATCTAACTAACTATGGCTTCAGGTAGATTCCAAGTTGCTTGGGTTTTCATTTCTCTCTTGGTTTGGGGCACCTGAAGAGTTCTTTTTCTTTATCTTTCCTCTTTCTTTCTTCCTTTAGTTCAGGTACCATGTAGTATACTTTTTGTTAAGTTTTATACAGCATTTCCAAGTGCTGCAGGGTTTAATTCTGGAGGATTGTCAGTTTTTATTATATCATAAGCCTGGAACCAGCAGTTCGGCACAACTTTAACTTTAAGGCTGGAAATCAAGGCCATTTTTCTCATCACTGAGGCCTGTTTCAAAATTGTGAGTTTATGTGAGTGTGATTCAAATAAGTTTCCCCCTGGAACCGCAGCTCTGCACTGCTCGGGGCAAGAACATCGTGTTGAATTGACACATTCGCAGAGAAAGTGCATAAGTTATCTAAGGTAACCACAGGCTAATGGAAAGACTCAGGGCTAGCATTTGGGGTCAGTATTTCTCAACTGTGCACCTTTCCCACACACTGCCTGAATGCTCCTTTCTTTACAAAGTACCTGTGTTTCTGCATTTGAAAACAGATCATGTCATATAGAAGCAACAAATAAAAATCTTTTATCTTTGGACAAAAGGCAAATTTTCGACCTGTGATACTGACATTTAGAGTATGGGAAATGAACTATTTTATATAGCATTAAAATTCTTTGTATTATTAGTAAAGGTTGTTTATAGCCTTCTTTATAGCTATTGTTGAAAACAATGCCTTTACAAACACTTTTCTTGTAGATCAATACTATGTGTATTGTTCAGCTTCCTACTCACTGGGACACAGACGATTAACTTAAAGACGAAAAGGTTTAATTTGGCTCAGACTTTTGGAAGACAGTCCAAAACTGGTTGACTTCAAAGCAGAAATATCATTGCGGAAGCAGAGAATACTAGAGTAGCTTGGAAGACAATGCCAGAAAGAAAAATGTGAGGGACCAGACAGAGTCCCTGAGGCCACATCTCCAAGACTCACCCAGACATGCCCTAAAGTGTGCTTTGTCAGCACCAATGGTGATTCCCAAAGCCAGTCAAGTTGACAGAACACCTTACCACCACATTATAACCTTTATAAATGACCACATTTCACAAGGCTCAGTGGATCTATTGCTAAGATCCTGCTCCTTTTCTCACTCATTAAAATGTAACTATAGTTTTGTACCTATTTTGTGCTGCAGTTTTAACCTCTAAGCATTTTGCATATAAACTTAAATAAATACTTCACATATTGTGTATTTCAAATATTACTTCCAAAGACAATTTTCAAATAATATCATCTAACCTAGGTCCAAGTTCTCAATTTTTGATAATTCAGCCTAAGCAGGACAATGTTCATTTTCATTGAGAAAAGCTGATACCAGGCAACGTATGTAAATGCTCCTCAGACTCTTTCTGAACTTGGACATAGTTTACTCATTTGACTAGTACTTCCCAAAGCATTTGCAGGGAGGCAAAACCAATGCTTATTTGATAACAAAAAAAACTGATTTCTTTTCCAAAACCTTTTATACAAAACTTGCTAACCTGTTCTCTCTTGTGCTATACCACCATTGGGTCAAAGGCCTTTGTAGATTTATTTTTCCATGTAACATCTGCCACATATTTCATGATCAAAATGCCATAGCATCTCTTCTTTGAGAAGAAATAGTTCCTGCTTTGATGCTGTGATCTTTTATCTTGCTTGGCTTTTATCAAACTGCCTCTGTAACAGTCCATTGGTCACTGGATCCCAGTCGTTCCATTTTGGGTTTTTCTGTCTTTCTTTGTGTTTATGTTTTTAATCTCAGAGTGCTACGGCCTGTCTGGCAACTCTCCTCAACAACCACGTTTCCCATGTGGATATTTATAATGCAGCTGTTTTTCATTTTTACACAACTAATACGGCATTCATTGTCTTTTGACATGGATGTAAAGTGCATAATAAAACATTTAAATAGTTCACATCATCATTTTATAAAGTCCCTGTCCTATAACAGGGAATGGGTAAATTCAAGAATAAACTAAATGGTATATCATTCATTTTTTTCACTCCGTGTTTTACAAAGTATTCTCAAATGGATTAATTTGTTTTATCTCTGTTATATTACTGAGGCACATAGAACAAGTTTTTTAAAAGTGGTTTTTAGTGTCTTCAAAGGTAAAGAAACTATAACTCAGGGGCTTATGCAGCTCAGCAGAAATCTCCCAAATAATAGATGCAATTGACACTGAAGTACATATATGCTGACGTTTCACCCTCTGTGATTCATATTGTACTAGTCACTGCATATTCCCATTGCAAAGTACATGCTTTAAAAATTTGAATAGTGAGATAATCAGGACAGATTCTTAACATAAAATATACCCCACAGTAGGCCTTAAAATACAGACTTAGCATAATACACCAGTGAAATGCAAAGCATTTGTAACTAGAAAAGGCTAGATTTCAAATCGTATTCTGTTAAGTTAGCTTGTATCCAAGTGTATCTGGCGGTGCTTACTAGAGAAACCAATTTAATGTCAGATATACAAATATGTAAAAATTTACAAAATTGGCATACAAAGACCACCCACAGAGTCAGGCATGAAATAGTGCAAAAGAGCTGTCGATGCACTGGTGATCTGAAAGATCCTATATGTGGCCTGGAGCTTACTGCAGTGTCCCAGGAGTGTCTGTACCAGGAGACCAAGGATCATAAATAGAAGGCTAAAAGGTCCATGCTGAAGAATAAAGATTCTGACCTGGGAGCCAGGAGACAATATACAGGGTGAAGGCAAATACTGGAACTCTTCTGAAGACACAGAAATGATACATTTTAATTTATTTCCATTTTGTACCATTCTGATGTCAATCCTTACTAAGGTGGGATTTTTTTTTACACCCATAACTATGCAGAATCAATTTAGTTAAGCATTTCTTACTCAGGTTGACACAACCAGTTATCACATTAAAATATACAGATAATATTACATGTAACATGGAAGTTAAGTAGGAACTGGATTAAAAATGTGTTGAAGACCTAAGCATGGCACCCAGCAAGTTAAAAACAATAAGTATTGCCAATGCTATATTATACTTCTATTCAGACAAACCTTGGAAAGTTTTTAACTTGTCAACCTATTTTAACTCTGAGCTATACCCCTATCCCTATCTTACCTGCATAGATTTCCACATCCAACTTGCAACTATGTTATTCTTATCAAAATTTTTTCCCATTGTCTCGATAAAAAACATAAGACATGAATATTGGAAAGAAATTGTGAAAACACTTAGCTTCAATGTGGAAATTAGGCAGAATAAACGACTCTCACAGGGAGACAGATCATTGGTATGAACTTCAAATACATGGGAGCACATGCATTTCACAATGTGTACAGGCTTTACAAAAGTAAACACAGCTTAGTCTATTTCAGGAGTTGATTCGAGGAGTCAATTCTGCACAAGAGAATAGATAGTGAAATCCTGGATCTTGAACTACACTCCAATCATTTTACCTGAATTAAAGGTTGTACCTAATTCTGTGATTTCCCTTTTTTTAATGTCTTCTCTTATTGTTCCATTTATTGGAAACACTTTCTAGCTTATGAAATAAGTTCAAAGCAATAAGGAGTTTTCAGAAGTAGTTCTTATGCAGAATCCTTTCTCTATTCTTCTTCTTTGGTTTTACCTGTTTTTCTTTCCTTTCTGAGCCTTGGCTGCCTTTACTTTCAATCATAACTACAGTTCACTGGTCTCCAGTTATGGTTTCTCAGATTAGGACTTCAGTGGGATCATTGGACAAGTCATTGGCTTTCAAACTTCTTGTCTGTGAATTACAAAAAGAAATTTACACCAAGAAGCACACATAAGGACACATGCAGACATAAACATATACATACAAACATGCATACATGAAAAGGCTGAAAGTTTCTTCAAGCATTTATACACACTATGCATTCTGATTTAAAATACTTTGTTATTTTCTATTTCTTTTACTCAAAGTCATTTACTTCTAATCTGAATTAGTATCATCCTTAATAAGTTAGAAAGCAGCTTGAGAAAAATACCTACAGTGAGGAATAGAATAAAAGATGTTCACTTTAAAGTAGATATTTATTTTTAGATTGCAAACTATTGAATGATACTTTCTTTTTATGCACTTCTCTAGTACTAAAATATTTTAATATCATTAGTTAAAAGTGAATGTGTCAATCAAAAGAAAGGACTGGAATTTGAAGACCAAAATAAGACATATGTAATTTGCATTGTTAATATACTAAGGATGAAGTAGAATACTTCTAAGAAAATACAAACTTACTGGAGATAAAAGAGGAAGCTTCTTTAAAGGACCAGGTATAGAAAACCAGCTGCTAAAATAACTAGAAATTTTTTGTTTAGCATTCATCTCTCTCATCACAAAGCCATGATTTTAAGACAGGTTAGCAGTTCGGAACATGTCCACTATCAATAATTAAGGTATGAATGAGAGTAAATAAATATATCATCTAATATCACAAAACCAAAGGAACTGAAAATTAAAAATCCAGAGCAAAGCCCAACTTCATGAGCTCTTCTAATATGACAGTTAAGCTTACCTGTCAGTTTGATTGGCCAAAGATTCACCCTGAGGATCAGCAGAGCTCACTTCTGCGAATGTCTGGGCTGGAAAGGAAGCATGGCATTTGGCCTGTATCCTGTCCCCGGCTCCTTCCTCTCTGGCCCTGTTTCAGTGCTCTGGTTCTCAGTTGCTCTGAAGTGGGCAGTTTTGCGTCACCACTTTTTGCCATGGTGCTCTTGCCTTAAGGACAGTGATGATGGACTGAATCCTCTGAAATCAAGAACCAAATAAACCTCTCCTCCTTCAAGGTGCAAGCATTAATTAGTTTTTCCGAGAATGAAACAGATAACTAAAACTTATGAAATCTCACATAACAGGTCACTATTTGTAGTGAAAGTCACAATCACAAGTTTCAATTTTAGGAGTTTCCATTTCTTTTCATACATACCGGTTCTATTTCTCCAATAATTTTTGATGTTCACAAAAATGTTGTTTGCCTTTCCTGTTCGGCCAGCCTTACGTGCACTTCATTGCTAACCACTTTTCCACCTGGAAACTGTGAGGTGCATGTGCCTCTCCCTCTTCAGCCAAAATAATTAAAAGAGTCTGGTTATCCGGATGTCTGGTCTAATGAGTCTATGACACTATTTACTCCAAGCTACTCATACGGAGCAATTACAAAGAACATTTCTTAAACAAGAAAGATTATTTTAAAAAAAAAATCAGTTGGACAGGATAAGAATTAATCTGAAAGACAGGGCTCACTGGAGGATGAATACATCACATAATGGTCCAAAAGTTCTTTCGCCAATCAATGACAATACACCCCTAGTAAAAGGAGAAAAATAACTAAGTCACTCTTTGATAAGCGGTTCATTTTTCCTCACTTCCATTTTGACCAGTCTGCAGCCAACCTACGTGCAGAATTACTAATCAGCGACTGTCTTCCATTTCTTCCGAACGTGGTCCCAAAGAAAAATGTGCTACAAAGTCTGCAAATAAAACATTTTCAATTTAGGTGCTTTATAAGTTTTAATGATGAAAACATGTATCCCATGTATCTGTAAAGCTGTTTACTATTATTTCTAGATACTTGGGCTACAGATAAATATTTGAGACCATTAAAGGAAATCATTACAATTACCCAGCAGTGGAAATACTCAGCATAGGTGGGGATGGCTTTTTCTCCCCACCTCGTTAAATCAGACTCAAGCTAACAACAAAATCACATAAGGAGAAACAGAGGCCTCAGTAATCTATTTCTTGAGTGGGACATTGTGTGACACTGAGTTGTATTAAAAGTGTTCTTTACACTGGAATTAACATTTCACCAAATTCTTTCCTCGAAAACCTCATTTTTTTTTTACTTCAGTCTCTTAATAGTTGTGTTAATCTATGTTGAGAAAAATCTTTTTTAAAAGATGCATTGATTGAAAGAGATTTATTTCCACACACTATATTAAATTCTTTTAACAGTCCCAAGTTACTTAAAGAGAGTAGCACGTAACTCCTGAAATTTGTGTGAACCTTTTTGAGTTGTGTCACTGTCTCTATGCACCGCGCACTCCCCTGAAAATGTGATACTATTTCCTGACCAACGTGAGAATCTGTCATGAGATGTGTTAATAAAGTGACAATTGTTTCACACCTACTTTCCATATGTCTACAATTAATATTTTTAATCCCATTTACTGTAAGCAGAACAAATGGTGGAGGGAAAAAGAGTTGTAAACTACCTACAGAATTGTTTGCTAAAAGTCAACGAGAATGGGCCTTATAATGAATCTCATTATCTTCTCAGCTGATGCCTAAACTTTCAAACCTGATACTATCCAGCAAAACAGAATAGAGGAACCTCAGTCAAAAACAAGATGGTGAGAGTAATACAGGGCTTCAAATTGACTTTTATCTACTTTTGAAGACCTACAATGTCTCCAATGTTTTGGTTTTGTCGGTTTTGTTCTTTACTGTTTTGTTCAATTGTATTACAACTAATGATATCGGCAATTCTATTAGAGATAGCGGGAGGCATTATGGTAACCACTGTTTATCACCTTGTATTATGTTTTTATATTATCTATTATGTCCACCCTTTTGACTTGACCGATTCTGTTCTGTTATGTCACATTTGGTTTTACTCTCTTCCAAAAAAGCAATAAGAACCGTGGGAGCAATGAAACCCAAAATGTGTAATAGTCATTGTACAAAAGAGAGGAAAAGAAAGTGCTCTAAACTATATAGCTGCATGTATATTTAAGTGTATAAGATAGAAAATGATATCACAGAGTTTTATTAGATCATTGAACAGAACTGTTTGCAGTATCATTGTTGGAATGTCCACTCTACAAGCTTTAATTTTGTGACTTGAACAATTATTTCTAAGAAGGCAATATGTAATCCATTAACTAGTGCTTTCCTACTGCGCATTTTTTTCTTCTGTAAATCTGTATAACTTGTACCCCTTCACTGTTTTTTTTCTTTTCTCCTTAAATTAAAAAAAAAAATTGTTTGCTGAGGAACATCAGAATCAAACTGATTTAGTCTCCTTTCATACCTCATCCCAAGCAACAAAAGAGAAATTCAAATTATGTTCATTTAATTTTTACCAATTTCTTGATCAAAAGATCCTTACAATGTCTAAATTTTGAGAAGATAATAAATATTGACCTAGATCTTGGCTCAAGACTTTTTGTTCATAGTAAACAAAAGTTCTATTAATCTTCTTCTCCATAAGCAAAATTTCCCCTTTTCTCTTCACACACAAGTAAAGAAAAGCATTAAAAGAGATTTTGTGTTTTGATCTTATAAGTCCTTTGTTATGCACAAAGACACGTACATACGTATGCTTCTTTATCTTTGTCTAATATTGCATTCTGATAATATGGTTCTCACAAAATTCCGTCCACTTCACAGTTTGTATTGTCTTTAAGACCATGTCTTTAAAACCTGTGTTAAATTGATTTATCACGTCATTCCCAGTAACTTTTATATCCCCAGTCCCAAGGCTGTCATATTCTTTTTTCTTGGAAAGGGCTGGGATTGCTCTCAGGGCCTCTTGCATATTAGGCGAATGTTCTGCCTCAGAGCTTCACCCTCCACACACACTTCGTTCAGTTCAGAAGTGAAGAAAGGTCAAAAATGTCCAGAATCTTCCATGTTCAGAGATGGGGAAGATATTTCCAGAGTTACATTTGAGAGCAATTATTTTGTTAAACTGACAAATTTTAAGAGAGTATATTTTCTATATCCAGCTATGAACATATCATAGAATAAAATCTTTTTATATACAAATTAAATCTGAGTATAAAAATGAAGTTCAGATTAAGCATAAATTTCTTAACTTTTTAAACATCTCATGCCATTACTTATAGTATCCACTTACATTTTTATTAGGTTACTATCATAAAGGACATCAAAACACACCAAACCAACTCAAATTCTATACACAAGTTACTAAAACAGCCTCATTCTTCAGGCTGAAAATGTTTACCTTGAAAATCTACAGCTAAACCATTAGTCAATTTCCCTAGAAAAAGCCTCTAATTCATATTCAGAAAAGCAGAACAGAGTTGATGCTTTTAAACTGTGTAATCTAAAAATTCGTAGGGAAAATCACCTAATTAGTACATTTAATATAAAAAACATCAAATTGAATTAGTCAAAATAAAATATTTCTTTGTGCATTTGCCTGTGTATGTGTGGGCACATGAATGCTTAGAAAACTTGTTGAAAGTGTGGAATTAATTTTGTTTTAAGAAGTGATACAATTATTGCTCTAAAGACAGCATACCTCTATAATATACTGTGCTTGCCAAGGCAATTTGGATTTCCACAGTCATTATCTCACTTTAAGGATTTATTGTATCCCTGCTTTTCAGATGAACAAAAAGACTCCCAGAGAGATGAAAGAACTTTCCCCAAAAGAGAACTAATTAATTATGGATGATGGACTAAAACCTTGCTTCTGTTTCATGTCTATTTGGCCCAAAAGATTTGTGGGAATTCATCCAAAAGCTAGAGCGGCTACACACAAATATTCATCATCAATGAAGTAAACTTGCAGCTACTGTCTGTAATAATTTATAAGAATGCTTCACAATCACTGAGGTCAGCCTTACTTATAACTTAGGGTTCCTCCCTTTTTTTAAATTGGAATATTAGAATCTTCATTTAACCCTCAAGACTTTACAAACCATCAAGAAAATTGGGAATTATGGATATTCAAGTGCAAGAAAAGTGCTTTGAGAGAAAACAGCATTGCATAAACTCATCATTTGTAGATTAAGGAACAAAAATAACAAGCCTTGCTTATTTCTCTATCATTTATCTACTTCCAAAACTGTCAAATTGTTCATCAAGTTGAAATTTATAAATCATAGAGGTAAAGCACATCTTCATTTACCCATGAAATCAGAGAAACAGGAACAAAATTTTCACTGATTCCAAAATGCTGATACCATTTTTTGAAACAAATGGCTTTGGCCATTTAACCACAACTGATTTTGTTATATCATGATTTACAATTTCCTTTCATTCTCAGGTCAAGCTAAACCCGTCCCTTCTACGTCCCTGCCCTCAGTGCCTTCCCTCTCCGTGGTGACATTTGGTCATTCTAAGGCAGTGAGAAAACTTGCCAGTTTTTCACTTCAACCAAACTTCACAACATACTCATGGAATCTCTGTCTTCATTATGGAACATATAAAAGTCACATTTTTGGACTTAGATGAAACGAGCTTATCTGCTTTGTAAGTTCCCTAAATTCATACTTAAAATATAGTGTCATCAAAACACCATTAGGTTTGTGCTACCAATTACATTTCTGAAATATAGTGGACTTTTAATTTAGCCCATACTGACTTAACCTTAAAGAAGAATACAAGACAAGGAATTCAGCATTTTCTATAACTTTGGAAGGCCCAGAAGCTACTTGTAGACATCTATACTATATCTTCTCATACAACTTACTTCCAAGAAAACATAAGCCAAACAGGATGATAACTGGGTGCATTATGGCTGACATAGAGAAGTTACTGCCTTATGATTTTGTCACCCGTCTATTCTGTTAATCCACTTACATAGAATCAAGATCTTTAAACCAACTTGTAACTATCTCAGGCCATGGAGAGTCCCATGAATCATACGTTTCACAGTAAGCAAGAATAACCAGTCCCTGGAATACATTGTTCCTCATTTATCTTATCTCTATCCTGATCATGGATGTGGTGTCATGCAAACAGATCCCCCTTCCTACAAAGGTCTAGAGTTATGTTACTCATGGGAACAAAAAGCAGTTTATTCTTTCTTTTTTCATATTTTACAATGTGACAGCTAATCACACATCAACTCCTCCAATTATTGTTATTCTCTTTATCACCCTCCAAAATCTTTATTTTTCATATTTTCTTATGGTCATAGAATGTCTGTTTAACTTTTATTAGTATGTGCTTGCAGTGCATAGTGATTACAGTCATTGTGGGGAGTTAGTACGTGTAAATGCCATATTGCAACTCCTTTAACATCTCTTCCGTTCTGCTCCCCTCCTTCCCTCCATCTTTTGATGTCCAAGTCCTTTCCAAAAGACTCTAATATGCGCACTTCTTACATTCTTTAACAACATTCTGAGATGTGAAATTTTGTCATTTCCAGATGATGAATTAGATAAGGAATTCGATTCATTAAGAGAAAACTACCGAAGACAAAGTATAATTCAACCACAGGCCCCTGCCTTTCCTCTTAGTGATGCCTTTACTTAGGTTTGCGGGTGGTCATTCTACATAAAAGATGAATGAACACAGCTGTCCCACAAGAAGAAGTTTTGACCTTATTTGAAGAAGGTATGACAAGCACGAAGCAAGCAGAGAATTGTCACCTGGTTCAGCCACCGTTCCATCACTGAGTTAGAAGAGGCTGATCTTTCCAACTCCTTTGAGTGGAAACAGGACAATAAGTGCTATCTAATCAAGAGGTTGGAAAAAAAATCAATGCAACCCTCGCAATTGCTAGCAAACAAAATTTTAGCCCTAGAGTCAATAAATTGCACAGTCTTGTTGTAATATTCTAGATTGAAAGTTATAGTGAGACACCTCATTCTGCACACCGAGGGAGGAATCTAGCTCCATGGGAATACAGTCTAAGCTATTACTGCTACCAATTTCAGATTCAAAGTCATTCATTCAAAAACCACTTTTGTGTCTATTACATATTGTGTACTGGCTAAGGAATAAATAGGGAAAAAAAGTAGTTGTTCTTCCCATGGGTAAACTCTCACTCTCTTGGGAAAACTGGCAATAAGACAGGAAAATAGAAGAAGTGGCAGAATTTTGCAGGAGATACTATGTATCACACAAACCATGTTTTTAATTTGGCTGTGAGATGTAGGTGTGGGGTAAATCAGAGAAACATTACTCTGTATTGATAATATTGAAACTGGATTTTGAAGGCTTAGTAACATGTAGTTAGGTGGAGAAAGAACAGTGGCTGACATTGTGGAAATAAAGAAAGCAAGCCATGCCATGCAGAGGAAACTCCAGGTGAGGAGGCATGGCAGCAAGGACAGCAAGGTGCCACCTTTGGGGGACGGCACAAACAGTAATGACCATGCCTCTGTCTAGTAATCAATGTGTGGTCACTGAAATAGGAATGCAGCATGCATTGATATGTGTCTTGCATAGCAGAGAACCAAGTGTGGGTAACAAACAATTAATTATTCCGTGCTGCATCATTTTCTCAAGTAGTCTAGCAGAGGATCTGAATTCTTTACTTTCTGAGTGATCTTTCCACCATTCCTATTCTCTCATCTGTCAAAAAATTGTCAAAACACGCTGGATCTCTAATATGAGCCTGGCACTGTGTTCAGAAATTCAGAACATTTGCCACCATTTTCAAAAATACCACAGCAGGAATAGAATTAAATAAATATGGTAAATAAGTCAGTGTAGTAAAGTCCTTGAATTACCCTGAGAGATCATGGACAGAAGAGAGTAGCAACATAGATTGTCACTTTACAACACAGTCAGCAAAAGCGACGAGAAGCCAGAAGCTGGGTTGAGCCCCACATTCATATTTAATAGTAATTGAATGTCTTTCTTGTTGTTAGATACTGATGCTCTAGGAAATGTTGTGGCATATAAACCTCACAATAAATGTATAAATATCTGAGCCTCTCCCTGCTTTAATCCTCAGAAAACAATGTTCAGAGAGAAAGAGAAAAAAAAAAAAACTTACCCAGTTCACACAGACATGAAAGAGCAGAGATATAAATTTATAATAGCTTTTGAATGCAGAGTTGTTCTTCCAAATACAATGGGGAAGAATATTTTGAGTAGAGGTGGTCTAAGTCCATACTGCCCTGAAGTCCTCGAAGTTGCTCTGCAGTTTCTGTCTGCAAAAGCTGCATTATTCTTTTCTTATTATTTAAAGAAAAAAAATAGAAAAAAAGTAGAAATAATACATAATTTCAAAAAAATAAACAGTAAGAAATCACTAGTTGATAAATTACATATTGTCTTCTTAGAAATAGTTGTTGAAGTTACAAAAGTAAAGCGCACAAAGTGGACATTTAAACAGCGAGACTGAAAACAGTTCTGTTCAACTATCCAACAAAAACTTAGTGATACGGTTATCAACCCTACGCAAGCTGTACTATTCTTTATTTCCAGGAAAGCCCCAGCAGGTCGATGGCTCAACAGCTGACAATAGATGCAGTCACAAAGCTGCCCCCTTCTTCACAGGAAATTACAGGTGTTGCTTCAGGGAAGTTATCTAACATTCCCTAATTCTTCTTTTCCTCATGAACACTTTCAAAACATTTTGATCGAAAGTGCTATCTGGGGGGGAAATAAAAGTACAAGTAAATTATAAAAGAATTTAAAACTTAATATTTATAATTAAATGAAAGTTTGTGAGACTTAGGAGACCAGTTACACTAGGACCAGAAGAGTTTTGGGGTATGCTAACATGAGACAGCCTTAGGCAACCCTGGGTACACTGATCTCCCTTGTATTTATTGCTACCTTTCTTATACCCGCTACACTGTAAGGACTCAATGAAATTTTATGAATTTAGATTCATCTTCATCAAAGTTGTCACTGAAAATGTATTTTTATATGAAATGCAGCAATTTGGGTCTAAAAAGAGTTTATAAAAGATCAGGACTTGCAAATGGAAAACCCATACATTTCACAGGACACAAGAATCATCAATGCAGTTTCAAACCAGTCATGCTCATCCATGTTAAGTAACTGGGGAGAACTGAACAGGAAGAGCACAGGAACTTCAAAATACAATTTCTTCCTTCCCTCCTCATAGCCTGCTTCTTGCATTGTGATTCTAGCAGGTTTACACGTTAAGGTCACCAACGTGAAGTTCAACATGCATAATAAACAAGTCTGACAAGTTTTAATAATTTAACAGTGGATACCATCCTGCCTACTATCTCTGTTAGAAAGAGAAAGAAAATCTCTAGTGATAGTTATAGGGAGGAGTAGAAATGAGAAATATGTTAATGTAGAAGGTTCAAAGACACAGTTTGCTCTAATGACAAAGACCGGATTATAATATGTGTAAGTCTCCTTTTGAATGGGGATGTTTTATCTGGAAAGTCTAGCCTAGATAAAATAAAACCATTATGAATCTGTTGTTAAAATCTCTTTCATTCTAAGTGTCTAATCCTTTCAGTTGGTGTGAATGTAGGTCATTGTAAAAAAAAAAAAATCTAAGGAATATGATCATCGAAATGCATTGATTTCTTCCTGTTGCCAGAGATTGAGCCCCTTGCTGTTTATAATAAGATTAAACATAAATAAAATCAAAGTTCCTGATCTAAGGGAGCTCTCAGACCAGCAAGTATAGCAGAAAACAAATAGGTACAATAAAATATGAAGGGGATTAAAATTCAAGTATGAACCATGAAGGAGGCAGCAGATGTTGAGGAGACATCAGAGATGGGCTTTGCATGGACCTGGAAGAAGGAGCTTTTAATTATGTAAGAAAAAAAAAAAACACTCCAAAGAGCTTAATCTCTTTTTTAATGCAAATAAAATCAAATGATAATAAAATAGCACACAGTATAGTTATTTGAAAGAAGAATCTTTTATAAAAAAGAGAATAGAGGCTTTTGAGAAAACACAGAAACCTGACAGTGTTTGGTTCCTTGACAAACACATGAAGGGAAAAGAACAAAAGACCTCAGTGTGGCCTGAGAGGGAGACCACAGAGAGCTACAGGGCCTGAGAGCAAAGGCAGGTGGCAGCTAGACAGATCTTATAAAATTTATATCAAATCATACCACCACTCCTCAACTAAAAGCTCTGCCTGCTCATCTTGGAATTAGAGTAAGTCCTTGTCATCACAATCTGGGCTGTAGTGCTTCTCTGAGCTTAAACAGTGCTCTCTTTTCCCAGGCAGCCCCCTACAGTAACTGCTTTAGATACTTTGCCCTCCTCCAGCCTCTGTCCTGTCACTTTTGCCGTTTGCTTTTCAAGAAAATTCCTGACTCCTTAATTTCTCTTCTCTAGCCCCTGTCACTTTTCATGATTACCCAAAGCCACTTTATCTGAACTCCCTGCATTTTCTGCCTGTCTCGTCTCTAACAAATAACTGTTGCTCTCAAAAAAAAAAAAAAAAAAAAAAAAAAAAAAAAAAAAAAAAGATACGCTGAGGTTCTAATCCCCAATTCTCTACATTGGATTGGACCCTAATTTGAAATGACTAGGATCTTTGTACAAAAGAGAAATTCAGGAATAACACGGGGAACTCAAAACATAGGGAGAAGAAATCTGGAGATGAAGGCAAGTACTAGCATGATATATCTACAAGCTAAGGCAAGCTGAAGATGGCTGATGGGCCCTGGGGCTAGGATGAAGTTAGGAAATAGATTCTTCCCTCATATTTGTCAGGAGTTTGTTAGATTTCCACCTTCCAGAACTGTGATATAATACTTTTACATTGTTTAAGAGTCTTAATTTGTGGCTCTTTTTTATGGCAATCTTACCAAACTAATATATTGCTGCATTTTTTAATATAATATTTACCAGTGGCTGAAACCTTTTAATGTATTTATCTGCTCCTACATTACAAAGCAAGTCTCAAAACAGAGATGTCTGTGTTAAGGACTTTGGCACTGGCAAAATACCTGACACCCACCATTTACAGTAAGAGAGGTTTATTTTCACTCACATTTCCAATCCACAGTTGGCTGGCTTTGAGGCATTAAAGATCCTGGCTTCCGGAAAACTTCTGACATTATGAAGGCCAGGAAGCAGGCTGAGAAAGGAGGAAGGGGTTTGGGTGGGATGTGGAGGAAGATACACCCTTTCAGGTCGTGCCCCAGCTCTGTGACCAGCCTCCAGCCAGGACCTACCTCTTAACAACCAATCAGCTGCAGTGCACCCATAATCCAATTACCTTCTAAAAGCCTCCCCTCTGAATACATGAAGCTTGGCGGGACAATCTAGATCTCAACATGACACTGATCATTTGCTTTTTGCTTGTTTCTCTGCGTTAGCATCCAAAGCTATCATTGGCATGTAGAGGCCACTTAATAAATATTGTGGCATAGTTGAAGGAAATAGAAAAAGAATGGATGATTGACAATAGAGTAGAATTTACATAGAGATACAGTCTGGGAGAAACATTCTAGGACTCTTTCCTGAGAATATGTAAAAAACATTACTATTCTTCATATTTTTCAAATTATTATGATATTCAGCAGTAACAATGTTGACCCAGAATGAAATTATTTACTGTATTTATATTTCACTAGTACTTTGTGACACTTTACATTTTTAAAATCAAAAAGTTTGTATTTCTTTCTACTAGGGTTTCTGACTCATAGCTGTTTATAAAGGTGAATTTCTATGAACTATTCTTTTTGGTTTCATTTAGATCCACTCCATATTGACACTGGTTCTATTTTCATAAACAGTCTTCCTTAGTACCTCTTAAAATCTTTGAAAACTGTGACTTTCATTTGGATTTTTATCAATTTACACATGGGACATTCTATACTGTGAGTTTTTAAACTTGATTAAAAGTGTGAAAAGCAAATAATGTTGGTAACCTAAAAATTATATTCCTTTTCTGTTTATATTGTACAAAGACATACAGAGATTTATTGGTCTTGTCATATCTTTTCTCACTTATCACAGTCAAAATTAGGCTGACCAACCATTTTCTCTTACTATTACTAATAAAATATCTAAACCAGTTAAGACAGCTATAACGATGCTTTTAAAGGGGCAAAACACTGAACATTTTTGTTTAATGGAATTAAAATAAAGTATTCATCCCAGGAATTTATATGCTCCAGAAAATAAAATAGAACTTATTCCACCTAAAACTAGGCAAAATGTATTTATATGCTCAATATACAGATAAGTGATCATAAAATACTCTAAATTATTTTCTCTAATTAATATCTACTATATAAAAACCTTTAGCCTATTGAACTGGCTATAATTCCATATTTAATAAAAGGGTTAAGGTACAACAGTTGTTCAAAAAGACACCTTAAGATCTATGCTTTGTGGTAGATCTATGGTTTTGGATGAAATCTTTTCAAATGGCCAATCCAGTGATTATTTTTTAATATTACTATGTTAAGGTGTAATTTTCCCTTTAGTGAAATGTTGATGCAATTTAAAAACCTGACTTTATTTTTCTGCCTGATTTTAATTACAATAAGAAGAGTTTTCTAAATTGGATCAAGTATTGCTTAGTAAGATAAGACAGGTCCTCTTCTTTATCACTGTCATATGTTAAACGCCTGTCCTCTTTCTTATGTGGTCATTAAAAGATTTGTGCTTTTTAGTGATTAACATCCAAGAAAAAGTAGAGCAGAAGTTCAGTTTCATTACAATCCAACCTGATGATCCTGGATAAGCTTTATTCCACCCTTAGTTACCTGTTACAAAGAGAATACAAGGGGACAGAAACACATAACAGAGAAAATGTGTTCACAAATTACGTGACTCAGATCTAACATTAACTTTGCAAAAGTCAGGCACAGTGTTTTTGTGAAGTAGTCAGCTGATTCCAGGAAATGTTGAATGGTTCCATTACTTAGCTTTGGAGGAGAAAGCAGGGGGGTCATATTCATCAGTGGTGAATCTCACTCAGGGTGGAATGTACTTGAGTCTTGGCAATGTGTATGTATGTTTTTCCAATGATTTTTCAATTTAATATTATACAGTTATCATGCACTGACCAAGCACATCATTGGAGCTTCTCAATTTAATGTAACTAATTTGGTGTTTTGGTTTCTTTGACCACATGTGAAGTGTAATATTTATTCCCTATTGAATAATTTGTCCCCTGAATATATATATAATTGTGGGCCTCGTCTAATTTGCAACTATGATTTAATCAACTATGCCTTGATGGGGAAGAGAGATTCTTGAATTTATATAACAGTACAGCCATGAAAAATAAAAATCCTTAGTAATGACTTCTACATTTGCCAGTGGTTTTGAGGAGCTTGCTTTCATTAAATTAGACTTTATTGGCATTCGATAGAGAATTTGTTCCTGCACATGATACAACTTTTTTAACCTATTCCCCCACTATTGCAACCCCCCCCATTTACAAAGCTTTGTTTAAAATGTTTTCCTTCTCTTTTTATTTTCTAGACTTTTTTACCTTTCCCTTCTTCCTTTCCCCCTCCTCTCTTGCTTATGTTCCCTCCCCATTTAAGCTTTTTCCTCTCATTTTATAATACCTATTACACATTTTGGCCCTTATTTACACTTCTGGTTTCTCACACCAGAGAAACAAATGCAGTATTATTTCACTTAATAGTATGGACTTAAGATATGTCCATTTTCCTAGAAATGTCTCACGTACATCTTCAGGAGTTTGTTCCATTTCAGTCTATACAAATGCAGGCTTTAAACTGAAGATTAAAAATAAATTGGAAGAAAGTCATTTTGTTTTCAGATACTCACTTTAAAAAGACAAGTAAAACTAGAATATTAATTACCTAAGATTAGATAATATTAATTACCTAAAACAAGTGATTAATATTCTAATAATCACTTGCTTTAGTCTTAGGTAAATAAATTTTGTTTTACAAATTTGGATTTAAGAAGTCTACATTCATGAAGCCATTTGTGCTTCTTCTGAAAAACTTCTAAAACCATGATTCATTTCCTTAATATAGGTAGAGTTGTATATTCACAGTGATGGTATCAGTTTACACTGGTGTTGAGTTTTGTTTAAATGTCCCTAAAGCCTCGCGCAGTCATGGAAGTGGCTGAATCTAAGGTTTGTGATTGGTCTGTTGTCTGGCATTGGGATTGGCTGTGTGTGTGCCGCACCCGCCCAGGGCAGACAGACAGCGGGCACACAGTACAAGGAGGAAGGCGGCAGGCCTTTTACCCTTTCTGCCCCTTCGCTATTATTGCTTGCTGTTGCCATGAAAGGCTGTGCCTCCCTGTCTTGGAGCCAGCTGAGTACGAACTGAAACCTCCAAAAAACTTTAAATAAACAAACCTTTCCCTGTTTCTCTTTAAGAGTCAGGTATTTTTGTCTCAACAATGAGAGAAAAGGAACCAAGACAACTGGCAAATATGTCTCTATTAATTTATTTCCTAAAGTATCAAACCTAGGAGTATCTGAAAGTGTTCCTAACACAGCTTATTTTTTCAGGGGGCTGTTTAAGCAAGAGATGGAAAAATTAGAGAAGTACTAGGTGAGAAACTGAATGACTGTGGCTAACTTGATATAATAACCACAATCTCACAAGAGAGGAAGATGAATTCCCTCCCAGAGTGCAAGGCATGATCACTGGACCAAAGCTGTGAGTAAAATATTTTCGCCTGAAAATAGCCTTGAAAAGTTCTCTTCTTCAACTTCGTGTTTTCTGACCCATTTCAGGAAAAAGACAAATTGTAACGTTTGAAATGAGACAAGTGAGAATTTGAATCTTTGCTATCATTTTCAATTTTGCATAAATTTAAAAGATTGAAAAATCATTCTAAATCTATCTCTCATTTTGGAACACAAGTTACATTTATCTCACAGAATTATTATAACAAATTTATGAGCTCTCATAAAATAATAAGCTTTCTGTTCAGAATTTAAAAATATCTAATATGCCATAATAAAACAGGTTGCAAGAGAACTACATAACCCATAATGTTATATGTTTACACATTACCTAGGTACTTACAGAATTATTTTACTTACAGAAATATTTAACCATTCTCCATTTGTATTTGATACTGACTTAATTTTATTAGCTAATCTCCATCTGGTGTTCAGTTTTCACTATTATGTGAGCGCTCAAGAAAGTCTTTCATATCTAAAGTGCAAGAAAAAATAAGTTATAGACCAGTTTCATGATCATGAATATCATGCCTATTCCATTTGCCACAGAACTTCTAGAGAGCCTTGCCAGGTAGAAAGAGAGTAAATCATGTCTGCTTAGTGTTCTTGTAGCCACATTAAAAATACAGAAGGAGTCAGGTAAAATTTATTTTCGTGCAATGCTTTATTCAATGTTATCATTTACACATACTATCAGTATATTGTAAAATTCAGATAGCTCTAATATTTTATTCTAATCAATAAAATTTAACTAACATTAAATTTTCATTTTCTTGTTCCATTCAATGATTCTGGACCTCAATAGTTACATGTATGTACTGCCCACATAGGGCAGCATAATTCTAGTGCCTAGGTCAGAGAAGGCACTCAAAATAGGTTAAATGGGTGAATAAATAAATGTGTAAAATAATTTTCTTGTCATTGTGTATGATGTCTTTGGTCAATGATCTTTCACGGAAAACATTACTTTCCTTGTTCTATATGAGTGACTATTAGAGTCTTCCTATAACACATAACTAACCAAAAGTTCAAACAAGGTTATCTCAAAATTCAGACAACAGGATTTTAGACAAAGCATAGTTGTAGTTAACAATATTATATTGTATAATTTAAAACTGAAAAAAGGAGCTTGACTGGGCATGATGATGCACACCTGTAATCCCAGGACTCAAAAGGCTGAGGCAGGAAGATTTCTATGAGTTGAGGCCAGCCTGGACAACATAGAGAGTTCAAGTTTAGACTAAACTATAAAGCAAGACACTGCCTAAAAAAATTTTTAAAAAAAGAGGAGTTTGAACATTCATAATTCAATAAATGATAATTTTTGCAATGGTAGATAATCTAAATATCTTAAATTGATCAGTACACAGATTATAAATGTACCTAATTATCACACCACCCCATGAAATGTACAATTATTACTTGTCAATACAAAATTTTTAAAAACTTACCTCCCCTGAGTCATTTAAAATCAGATAGTTTTCCATACATATATATGGTATAAAAAATAACACAATACTAATTAGCAACTTATTTTCATGGTAATAATGTTTTCCTTTTTTTTCAAAAGGAAATAGTTATTTAAACAAGCTTATCATCTCTGCAAGACATCAGAAAGTTATTTCACCAGAAATTTCTTTGCAGTAGCTTTGGAAACTCAAATGCATCTGTGTCTCACAGATCTTTGCAATAATCTTCTCTTTGGAAGCTCTTTAAGTGTACATAAATTTCTGAGACACAGTGTATGTAAGTTTCTGGTTAGCAGAAAATAGTAGAAATGATAACATATCTGTATAAATATTGATAACAACAAAGGAAAAACAGAAAATTGATGTAATCACTAATCGATAAATGAAGGGAAACACGAATCCTGTAAACCTCCACAATACAAAATATTCTTGGAGTTCTAGTGGAAAACAGTCAGGAAACCAAATCTACTTGAAAAGAAGGAGGCTTCTTAAGTTTGAAAAACAATTTTTTTTTTGCGATGTAAAGTTCTTGTTACAATGTTCAAAATCTATGTACACATGGAGCAGAATGGAAAGGCAAAGTTACCTTCCAAGGGATACTATGGGGGAGAAGCCACTCAGACCTCTCAGAACTTTCATGAATGAAAACTTAAAGGCAATGGTGACTGGGAATGGCTACTGATCACTGCTGGTTCCTGGAAAAAGCAATTATCATAGAGGCAAATATGATAATGCCCATTTTGAGAATTTCACTTTCTCCCTTGATACGAAAATTCTGACAATGAATCTAAGCAGCATGGTCCACTGAACCTGCATGTACTCATACTTTTTGCAAGGTGCCAGTAAAACCTCTATCATAGTATGTGTTTAATTCTGAGTCCATATTCAATGAAAAACTTCTCCTGTAATCTGGCTTCTCACCTAACTGCCTTCAAGAAGAAAATCTACCGAGTGTAGAGGTAACATGATTCTGGTTTATGGGGTCTTTGACATCGAAGGCATTCTTATAATATGAATCTGTCCTAGAAGACACATCCACAATTCACAAATCAATTTTTAAGACAGTAGAGTGGAGGCCAAACACTGGCTGGGGGAAATTCATCACGAGAAGGAATAACACTGGGGAAGGCTCTCGGGTACTTTTCCTCAGCAAGCAAAGTGATCCATGTGATGATCTGCTGGATTTGTTTGCATTTGCAGCGACTCTTTAAATAGAAACAGTTACATCAGTAATATAGTGCTCATTGCCTAATGGTATTATAGCTTAAAGTTGTAAGGAGAAAGATCTGTAAAAGACAACGGGAGAACTCTAAGAACTCCAAAATCTAAATCCACATTTTTTACTACTTAAATAAATGAAACAAAAGCCAGGCCTGGTGGCATGCGGCTGTAATCCCAGCACTCAGAAGGCTGAGGCAAAAGGATTACTTTGAGTTGGAGGTTAGCTTGAACTATAAAGTGAGTTTAAAGCCAACCTGAGCTGCATAGTGAGACCCTCTCTCAAAAACACAAAATAATAATAACATTCATGATAAATAAATAAAACAAGCATGGAAGAAACTAGCAAGGAAGAAAATGGTTGGTCCAGAAGGGAATTATTATCAGTCGCTGATGGCCTAAAGATTTCCTAGATTCCATAGAATTATACTCCCGGAAAGAAAGACATGAAAAGATATGTTAAAAATAATCCCTTTCTTGGGAAACTAGTGTGAATACACTGTTCTTTCTTTTGTCCTTCTGACATTTCTTTCTAAGGAAAATGGCAAATAGGTTAAATATAAAAGGTTCTAATAATTTAAAGTTAATCAGTTTTCAGTGTTATCTTTCACTGCTATAATCATTAATATGAAACACTAAAGAGCTACTGATGAGTAAAGGCAATTTATCAATTGTTGGAATGGCTACTTCTGATGCATTTAACATCAGATGCACATTTGCACTATTGTTATATAATACTGAAATTATATAGTACTGCTATTCCTCAAGTAAATGGGACATTGGAAAAGAAGTGCTATTTAAATAAATCAATGGTTGTTTAATATTTCTGGTGTAAATAAAGGTACACCCCTATTTGCAGCAGCTAAACTATCTGTCTGCTTCTGCAGACAAGAAGGAAGGAGGGAAACTGTCTGTTTCTGCTCTTACATCATTGAAATCTTAAATTCAATCATTTCCAATATCCTTAGCATCTTTTAATCTAATCCCATTCAAGAAAATGAAAACTGCTACCTTACTTTCAAAGTTTGCATTGGGAGCCTGAAAGCCAGGGTTATGCTTGCCAAGTACTGAAAAAAAAAAAAAAATCTGCCTTCTCACGAAGAAAGTACATGTGCTTGAAAGCCTGTGATCCAATTGACTTTAAGCATTCTAAGTGCCTTCCAGGCATGGATCCCTGGCTATGTAATAGAATGCATAGCTGCCCTCAAGATCACTGCTGATAAAGAATAAGCATGCAATGCTAAGTTTTTCTTTGAAAATAATGACAATTTCAGTTGAAAGCTGGGTGGATAGGAGTTCGCTAATAGAGAAATTCCTGTGAAAGTCAGACTCTACATAAAGTACACCTGAGAGCCTTCCTAGCTACTTTTTATCCTGGAGCGAAGTCACAAAATCCAGCTAGTTTTACACAGACTTGTTGATTTTCAACTTTTCTCCCGCTTGGGTAATTCTTATGAGCAAATTTCTCCAGGGTTTGTGTCACTGAGAAAAGAGAATGGTCTTAGTTACTGAGCAAGGAAGGTGATTTCATTCTACTCAAATTTCCTTTAAACCATCAAGTTTTCAATGAAACCATCACTACACGCAATCGTTGGTTTTCTCTCTAATTGACCAACTGCCTGCAAGCTATCTTGGTTAAACCTGGCAATGCTTAGCTTTCAGAAAATCAGGACAAGTTATGTTCGCAATCCATGACCAAGACATTGTGGAAACAGTATTAAAGACATGCACTTGACATTGAAATGTCCTGTCAGATTTCAGGTGAGAATATCAGAATTGTGGATAGTAATATCAGGAAAAAGACTGAGAATAAAATGCTCGTGTGTTGTGACTTATGCCTTGCTTTGTTTATTAAAATAATTTCACCATCATTAATTTCAAAGTACTTTTCTATCAAACTGAAAAATCTTGAATTTATATATGATTTTTAACTCATTTTAGAATGGTCAGTGGTCTCTCTAAACCCTATGAATTTTGCACCCCACAATATTCCTTGAAGCCAGAAAATTGGCTCTTCACTTTCTTCCACTCTGTAATGATTAGTGGTGCATTTTTTGAAAATTCATTTCCTAAGTGCTCAGACTAGGAGATTTTTCCATAACTGTGGGTAATACAATCAGTGTAGACTCAAATTTCTCATAAAACAGAAAAAGTTCAATAAAGTGTTTTAATTGACATGAAACAGAGTCTTAATATCTTCACATACAAAAACTTTCTGACTTCGTCATGGTTTGTAAGGTGTCAACTAGGCTAGGCTAGCTAAACTATAAGGACAGTAGACAGCCAGCAGGTAGCATGCATCCTCTTCAAGTAATCAATTGAGCATGAAGCTGATTGCTTCTGGAGAGCAATTTTGCCTATTAACTTATGTTACCAACTACATGACTTTAAGCTAAGATAGTACTAAGACAGCTAAGTAGGCAAGCCTTTACAAAGGACTGGACTGTTCTTTGCAAATAACTTCTGCACCTACAATTGCTCTCTCTTCTCTACATGCTCTCTTATAAACAGACAAGAGCTGTAGTTCATGCACGTGGTTTCTAGCCTTCTATTCAACCTCACCTGTGAACTATGAACTTGTTTAACCTTCCCCCAATCATATAACCCAATTCCTTGTAATAAGTATCAATCTTTACACTTCTCTCACTGTCTCTTTCACTTCTCCCATCAATCTAAGTTTCTTTTAGCTCCATTTCTTTGGTTGAACTTAACTAAATCAAATTCCCATAATAAGCTGTTATACTTCTAGTAAATGCTGGCTGAAAACTGAAAGGTGAATAACAACTATTGTGATTCATCTTTATTATTTTTATGCCCCACAAATAGTGTTTGTTAGAAAAATAATTACATGTATTCATTCATTCCACCAAAAATGAGTAAATGCCCACTTTTATGCTCTATGTTGGATATGGCAATAAATAAAACACTAAAAGTGGTTTTTAAATAATGTTCAAATAGCAGTTGAAGAAAAAATCTATTAAGAAAATACATAAGTCAGGTGTTAATATAGTTAAATACATATTTCCTCAGGCAGTTTAGAAAAAAGCTTAGATTTATAATAACGTTTGACATACATCGTATTCTACCAATGATTAATTGTGTTGTATTTTACAATTTTAAGATGTCCTAAATGAAGTTTAATGGAACAAGAAATGTTAGCAAGTCAGGGTTGGAGAGAATGGGTTGGGTTATTTTATATAGGCTGGTCAGAAACCCAGCATTTTGCACTTCAGAGTTACAGGTTTGGAGCCAGCAATATTTAACAATTCTCTAACACCTTGACCAAGCTAAGGTAAGAAGAATAATCCACGGAGGAATTTGTTGCAGGGGGATTTGGTAGTGAATCTGAAACGTATTTAGTGTGTTCTTAGCTGGTAGTGTTCTTAGCTGTAACATTAACAATACGTATAACAATCTGATTTAGACACCAGCATCCATGTAATGATTCATTTCCTTTTCTGCTTATTGGTATATCCTCTTTCTTTTTGTTTTCACATTAACCATTTGTGTTTGAGGTTTTTCATGTATTTCTGCATTTTTCCTTTCTTTTTCATTTATCAGAATACTAACGAGACTGTCTAAATTAGTTTCCCAACTTGTTAGTGCATCATGGCCTCGCATGGCATGGCATGGCAGTTGGCAAGGCTGCTTTAAAAATTTATCTGACATTTATTACAAGGGTAGAGAACAAAGATATGTTTAAGTAGCATGGTACTAAAAGCATTTTTTAAGATAAATACCCATTATTTGAGTGAGAGGAAAATGGATCTCACTATAAAGTACATTCCCTTTAAAAATTTTACCTAATCATCCTTTCCTTATATAACTATAAATAACTGCATTGGTTGGAAGGGGATGGCTTCTAATACTTCATAAGAAGTTGCTTTCTTATGCCTTTGCTATTGCTATAACAAAACACTTGATACTAGGTAATTTGTAAAGACAGGTTATTTTGCTTACAGTTCTGGAAGCTGGATGTCCAAGACTGAATGGCTTCATCCCCTTAGATCCTGGTGAGAGTTCTGTGATGGAAAAGTATAAAAACCAGTGAATGTGGCCAAGGAGAGGAGAGGTCAAAAGGACCAATGTTTGATATGCTCCTCTAATGAAACTACCTTTGAGAACCAATCCTGTTTCACAAAGAGGGCATCAATCCCTAAAGGTCTCACCTCCTAACTCTGCTACATTAACAAACTTTATCAGGAACTTTGGTACAAACCACACTTAATCCTTAGCACTTTATTATAAGAAAAATTTACAGGATTTATTAATTTTTTTTCAAGTTTTACAGTACTGAACAGTTTCAAAGACTCCTTGCATGCATGGATTTATTTATCATAACTGTTTATATTTTGTATAAATGTACTTGCATTAGTGTCTTTTTGCTGAGACACAGTGCCTGCATTAATGGGGAAAATACTTAACTTGGCTCAAGGTTTTGTGGATTCAGTCTGGTTTCAGCTGGCTCCAAGGCAAAAACTTTGTTGTTTAAGAGCACAGCAGAACAAACATACTTACTTTGTGGTGGCAAAGAAGTAAAGTAAGGGGTCAGGGCTGGAGAGGAACAAGCTAGAAACCATATATAGAGTCCAAACTCACACCTGTGTGAACCAACAGACATATGCAGGGTGTGCCTTACTAATCTATTTTTATATCAAGATTAATGGTCACTATAGTTATTCTATTGCATAAATAAAAAACATTTGTAAAAGTAACTCAGAAAACTGAAGAGAGTAAATAAAGTTCAAATCATCTAATAAGTGATCTCTCTCACTTAACTTAATGCTATTGAGATTTCTCTACACCCATGAATGTGATGGCAATTACATTATTAGTATGTATAATTATTTAGTATATGAATATAAATTGTTGATTGTACAGCAAACAGAAAATGCTATAGACATTCCTGTATAAGTCTCCTCATTGGAGATATTGTACTGTTTTGTATTACATATTTATTAGTGGATGTGGTTGTAAAAGAAATTACAAATTTGTATTAAGTAGTTGAACAATTTTGCACAAAACAGAAGTTTTGAAATTTGCAGGAGCTGCATAATCCCACAAATACTTGATTCCAGCACATTTTTGTGATCATCCTAGTGCCTCTGATTTGGTGTTCCCCCCTGTTTAATTTGTACTTCTCCAAGAATTGATGATAATAAAATATTTTATGTGATTATTGGCTATTCATATACATTCTTACACGTGGGGTTTGCCACACCTTTTCCTCCTTTTTTAGGGTTGTCTTTTTATTATTTTACAGTACTTTAGTTGTTCAGGATACAGCATAGATATTTCCTAAAAAAAATTCATGAATAAGGATATGTATTTCAAATTTCAAATACTTAACTTCTTTCTTCAGAGCATTTTTTTTAAATTTTTTACCGGAGTTTATGATTTTTTAAAATTTTATTTAAAGAAAGAAGAGAAAATTTAAAAAATAGAAAAAATGAGAAAAGAGTAAAAGACAGGATTCAAAAAAATTAACATCATAAAATTGCTAGTTGGTACATTACATATTGTCATCTTAACAATAGTTAAAGTTACTAAATCAAAGCATAAAAAGTGGCTAGACACTCAACCATTGACAGTGCAATCTCTTCTGTTCAATGATCTAACAGAAATTTAGTAATATGGTCATCTATCTTACACACTACACATACCATTATATCCTTTAGAGCACTTTCCTTTTACTTTTACAGTATCTGTTATATCTTTGGGTCACGTTATTCAGTCATTTGTTATTATTTTTTATACTAAAGATACAATGGGATATTTACCAATGTGAGTCTTGTTTATTTCACTGAGGATATTCTTAAGTTGCCTCCGTTTACCTATAAAGGCCTCAAGATCACCCTTTTATAGCTCAATATTCTTAAGTTGCCTCCGTTTACCTATAAAGGCCTCAAGATCACCCTTTTATAGCTCAATAGTATTCTATTGTATAAAAATACATTTTTTTATCCACTCTGAAGTTGATGGGCATTTTCGTTGTTTCCAAGATTTAGCTATCACAAATTGTGCTGCTATGAACATGGGTGCACGTATATCACTGTGACATGACATTTTCAATTTTTCTGGGAAAATACCAAGGAGAGGAATAGCTGGATTCAATGGAACTTCCAATTCTAGTTTTTTGGGGAATCTCAATGCTGATTTCCACAGTGGTTGCACCAGTCTGCACTCTTACCAACAGTGAAGAAGTGCTTTTTTTTCCCCACATCCTCACCAACATTTGTTATCGGTTGTTTTCATGATGGCAACCATTCTTTCCTGGGTGAGATGAAATCTCAATGCTGTTTCAATTTGCATTTCTCGAATGACCAGTGATGATGGACATTTCTTCATACATTTATTTGCCATTTGTATATCTTCATCTGAGAACTGTGTATTCATCTCTGATGCCCATTTTTGAAGGGAGTCTTAGAATTTGAGGGGCTTGATGTTTTTCAGTTCTTTATATGTTCTGGATATAAGTCTTTTGTCTGAGGGATTGCTGGCTAAAATTCTTCCCCATTCTGTGGGTTTTCTTTTCACTTCGTTGGTGATTTCTTTTGAAACTTTTTAGTAATATGACATCCCAGTTGTTGACCTTTGAAGTATTTTCTGTGCAGTTTGCATTTTATTCATAAATTCTTTCCCTACCCTTATGTTTCCAAGTTTTTTGCCTACCTTGTCCTCCAGTAGACTTAGTGTTTATGTTTCAATATTTAGATCCTTGATCAATTTTGACTTTAGTTTAGTGTATGGTGATAGGCATGGGTCTATTTTTATTCTTCAGCATGTGGAAAACCAATTTTTCCAACTCCATTTATTAAAGAGGCTATCTTTTTTTCCAGTGAACTTGTTTAGCCTCTTTGTCAAATATATGGTGGCTGAGTGTCTTTGTAGTTGTGTTTGCATCTTCTAACCTGTTCCATTGATCCTCAGGTCTATTTCTTTGCCAGTACCATGCTGATTTTATCATTGTGGCTTTGTAGTATAGATTCAAGTCAGGAATTGAGATCCTCCTGTCTTGCTTTGTTGCCCAGAATTGCCTTTGCTATTCTAGGTTTCTTCTGTTTCCAGATGAATTTTAGGAATATTTTCCCTAGATCTGTAAGGTATGCTAATGGTATTTTGATGGTGATTGCATTGAATCTGTACAATAGTTTTGGGAGTATGGTCATTTTCACAACGTTGGTTCTTCCTAGCCAAGAGCAAGGAATATCCTTCCATTTTCTAATATCCTCTTCAATCTCCTTTTTAAGAGTAATATAATTTTCAGCATATAGGTCTTTTACATTCTTGGTTAGGTTGGTTCCTAGGTATTTCATTCTTCTAGATGCTATTGTGAAAGGTGATATTTCCGTAATTTCTCTCTCGTGTGTGTGTGTGTGTGTGTGTGTGTGTGTGTGTGTGTGTGTGTGTGTACAGAAACGCTATTGACTTTTGAGAGTTGGCTTTGTATCCACCTATGCTGCTGAATGTGTTTATTACCTTTAGCAGTCTTTTAATGGAGATTTTGGAGTCTTCTATGTAGAGTATCATGTCATCTGCACATAATGATAATTTTACTTCTTCATTTCTTATTTTTATTCCTTTTATTTCTCCCTCTTGTCTGATTGCTCTGGCTAATATTTCCAGAACTATAGTGAATAGGAGTGGTGATAGTGGACAGCCTTGTCTTGTTCCTAATTTTTGAATGAATGCTTTCAGTTTTTATGCATTTAGTATAATGTTGGCTATTGGTTTGTCATAGAATGCTTTTATAAGATTGAGGTATGCACCATCTATTCCGAGTTTCTGAAGGGTTTTTATCATGGAAAAGTGTTGGACTTTATCAAAAGCTTTTTCTGCATCTATTGAGATGATCATGTGATTTTTATTTTTTGCTCTCTTGATGTGGTGTATTACATTTATTGATTTTCATATATTGAACCATCCTTGCATTCCTGGAATAAATCCCACTTGGTTGTGGTGTATAATCTTCTTGATGATTTGCTGCATTCTATTTGCCAATATTTTACTGAGAATCTTTGCATCAATGTTCATTAGCAAGATTGGTCTATAGTTCTGCTTCTTGGTTGGGTCTTTCTCTGGTTTTGATATCAGAGTGATACTTGCCTCCAAGAATGAGTTAGGGAAGACTCCTTTTCTTTCAATTTCATTGAAGTGTTAAAGGAGTATTGGCATTAAACCTTCTCTAAATTTCCTGTAGAATTCAGCTGTGAATCCATGAGGACCTGGGCTTTTCTTTGTTGGTAAGTTTTTAATGACATTTTTTTTTAAATTTCAGTATAGGGTTATTCAAAATTGCTATATCTTCTTGATTGAGCTTTAGTAGTTCATATGTTCCTAGAAATCTGTCCATTTCCTCTGTGTTCCACCCTATGTGAGTGGAGATTTTGAAAGCAGGTGTTCATGATCTTTTGAATTTCTATGGGATCTGTATTAATTTCCTTCTTTTCAGGCCTTATTTCATGGATTTGACTTTTTTCTTTCTTTTTCCTGATAACATTGGCCAGGGGTTTATTAATTTTGTTTATTTTATCAAAAACCCAGATCTTTGATTCATTAATTCTTTGAATTTTTTTTTTTTAGTTTCAAATGCATTAATTTCTGCTCTAATCTTTACAATTTCCTCTCTTCTATTGGCTTTGGGTGTGACTTGCTCTTCCTTTTCTAGAAGCTTGATATGTAGAATTAGGTTATTTGTGTTCATTCCATTTTCTTTATGTGACTATTTATTGCTATATATTTCCCTCTTAGGGCTGCTTTCACTGTGTCCCATAGGTTACAGTATATTGTATGTGCATTTTCTTTGTATTGTAGGCACTGTTTTATTTCTTGTTTAATTTAATCTGTAACCCACTGGTTATTCAGAATGTTGTTATTTAATTTCCATGTATTTATTCAGGGTTTGAAGGGTTTTTTTCTACTTATTTCCAATTTTAGTGTGCTGTGATCAGATATTATGCATGGGTAATTTCGCTCCTTTTCCATTTAGTTAAGAATGCTTTATGGGTTAATATATGGTCTATTTTGGAGAATTTCCCATGTGCAGCTGAGAAGAATGTATATTCTAATGTGGTTGAGTAAACACTGTAAATATCCACTAAGTCCAGGTAGGTCCACACGTGTGATTCAGTTCTGTTATTTCTTTGTTGACTTTTTGTCTAGTTGATCTCTTTGTGATAGTGGGATGTTAAGGTCTCCTATTACAATTGTGCTCTTGTGTATCTGGTTTTTCATGACCATTAGTATTTGTCTTATGTAGTTGAGTGTTCCTGTATTTGGTGCATATATGTTTATAATTGTTAATTCTTCCTCTTGTAGTTTTCCACTTACAAGTATATAGTGACCTTCTTTATCACTTTTAATCCTTTTAGGTTTGAAGTTCACTTTGTCTGCCAATAGAATAGTTATCCCTGCTCTTTTCTGGATTCTTATTGCGTGGAATACTGTTTTCTACCCTTTGATTTTTAATCTAGGAGCTTCTTTTTAAGTCAGATGTGTTTCTTGTATACAGCATCTTGTGGGATCCTATTTCTTGATCCATTCTGTCAACCTGGGTTTTTTATACGTGAATTGATCCCCTTTACATTTATGGATATCATTGATATGTACTGGCTTCACTTTGCCAGGTCATTTTTTTCTCTGTCTAGCATGTTTTTTAGTACTCTTTCTAGGATTAGTTTGGTGAACATGAATCCCTTTAGTTGTACTTTGCCATAGAAGTATCTTGTTTCTCCACTAGTTTTTTTTTATGTAAGGAGAAAAAGGAAAAAAAAAAACAGAAAAAGAGTACAAGTAATACAAAATTTAAAAAATAAACAGTAAGAAATCACTAGTTAATAGATTACATATTCTCATCTTAGAAATAGTTGTTCAAGTTACAAAACTGAAGCATATAAAGTGGACTTTCAAACAGTGAGAGTGCAAACAGTTTTGTTCAATGATCCAAAAAACACTCAGTAATGTGGTTATATATCTTATACACTTAAACATATGTGCAGTTATAACCTTTAGAGCACTTTCTTTTCTTTTCTTTTGTACAATGACAATTACACATTTTGGGTTTTATTACTCCCACAGTTCTTATTACTTTTTTTTGAAGAGAGTAAAACCAAATGTGACATATCAGAACAGAGTCATTCAAATCAAAAGGATGGACATAATAGATAATGTAAAAACAAAATATAAGGTGATCAACAATGGTTACCATACTGCCTCTTGCTATTTTAAGAAGAATTAGCAGTTATAGTAAAATTGAACTAAACAGTAAAGAATAAAACCAAAGCATTGGAGACATTAGAAGATTTTAAAAGAAAATAATAGTCAACTGGAATGGGCATCATAATGATTCTTATTGTCTTCACAGTTATGCCTATACTTTCGAACTTGGTACTATCAAGCAAAGCAGATTAGAGGAAAATCAGTCAAAAGACAGTTTATCTAGGTACATCAGTCTAGGTTGAAAGTTGCTTTCTTTCAGGGCTTGAAATACTTCACTCCAAGCTTGTCTTAACTTGACGGTTTGTGCTGAAAAGTCTGCCATGATTCTAATAGGTTTTCCTTGATAGGTGAGCTGTATCTTTTCTCTAACAACTTTTAGTATTCTGTTTGTATGCTGTGTGTCTGGGATCTTAATTATTGTATGTCTGGGTAAAGCTTTATGTTGATTGTGACTGTTTGGCATTCCTTATGCCTCACTTATTTGTATAGCAGAATTTTTTTCCCTACGTGTGGGAAATTTTCTGCTATTACTTCTGTGAATAGTTTAGTTATGTCATTTGCATTGACTTCTGCATCTTTACTGATGCCTATTAGTCTTATATTGTTTCCCTTGGCATCATCTTGAAGCTGCTGGATTGTCATTTCATGCTGCTCTGTTGTTTTTATAAGTTCTACCCTTTCATGATTGCTATCTGCGATCCTGTCTTCAAGATCTGAAATTCTACCCTCAGCTTCATTTAAATGGTTTTTCCAGCTTTCAATAGAGCTTTTGTTTCTTGAATATCTCTTTGAATTCATGGATTCTGCTTGTTTTCTGCATTGTTCATTCAAAGTTTCAATCAATTTGCTATGGTCTTGTATTTTTCTATTTCTTCTCTAGCTATGTTGAGAAACTTATTTACTAATGTTGTTATTTCTGTCTTTATGCAAGACATTATTTCTAATTTGATTTCCTCTATAGCCTCATGGATTTTGGTCTTTCAATCCCAATAGTCTCAACTGTCCATCATGTGAATTTTAAGGTCCTACTGTATGGTTGATGATTGTCCATTTGCTGGATATCACAATGAAGAGGAAAGCCAGTCAACTGAATTCCTCCTAGAGGGCCTGTTGGGTGAGTCCTATATTCTTTCTGGGCTAACTAGCCTAGAAGTATTGATGTAGGTCAACTCTTAGTTCCTGCTGTTGCTATGTCTTCAGGTTGTTCCAGGTCACCAGATCTCCCTGTCTATAGTGTTTGTGTCAGCTGAGGCTTTACTGTGTCACTGGGGTTCTCATAAGCTCTTTTAATTTTCTCCAAGTTGGCAGAGGCCTTATTAGTGCACTCCTCAACTTATCTGATGTTCTCTGTATGGAGGAGGGGTTTACTCACTCTCTTGCCAGGCTCATCAACATCTTACAATTGGAGAGACTTTCACTTCCGCTCTATTTACCCACTGCAGACCTTTATTTGAGAGACAAACTCATCACACTGACTGGAGCCTACTGAGGTCTTCTGTTTGAGTGAGGGGTTCCTAAGTTTCTCATCCAGCCAGCATGGTAATTAATTCACTGTAGTCCAAGGTTCTGAGAGAAGGGGCTGGATCCAAAGATCAACTGTAGTACTAGGTCCAGGAGGTGGGTGGGTTCCCCAAGGGGATGCCCATGGCAGCAGTCCGAGGTGGCTCAGTTGTGACACCGGTGTCCCACGTGTTAACGGCCAAATGGCAGGCCCAGCAATGGCAGTCCCAGGCAGCCAGGTCATGCAGGGGGAGCCTGCATGCTCCCACAGGCCCAGTAGAGAAAGTCCCAAGCAGCTAGGTCCTGCCAAGACATGCCAGGAGTTCCTTTAGAACATTTTACATCTTACTCATTGTTTATGAATGCAGTAGCTTGACAAATGCCTATTAAGTATTTTCTTTGTTCAACACTGTGCAACATTCGGAAATTATAGTAGTAATTCAGATTAAATCTGCCCTCCAGGAGCTCACGGAATATGACAGAGCAGTGCAGTGCTGACTACTCCCTGGCTTCAGCCCCATCTCTGTACTCCTATCTTGGCACTACTCTTCTCCCATTCCATTCCCCAACTGTGGCTAATGTTCTGTTTGACTATGCTTTCCTGTCTACCCTGGAGCCTCACCCCATCTCACCTTCTTTCTACCCAACTAAATCCTGTGCTTATCACAATAGTCTGTAGAATTATTATTATTATTCCAAAAAAATTAAATTATCATCAATTTTGTTAAGACAATACTTTTAAAATTCTCATTTTGTAACAGGCCATTATCTTTAACCAACATAGTACTTATGAGAAGAGCCTAGAAACTCATAAAAATTGCAGAAGACTTGGAACACCATCACCACTTGTTTAAGTTAAAACAAGCCTTTATATATGAAAAATCAGCACAGGTCTGACGTTATAATCTCACTAGGTTAGCACTCATGATATACCTTTTTCCTCAGCTGTGCAATTATCCACCTAACAATATTTAAATCCCATGTGAATATTATTTTGCAACTTGCCAAGTTTTTAACATTACTGTTTCTAAAATGGCCAAGATTTCTTGTTTTCAGAGCAAAGAGTCTGTGTTTAGTTTAAGCCTTTTCCAATGGATTAGCCTACTCCATCTGGAGCGGTGAATTCTTTGAATTCTCTAGCATGCACCAGTTATACCTCAGCTGTTCTCCATTAGTTCTCACCCTGAGGGAGTAAATCAAAAGCACTTTTTCTCCAACAGAGAAGAAGAAGGATAAAAGGGACAATTACTACCTTCTGTTCTGGGTCTCTAGCACAAATCTGTCTTGTAAATTCTGTCAGTTACACAAGGAAGGAAATTCTTCCCATTGAATGGGAAGACTTCAGCACACACATCAGGGAGGTGTTAAAGAAGAGTTTTAAACCTGTGTCTGACTCTGAACCTGGAGAATAACATACTACATTAAGTAAAATATAAATAAGCAACACTAATTACTAGCACTAGTAATTATACCATTTATCAGAACAATTATAAATTGCTTCACAGAAGGAAAAACCAGGTTTAGATCTAAAAGCATCACATTTATGTTAAAACTTAAAAATTTTTATAATTTATAGAAAACAAGACAATTCTTGGTTGTTTCCTAGCAAATGTTAATTTTTTATTGGACTTACATGTATATTCTCATTGTTACTTGTGTCCATTAACTTTAGTACATTATATTACCCCTGCTTTTCCAAATGTTTTGGAATTTTATGGTTTAACATCATCCCAGCCCTCAATATGCTGATATTCCTAATAATGACTGGGACCTTCCTCAGGTCCAGTATCTTGTTAATCAGTAAGCATATGATACACAAGATGGCTTGACTTTGAAATGGACCAGTTATTCATAAGAGTAGAGAATGTACTGGTGGTAGGACAATTTCAGCCCATTTCCAAAACACACTCAATGATCCTAAATGTTACAACTATATTTAATGCACAGGCTAGACCGACATACACAGTTTACAAAGGGAAATGCAAAAAAAAAAAAAGAACAATAAAGTCCAATGTGTTGTTTAGGATCAGGAATTGGAGCACCTACCTGGAAAATAACAAGTTAGCAAAGAGAAAAAGAAACGAAGCTCTGGCAATTGAGAAAAACTGATAGGAGAGCTAGAAACTCCAGAGATACTGGAGAAACTAAAGACCACAGAGAAAAGAATGAAGTAATCTGGATAGCTAACCTCGGCTCTGGGGGAGGAAAGTCTTGTTTCTGTGTTTTCTCCTTCCTGAGTGATACGTGGACGCGAGCTCCAAGAGAAAGCTAGACACTAAGAAGATGCAAATATACTGAATAGGTTGAAGAGGGGTATAAATACCAGAATGTAACCAAACTCAAGGACATAGCATGGGACGACAGAGTCTAACTAAGAGAGCTCCACAGTAGCAACAGAATTTCTCTACCCTAACTGATCTTTAGGAACATGAGAAGCAAGACAAGATGCCTCCAAAAATCCCTAACTCCCCAAAAGTTGATCTCACAGACACTGATATGGAGGAAGCTATAGTCAAAGAATTCAGAAATGAAGTGTTTCAAACTGTTTGAAGGAATAAAGGAAGAAACACATAAGAGGCATAAGGTATTTAGTGAGCTCGGAACATTGAATTAAACAGATACTTGATTTTACCAATGAAATGTTGGAGGATTTTAAAGAGGACACAAACAATAAATGAATTGAATTAAAGGCAGTACAAATCGGGGATGACCACTTCATGCAGAAATTAGAAATTATGAAACAAGCAGAAATATATGATATAAAAATTTAATTAAAAAATTTAATTTAATGGAAGCCATTGTAGTGGCTTATACCTATAATCCCAGTTCTTGGGAGGCTGAGACAGGAGGATCACCATGAATTTGAGACACACATGGGCTACATAGTAAGTTCAAGACCACACTGAACTGTACAGAGAGACCCTGTCTCAAAAAAAAAGTAATGAAAAGAATAGATATCAGACTTGACCAACATAATGAGAGAGTGGACCCTAACCCAAAGGTACCCTCAAAAATGGCAAGAGATCATGCAAGCCAGAACTACTAGCTGCCTGAACACACACACACACACACACACACACACACACACACACACACACATTTCAGAATTATAAGAATAATAGAAAAATTTGAAGATGATTCAATATAAAAATTTTATTCATTGAAATCATAACAGAAAATGTTCCAAATCTAGGGAAATAATTTAATATTCAAGTGCAAGAAAGCTATAGAACCCCAAGTAATCATGACCAGGACAGACGTCTCCATGATGCGTCAAAACTTTATAAATTCAACAAAAGTAGAAATTTATTACTAAAAGATGCTAAAAGAAAGCAGCAAGTAACTTAAAATGTAAGCCTATCACAGTAACAAACCCTAAAGGCCAGGAGATTTTGAAGCAAAGATTTTTCAATCCCTCAAAGGAAACAATTGTCAACCCAGATATATATATATCCTGCCAATTACATTCAAAACATTTTTCATAAGAAAGGTATCCTAAAGAAATGCATGACTACTAACCTACTATTGCAGAAAAAACAGTAAGTATCCTGCCAAAATGAGTTGGTGTCAGTGGTCTCAACTCCTCTAGAAGACAGGTTCTTCCTCTGGAAGACTGGTTCAAAACACAAAATCCATATATTGACTACAAGAGACACACATCATCTGAAGAGAAGTAAAGAGACTGAAAGTGAATTCCATCCAACAGAAGCCCCCAAACAACCCAAAGTGATTATCTTTTTTTCAGATGTGGACAATTTCAAGCCAAAAGTGATAAAGAGATAAAGGTGGCCACTGCATACTGGTAAAGCAAATAATCCAGCAGGAACACACACCAATTGCAAATATCTATACACAGAATATGGGCACACACACAACTTTATAAAACAAATGCTACAGGACTTAAAAGGTCAGTTTAGCAATCATAGAGGGGCATTTCAATACATGATTCTCATAATTACACAAGTTAACTAAAAAAATGAACAAAGAAATATTAGAGGTAGTGAAATAAAGAAACAATGAACAATAAATGGACTTAACATATGCAGACCATTTCATCCAAATACAACAAAATACACATTTTTCTCAGAAAAATATGGAACTTTTGGCAAAATAGACCATATTCCAGGCTAGAAGGCATGCTTACTTAATTCAAAAGAACTAAAAGAATATGCTGTATACTGTCAGATCACAGCAGAATCATAGCATAGAAATGCACAGGAACTATGAAAACATATGAAGATTAAATAATATATTACTGACTACTCAGTGGGTCACAGAAGGAATCAGGAAAGAAATTTAAAAGGTCCTATAATCACATGACAATGGAAGCAGTGAAGAGACGAAGAAAGCTCGTTCCATCTGCTGCTTCCCCTCCCCTTCTCCCTTCAAATCCAACTAGGTTAAGTTTTAACTTCCTAAAGGCCATAAAACAAAGGCCTGAGGTACTAGCTCCTGACATCCTGGGTCTTCCCTATCTGGTAGCCCCGTCACAAATTGTGTTAATTGCATCAGATTGTATTAGATTGTACATTCTTCACAGAAATAGCTTCGTTTATATCATAGTAATACCTGTAACTGTAAATGTGTGTCTTCCTTTTCCCCTGGGTAAAAGATTGATATGTTAATCAATGCTCTCTTCTGTAAAGAATTGTAAAATCTTACCCAATTGATATGTTAACCATTGTTGCCCTCTACAAATAGAAAGGTTGTGGTGCTAAAGTAAGGTAATTATGTCAGGAAACTCAGAGATAAAGTCTGCTGACTATGCTAATCAAGATTGGGAAGTATGTCAGAACCAAGCCACACAGGAGCTAGGTAACCTAAAAATAAGCTGTGCAAAACAAGACAGTTAATCAACTCTGACCCACTGGTCGCCCCTCATGATCTGACCAATCACAAATGGACAAATCACCAACTGTTCTGCTCTAACTGCTATGATTGGCTTCTGTAACAATGCTTGCTTGCTTTGCGGTTTTCATCCTTAAAAACACCAGCCTTGCCCCAACTCAGGGTTCTCCGTTTCCACCTGTTTGGAGGACCCCGTGTACACGGAATAATAAAAACCCCATTGTTTTTACATGAGAGCGAGGCCCTTGGAGTCTTCCTCGCGACACCGGTCTAACAGCAGCACATACCAAAAGCAACGGGATACAATGAATGCATTTCTAGGAGGGAAGTTTATGGCTGTGAATGTGCACATAAAGAGAATAGAGTGGCCCCAAACAAATATTCAACGGTGCCTCTCAAGGTACTAGGAAAACAAGAACAAACTAAATGTGAAACTAGCAGAACAAGAGAAATTATGAAATCTGAGCAGAAATTAATGAAATTGAGACTAAACAACAAAATACAAAGGATCAGTGAATCTTTGACAGAGTAGAAAGTAGGTTTGTGGTAGAGGGGAAAAGAAGGTTGGGAAAGAGAAAGGGAAATAAAAAGGATCAAAATGTGTCTTGGTTACTTTTCTCTCAAAATACCTGACATTCAAAGTGATGCAAGGAAAGGTTTGTTTATCTTACAGTTTTTGGAGCTTTCAGTCCATACTTAGGCGGCTCCAAGGCAGCCTGGCATGACTGAGGGACAGCCATTCACGGCAGCTGCAAGCAACAGGAGCAGAAGGGCAGAAAGGGGGGAAAAGCAGGCCTCCCTCCCTCCCTGCATAGCACGCTAGTTACCCACCACCAGTCCCAGCTCTAGGCAAGGAACAATCACAGAGGCTAGATTCAGTCACCTCCATGACTGAATGAGAGTCTGGGGGACATTTAAACTACAGTAAATGCAACAAATTTATGTCCTAATTTTCCGATGATTATATACATATATACACACATATATATATCCTATGTATGATTACAGGATACTAATAAAAGGGGGCAACAAAATTTATAAAATGGATAGGGAGGGGGCTAGGAAGGAAAGGAAGATATTTAGTCTCTGATTTCAGCTTTTACTAGAAGAAAAAAGAAGTAAACACATGTAATCAGTGTGGACAAATTATAAACCATGTTTTAATAAGGGTATAAGTAACCTGTTTAAAAATTTAAAGGTACTTGATACCACCTTCTTAAAAATAAACAAACAGAAACAAATGGAGAACTCAATAATCTGACTATTACCTGAATAGAGTTCAATTTTCACTGCATTTTGGAAAATAAGTAGGTAATAAACTACTTTGCTGATGAGTTTTCCCCAAGCCTGCAAAGCCTCCTGTATATAAGCCATTTAAAGGTTTACTTTTGACTTAAGCAGTTAACATTTCTCTGCTTAAACCGATAATACTATGTGTAGCAAAACACTGTAAAGTGAGATACAAAAGCAATTTTGTCTTTATACGATATTGATTTTTAAATGACTAATCAAGGTTTGAGGTTACCCTACAGAAAAAAAAGAAAACAAGACAAGAGCAAAACTAAGATTAAAATGCTAAACACATATTTCTACTACTCTGAACTTGAGTTTTGAAGCAACTGATAAAATGACTCAGGGATCAATGTTACCAATGTAAGAGATATCATGGCAACAAATAAACTTTTTTAAGTTTTCCAAAAGATTTCAGAGTTAAATGGAAACAAAATAATTATATACTTACAGTTAGGAATCAACATTACCAATGCTTGATTTAGACAAGCTCAGCTTTTTGTCAGTGATACCTCAAAAGTCCTGTGAATCTGGGAACCACAGATGTTGCATAATAAAGGAAATTCAGTTTTAGTGACCTTACTCAAAGTTGATGCAAAGGCTGTGAGAACAAGTGAGTTGATTCCTAGTGAGTTCTTTTGAGCAACTTATAGAGTATTAGCAGCACAGCTACCTGCAAACAGAAGGATAATGGAGAAAATTAAAGTGAAAATTGCGTTATACGTAGTGCTGTGTGGAACTCCTGGAACCTCAGAGCACTTAGCTTCTAAGAAAAAAAGGAGATTGGCAAAAGTAACTACAATATTTGAAATGTACAAAACAGTCTATAAAACAAAATTTTAACCCCTGGGCTCACTCAAAAACACATTTATAAAGAACAATTTACATATATCCTTTTGTGAACATTCTCAGGTAGCCCATGACATTTTCACAAACAGGCTGTGGGAGGGAAGTCTTGTGCACCACAGAAAATGATGAAACCAACTACAGGAGTTGTTACTTGCTCAGAGTTATTTTGTTATTCAGTATCACGGGCTTGTTTGTTTCAGTGGTAGAATATCACTGAGCACAAGAAGCTAAGTGAAATAATTCCAAAGCCTGTTCTTCAAAACTCTCATTTTTATTACTGTAATGCTCTGTATTTTTCTAAGTATTTATTAATTTATCTTAATTTATCTTCTCATGGGAGCAATATCTGCTCAAAATAGTCCTTTCCCAGTTTTACTACAGCCAAAGATGTAACATACATGTTTTCATGGATTCATTAACTCATCAAATTTTTAACCAGCTCTCTTAACCTATTCAAATTTCTGTAATAAACATCTCAGACTTAGTATTATACAAATGACAGAAATTTACCTTTTCTGGTTCTGGAAACTGGAAAGATCAAGATACATACAATGCTCGGAGCCTAATGAGCACCCAGTTTCCCTCTCAGAGATGACACCACCTCACGGTGTCGCCATGCGGTGGAAATGTCAAGGCAGCTCTCCAGACCTCTTTCATAAGGGGGAAAATCGGATTTATCACCATGTTGTTTTCCTGATCTAAGAATCTCCTAAAGGCTTCGTTTCCTAATATCATCACTTGGTGATCATACAATCTGAGGAGGACACAAACATTCAGACTATTACAGTAGCTTCCGGTGTCACAATCTTTACAACAAATGCTCAAGATAAATATTATTATTTTTCGAATTTTTCAGTGGAGTCTCAAAGATGCCAAATAATTTAACAAAATCCATAAATGCAAAGCTATTAGCAGCACATTCAAATCCAGAATATTTAATCTTATCTCCAAATGCATCAACACAGAGATTCTCTCATGCTTGTGAATGTGGTATATATACCTTAGATGATAACATTTAGATAGAAAAAAATCTTCCATCTTTCCATGTAAACTTAGACTCGTGATATTATTCTACAAAAATAGAGGAAATACTATGAGAATAAGATAGATTTTGATACAATTTTAAGGCATAACCCAAATGTCAGAATATTCTTTATAGTTTATAGAGTAACTCAAAGAACTATGAAAAGAAATCCATATAAACTTTGTATATTTTCAGCTAATAATCAGTGAGAAATATGTAAAATCATTTCCATTTCTGTCTTTATGGCCAGTAAGCTCAGAGCTAAATTTAATCAAGTAAAGTATATATTTTATCCCTGATTTCAATTATAATGACATCTGCCTCATCTAAAATGGTCTAAGAAGCTATTTTCTACTTCATTTTAACTTTGCCCATTTTTTAAAGCTCTCATAAAATCTTTGACTATCTTGGAATTGGCACCCTGCTATTATCATGGTAGAATGAAGGAAAATTTAAAGTTACAACATGAACAATGTAATAGAGAGCAAATTGGCAGTGATTAGATTAAGCTAATTTCCATGTATAAATTATGTGTATGCCCTCCACTAACCAACTATATCAGTTATTTTACATACAATACATGTTTTTACAATTAATATTAGCAGTTGGCCACAAAGATATTCCAGAATCTTCTTTTACATTAATTAGTACTATAAATATCCTAATAGTATATATTATGAATGATATATGTTTGAAGCATTTTGTAAGTATTTCCAGTTTATAAGTACTTCCAGTTTGTAAGTACTTCCATTTATGGTAATAAATGCAAAATATTGTCCTCTAATTAATCCTTAAAATTTGAGATGTGTCATTGTCAAATATGCTTGTACAAAGTCAGAATTGCACCTGTTGGTCATTTCCCGTCTATTCTAAAAAAAAAAAAAAAAATCTATGCAACTGTCACTACACTTTTGGAGAATTTACTTTTAGGTTTTTTTTCTTTCCTAGCATGACTTCCACGCAAAGTAGTTTAAACACAGAAGATAACTTTTGAAGAATATATTGATTTCTACAGGAGACATGGCTCATGAGAGTTACTTGGATTTTTATTTTACTATATAATAGTCTGTTTAACAAACTGTTTTTTAAAAAACCTGAAGTTTATACAACCTACTCTATTTTTATTGTTCCAGCACTAATTTTAGTTCTTTGGTTACTGTTCTACTTAGTATGATCTCTAGCCGCCATCCAGAGTTTATCAACAAATAATCCTATCAAACTGGAATCAAAGATGTGGCCAAGAATTTCTGATTATTTCTTAAATTGTGCCCAAACTCAATAAAATCAGTGTGATTTCAGTCTTACACCATATTTTTTCTCTTTGGAATGATATTTCTGTGTCAGTCTATATAAAAACAAATCTCTTTCCATCCACACTAATATAGCATTAGTATTAAAAGAAAAAAAATTCTTAAAAATATAAAATGCATGTTTTTGTTAAAGATAAATAGCCAGCTTTTAAACTCTAAAATTATTTCACATGATACTGTTCAATTAGCTTGAAAACATAGTTGTGAAACATTTTGTCTATCCTTGGTTTACAAAGGAAGAGCAGCTATCTTTAGAAATTCTCAAGAGGGATCATACTGAGATTTAAGTATGATTGTCTGATTATTTTTAAAAATTTAATGTTGTGCAAAAGGGTTCTTTTAGGAATCCTTTCACATTTGTGCATTTCACACATTTACTTCAAAACGAGTATTTAAAATTCCTCTTCTTTTGAAATAGATGTAAGTTTATTTATAAATCCTTCATCTAAAGTTGTCATTGGTAATGTCAAAAATGAGGATACTCCAACAAAACCAGTGCAAATTTCTGGGTAAGATCATTCAAGAATTCTCTCTGTTCATTTTTTTAAACATTAGTTATGCCAATTTCATTACTAGTCTAATTATATTCTCATCATTTTCAATATTTGTTTTATTATAAAAACAGAATACAGGTTTGAATATTTAGCCACTGAAGAAAAAGAATTGATCTTAGCCTACCTCCCCAAATGCAATCCTCCATGCTCTAAAGATCAGCCTTGGCAGAGCAAAAACCAGTCAGTGTCCAGTGAGGAGGAGCCCTGGACGAGGAACCTTAGGCCGGGCTGGGGCAGGCTGGGGATTCTGGTGGGCAGAGGCCAAGACAGCTGTTCAGAAGGTATATTGCCTAGATCTGAACCGAGTTACCTGAAGAAATTTACTTTCTCCCAGGACAGTGACTCTCATAGGGTATTCTCTGCACTTGCATCTTTGAAATAATTTTAGAGCTGCAAGACTTTGGTCTCCATCCCAAATGCATTAATCTAGAAACACTAGAGTGGCTGCATGTGTGCGTGTGCATGTGCGTGTGTTTGTGTGTGTGTGTATGTGTGTGTGCGACTTTATTTAGATTCATTGGAAATTTCAGAGAAAGGTGTAGAGCTTTCTTTGGTATCATTTGCCCCTCAAATGAGCGGCTTTTCTCCTTATCAATTTCTCCCATTTATTATGATTAATAAATCTATATTCATGAATCATTATCATTCAAAATAGACAGAGTTCACCCCTGGTGTTGCACATTGTGTTCCCACATAACCAAAGACCTGTATCCACCACCAGGATAACATAGACCATTTGCACTATTCTAAAACCCTCCTGTGATCTACCTGTTTATTTATTCCTTCTATCTACCCCCTAGTAACTATTAATATTTGGAGTAATCTTTGCATTGTTTCCAGATTTTTGTCCATCCCATTTAACTGCATGCTCATAATCTTTTCAGATGTTTCTTACACTAAACTGCATTTAAGTCTCCCCTACAACTTTGCATGCTATGAAATCTCATTTCTTTTTGATGATACTGCATTGTCTGTATCTACTCACCTGTCAAGGGACATCTTGGTCACCTCAAGATTTGGTAATTATGAGTAAAGCTGCTATAAACAACTGTATGTGAATGCAAACGTTCAGCTCCTCTGGGTAAATTCCATGGGATAAGAATGTATGGTAAGAACGTATGGTAAGAACGTGTTTATTTTTCTGAAGAACTGGCAGCTGATCTTCAAATGTGACTGTATTTCACATTTGACATTCCCAATGACAGCGAGTGGCAGTTCCTTGCTAGAATTTGGTGTTCTGGATTTTGGTCATTCTAACATGGCACAGTTGTATCTCACTGTCACTTTAACTTTCATTTCCTGAGAACACAGAACATTGTATAGCACTTTGTCATATGCTGATTTGATGTGTTTATGTCCTTTGGTAAGATACTCAGATGTTTGGTCAATTTTTAAAACAAAATTATTTTTTTTACTGTTGAAATATTTTGTTTATATATTTTGGATAACAATTTTTTATCAGATGCTCTTTATCAAATATTTTCTTATAGTCTGTGGCGTATCCTTTGATTTTCTTGACAATGTCTTTCTCATAGGATAAAAGCATTACTCTGAACAATGATTTGAGGTATGCAAATTTCCAAACACTTTTTGGTTTTCTTTCCATGGATAAGATAAAGGTAAGATTATTTTTCTCTGTGATTTCTTTCTAGATTATTTTTTACCTTTGATTTTCTGTAGTTTGAAGCTGATATACTTAATAGTCTTTTGGTGTTTATTATACTTGGTAGTCTCTGAGCTTCCTGACTCTGTGGTCTGGTTTCCCACTCTAATTTGGGGGAATTCTTTATCATTAGTATTTCAAATATTTCCTCTATTCCATCTTCCTTCTTCCCCATTTTGAATTCGCTTTGTGCATGTGTTAAGCTTTTATAGTTGTCTCTCCCTTCTGTCTCTTTAGTCATTCTTTTCTTTGCTTTGCAGTTTTCAAAGTTTCTATTGAAGCATCCCAAGAAATTCTTTCTTCAGTTGCACCCAGTTTATTTATTTTATTTTGTTTGTACACATTTGCAGTATGCAATGTTTGGATTCCCCTTGGGAATGGATAATCACAGCTAATGCACTGTCATTCACGCAGTGCCTTTCCCTTTCCCTCCTTTTTCCTTCCCTGTCTCTAGATACACATGATGATTATGTTCATTTCAGATAGTGGTGATATGCACATAAAACATTCCAGTTATTTCCACTTCCCCCGCCCTACCTTCCTTCTCTTGCTCTTCTCATTTGTAAAACATCTACGTCTTCATTTTGTTGTATAATTTATTTATACTTTGGATTCTACATGTGAGAAAAACCAAATGGCATTTAACCTTGTATGTCTTATTTATTTCGCTTAACATATTTTAAAGTTCCATCTGTTTTTTCTACAAATGACTCTTATTTATTCCCCTGTATATCTATGCAATACTCTACTATATATAGATAACCACATTTTCTTTATCCATTTATCTTTTGATGGACACAGGTTGTATCCATTACTTAACTATTTTAAATTGTGCTACTATATATAATGGTATGTATATATCACAGTAATAAGATGTCTTTAACTCTTTTGGAAAGTTGCTTTAAGAGCAGAATATCTGGGTCGAATAGAATTTCTACTTTGAGTGTTTTGAGTAATATCCATATTGATTTCCATAATGAATGTACTAGTTTACATGCCCAAATTGCTAGTGGGTATGTAAACTAGTGCAATGTCTTTATTCACTCTATTCTCATTGCATTTGTTATTATTTCATTTTTAGATGATTGCCATTCTGTGTGGCAGAAGATGAAATCTCAGTGTTGTTTTTATATGCGTTTGGCTAACAGTCAGTGATGTTGAATCCTTTTCATGTGTTTATTGGTAATTTGTATTTCTTCCTCTGAGAGGAGTTAATTCATTTCGTTGCTCTTTTTTTTGATTTTTATATTGTGGAAAATCTTATTTTTAAGTTATTTATATATTCTAGCTGCTAATCCTCTTCTGGAGTGTCCAGTTTAATAGTAAACCCAACAAAGAACTTATCTCTGTTACAATATTTTTATTACACATGTAAGTTTTTGTTATTCTGTTTCATAATTTCCGTCTATCTGCTTCTATGGTTCCCACTTTTTCAGTGCCGTACAGTTTTCATTAGAGACCCTAGCATATTAATCACAATTGTTTCACATTCCTGATCAAATAATTTCAACACCCTTTCCATATTTTTGGCAGGTTCTGATGCTTGCTTTTATCAGTTTATGACTTTTGGCTTTTACTGTTTCTTGCAATATTTCCTTGATTCCTGAGCATAGTATAATGTGTTGGGGGGGATGTTATAAATGGACTTTCAAAACTGAAGAGATGCAGTGTGTGTGCAGAGGTAGCACTCTGTGGTCCTATAGGTCTCCATTTATCACTGTGCCTTTGTCTCTGGTATGTGAACATCACAAGTGTTTCCCTTTTCTCAGCTTTGCCATAAGTGGGACGGGATGGCTGGAGAAGGCTGGAGTGGAGTATTTACCTTCTCTCCTGTGGAAAACCAGGGCCATTTGGAACTGGGTGTTTTCCTTCCCCAACATCAGTCAGACTTTGAAAATAGTCCAGCAGACTGCACCGTAGTGAAGCCATCCTTTCTGACAACAGATCTTGCTAAGAAAAACACTGATATGTTGCATATCCAGATGACTTTTTTCTCCACTCCTATAAGAACAAGGAAACTTTTCTACAATATTTACTATGAGAACATGATCAAGCACCTGAGAAACATGCAAGACATGAGAATGTCCTTGTTGTGGCCTCCCTGGAGTTTTTAAATTTCACAGTTATCCTCACTAAACCTCCAAAAACTCATTAGTGAGAGCTCCAATCTCCGCACCTCACCACTGATTCCTGCAGAAGTTTTAGCTAATGAGTTTCTGGTCCCACCAATTGTGATTCTCTGTGTCTGCCTGTCTTGGCTCTCTACTTTGGGGGCAGCAGTTTTCTCTAGGACTTCATTTCTTCTAGAGATCTGACAAAGCTAGATTTTTATTGGGAAGATGGAGTGGCGATTCTCAGCTCCTTACATGTGGAAACAGTGTCATTAACTTTTTCTGATTTAGTATTCAAATTAGTGTCAGCAACAATATATTTAAACTAAAATTTTGACTTATTGTTAGTGAAGTGTCATTTGATAAAATTGATTTAGAAATCTTTTTGTCGTTGTCTACTAAAGCTGACCATGTGTTTATTCCATGAACTCTAAATCCCACTCCTAGATACAGACTCAACAAAAATAGGTGCATTATGTACATGTTTCAACCAAAACATATGGACTAGAATGTTATTTACAACAATACTATAATAAGACCAAATATGTTTTGGTGGTATATAAAATGGAATAATGTAAAACAAATACATAAAGTATTGTCAAGTATTGACAATATATTAAGTATCGTCATATATATATATATATATATATAGCACAAACACAATGTTGAATAAAAAAAGCTAGGCCCAACAGAATACACAGTGTATAATTCCATTTAAATAAGCTTCTGAAAAATGAAAAAAGAAATCTGCTGTATTGTTCAAACTCAAAAAAAAAGTTAAAACTTTCAAGAGTGGGGAAGGGTAGTGGTTAAGTGGAGCCAAGAGAGTGGTTGGTTGGTATTTCCAAAGGTCTTTCTTAACCAAAGTAATAAATATAAGGAAGTTTCAGTTGGTCTCAAAACCTCACCTTGGATGTATTGTCTCCCTCTGCCATTATCCAATCTCAGTTCTTACCCTCAGGCGTCCCCCTTGTAGGTCTTGGTGACCTATGAGAGTGCAAGTGACCCAAGCCTTCATATTCGAGTAGCGAGTACCATAACATTTCGGATCAAGGCTGCTGTATATGTCCACTTTTAGGTATAATTCTGTAAGTATCCCAGACATCTCAAGGAAATCCTATGTATTCGTCTCCTCACTGTGTAAAAATAGCTCTTTCTACCTCTACTAATGTGCATATTTTATCTCATATTTTATCTCATCACATAAAAATCATTTATTTGGAATATTTACTGAGCTAGAAGGGGACTTTATTCTTGAAGAGTATCACTCTGAACTGATACTTCAGCTGTGCCTGCAAAGACCTTTCAAATATTCTATGAACTCAGAAGCTTCTACATGGTTTAATATATGGATGCCGAAGTCATGTCAAAGTCATGGCTCATTTCTCTACCTTCCTTACTATAAAATGAGCTCATTGGCTACTTGCTATGGTATACATGATCTATGCCATTGGATTAAGTGTTATTTATTGCCTTAAGAGGCCACAAGCCTTTGGGAAGTGGTACTGATTGGGGATCAGCAAAAGATAGAGAAAATAACATACCCAGAATAGCTTTGAAGAATGGCTTTGAAAAAAAGCCATGGACCTTCCCAGTACAAAAGAGATCTAATGTAGTCTTATTAACCCCCAAAGAATTGCAAAACATCTCAAAGAATAGATGGCATCAGCCTTAGATTTGATAGTCCAAAAATGACTTTATCTAAGTCACCATAGCATGAAGTCATACGGCCTCTCTGAGACTGGCCCTTGCATTTGTGTGTCTATTGAACCAGTTCTTAGGTGGGCTTTTGATGCAATTATTGACTTACTTCTCTTTACATGAGAGATGCTACCTAGATACAGAGCATTTATGTGTGATATAAAACTCTTCCCAGGGTAGGCTCACTACCATATGCTCAGTTATGTGACTCTTACTATGACCTTGTCTCTGAACTTTCAATCATTTTTTTTTCTAGGAAACAGACTGGAGCATATGACATTTTATAGAATTTTTTGTACATTTATACCTTGGATCACTTTTTTTTTCACAGAAGTAGATAATCAAATGTATTGATTACAGTTTTGCCTACTGGGAAGATTTCTGCTCTCCAAGGCAGTTTCTGCTTTCTGTCTCTCAAGGCAATTTCCAAATGTACATGTAATGCAGCCACTACCTATTTTGCTTGAATCAATTTACTTATTGACTAATCTTTAAAAGATGTTTAGAGTTTGCTTTATCTTTCATTTTCATCTTAAAAGTCCTTCTATATAATCGTAAGTGTGTGACACTAAGGGGAACTTATTACATTAGGGAGAGTGATATGAGAACTCTTAGCCTCTGGCTATAGTGTGTACTTCTGATCTTTTGTCCCACACGGTCTTGAACCTAAGTATATGATTTCCATATTATAGTAAACTGAGCATGTCCAATATTATGATTTGGCAAGTCAAAAGCCACTTGGTCTACAATAGGAAGTTCAACATGCTTCGTTACTCAGTGTTCCAAGATCAATAACATAACAGAAGCTCCTTCATGAAAGGTGTCAAACCTTTGTTCCAGGTATTGAGTTTGTCTTCAGAACTTACCTCGAGTTCACCATCTGTTCCACATCACTGTCACCTCCAAGAGCATGGTATCTGCTGCATCATGTGGCCTAAAAAGGAAAGCTACTTCTATCACAGTTACAGAAATTTTGATCACTGAGACAAAAAAGATTATTATATTCTTTTCTAAATGGCACTTTAAAAGTCACACAGTCATGAACTTGTGTTTCCCTTTCTTCTTTTGGATGTCAGATGGACCTATCAAGTGTAGTAGTCTACCATTTTGAACATTTGAATGAGGTGGCATTTTTGGAGCAATAAAGCAGAAATAGTTTGAGTTTCTATAAGAAACTCAAAAAATGGACGTTCCACCAATTCTAGCTGAGCTACCTCTAAACTGTCGTACAGAAAGAAGTAAACTTTTATCTTGTTTAAGTACTTTATTGGATGGGTATTTTTAGAGCAGCTTAATCTGTATTCTAAATAATATTTATTCCTGTCACTTTTTCATAAATCTATTTTTAAGTAGGATTGCAGAAAAGTAATTATAGGTACAGAGCAAGCAGGAAGTTTGGAATCATCCGGGTTCCAAGCAACACGCGGTTAATAGGATCAGACATACAAACTTCCTCAGAAAATATCAAAGGGCTGTTGTGACAACTTGAGAGCATAGTATATCCTCAGACCATACTCTGTCTACTCAGGATGTTAGCTTTGCAGTTTTTAAACTTCTTCATTTTGAGTTTTTCTTTCATCACTCTATTGCAAATATCCACTCCCCTGTGACAACCTAGATATTGACATTACCATCAGCTGTTCCAACTCCAAACCCAGCACCCAGGTCTTTTTCTGGCATTTTGCCTGTACCTCTAAAACTTTTTTAATTTCATAGGGATATCGTGAATTTTGAGCTCATACTTTTAGATTCTCTTTAGCCTTTGTACATCTGAATATTTCTCCTTAGGCCTAATAATGGCTTTTTATTAACCACTCAATCATTTTTTATTCAAAATTAAGCAAAGTTAATAAATCAGGAATTATTTGTATTAGGGATGAAGAAGTAAATAAACAAACAAACAAATTCCTGCTCCTATGGCACTTATTTACTTTTGTTAGATGGATGTACACATTTACAAAAGATCATCTTCACAATATATAAATGTGTATCTTCATGATCTGTCATGTAATGTATATTGATAGTGTTAAACTAAAATATGTCAAATAAATAAACATTAAAAAATGTACCAAGTTGAAGCTTTAACTATAACACATGAATCAAATGTGGTATTTAATCACAAGCATTAAGACATCAAAAATTAACTGAATAACTCCTTCCATTTAAATTTTGTAATTACTGAAATTTACCTAGACAATTATTGCACAGCATATATATGAAAGACTACTATCATATTTATTATACATACGGCAGCCATCATGTGAATTGAGAATTGCATTCAAATTATTGCTAATATTATCATATTCAATTTCAAATATGCATTCTATATAAATATCAGAGAAATCCATATTATGGGCTTGTCGCAACTTTCAGATATTAGATATAGGCGTATTATTGAAATAGAAAAATATGATAATTATATTTATGAAAACATGTTTATGAATGAACAAAATAAATATTAACAGCTTGCATTAAATAGATGTATGTATGGCTATTACATTAGAAGAATTCAAGAGTTGCAATTTTTTAGAAAACATTGTATTGAATTTAATTCAAGTGTATTAACATCACACAGAATGAAGAAAAGCAGTCATCATATTAATAGTATTCCTGAAATTATAAATTAATCTTTGGGAATGGTATTAAATTTTAACTATTATTTCTCAGTTTTTGATACACATTTTTCAAGATCAAGTCAAGAGCAAGTCCCAGTTTGGTATCTGTATCATTTGGAAAAAGGAACTAAAAATAGAATTTGATTTTGACTAAAATCAAATTGATCAACTTGCCTGCTCAGAATTTCACGAAAACCTCTGAAGTTACATATATAGCAACAAGCCTAACATCATTTTTTTTGCTACAGTTCGTGAAGAATATAACAGTAACAGAAACATAAGGTATCAAAAGCACAACATACATCTGTACAATAGCCAAATGAGAAAAGAAGACATTACAAAAATAGCTTAAAAGAAACTCCTTAAAAATTTGACATTATGCACGATACTGCCTTAAACAAGACATTCTTGTTCAAATGAACAAAGTAGCTATTATTTTTAGTATTAGGAAAATAAAGAATGTGGAGGATTTGTAAAGCTTGTAACATTTTCATTTAATTTATTCTGGGAAACAAATTATCAGTGTTACTTTTTTCTCTCTTCATTTTATTTTGCTACACAGCATACACAAAAGTATGATAGCATTAAATGCTTTCTTCATCTGATTGATCATCCGCTAGGACATATGAAGACAACGAATCTCTTTTTAATGTTTGAAAACATGTGGACTCACAATGAATTCAAAAATGCTTCATTTTTTTTACCAGCAAGCCAAGATAACAGCATGGTTCTTCTGATATAAGAAAAATCTGCAAAATAGAAAATAATACTGTTCAATTGAGTGTTCACAAAATGATTATAACCCTCTATAATATAAATAAACTGCTGGACACTGCTAGAGAGACAGTAATGCATTCTCATCATTGTTTTGCAGCCAAAGACAAATTCCTAACATACAAGAAATGTTGTTATTGCCTTGTTATGTACTTACGTTCTAAAGAGATACAATAGCAGCAATTATATGCTTAAAAACAGATTTCGGAGCAAATTAACATCTTGTGCCTCACTTTGCATGTAACAGTACTGAGATGGATACATTTTTGTTTCAGAGAAAACAGTTTATGTGCTGGAAACTATAAGTAAACTTGGTGAAACTTGACGATGTGTGTATTTCTTATCTGACAATTTTTACATTTTTTTCTGAGTAGATACTAAACTTAGTGTTTACACAGTGAAAACCAATACACTAGTAGGAGTTAAGAGACAATTTACTTGTCTTTACTTGTCTTTTAATTTAAAGGCAAGTAGGATGGAAAACCATATTACTGAGCTTTTGTTGGATCATTGGACGGAACTGTCTCCAATTTCACTGTATGAATGTCCACTTTATATGCTTTAATTTTGTAATTTGGACAACTGTTTCTGGGAAGATAATATGTAACCTATTAACTGGTGATTTCTTACTGTATATTTTTTTCTTGAAATTCTGTATTACTTGTACCCTTTCACTGCTTTTTTAATGTCCTTTCCTTTTTTCTCTTTAAATAAAAAAAGACAAGTAAACTGACTGAAAGACAAGTAAATATACTCCTTTTCCATGTTTCCAGTTTCAGCTTTTCTTGTGAATGACCAAACAAATAACACTTATCCCTACTGTGTATCAAAATTATCAGCACTAAAAATAAGCAGTGTAACAAGCTCAAACTTGATTCTGAAAATATTTAATAAGTATATTTTATATAGCAGCATAAGTGTGTGATTTATGGGATTGTTTCAGTACAAGTATTTCAACAGAGATAAATGAAAAGTTGGAAATCTGTTGGGAGTATTTCCATCATAAATACTTTATGTGAGCAGAGCAAGGAAAAAGATCTCAAGATTTGAAAGTAAGCATCTATTTAACATCAAAAGATGCAATATAACTACTATTTGATGACCTAGTAGCTGAAACTGCTAACGATGAATGGGTACAATTAGGTAACGTTAATCTTTGCGAAACTGGTGACTGTATTATCAATAATAAAATTTAAAATTCATAAAAATTAGAAATTAGTTATAATTCGTATCTATTATTCTATAATAGTGACTACTGACTAGGCCCAATTACTGCTTTAAACATCTGAACATTTACGCAAAATGTGAACTCCGCACGTCAGACACAAGGGAAATAGAGCAGAATAAGACAGAAAAAGAGGCTTGCAAGGTCCTAAAGCAGGAAAAGTGTAACCTCAGTAGCTCTCACCAGGCTGCATGTCATGCAAATCATAAGACAGTTCCATGGAGAGATAGCACTGCACATAAGAATAATAACAAAATAACAACTGGCAAATTCCAAAGTAGCCACCAGGCAAACGTGACTAAAAATGTGACTAAACCAGAGTGACCACCTGAGGGACTGGTAGTAGATGAGATCAGAGAAAAGGAGACCAAAAATATGTGCTGTTGGTCTATTTTAAAGACTTGGCTATTTTTCTGAATGAGATGAGAAACCACTGGTATGCCCTGAGCTGAGCAGAGATGCAAACTGTGATATAAAAGACGAGTCATTTCATCAGGTTGATGTTAGAAACCAGTGTGAGTGTAGCATATAAGAAAAAACAAAGCAGGTAAAACATGCCAGACAAAGAGAAAACAGTGGCTTAGGCCAGGTGGTAGCAGCAAATCGAGGTGAGGACTGGTCAGGCTGTGACATTTTCTGAGGAAAGAAATAATGATACTCGCACTTGGAAAGGGTATGAAGTACAAAAACAACATGTGATTAACCGTGACTCCAAAATTTTATGCTGTATAAAAAGAAAGTTGTCACTTCCTGTGTCGAGGAAGAATGTGACCAGGAGCGGGCTTTAAAGCCAAGATAGAAGCTTTGGCTCAACACTTTGTCGTTTGGGGATCTATATTATACTTCCAAGTACAAAACTGGGAATATGCAACTGAAATTTAGTGACTTGCATGGTAGAATGTCAGGATATGGGAGATGTCAGGCCTAAGATTGGATAAGGTCAGCAATGACAGAGGAAAGAAAATTTCCTTCCCTTTATATAGTTTCCATTTCTTATTCTTTTCTTTGTCCATTTAATTAATGAAATATACTAATCTGATTAAATTCAAACATCTTGCCACAAATCTAAGCCTGCATAACTAAGAATGGAATAAACACACACACACACTATCCACTCAAAGATTGCTATTAAGGACATTTTTACTCTTCCTGAAAGCTCTTATGCATCCTGTACTCAGTTTACTGTTTCTCTTTCAAAAAGACAATTGTATTTTACGTACTCTCTTCTTACTCCCAACGTCTCTTCTCCTAATACTTAGATACTGACCATCTTTGCTAAGAACACAAAATCAACAGAAGTGACCACTGCAAAATCCCTTCGTTAGACAGACTACCTACCTTCTAGTTCTGTCTCTTTCCTCACCTTTTTCCATGGACAGAATTTTACAGGCAATGTTCATTCTTCCATCCCCACCGAATCACTCTGACAGCACAGCACTGAAACTATCTTCCATCTTATCAGTGATAAAAATTCTCATACTTGATGCTCTATGAATAAATTTAGAAAGATTCTCAATAGTAAGTAAACTTCAAAAATACCTGCTATACTTCTTTGCTGATGTCTTTGTCTGCCGTTCTCTCTTTAATCAGCTTTCAGACTTCTATCTCTCTTCGCCTTTCCTCACAGCTCATCCCTCCTGCACCCCTGACTTTCCGGCCATGCCACAAGCTCAGTGCACCCCTGTGCCTCTCTGTGGAGTCTCGTGGCAGGATTTCACTCTATACTAATTGAGCTCTGACTCTGTTACTCACTATTGCTTTTGTAAACTCTTTCTCCTTCATATGTTTTACTTATTTTTGTGACTTTCAAAGTATTTGGGGGGGAATCCAAATCAGATCTACAGAAATAAGAAGTAAATTTCAGAAAGCCACAAGAGGAAGGGTCACAAATGAGTTTTTCTCCTTTTTTCCTAGACTTTTAAAATGAATATATTACTATGTTAACATAAAAAACAATACAAAATAATTACTGCAGAAACTGGGGAAATCAAATGCTATAAAGTCTACTATGTGACTAAACTTCTATACTGGAGAACGAATGGGGTTTTCCATTTCTTTAAAAGCAGTGATAGAAAATTGACAATAAAACAGGATAATTTAATGTTTTTGTTCATATTGAGAGTAATATTACACACAAGGATTCTATGTATAATATTACAACTTAATCAGCGAAGAGGTAAAAACATTTTCTCCCCAAACAATACTCGTGAAATTCACAGGCTATTCCTACATTTTGGCCTCCTCAGAGCTTAGATGTTCAATGAGTGACAGTTGAATAAAGTATTCACATACTTCATAAATGCCTTGGAAATGTTTTTTTCCTATTTTTGTGGCAAAGAAACTAAAGATTATATAAATTCTGAAGGTCACAGAATTAGTGACCATATCTCTTTTCAATACTCCTACACCTTAGTATAAACCACCAAAATTTTTAAATGTCTCGTTACATAATGAAGCAAACATTAACTGTGTCACTGTTAAATTTAAGAGTTAGTCTCAATATGAATGAGGGAAAAAAAAATCCTTTTAGAGCACTTTATCCTGAAAGGTAGCTGTTAAGTTTAAATATCTGCCAGCTGACTTGCCCTGGCATATTTTAAGGCACAAAACAATTCTTATTAAAGTTTTCATATTTTGAGAAAATATCCCTTTTTTGGAAAATAAGACAAATAAAAAATTGAAAACTCTTAGAAATATTTGCATGTAAAGTTAAGCAAATAAAACAATTCTTTTCATAAATACCAAAACACTAGAGAGCTACCCCAGAACCTAACTTCGAATTTGCTACTCTATTCATTGCATTTTCAAAATTCCCTTTGAAATCACATTAGTGTGGAGAGTTGATTATTTTGAGTGTATGAAAGCCAACACAGCCGTTAGTATTTGACATTTAGAGATTTGCAGCCACCGGAGATCTCTTTGTAAATATTTATGAGGAAAGCTTCCCTCTGGCTTCTAGGACTTGAACATTTATTTGCCAAATCTCAGCTCTGGTTGCACATTTCCATCTTGGGGACAAATCCTTGGGCTCCTCCTGAGATAGCAAATCCTCTGAACGAGTACAGACGTGTTTCACATAACTGCCCCCAGTTTGTGATGATCTTTCAGGTTATGATGTATATTGGACCATTATTCCACATGACAAAAATGAGGCAGAAAGGGATGCCCACACGACGAGTCAAAGAATCTGAGGCAAGTTAAGAATTTTTTGTACAAGATATGTTTTTTCAAAACATTACCTTTGTCAAGGAGATCCAAGGAAACAAAATATACTTTTAAATAAATGTGGATAACTAGTTAAAAATAAGGTGTAAAATAAACACAAATAAATTCTATGGATCACAGAATAAAACAAGACAAATTAGAAAAGGCTGTTATACTTTACACCGCGCAGTTAAACTCCATTCAACTATTTTGCAGTTCTCAAGCTCTATGAATCAGTAATTTCTTCAAATATTCAAACGTTCTTTCCCCCTTCCCAATGAGTTATAAATGCCATTCTAAAAGATTTAAATTACATTTTATTTTTTTAAAAAGAGGTTTATATGTAACATTCTCTTTCTAACATTTTTTAGCCCTGTATCTCTTAACAGCTTCTGGGTAGCTCCCAAAAAGGGACCAGAATTCTTCTTTCTGCATAAGCTTGTGTAATGTTTATACTATGAACAAAATAGAAAAAAAAAAAATAACAGTGAAGCAAAAAACACTGAGAAAGAACACGGTTTGAATGAGTAACATTTCTGTCCACTAACCTGAGTGAAGCTTCTCAGAAAGGAAAAAAACTGAGGAGATGTGACACCCCAGCCAGCTGTGTGCACACATCAGTAATACTGTAAATAGAGCCTATGTCCCCATCTCTTTTCTTACTACCTCAGTGCCAAGATTCGTATCTTTATTTACATGACTGCAAAGCCCTATTATGGACTGTATTTGTCTCATATGGCTACCAAAGGGCCTCCCACTCCTCAGGCTCTTCTAAAGCTTTCTTGCTGCTTCCTTGTAAGGAGGGACAAACCATTTCCTTTACCTTGAATTTGGGTGATTTTGTGACTTGCTATTAACCTACAAAATGCTGTAACTCTGTGCAATTTCCCAAACAAAATAATAAAAGAAATTTGGCTTCTGCCTGTTTGCTGAAATATTCACACCATGCTGGAGGCCCTGAGCTACCATATTAGGAGTCCAGTGACACCCCCACCTCCATTCCTAGCAGCCAAGTTGAACCACATGCAGTAGTCACATGGATGTTTTCTTCATCTTCTGTTCCTTCAGGTGTGGGGAATAGCCAGAAAAGCGAACAGGCCAGGCATGATTCCAGCCCCCACCATTCATTCACCTGTCAATTCTGAAACTTTCAAAACATAAGGCTGCAGACATCATGGAAGAGAAACCAGCTGTCTCTGCAAGACTCTTTACTTATTCCTGACCAGGATCCAACAATATATTAGTTTGGTTGTTTTAAACTATTAGGTTAGAGAGAAACTGGTTATTCAATAGTAGCACCTAGAATAGCCTAATAAGAGGAGTTTCTGCTTCTGATCTAGTCTCCCTGTGACTTACTCCCCTATACTCTTGCCAGTATCACCCTCTAAAAGTGAAAATTCAACTTGGTAATTCCCTTTTTAAATCTACTATCTTTATCAGTTCCTCCTTGTGCTACAGTTCTTTGTTTCTGCCCTCAATTGGGCCTTCATCATGGGTCAACGACCCTTCTATTAATCATGGACAATCGCTTATAAGTCACTATTATATTAAACATTGGGAAATTATATTGTCATTTATCTCATCAATAAAGCTATTGATGTTCAGGGGTAAATTACTTCAATTATCACTCTACATTCCAATTGAGTTACATGAACAAATATTTTCCCTCTTCAATAAGCATCACAAATGTTCCTTGACTTATGATGGAGTTACATTTCAATAAATTAATAATGAGTTGTAAATATCAAGCTCAAATTCAGTTAATACACCTGACCTACCATACATGATAGCTTTGTAATACAGTATATGAGAAACTAGTGGTTATTTCCTCTCTTGATCATGTTAGTTACTGGGAATTTTGATTCATTCTTATTCACATAACAAGAGAATACTATACTTTATATTGACAGCTTTGAAAACAAAGTTTGAAGTACAGTTTCTGCAGAATGTATACTGCTATTAACATCACCAAGCCAAAAAATTCAGCAGAGCCATGTTAAGTCAGGGACACCTGTAGTCTCTTTCCTCTTTCCAAAAGAAACTATTCAATTCTGTGCCATTATCCCAATTTCCATCATCACTTCTTTAAACTTGTATGAATGTTTACATTTTGTCTAAACCTTTTAGGTCTCATTAACTCTTGACCATCTGGCTGAATCTACCAGAATATTTACATTTTGTCCACACTCCCCACAAAAATAATCCTCTCTTAAAAAATATTCCTTTCAAATGCTCTCCTTCCAATCTCTGATCAATTGTATAACTTGGGTACTAATTCCCATTCTTATTACAAAGGCCTGCTGTGCAAGATTTTAACAATATTTCTGTGCAATGAAATCTGTCTTTCCAGTCTTTGAAACTGAATACCTTTACATATTGCTTTGACTAATAGAATATTGTCAGCATGAGAAAAATTCCAAGTTAGCCTCCTGTTAGAGAGATCCATTTACTTCATACGTGAGAGCTGCCCCAGCTCAAGTCTCACAATATGGTTTACAACATGGGTCAGAGATGAGCTATAACAGTGTAGGCCAGACCTAATATCTGTCCTACAGAATTGGAAGCAAATTAATGGTTGCTGTTTCAAGCCATCAATTTTTGGGGGGTGATGAGGTATGAAGCAATTTAACTGATGTAGTTTGTATCTATAAATGGTGTACTGCTGTCACCAAAATCTAAAAGAAGTGGCAATTGTTTTGAAATATTTTACCAATTGGAGGTTAGAAAGAAAGCCTTCAAGCAAACTATTAAGGGACCCAGGAAATGTGACAAAATTTCTCTAACAGGTTGTAAAAAAAATGGTGACATCTCTATGACCACGTACACAAACAATTGTCATCACTTGTATAAGTTTGGAAAACAGAATATGTACCTAATAAAGTTGTGAGTTTAAGAAGAGGTATTACCAAGCAAAAATTGAACACAGAAGAAATTGTTGCAAAAGCAGAATTTTCAAAAAAAATGTAGAATGCCTGGATCGTACTGTGTTGGTAAAACTCTACCTTAATTCTGGGCTGTTAAAGAAGTAGAAAATTCTAAAAGAGACAAGTGGCTTTGAGCTAAAGATCAAAGTGAAGGTGTAAAAGGGAGATTCTTTATTAATACTTCAGAAAGAATTAAGGTAGCCCATGGTAGAATTTTTTTATCTGATAAAGAGTACTAAGAACCTTAAGGGTCCTTAGTCTCTCAAAGTAGAGAGAAGACTACCTCAAAGGAAGAAGTGTGGCTTTTATCTAATACAGTGGATAACAATTTGATACACAGGAAATTCAAAAATTATTTAAAGATGATGTAACAACATGTATTAAAATACTTAGCCAATGAAAAATAGAAAGAGAAATGACAATAAAATAGCAACACAAGCTACTTCTCATATAAATGGAAAGGTTCCTTACAGGGCAAATCCAAGAAACCAGAAGGCAGATTCAACAGTCTCAGAGAACAATATAACTAAATACATACTTGAAGGAGCAGTTTAGGCTTTGATCAAAGCATATCTGATAGCTTTACCTGATAGCATACCCCAGGTAGCTTGTGCCCTACTGAACTCTGAATTGCTCAGGTGTAGTGACTATTTTGTCCTCCTTCCTGCTTATGAATCGTGTAAACCCTTCAAGCATTGCTTCTCTGTATTACATACTGATATGTTTGAAGTAGATATTATATGCAGACTACCTTCTCTCTGGAACGAGTAGCACTCATACCCATAATCTCAGCATTAGACCATGAATCAATCACAAACTCTAGATTCACCCACCTCTGAAAAACCCACACACTCATGAGTGCATGAGGTCTTGGGGGGACATCCAGACACAAACCATATCGTTTTATCTTTGGCCCTCAAAGATTCATTTACAGTCCTTTATGCAAAAGGCATTTAGTTCTTCTCTAAGAAATGTCAAAGTCCTAATAGTTCCAGCACTTCTGAACAGTCCAAGTCCCTAGTCTCCTGTGAGATTTAAGGCAAGCTGCGAGGTTTGGGCCCTTATACAAATGAAAATAAAACTAAACATTTCCAAAATTTTATAGCACAAGATAGACATTTCCATTCCAAAAGTTACACACAGGGCCATGCAAATTAATGCAGTCAAAGCAGGGTAAACATTAAGTTCTGGAGTTCCATGTGCAGTGTATGAGATTAGCTGTGGCAAGATATGAACCCCAAAGGCTCCTTTACAGCCCCTGCTGTAGTTGTAGCTCCCATGGCTTCTCTCTGACGTTAGCTCTGCTCCCCCCATACAGTTTTTCACTGATGATCCACATTCCCGGCTTCTCCCCACTTCTAGGCTCTCCATGACACCTTTGGCTTCATATTCACAGATTCACACAGTATCATTTCAGCTCCCAGGCCTTCTTCTGACATCTGGGTGGAAGCCTTTCTAACCCCACAGTTCTTCCATTCTGCATATACCTAAAAACCTGAGCCAAACCGTGTGGATGATGTGAAGGTCTGCTGCCTTCAGGAGCAGTAGCAGACCTCCCTGTCTCTTAGTTATAGTGATTGTTGTAGTCAAGGATTGCAAGATAAAAAGTTAATGGAGGACTCAGAATTTATAGGATTATTTTATGGTAATCACCCACATAATCAAATACAAAAGAGTGCAGGAAATCTGTCCACACACTAGAAAGACAAAGAATCCAGCTAAAGGCCTGGATCCCATGGCAATGCCTGCATAAGTCCAGCTGAAGATCTAGGGTCCATGACAATGCCCCACCAAGTCCAACTGGAGACATAGAGCTCACAACAATGTCTCATGCAAGTCTGCTTCACAGATCTGCTCTGGAAAGGCCCAAAGGTCAGTGGCAGAAGTTTGAAAAGTCTGCACCAGCAGGGTGAAGGATCTGTGCCAGCAAGCTAAGGGACCTGCATGGAAGCCAGTGAGTAATGCTCAAGTGAAAGACCAGAGTTCCCCCCAAAAAATACCACATCTATACTCTGGGACAGCAAAGCCCCAAACTCCTCCAACAATGAAATTAGTCAAGTTCTTATCAGGAAAGCCAGTACAGCAGGCTCCTCCAGGAGAACAAAGCACATCCTCCTCGCCTTCTTCAATTCTCTTTTTTGTGTTGCAGGCAGCAATTCTCAGATGCACTTTCCACACCCAGTAACATGCTGATTTGGTTCAGTTGGGAGTTATAAGTTAACAACCAATTGTCAATTCATGACATGAGTGGATGTTGGATCGATGAGCACTCTGAATCTAATTCAGAGGAAAAAATTCTCTGTGCCACCACCATTCCAGAACATGACACAGCTGGGGCTTTCTTCTCAAGGTAAAATCTTTCACTTTTGCAATGCTGAGGCTACCAAGGGTAGAGTCCTGCTGCTTCACATGATGCCTCAGGTCATTTTTTCTATTCTCTCAGCAATCAAGATCTTCCCAACTCTATATTTCCAGTCTACAGCTTTGCTGGAACTTCCTTTCTGGCCAAACTCACATTTTAAATTATTCTACTGTTTTATTTGCTCCCAATTCTCAATGAAGATTTAGCTAAAACCTCCAACAGTAGCCATGCCATTGCATCAACATTTAACTGCCTTGAAATTTCTTCTAAAAGATTAGTCTGCCATCCTTAATCTAAGTATCAGGACATAAGCAAAGTCTCTATACATGAGCAAAATGCAGTCAAACTTTCTGTCAATTTGTAACAGCAATCATCTGGATTCAAACAACAAGTCCAGTCCCCCTTCCCAACAGAAACTTCCCAAGCCTGGTCTTAACTATCAGGATTCTATCACCTTTCTTGTCTACTGGCCTCCAACCAGAATCACCCATATAGTAGAGCCAAAGGCATTCCAGCTCTTCTCTTTAAGCTGACATCTCTGAACTTATCTAAACTCTTCCCATACCCATTCCCAAAGGCTCTTGAAATACATGGTCAGATGTAGTCACAGCAAGGACCTCACTTCTCTGGTACTAAATTCTGTATTACTTTTCTTGTTGCTGAGACAAAATACCTAACATCTAAAGTTAAGGGAGGAAAGATTTAGTTAGCTCACAGTTTTTAGATGTTTCAGCCATAATCAGCTAGTGCCAAGGCTGAGTGGCTCATGGCAGAGGGGGAAACAGTTCATGGAAGCCAAAGAGAGAAAAACATGAACAAGTAAGAAAAAGAGAGAGAAAGAAAAAAGTGAGACAGAGACCTTTACCTGTCCCTTATATTGTATGGGAGCTACTCAAACCTAAAGTGGGTGTGACACTCACACCTATAATTCCAGCACTGGACCATGAGTCACTCAGAAACTCTAGATTCAGCCACCCTTGAAAAACCCACTTCCTATGACTGCATGAGGCTTTGGGGGGACATCCAGACACAAACCAAAATAGGCTTTACAGGGCTGGTGATTTAGCTCAGCAACATAAGTGCCTGCCTTGCAAGCAGGTAGTTGTGAGTTCGATCCCTGGTACCGATAAAAATGAAAAAGACAGAAAAAAAAATAAGCTTTATAAACAAACATAGAATTTTTTTTAAATTCTGGGATATGCACAAGCATATTTGGCATGCAGGAGGAATATATGTCATTCGTGGAGACAGAGACAGGGCACACAGTGGTACTAAATGACCACAAAGTGTTCCTGTCCCCAGTCTGCATATTCCTTTGCAATGTGATGCAGCCCCTCTTCCCATCAAGATGGGAAAGGATAGGAGTCACCCCTACCCTTTGAATATTGGCTCACCCTGTGTCACATTTTGACTACTAAAACATAAATTTGATTAAAACATATGAACTTGAACAAGTTTTCACATAATCCATAATCCATGTGATACATCTGACAGTTTTGAGAATAGAATAAGAGATTTTGTGTAAAGAAAGGCATAGTTCTTCAAAGACGTCAGACATCTTATCTGATGCCCCAGATATAAGAATAAGCCAAATCAGTACCACATGAAGCAAAGAGGACCCACCCTATCTGAGCTCAGGTCCAAGTGACAGGCCACAAAACTGTCAGCAAATAAAGTTACTGTTTTAAGCCACTAGGTTAGGTGTTTTTTAACATACCAATAGAAAACTGACACAAAGTCTTTTTTTCTTATTTGATTGAGCAAATTTCATAAAGGAATTTTTATTTTAAATCTATTTCTTTACTTCCCTTGTCCATGTTTTATGTTTCTTTGCATAGTTTTAAAAACCACAATTAATAATATTCTGATATTTTAAAAAAATACCTCTAATCACTTTGAAAAGTAGAATTGTAGTGTTATTAGATAAGATTTTATTTTAAAAAATTAAATACATGAATACATAAGGCATGCTTTAAAATGTACTTCATATGCAGCAAATGCATGAAACATACCACATGATATTTCTAATCACCTTTATCATTATTACTATATTTAGTTTTTGCTATTATAATTAAAACTATTTTTAACTAGTAAGAAAGCAAATCAGAAATATTATGATAGACTAGGAACAGAGGTAGAGTTTAGGAAAAGCACCATGCAGGAAACAGTTACTCACTAGCTAGTCTACTCATGGTTATCCCTGCCCTAATACATTCGAGTAAAAAATACATAAATAAATAAGTAATAAAAAACACTAATTTTGTCAATTTAGAAAGCAAGAGATATTTAATCTGAGTGCATTTTACAGGTGAATAAACTGATACTGAGAGAATGCATGCTATATTTAAGGACCTGTCATAAATTACTATAGTCTTAGGACTGAGATGCAAGTCCTAGGTGAGAGTTGTGTGCATTACATCACAATGTCTTACCACGCCAAAGTGGGTGGACGTCATGTGATTGCAATACATGACTCAAAGGCTAAAATACTTTCCAACAAATCCTAGTTACCACTTGGAATGTAAAAAACTAGAAAGTTTATCTCTCACACTTTTCTGAAAAAGGAATCTAGATACCTAATTCACAATTGTTCCTATAAGCTGAGTTTTTAGGACAGTCAACTACCCTGAAATCTAAGACTGGGAAGATGATGGCAAGGACAAGACACTGGCTTGCCCCTGACAGAACCCACAGGAAGCCAGGGATTTAGGTCAGAGTCATAAGCACCTGCCTGGCAAGCGTGCGGTCATCAGTTCAATCCCTGGTACAAAAAAAAAAAAAAATCACATGAAATGAATAAAAAGAATTCAGTTAACACTGTTAATTAAACTGATAAAGACAAAATATTGACTAATATGAGAATATAGTATTTCAAGACTTCAGGTAGGAAAAGAATGCCAGCCTCTTACAGTTCCATCTCTACGGACTTCAAGGAGCACTCAAAGACATTTGGTGATACAGTAGAGGAAAAAAATTGACACTGTCTCTTAGTGTCTCTGACTGATCCTAAGACACTAAACTGACATAAGACAGATTAACTGGGATAAAAGCATATCTGTCAGAGAGAAGAGAAATACTCTAGAACTGCAACTGAAGGAAATGACCAGATCACGTTGTAAAATGCAGGGATACAGTGGCTGTCTCGGACCATAAAGGTGCAGTTGATGCTAATAGGCATCAGGTAACAATGATCAGTGGAATTTCACTGGAAATGCTCCAGGGGTACTAAGCTTTCTATCCAAATGTCCCGCCAAAGCTTCACTGTCTCATAAGTGGGACTTGGGGTAGTAACTGGATCATGAAGGCATAACAGTAGTCAATAGGTCAATCCATTGATTGGTAGACTATCACTAAATGTGGCGTTGGGAGGGGAAACCTGGATGGAGAAGGTGGGTCACTGGGAGAGTGGCCTGGAAGCATCTATCTCTCCCACTCCCTCCTTGATTTCATTCTAACTCCTGTCACCATGCTGTGAGCAGCCTTGCCCTGCCATGCCTGTCTGCCATGCTATTATGGTTGATACATTGCATCAAGTTGAGAAGTTTAACTAAAGGACTCAGCAGAGGGCCAGGGTCCTCACTTTGTAAACATTCTCATCCTGTGCAAGAGGAAGGCAGAGAGATTGCGAGAATGTGTTACATCTGCAGGGCAGGTTTGGGGGAATAGAGTGCATACAATGTAAGGAGGTGCAAGAGGTTTGGTCTCCCTTGTTGCTTTTGCTGTCTTCCACCGCCTTGAAGTGTTGCCCATGTGCCCTGCCACCCTGCCTTGGCACCAGCCGATTGTGGGTTAAAACCTCCACAAACTGAGCTAACTGAACCTTTCCTTCCTTAAATTTGAGTGTCGAGTATTTTGTCCCCGCACAAGAGAAAATCAACCAAGATGCACACTGTCCTGCTTTGGAGTCCAGGGAGTATGGACCGAAACCTTTATAAACTTCGAGTCAAGATAAACCTCTCCTCATTTAAGTTGTGGTTGTCAGGTATTTTGTGTCATCCACAAGGAAAGTAACTAAACCAACGAGCAAAGAGAAAAGGTTAATATCTTCCCCTGCAAAAAGTGAGTCTGAAAGCTGAGGATGGATCGAAGCTGGAGGAAACACCTCTGGCTAGCTAACACCATTCAGAGAACAGGTGGCACAGAAGCAGTTTGAACACTGGCATGCACTGACAGTAACCATAGAAACAGAAACAAGTCCCCAGTGCTGATTAACTCCTGATTCAGTTGGTTACCATTCTAAAACTAGAGGCCTAGAAGGAAAAAATATGCTCATTTCTGGATATAAAATGTTTACCTGTGTATATGACCCACATGAGAAGTGTGGCTGTATTAGGATTTTCCTGAGAATAGAACTAATAGGAAATAAATGCATTACTAGAGAGGGAAATCTTAAATAATTAAATAATTAATCCAAAATTTTGGAAGCCAGCAATGCCGTCAGAGTCATCAAGCTGGAAATGCAGGAGAGACCGTGGTTAATACCGGTCTCAGTCCCAAGGTCTGTGAACCACAACAGATGTCATCCCAATTGACTGGCTTACAAGCCTGAGAGACAGGAAGAACCGATATACATGACTAAAAGTATGTATCTGAAGGGAGAAAACCCAATGTCCCTGTGAGGGCCAGCCAAGCAGGAGGATTTCTCCCTTCCAGGGTGGGATCAATTTTTCCATTCTATTTAGACTTCTAACTGATTAGATGAAGTCCATAGTCTTTACTCAGACTATGGATTTACACATTAAAGTCATACAAGACATCCTCAGAATAATATTTAACAATTACCTTGGACACCTCGTAGTCTGGTCAAGTTTACATAAAATTAACATCAAACTAGCACTTAACCAAAAAAGTTTGAGGAAATTGAGGAAAAGGAGGGAAAGCAAAAACCACCAAATTGTCAAGCCCAAAGCAATCAAAACAACTAAATTCATACATGACAGAAATATTAGAACCATCAGACAGGCATTCAAAGTAACCATAATGAATACGTCAAAGCTCCAGTGGAAAAGATACACAACATGCAAGATCATCTAGGTAATTGAACAGGTAGCTATAAGCTATAAGAAAGAAATAAACAAAATGCCAGGATTAAAAATACTTAATAACAGAGATAAACAATGCCCTTGATGTGCTTATTAGCACATTCAATAGAGGTAAGAAAAGAAGCGGTGAGTTCGAAAATAAGGTAATACAAATGATTCCAGTTAAAACACAAAGAGTGAAGAAAATTTAAAAAGCAGAGAATCTAAACAATATGGGAAAATAGAAGCCCAACAAGGCTTAATTGGAATTGCCAAAAGAGAAAAGAAACAGAGAAATCTGAATAAACATTTAATTAAGATTTTCCAATATTAACAAAAACGTTAAATCTCAGACCCCAGAAACTTAGACAAAACCAAGTGAGATAAGTTACAATGGAGAAATACACACATACATACATGCTTCAAAATAAACTCTCAAAAAATGTTTTAAGCTCACGGGGAAAAAATACTCATCCATGAGGTATAATTGAAATATATGGTGAATGTTTAAAAATTTTTAAATTATTACAGTGAAAAGAGAACAAACTGCTACTAACTCTGTCAAATATTCCCTCACCTGAAGCATGCATCGCATCTTCTTGCCACTTTCTGAAGCAGTTCTAGATGTCTACTTTCATGAGTGTCTTTATGAGATGTGATCAAAAGTATAGTGAATGTTGCTGCTAGCAGCCATCTAACAGCATCAGTGTGTCACAGTCCACCTTATTCACAGGATCTGACACTCATGAAAGAACTTCCCCAAAAAGTGGCAAGCACAGCGGGATAAGTCTGTTGGAAGTGATGTTTCTTTTAAGTGATAATTTTTAAAGTCAAATATCCACTATAGTTTTCCTTTATACTCTGTATAAAAGAGAAGCTCAATTTAAGACTCCTTGTCAAAAACTATGCAGGCTCGGAAATAATTAAAAGATATCATTATTTTTTTCAATGTACATCAGAAATGGTCATTTTAAAATGATAAAAGAAGCAAAGTCTCAAGCCAAAATTCTATACTTGGTGAAAATAGAGATTGAGAGTTTCCTCACATACACAAAATGGAGAAAACAAATCTCCAGCAGATTGGCACAATAAAAAACATCAAATAATGTGTTTTAAGAATACATAGGAGAAATAAATCCGGAACTAAACCAAGAAATGAAGAACATAGGGAAGAGAATAAATTAAATAAAAGATTCCAAAATAAAAGTAAAAATTTTTGAAACTATTGAAATCATATGAATAACTAAAATAATATTAGCAGCATAGTGTCTTTTAATAGCCTATAAGTGTGATTGTATATATATAAAACATCATAAGAGCACAAAAAATAAGAATTTAGAATATGGTATTCTTATGGCATATACTATAAGTGAATATATTATGTGAACATAGATTCTGATTAGAGATGTGCGTTATAAATCCTAATGCAATCACTAAAAGAATTAAACAACAATGTAATTTTACATTCTTTGCTACGATGAAATATCTATCCAAATATTTGGAAATAAATTGATAACAGAATGCTTAATTGTCCAACAATATGTTTTTACCTTTAGGTATGTCTTGTTTATGTAAAGCTCTAAAATATTGCTGACTTATGTAAAAGCTTTCAATTTATATTCCTATATCTCATAATTAAGTATTTATTCAATTATTATCTTAAGGGAAATTATCCTATCTTCACACAAAGACCACAATTTTGTTGATGTTAGAAGCTTTGCTCTCTACAAATTAGATCTCCCAGAGTTCTTAGCACATGATATGTTAAGCTAGGCATTATTTATAGATGAAAGTCTCAGAGGCAGACGGTTGGTTTTTCTTAACTTTCTCTGCTCTTTCAATTCTTTGAGGTACTGGACATTTGTCTCTAACTGTCAATATTGACCTCTGGCTGATGCTACGCAAGATTTATTTGTCGTTGAACTAATCATATCAGCCTTAAATACAAACTCAATTTATCATATTTTTGACATTAACTCTTAGTTCAACAAAAAAGAGTAAGTTTTTGCTATTATTATCAGTCATCTGTGTTTCATTCAAAGCCCTGTCCACAATGAAAGAAGTAAATCAGAGCATCAAGAAATGTAGTAGGTGATCTTGAACTATGTATGGAAGAAAATTACGCTAGATGAGGTGTATTCAACTGTTTTAAATCTGCAATTCTTTTTTTTTTCTTTTTATGTCTTCACTGAAAGTGGCAAGAGATGCTACAATTTCAAAATGAAAATACCATAATTATAACTGAGATTTAAAAAAAAATAACACTTAGCAGGACATTTCAGTTCCTTATAGCAAATGAAATTAATTGATTATGAAATTCTTTTGTCATTTAATTAATTTGCAAATTAACTGGAATTCTTTTTTCTCTTATTTATTTATGTGATTCAAACCTATACCATACAGTATAGGTCAATGACCAGGGCTAAGCTTTTCAGTCTCATGAGGTACACCTACCACACATTGTATAGTTGACCTGAAACTCCAGAAATATGGAGCTTTAGGTTTTGATTGATACATGTGATGATCTGAGACTCGTGGGGAATAACAGAAACCAGAGAAAGAAAGCTTGGACAATGGAACACATAAATAATAGAGAGAGCAATAGAAACTTACAGACCCTCCCTTCTGCACACTGGCTATAAAGTCACAGAATAAAAATAGCTGCATATTTCCAGAAGAGAATATAAAAGGAAAACAAACTCTCTTTCTTTCAAAGCAAATATAATAGTTTGATAGGTTAGCATTTAGAAGCTTTAGGTATTTTATTCTACTAGTAAATATTTTAAAGCCAGAAGTTTCTGAATTACTCACATATATGTAAGCCAGAATGTAGTGAGAAGAAAACATCAACTGTCAAAGAAAGTAAAGCAATTAAAACTTTCAGAATGCACAGTGGTTATTATATATGAATGCCCCATCGAGCTCTACATCTTACGATGCTTGACAACATAATGATAATAAAATCAACTTCCCAAATTTGTTTTCGATTTTTCTATGTATTTCAAAGCAACTCTAATGAGATATATGAAAGATACAGAGATAACATGTGTCAAAACTGAGAAAAATCAAGTTCTACAGCTATGCCAATTACCAAATCTCCAGCCACTATATTTGTCATTCCTTTTTACTATCATTATTACTTTGGAATTGTTTAGACACATAATATCTTAATGAAAAACAGAGTCATAGTTTGATTTTGAATAATAGAGTATAATACCTGGAATACTGAAGCAAGTACATACAGCCAGAATGAAATTTAGATTGATTTAAAAATAGAAAACAATAAACTTTTAAGAAAAACACCATAGGATAAGAGCTCACATTTTTATACTCCACCATTGTCTGGGTCATTGTTAGCCTCAGAGTCCCATGATTTATTTCATATCTGTACCTAATTCTGTGGCACAATTGGCCAAGTATGGGCAGGATATTGAAAAGAAGGCTGTTTAATAAATCTACTATCACTAGGCAAGGGTGCAAGGCTATCCCTTTTTGAAAATATGCAACCACCTAACTTCACATGACTGTGAAGAAGCCAGTCAACACCCCTGCTCCCACCTCTGCACAGTGGTGCATTATGAAAATAGAGCACATTTGTGGGCCAGTTAGTATGAAATGCCCAATAAAAGCCGATTTACAAGCAATTATGATTACTCTTTTCTTTTACATAGAACTCAATGCTTTTCCATTACAATCATTTTTCCTCTTTATCTACTTGGAAATCCCCATTCTTCTTCCAGGTGCTGAAGCAACTTTTATCATCTCAGGTTTTCCTACAGGTAGCAAGATAAATTGTCAAAAGGTAGAGCGGAGAAAAAGAGACACTCATTAAGCGAGATTTCTACTCACAGTCTCCACACATACACTTTCATGTCCACATACTGAGAATGTTTCAAGCTGGAACAAAGCTGTCTTGCCTGTTTCACCCACTTTGCCCTCATCCATTCCTTCCTCTCTGAAGGCAAAGAAGGCAGTGATAACAGTGAAGCCTTGACGTGTAGATACAGAAGTGACCATTTACCTAACCTGGAAGTCTCAGGTATTGGGAAATGGTTTTCCTTCATTTCAAACGCTCCCTTTCCTGACCATGTGGGTGATCAGCTGTGACTCTAACAGTCATGTTACCTGTTCACTCCTCTTCTCTTGGAAGGAATGACTTATCTGACTTGAATTTGGATGCAAAGTTTGTATCCCACAGATGAACATCTGTGACAATGCACTAACATTCAAAATTAATTAAAAGGATTAAGATTAGGAACACTATGAATTTGAAAATTGTGCAGTTTATATTTTTAAATAACTTTGATTAAACATTGTTGGCATTAGAAAATATTTAGATCCACACTAACATGAAAACATTGGTTACCAAATTACAGTATAGATAAGATGAAATATCAAGACATAAATATGTAGTATCAATTGTACACTACCAAAAATGACAACTGAAAATTAATGAGCTTATCATGCAGCTAAGGTTAGAATCATGTAAAAATTACAAGTAAAATGAAAAAGTACAAATTGGTGAAACAAAAATATAAACATTTATTTTAAGGAAATAATAAAACAGCTTGTAGTGTACTTGATCAAGAAAAAAAGCAAAAGGATACAAATTTTATGTAAAAATATTATATATTATTCAGCTATTTGTTGTGCCCTTTTGTGAAAACATAGTTACAAAGATTGCAATATTCAAGTGAATCTTTATATTTAGTCTCTATAGAATTTCATTCTTAGGAGGACATTTTATAGAATGTGGAACAACCCAGAGCATGACTGTATACTAATGGGAATTACCCAGTGTATGAGAAGTTTTTGACCCAGAAGAAAGGATAGTTTGTGAGTGAATCTTTGAATACGTGAGAGAAGAGTTAATATAGAGCACTAGTGATGGAGTGACTTCAGGAATAGGGAAAAGACTTCCTTTTTACAGGAAAGGTAACAATTTGACAACAAGTGGCACTGATTATAGAAACATGAGAGATTCCTCTTTAGTCACTGACTTTGTCCTAACTAGCTGGAAAACTTCATAGTATTTTGTGGGAACGAAAATAAGTGATGTGCACAAAGCCCTTAACATATAATCTGGGGCATAATAGTATCCAGTAAATTACAAATATTCTCATACACTGCTAAATTCTGAGCAAATTTCCCGTGAACCCACTAGAATGGGCTGAACTTTGATGTGGATTACCTGACTTTCTCTTACAAGTAAAAAGTATGATTCCAACAGAGGAAAAGAAAGTAAAAAAAAAAAAAAAAAAGACTTTAAAAATTAAGGCTGTAAAAGACAGAATCTTAGAGAAATTAAAAGTTGGATTTGGTAGCCACAAGATCTTATCTAACCCTGATTCTAAACTCTTTAAACCTCTGTCATTTATGATTAGAAAATAATAATATTATCTCACATATATTATTTAAAAGATCAGATGAAAATTAAATAACAAAATATGTATAATCAACCCTGATACTGCTGTTAGTATAGTATTTCATATTTTAAAAACAATACCCATAATACTTTAGTCAGACATGGTGGTACACACCTGTAATCCCAGCACTTGGGAGGCTGAGGCAGAAGGATTACCACTAGTTCAAGGCCAACCTGGGCTGAATAGTGAGTTCCAGGCCAGACTGAACTGCATAGTGAAACCCTGTCTCAAAAAAAAATTATGTAATTGTGTTATACTTTATAGTTAATATACAATATTATGGAAATGTTATTTGTATAAATTAGCTATGTGGAAAATATCAAATATTTTTCTACAGGTAGGAAATAATTAGTAATCATACTAATGATTTCTACTTATTTCTTTTGTTTACTTTACCAACAGTGAAAGTCAAACAACATGCAAGGTGCATAAAATCATATCTTGTACATGGTAAAGTAAGTGCTCAATGAAAGTGAACTATTATTAACCATTGTTGATCACCTTGTATTTTGTTTTTACATTATGTATTATGTCCATCCTTTTGATTTGACTGATTCTGTCCTGTTATGTCACATTTGGTTTTACTTTCTTCAAAAAAAAGTAATAAGAACTGTGGGAGTAATAAAACCCAAAAATGTGTAATTGTCATTGTACAAAAGAAAGGAAAAGAAAGAGCTCTAAAGGACATAACTGCATGTATATTTAAGTGTATAAGATAGATAACCACATTACTGAGTTTTGTTGGATCATTGAACAAAACTGTTTGCAGTCTCACTGTTTGAAAGTCCCCTCTCTATGCTTTAATTTTGTAATTTGAACAACTATTTCTAAGATGACAATATGTAATTAACTAGTTATTTCCTACTGTTTATTTTTTCTGAAATTCTGTAGAACTTGTACCCTTTTTCTGTTTTTTTTTTTTTCTTTTTCTCCTTAAATAAATAAAAAAAAAGAAGTGAGCTATTATAAGACAGCATGGACTCCAATGAAGGCTTTGGAACCACAATGCTCAACTTTCAATGCTGACTCTACTAAACAGATGTGACTTTGAGTAAGTACTTAATCCCTCTGTGGTTCAGTTTTTTCATCTCTAAATAAGAATCTCTAAATAAGAAATAGTATATTTTGGGATCTCTTTTGTTGCAACTGTATTCTATAATCATACAATTACATTTACAATGTTTCCTGGTAACTTAATTAGTTATTAAATAAAGAAAACCATTTTAAACTATGATTTAAATCTAGGTCTCCTAGCCCTAGTCTAGCATTTTCTTTTATTAACAGGTAAAGATTCTATTATTCTTTTTTTTTTTTTTCTATGCTGATCTCTTAAAAAGACAGAATCATCCTGGAGTCAAGATCTCAGACAGATTAGAAGGGCAAACCAAAGTGTCATCCCATCACATTCATCCGGGGCAAGCAAAGCCTGTGGCTGCCTGTTTACCCACCCAGGCACAGTCTTCTTCCCTGTGCCCCAGACAGAGACCAGAGGATAATGGCTCTCTCCTTCTCTGAGAGGTTCTCTGAACCCAGTAATGTATTTGCAACATGACCGCTAACTTTCGGAAGAATCCTGCCAGTTCTTTTTTTCCTCCACTGTGTTTAAACCAAGGTAACTCAATTACTTGACCTAAAGTCATTGTTTTTATAAAAAACAAAATGGTAAAGCAAAGTTCCCACAAACAAAACTCTTCAGAGTTCAAGTGCTTGAAAATACCACACTGTTGGTCTTTTTTATTTTCAGTTTCTCTGGCAACAAATGCAACATGAGGGCTCTCCACATCTTTCAGTCCTGCTGCTCTCAGTTTTATTTGCCATTTCAAAGACCTTAAAAAAGCAACGGATTCTAAGTTTGATCTGTGCTTCAATTAGTGAAGCAGCATCTCCTGTCTGATGTAGAGCACAGAGGAGTTTCTGGTCCGGGAAGTAGTGCTTTTCCCATTGTAAAACTGTATAAGCAAATGGTAGAAAACCACCCCGAAGGGTACAGGAAGGCGCCAGCCTCCACAGTTCTGTCTTCCCAGTTTGCTTCCCCATGCAATGCTTCTCCTCCTCCGCAGCCGGCCAGCTGGGGTGTTCATGTTCTTATTTGGGTCTGGAACTGGGCACCAGATTATTGATCCAATACTGGGCAAATTCATCAAGGACTTCCTGATACTTTTCAAGCAGGATCTGAGACACTAATATTTAGGGTTTTGTTTGTAACAGTGCTTCCACTTAGAAGTTAAGAGATCCAAAAAAGTTACTGAACCTCTTAGTCTTTTTTCTTCTACTGGTAAAATTATTGAAAGGTTCTTGCCCTAGTATAAATTACTGCACAATTATGGCAGTGATCTAACATGGCGGAAGGCCCAAGTGAGAATGCCTACCACACCCTGCTTCTTCTTCAGCCCTAATTGCAACTCCCCTTCCTGTTTGCACACACAGAGAATTCCATTCAGCTCCTCATGGGTCATCAGTGCCTGCCTTAAGCACCACCCCCGGTCCCATATCCCATGTTCCGCTGAAAGGAAACAGCCCAACTACCATGGTTGTGGGTTCCTTTCCACATGCTCACCTCAATAAATCAGTTTGTTTTGTACTTTTACTTCTCTATTGCTGCAGAAAACTCTAACATAATGATGCCATGACTCGGATGGCACAGTGCGTTAGCTCCTGGGAGTCCCTCCCAGTTCAAGCTACCCTACCTATGAACCACCTATTCTTTCCTCCAGGACTATTTACTTGCCACCACTAATTCGCAGGCAACAGTGACCTTCCTCACTCATCACAGGTGAGCTGCCTTCTGGGTTTTTTGTTTCCATTCCTAAAATTCACAAACTTGCATCAGAAAACCTATCCTAGGGGCTGGAGGTTTAGCTCAGCGGCATAAGCGCCTGCCTTGCAAGCAGGCAGTCGTGAGTTCGATCCCTGGTACCAATAAAAACAAAAAAGACCAAAAAAAAAAAAAAAAAAAAAACCTATCCTTGCCTTCTCTGGACAGAGACACCAGTTTTCACGTGCCTTGGGCAGGACAGCCTAAGGCAAAACTGTTATTTTTGCTCCCTAGAACCTTACCCCACACTCTTTGGTGATAACCAAGGAAAAGGAGGAGAATGAAGAGAATGAGGAGAACAGGTGTTGGGACTTTCCGTGTCATACTTTCAAAGTAGATGATCTCTTTTGTTAAGTGTGACCTGGGACAATTTTCACATTCCCTGGAAGGGAAACAAAACTCTTATATTCTGAGGGAAAATTGTTCTTTTGGCTCACTTTTAATTAGGTAATGGGGAATACTATTTCCTGTCCCCTGAAAAACACACCTTTGGGGTGCCTTGTTCATAACGCATAAGGAGGATAACAATAAGGTCCAGGGAATTTTAGAAACTGACATGTCATTCATTTGATATACACACATTTAGGTTTTATAATTTTATAAGTATCTCCTGTGCTGTTAGAATGTCTACTGTCATTTGATTTTGGAGGATGGCCTGTTTTATTAATTTTAACTTTTTATTTCGAAGAAAGATCAGCTGTGGGGCCATTTAAGGCCAGCTGAGTATAGTTTATTATGGTCCCAATATGCATCATATAACCTTTTTCTGGAAAAGATCTGGTGGATCCTATTAAAAGGAATCTGAAAAGAACTTAGTGTATTTGTTATGATGCCTTGGGGTTTGGCACATTTTAGGCAAGAATAAACTTTAATCAAAGCATGCATAATCAAAGTATAAAGCATGTATAATCAAAGCATTAGCAGTAGGGCTGACAGCTAAGTTTGCAAACTGCTTTTAGGCTAAACCTGGCCTTCAAACCCCAAAGGGAGACCTTCTTAATGTGGCTTTTCATGTTTTCACCAACAAAGGGTCCACAGCCCCCATTAAGGTACCCTTCTCAGAAGCCCAAGTCCCACTGGAAGATTCAGGTAAGACATAGAGGCCATGTATAATGTTCTTCCTGAGTTTTCAGGCCCTTGTATTAAGTCCTCAGTCTCTGTAGCGGGTGTTAATGGCCAACCTATGCAGCCTCCACAGACAGGGCCTATGTATACAGGTTCCAGACTCTCTTCCTTACCCATAGCTTCCTAGCAATTCCAGCATGTCCCACACCCCTTTTAGGTACAGATCTTCTTAAAAAACTTAACTTCTCCTTTACCTTCTCCCTCCCCACAGCTCTCATTCTTCAGATACCCTCATAGTATGCCACAAAGCATACCCTCCCCTCCCTTCTTCTCTGGTCAGTCCCATAGTTTGGTATACCTCCAATCCCATGCACGCTACCCATGCCACAACTATTTTAATTCATCTTAGGAATCCTTCAATTTTTCCTTGCATTCCCCAATATCCTATATCTCCCAAATATTTATGGAGACTTAAATCTATAATCAAGCATCTTTTAGATAATGCTTTTCTTAAACTTACCCATTCACCCTACAATACTCCCATTCTCCTAGTACTCAAGCCTAATGGGTCCTATAATCTGGTACAAGACCTTAGGGAAATCAATGATAGTTACCCCAATTCACTCAATGGTGCCAAAACCCTTGTACTATGTTCTCTCATATCCCTCCCTCCACCACTTACTTCATAGTCTTAGATCTTAAAAATGTCCTTTTTTTACCATCCCCCCAGGGATTCCTTTGTGTTTATGTAGACTGACCCAAACACTTTGAGGCCTCAACAATTTACACCTGTCATCTCTATAGTAAAACCTCTCCTCAGGGACACATACCACCCCCTTCCTTTCTTATTCATCAATTTTGCAGACACACCCCTGGTTAGGACTGACAGGTCCTAACACACATGCCCCACCACAAAATTGTCAAATACCTTCTCACCTTTGTTTGTACTTTTTCAGGATAGACAGAAGCCTTTTCCATAATCAGGGAGACTGCTGATCTAGTTACTAAATTTCTGTTACAGGAAATCATCCCAAGGTTTGGTTTACCTTAGAGTTTTCAGCCAGATAATGGCCCCACCTTTATTCCTCAGATCTCTCAATGAGACTACAACTAAACTGGAGTGGCCCTTACCTGGTCTTCCTCAGAACTTCAACAGTGGGAAAAGGTTGCTGGATTGCTGTCCTGATTCCACATCCCTCAAGCTGAGCAGTGCCATCCTAAACCTAACTCCCCTGAATCTAAACATTCTGAGTGGTCTTCTCATCTCCTATCTCCCATTTCCATCTCACCAAGGCCCCCCAGCCACAATTTTCAGGCTAGTTCATGCTTCCTTATCCTATTTGGTTCCTGATCCCTTACACTCTATCAGTTAATTTTTTCACTATAACTGTCTTAGTCCTCTCCGTCCTCAGCTATTTAGTTAATCCTGAGACTCCTGTAGGTCTCAGATCTCATGTCCCACCTATAGTGACACAGTCATGGCCCTCCCACCACTACTCTATAATTTCCCAAACATGATTCAATCATCAGGCCTTCTATTTCTCATGCTTCTTATTCTTTTCAGCTCAACTCCTAGACCAAAGACAAGCCCTGCCTACCTACACTTTTAACTTTTATCCTTTCAGATGAGGGAATAATTACCTCTCCTAACTTCCCTCTTCCTAACTCCACACTTACTTTTCAGATTCTACCTCACTGTGGTCCTGATGGAATGGCATATTTAAATCAAAGACATCTTTCCTTCTACTTCTCCTGGCCCTTAAATATGATAGTGGCCTGCCTCCTCATAGCACTTTATCTCTTCATTTTTCCAATCTAGGATGCAAACATTCACCGAAGATTAAGTTGTCCTGGCTAAAACACCTGGTACCAGCTTCTGCATGGGCATCAACCATCATCCTGTCAACCTTCCTGAACCCCAGTACAGTACCCCCTTTCATCAGTAAGTAGTAAAAGAGGGGGCTGGGGATTTAGCTCAGCAGAATAAGCACCTGCCTTCCAAGCAGGCAGTCATGAATTTGATCCCTGGTACAGATTTTTAAAAAAAGGAAGTAGTAAGGGAGAGACTTCACTCTTTTCCTAACAACAAAAAGACAGGAATGAAAGGTTCTGGCCCTAGTATAAATCACTGCACAATTATGGCAGTGGTCTAACATGGTGGAAGGCCAAGTGGGAACATCTACTTCCTGCTTCTTCTTCAGCCCTAATTGCAACTCCCCTTCCTGTTTGCATGCACAGAGAATTCCAATCAGCTCCCCAGGCATGATCAATGCCTGCCTTAAGCACCACTCCCAGTCAGAGGTTACATATGTCCCATACCCCATATTCCAGTCGAAGGAGACAGCCCAGCCGCATGGATTGTGTTCTCCTTTCCATGTCCTTACTTCAATAAACCTGTTTTGTTTTGTACTTTCACCTCTCTATTGTGCCAGAAAACTCTTAACAATTATCATAGAGAAAGTAATTCCTAACTCTTAGCATACTCATGAGACTTGAATGAGTCATTAAATGGAAAGGACATCTTGCAATTTTTGTTCTTCATTGATACTAGGCCATATTAATATGATTGATATCAATTGACTTCTGATTGCTGTCAATTAGTAGGAAGAGGATATGAGTGATGGAAAGAAACAGTTGCTGGGTTTTTGTGCCTGTTTGTAGTTATCAATGGTGCCAGATATGTCTCTGCACTTTCAGTGTTCTCCCTTTTGGGTAAAACTATATTTTTATTATTTGCCATGAAACTAAATGATTCAATAATCAACATTCAATATTACTGGCTAACTGACAACTCTGTCATTCTACTTTGCAGTGATTCTGTTTCTTCCTCAGATTGATGCATGAATAATGTCTTTGTCCTAGTTTTGGTATTAAATATTGCCCTACAAGCAATCTATTTGAGTTTATAGTGTGAGAGCCAGCTTTGGACATGTAAATCACTACAGAAGAAAAAGTAGATTAAGCCTTTACTTTCCAGATAAAATTGGTAAGACAGAAAATCTCAGGGTAAATTCATAGCGGAAAAGTAGTACTATTCTAGTAGAAAGTCAGAACCATTAGTTCACTCTTGACTCAGAAAACTTCCTTGACAACTTTATCACAAATCTATTCTAAGTATCAAATATCATTTAAGATAATATTTAGCCATTATGTTCATTTTAATTGCCCTTTCTGGAAAATGATAACAAAATTTTAAAACAAGAAAGAATAGGAAAATTGGGTGTATTGATCCTAAAGCAAAAATTTAGTAAATGGCCTTTTAAGTTTATTTGACCATACCTACAGCTTACACCACACACACATGCACACGCACATACGCAAACACACACATCTCTATGAGTGGTCTTTTTGATTGATATTTTAGAACAGGTGTAGAATATATTTGTTGAAGAATCCAAATGTAGTCTGAAAGGAGGAAAATTGATGTATTAGCTGGTAAGAGGCTTATTAAATTGTTCTGAAATCTCAAAATTTTACATTTGTGTCTTGGCATTTATTTGTATATAATTATCAGTTAAAAATTATTTAGAGTTTTTCAAATCTCCATAAACCTATAAAGTAATTAAAATAAAGAGGATTCTTATTTAAAAGATACAGATTCAAATCTATATGAGACTTGGTGCAAATCTCAATATCTTTAATTTTAGTTTTCTCATCTGCATGAGAACAATGGCTTTATATAGTTTAATTGTAGTAGTTAACAAAATTGATGAAAAATATAAACCATAAAGCACACACAGAAAGAAAGCCACTGTCAGGTTCTGAATCTCTCAGTTACGGGCCTCTGCCTTAGTTATCTCTATGCTTCCAAACTTGAATCATGTTCTCATTTTGGGTAAAATTTGAACTTCTTAATATTATTTTTGAAAGTTCTATCATGATATAATATTTTATTATTTCCCTTGTGTCAACCCTTGATATTTCCATAGTGTATTTCTAGTTGTAGGCATTTTGAAACTCTGAGATCATAAATTATTCTAATATCATAGGGTCTCTCCATACATTCTCTGTGTAGGAACCTTCCTACTTTCTATCTTTTTCTACTATATCTTATCCAGCTTCCAGATTTGTTCTCTTTATCAATTCTCTAATCATATCTTCTATGACATCCCACAGATGGATTTAGTTTTTCTCATTTCGGTTCTTATAACACTCTTTATGCAATTGCTAACACAGGAATCAACCTGGTGTATTTTAATTCCTAATTTCTCATTTGACATCAAATTCCCAAAAAGAAGGCTCTTTCTTGTTCACTTGACTATTCTTAGAGCACAGAAAACAGCAAAAGAATAAATCCTCAAAAGGTACTTACAAAATTAATTCTAGTATACTCTAAAATGTAAAAAATGAAAGAGTATCTCATCTAAGAGGGATCTGGTTTTATTTAGAAATCACTTTTTATTGTTTTGAGGGGTTTTTTTTGGTAGTGGGGATCAAACTCATGACCTTGTGCTTCCCAAGCAGGTGCTTACACCATTGAGCTAAATCCTCAGCACAGAAAAAGTCATTAAACAATTTTTTTCTGTCTTTTTGAGAAAGGGTCTTGCTATGCAGTTCAGGCTGGCCTTGAGCTCACTTTGTAGCCCACGCTGGTCCTGAACCTGCTATGATTCTCTTGCCCCAGCCTCCCAAGTGCTGAGATTACAGGCATCTGCCGCCATGCCCAGCAAGGTATTTAATTTTCTTAAAAATATTGACTGTGATAAGAAATGTGTATCTTAAGAAAAGATCTTTTGTAAAACTTTTGAGTACATCTGTAATGATATTAAATTCAAAGTTTCTACTGAGAGACAAGTTTGAGCCCAGCCCAAGAAGTTTAGCAATTTAGTGTGACCTTCTCTCAAAACAAAGAACAAATTAAAACAAAAATAATTAGAAAAGACTAGGTTGGTAGCTATGTGCAAAGGACCTGGGTACAATCTCTAGTGCCACACTAAATAAATAAATAAATGATAGATAAATGCCAATGTGAATATATTTCATAAAGCAGTACGAGGATAATGCCCTTCCAGAGAAGCTGTACCTGATTTTAAAACACGGCAGAGAGGTATACAGTAAATATGACCCAGAAAACCAAATTTACAATTTCTTTTTTGTGTTGAACTGTTTTAAATAGGTCATGCCCCAAAGACAATAAATAAGTCTTCAATCATTACATAAAAAAGTATCAGAATACATAGAACACGAAAGTCCATTGTACCTTTGCAGCAATAGTCAGCTGGGAAATGGTATGACCAACAAATGGCAATCATGGATTCACCCTCATATTCCAAAGGAAATTTAAATTTAAATTTTAATGGAAAAAAACAAGGACCCTGATCAAATTAAATATTCAGCTCCCTGAGAAAACAATCTTTATTTGATAATAGGACAAGACAATAATCCAAAAAGTAATCTTTAACATATGTGATTCTAGGTGGAAAGCTAACAGAGAAATAAAGTTGGTAGGCCAAAATAGTAATTCCCACAATCATAGAAATCATAGAAATTGGTGAGGGAAAAGCCTAAGTAGGAGAAGGCTCCTATACTGTCATGTCATAAAATGTAGTTGGAAAAGGACAGATCACTCTATCTTATAGATAAAAAAGCAAGAGCTCAAGAATATAAGTTAATTTCCTCATGACCAAATAATCTGTGGTGAACTTTGGCCTCAACTGTAGGTCTGTCAGTTTGCAATTTCTTGTCTGAGCTTGCCTTCTGTGGCAAGAATGCTCCCTGTGTTGAAGGCTTGGTCTGTAGTCAGTGGCATTATTGAGAAGTAACAGAACTTATTGTTGTAACCCCGCAAAAAACAAGCCCCATGATGTTGTCTATTGTCAAGAAGGAAGGGGGCAAGACATCTGCAAAGGTGCGCTTTATTTTAACTGGTACCCAGCAGCACAGAGCAGATGGAGTTTGCAAAGCTGTGCAACTGAATCAGAATTTTGACAGATTTTTATAGCACATTAACTGAGTGACGTGACAGAGCAGGAATTAGGAAGGCCTTTGTTTCCCTTTACCTGAGATCAGAGACATTTCGCAGTTGGTGGTTAGCCCTTTTATTTTCTTTAAGTTAGAGCCTGGTGGTCTGCTAATTCTGGGAACATTTTTTTCTCCTAAAGCAAACAAACGTTGACACAGCATCATTTGTCTCTCACAGAGGGAACAATGGTTGACACAGCGAACAGGTTACTAAGGTGATGATGCATACAGAACAGTATGGCGACACCTAGGTTAATTTATAACTAATTTATAACAATGTGGTCGGTGCTCCAGGTACATGGTTACTAGGACAATAAGCATAGAGCATGACACCTATAAGAGATACAATCTAGTCACTGGTCTTTAGGTTATTAGGAGTACGCTGTGAAGGGAACTATAAGACCTCAATCTCTCTCTGTGTCTCTCTGTCTCTGTCTCTGTCTCTGTCTGTCTCTGTCTCTCTGCCTCTCTCTCTGCCTCTCTCCCTGTCTCTCTCTCTCTCTCTCTCTCTCTCTCTCTCTCTCTGTCTCTCTGTTTCTCTCTCTCTCTCCCCCACTTTTTCTATCTTCTTGGCCACGTGTTGACATGTTTGTTCTACATGTACTTCTGCCATGACATGTTGTCATAGGACCAAAACACTAGGGTCACAAGATCATGACCAGAAATTTCCAAAGCTGTGAGCCTCACATAACCTTTCTCCTTGTATGTTAATGACCTCAGGAATTTGTTATAATAACTGAAAAACAACACACAATAAAACATGGCAAAATTGGGCCTCCAATCAGATTTGTATTCGATATAGAGGCCTCTTCTCTGAGTTCGCTACCTAACAAAAGAATGGGATGGTGTTCTCAGATCTCATCAGCAGTATTTTTGGAGGAGCACATAAAAATAGTGAGGGAAGAATCCTGAGGGCCAAGGAAGGAGAAAGATGAACCCTAGAGAATAAAGAGAAACAAAATGTTTCTACTGAAAAAAGTTAGTGTCTGTAGGTTTTAAATTTCAGGACAACAGGAATAAGAAAATAGTATCACCTTTCACACATGGTTGAAGAAGAGGGACTTGAGATCCAGACAATACCTATTACAACTTTGAGCTTCTTTGAAAGAGGTAATGTCCTAATGTATAAGGAATTACCATAATTCTTTTCCTGCAGACTCTAGGATCAGTGGTTTATCTAAAAAAGAAATCACATTTTCCTCCCTCATGTGGGGTTTCCTGTATGGAGAAAGCTACTCTGATCCTTGCTCACTCATTCTGTAGTGCCCTCCATTTCCAATCATTTTGCTGTGAGACATCATGAAGCCCAGCTGTGCTCGGCAGTGGTAACAGGAGCAAATGGTGAGAGACTTGATGGCTACAACAGCGGAGCAGTACTCTGCACCCTGAACTTTGTGCTGAAGACTCAGAAAAGAAAAGACTTTCTGAGTGAGACAAGAGGATTTCAAGAGTCACTTTGCCCTCTGGGAGGGCTTTGGAGTCAGCCTCACCACCCCCTGCTGTGGTTTTGTCTGCCAGAGATGAAAAAAGAAATGGGGCCACCACGCACTGTCCCTAACAGAGGGTTATCCCTTGTATGACTGACTCACAGAGCATCTCCTGAAACACGTTCTGAAACCTGCTAGGTGAACACTATTGAAACTTAAGGCAAAAGAATAAATTGCACTTGGTAGAAAACTGCAAGTGCAATGGCTTGATTGCTTAGTGTGGCAGATGGCTGTTACTCTATTTAAACTGACCAGTACAGCCTCGCAAATGATTTCGAACTACTACACAACACAGTGAGTCACCTACAAATTTTCAACCTGACAGAGATCTGTCAGCACTTCTCAAGGAGAAAACGGCATCCTTGGATTTGGAAAAGAAGATTGTAATAAAATCAATGAAATGAATAAAATCAATAGAATCAATTACAATAGAATCCACTGACCTGTGTGACACAGGATAAGCCCCTCTGACACTTCTAGCCTGGGAGCTCTTTATGGAGTAACAGTTACAAAAATCAGAGCAACATGACACAGTTGAGACGTTCAAGTGTAGTAGTCAGCTTTCCAACACTGTGACAAAATAATTACAATAAGCAGCATAAAGTACAAATAGAAAAGATTTATTTTGGCTCCTGGTCTCATTTCATGATTGATAGATCTTACCACTTTGGGCATTTGGCAGCACAATACATATTGGCAAGAGCGGGTGGAAAGGAAGCTGCTCATCACAGCATGTGGCCTTGAAGCAGGAAGAAAGAGTTCAGCATCTCAATATCCTCTCCAAAGGCTCCCCCATGATCTATCTTCCTCCCATTAAACACTGCCTGCCAAAGGTTCCTAAGCGCTACATGCTGATGCCCAAGACTTTAAAACATGGGGATTTGTAGTTTACTTTCAAATTACAGCAAAAGTATTTAGAACAGATCTAGCAAGTAATGAAATCACATTTATCATTCGAATGTTTCTGTGTATGTATGTGCTTGAATAAAAAGAAACACAAATATTTATTATTATTTATGTAGTTAAGAAATATCATCAAATAAGTATCTTCCATGTGGCTACCATTATAACTGTCACCCACCGTGTAGGTACAGGAAGAGCCAATGAATGCCAGAAACTCACAATATAGTCTGTTGCTACTAATTAATAATGCTTGGTACAACAGATGAATGTTTATCCCTGCTTCGCTTAATCATATTATTACACTGTGGGCAATAACTGTAAACTTTTTTTCAATAGAAAAGACATTACAAATTTTAAAGTAACCTATAACAGCATAAAAAGCAGTGAATTAGAAGTTCAACAGCCCTAATTCTGCCTATATGTTCTTGGACAAATTAATTGTCTCTGTAGCATTATCTGTGAAACTGAGAACTTAAAATTCTTGCTCTACATTTTTCATAGAACCTACTAAGGAAATATTGGAAGCAAATGCCAGGGAGATTGCATGGTGTCATGATTTATGTTGGTGGCCCCCAGGCCTTGTGCTTTTGCATTGTGAATTTCTGATTGGTTAATTGTCTAGCACTTGCATTTGTCTAGCACTTGCATTGATGGTGTCAGTGCTACACATAGCTACATAGGGGTGGTGCCAGCATACAATGTAATGGCAGGAAGAAGGTGTGTCTCTCTTGCCAGTTTCCACCTTGCTGTTCACAGCTGCCAGGAACTGTGGCCCCATCATGACATCCTGCCTTGGCACCAATTGAGTATGAACTGAAACTTCCAAAAACTGTAAGAAATAAACCTTTCCTTTCCCAACTTTGGGCATCAGGTATTTTGTCTCAGTAATGAGTAAAAAGTAACTAAGACAGAATTTGGTACCAGGAATGTGGCCATGTGCTATGACTGTATCTGACCATGTTTTTTTGAGAGGCTTTGGAAATGGCTTGTGGGCAGAATTTGGAAAGGTTCAAACATGTTGCCTAGATGCATAGAGCTGGAGCAGCTTAGATTGTTTTGTAGAGGAGATTCTGGTCAGAGTTCAGGAGACCAGAAGGCTGATAGAAAGCCTCATGGTAAAGACCAGGCTTGAGAGGTTTTTGCTTGGTTGTTGGACTGCCCAAAATGTATGTTATGGATTGGCAGAAAGTTTTTCTGCATTTTGCTTATGCCCAAAGACTTTGCCTGAGACTGAGAATAAGGGCAATGGACTGATTAATCAGGCAAAGGAAATTTCAAGGCAGTCCAATGTTGAGGCTGTGCCATGGCTATTGTTGGGGGCTTTTAGCCAGCTTTATGTTTCAAATCATGAGCAAAGAGCCCAGCAGGCTAATTTACAATGCTGTAATGCTGTGAATGTGGCCAGAAGGAAAACTCAGTAAAGCTGTGGATTGTAAAGATAGAACTGAGACTTTGATTGCTGAGAAAAAACAGAGAGATAAGGAAGATGGCCACAGGGCATCCCAGGAAGCAGCAGGTCTCCACCCTTTGCTACCTCAAAAGTGCAAAAGTGAAAGAATTTGCTCAGAGGAAAAAGCTGCAGAGCACCATGCTCCAGAATGACAACGGAGGCCACATGAGGTTCCAAAATGGCAGCAACATAGAAAAGCTTTTCTTCATAATCAGATTCACAGAGCTCAGCAATCCAGGCAATCGACCCCGACAGCCAAGAGAGAGAAAAGCCTGGCTACTGCTCCAGCTGGCAGCAAACCTTGGTGGCATCCACATGGTACTGATTTTGGGTGCAAGGAAAATGCATAAATTCTGTGAGTAAGATGGCTTCCTCCTCAATTGCAAAGAGCCTGGGAGGCCAAATAGTGTGCCTCTGAGAGGGAAATTTGTAAAGACGTAAGGGTGAAGCCTAAGGTGCAATGGAGACCTAGAAATTTGGAAAAGCCAGGAACTTGGATCATCCAAGGAAAGCTGCAAAAAGTGAGCAGACAAGGTTTAAGAGAAAAGCTGCAGGAGCTAAAATTCATGGAAATGCTGTGGGGTTGGAATCACCCAAGCCTTTTGGAGCTTGCAACCAGATTGCTTCAAATGCTGATTATGGAACTCTAGGACTTAATGTTCACCCTGCTGGATGTTGAATTTGCTTTGTTCCCAATGCTTTATATTCCCCTATTTGTAACTTTTGGAATAGTAATATTTATCTTGTGCCTTTGAATTTCAGAAATGTTTAACCTTGTTTCATTTGTACAGGGGCTTACAGTTAAGAGTTTGCGATAGATATTGGAGGAGACTTGGGACTTGGACTTTTCAGCAATGCTGAAACTATTAGGACTTTGGCAACTCTTGGAGATGGACTAAATGTCTTTTGTATAAAGGATGTACATGAATCCAGGGGTGAAATGTCATGATTTATGTCTATGGCCCCAGCTCTCATGCATTTGCATTATGCATTTGTGATTAGTTCATTGTCTGGTGCTTGGATTGGGGGTGTGAGTGCTACACCAGCCTAGGGGTGGGGCCAGCATACAATGTAATGGCAGGAAGAAGGTGTGTCTCTCTCTTGCCAGTTTCTGCTTGCTGTTTGCAGTTGCCATGAACTGAGGCTCCACCATGCCACCCTGTCTTGGAGCCAACTGAGTATGAACTGAAACCTCCAAAAACTATAAGAAATAAACCTTTCCTTTCCCAACTTTGGGCATCAGGTGTTTTCTCTCAGTGACTAGTAAAAAGTAACTGAGACACATGGGAAGCAAGGAGTTTTATTAGGATACTTTAGCTCTGATACAGCACACAATAAGAAGTACCAGAGTCAGAGCCAGTAAAATGTTAATAGAAAGCCTTATAGTTAAGAGATATTTTTAAAATTTCTAACAACTATGAAATAAGCAAAACATATAAAACCAGAGCAAAGAATACACAAGACCATGTCCACCAATGAAAAAGGATTAATGTAATTCCACACTTACATAAGAACTTATTTTAAAATGGAGCAAGGAAGAAAAAGAAAGGAAGAAAGTGGGAGGAAAAATGACAAATTTTACACATTCATCAAAAGGGCCTCCTTATTCTTCCTCATTTCCTCAGCAAGCTTACTGCTCTTTGTGTTGGTATGTACTATGTCTCTGTATTTTTACCTAACCTTTATTAAACACATATTTGGATAAATATAACTTATCAGATAAGAAAATCTTCTGAAATGGCATGAATAAAATTGCATTCTGCATATCTTTTGCAGATTCCTTTTCCACACAATGCTATGTTTCAAGTATAGATTTCCATGAAATAAAGATTTCTATAGGAAGTATATGTCTCTAGTTCTTTCTCTGAGAATTTCATGTTTATACTCTTTGTCCATTAGACTGTTTTATTTTTACAGTTTGTGAATTTTTGTATATTCCAGGTATTAATCCTTAGTTGAATTTTTCAACTCCTAATATTTTTATTGATTTCTAATTTTATTACATTGTGATTCTAACAAGTATCTGATTGACTCTGGGTCTTCAAATTTTACTTAATTTTGTTTTTTGTTCTCTTACACAGTTAATCGCTTCAAAAATTCCATTTGTTCTTAAAAATATTATGTTCACTTCGATAAAAAGGAAAAAGACAAAAAAATATTATGTTCACTAAGACTGAGTTCAGGCTTTTGAAGCACTATTAAAATCATACCCATAATAATTTGATGACTCAGTTTCTTACTGATTGGAGAATTAAATTTTGAAAAACAACTTTCAGTCAATTTTTGTCGGAATTTTGTGGCAATGAGCCTGAAGTATTATAGTTATGTTATTATATCCTTCCTAACCAAGATTTAGGTTATTTCAATTTTTTTCTATTACAAATCACGTTATAATGAATATTCTTGTAACTAAATTCTCATACTCATATGTAAAAATCACTGGGATAAATTCCAAAGGAAATCAGGTCATAGTATTTGCACATCTTTAACAATCAGAAATATTTTATTAAAGCAATCTGTCCTACAATATGAGCTCAGGAAAGTGATTGGGGAAAATGTACCTAGTTAGAGCTGAATACATGTTGAAAACTAAAGACTACCTTTGAAAAATAAGGACCCTAATCAAACTTGAACTCTACTCTTCCAATTGCAACTCTTTGTATCCTGATAAAGTGGGTGCCTTTACAGTAGAATCCTAAGATAGATTCATTTCCACTTTCAGGAAACTTGGATTTTGTTCTAATATTTTTTCACCTGTTCCTTTGACATTAGTAGCTGTCAGTATAATATACTTGGATAAAAAGACTGAAAAGTCCTATGTGCTATCTCACAAATCAGAGTGTGCTTCTTGAAATGAGAGCATTAGAGATAAACTGCCCTCTTTTGCCAGACTCTATGAAAAACACATAACAAAAAGGATCCTAGAGTCTTTGAAGAATGTCCTCAATAAATTCCTGCAAGTTCCAACTTTCATCTTCTTAAGAAATATTACCACGTTCTCTCTGAAACACCAGTATAAGTTGTTACCACTAAGTGTGGGCAGCCATTTTATGTATGTGAGACCAAAGGCTAAAATGAAGACATCTGAACCATACAAAATGACTGTGCTTTTCTTCTTTGGGCTGGCAGCTGTATTCTCCTTTCTAAAATGGATGCAGAAATGTAGTGAAAACATAAATACATTAGTCAATGGTTCTCATCTTGAAGAAAAACAATGTCCTCTCGGATTAAATTTCCTTGGGCTGAGAAGAGGTCAGCAATACATTTGACAGCATTGGAATTCTTTCCCAGCACTTATAATCTCTGTTGCTTTTAGGCAATTTGTTTATTTTCTCTCTGTTTGGTTTCCTCACCTATAAAATTGGGCCACTAGTTTCACCTGGGAGGTCAGAGTGTGATATAAGCATGTTGAAAGAAGCCTGGTTCTTAGTCTCTGCCCCTTGTGTTTGCCGATGTCTGTTGTGGAGGTCCACAGCCACTGTACAGGTAGAACACGATTTGGATCTTCTGCCTCACTCACTTAGTAGCAGAGAGGGCAGTATTGTTCCCCCTGGATGAAAGTGGACCATAAGATCCAGAAACATAAGCAATCTTAAAACCACAGCCGAAAACTACAATCCCATCTGAAAATTTAACTCAGGCATCCTAACACCTAAGAAATAATTTAAAAAGAGTTGAATTACACAAATTTCTCTGCATTTGGCGCTTGGGTTTCATAAAGTTCATGTCTTACTGGAAGAGGTATAATTCTAATGTTGAGAGAAATGGGAAATTCCAGTAATTTGTAAAGAAAGTGGAAAGAAAAATAAATACCCACGAATATATCTACAGACACATCCATTAATCACCCTAAGCCTCAAAGCTCATACTTGTAAAATCAGACAATATCCTTTTCACTGATTCTTGTAAAGATCTACGTGAGCACCTCGAACTCCTCGCACATGACTGACCATGGAAGGCAACCAGCAGCAGCCCTGGCAGAAGCGGTGGCTGCAACAGCCACAGTAGCTTAATGACAGCAGCCAGGAGTTCAAGTTCTCCTCCGCAGGAGCCTTCAGAGAGGCCTGGAGTCCAGGCTTTGTACCAGCCATGGACATGGAGCCACAGCCCAGCAGCACCTGAACTGCCACCCAAGCTTCTCTGCTATCCTGAATTCTTTTCTTTAAAGCCTAGCTTGAAGCCATCACTGCAGCCTCCAGGATGCATGACCACTTTTGTAATTTCATCTAATCTTCCACAAGAAAATGACAACTTGGCTCATACTACAAGCTGTCAGTCCAGCAGAGATGAATGATACAGCTGCAGGCTGTGTTTCTATCATGGAGTTTACATTCTTGTCACTTTGAGAGTGTGTCTTCCTTTGCCAGTGTGAAACCCCTAAACTCCACTTTAACTGCAATTAAGTTTTGTCCATCTTTGAAGATTCATTTTATGAACAAATTCTTTCAACCTCTTTTCTTGATAACTTATTCCCTCTTTCTTGTTCTCAGTTAAGTACTAAAGGTCAGATTTATGGGTCAGTTTGGTTTGGCTACAGCCCCCAGTTATTCAAGCCAACATTATTTTAGGTATTGCTGTGCAGAAATTTTGCAGATGCGATAAAAGTCTGTAACACTCATTATCCTACCTGATCTGGTAGACCTAACCCAATAAATTGAAAGATTACAAGGTTTTAAGGGAAGAATTGGAAAGTCCCAAATGAAAAAGAAGTTCCACCTGTGGACAAAAACTCTCATTCATGTGTGACAGCTCACTCAGCCCTTCCACTTTGTAGATTGTAGATTTTCCACTGCGATCCTCGAAATCAGGTAAGTACATTCCTTAAAATTAATATATGAATACATCAATGTCTACATGAAGTGATCAAAGAGTATATCAAGGAAATTGTCCTTAAGACAATCACTCAGTAAACGTTCCAATTCTCTGGTTGAACTGTGACATATGCAAATGATTTTGGTTTATTTCCTGTTAAGCTTTGTATCAGTACTTCTAGTATTTATTACTATCTAATTATAGTTGTCTCTATTACAATTACATTTTAGACATCTAATAGATAAACTCTGCTTTAACAATACCTGGCACATAGCAAACACTCAGCATAGGCTTGCCTATTTTAATTAGTTTTTACAAGTAAATGACCTTTAGTGATTAATTCTATTGGAATTAAAATGAGAGACACCTGATTCAGAGTTCTGTCACTAGCAGAAAGGCTCTGAGCGATTCCTCTCCTGCTTTAAATCTTAGGTTCCTTTTCAGAGAGCCAGAGACTAGACCAGTAATGATAATAATAGTACCTACCATGGGAAATTGTTTCAGAGCATAGGGAAGTAAGTGCACAGAGGTCCTTTAGCATACTAACTGGCACATATGGAGAATTTAATAAATATTTCATATCCTTGTTCTTTTTATCATTTGGAATTTAGAGCAACTCTTTGTAGTCTTCCCTTGAGAACTATCCAATTAAATATCCAAAAAACAATTAGTCTTCATACAGTTGCTGCACTCCAGATGCAAGGAGGCCTCAGGGAGTAGCAGCTCAGTTTGACTGTGGTGCCTGCTGGCCTGGACTTCAACAATGGACAGCTGAGGACTAACAAGGTTAGGCTCCCCCTCCAGAACGCTGTCACACACTCCTAGGAAATCAGTGCTTCCTCCTCTTCATAAAAATGCCAAATCCATCCAAACATATCCAATACCATGCTCACTCAGCTCCTTCATGCAAAGGCTAAAAATGACAGAACAACAGCACCAACAGCATCCATATCTATGTGTGGTGACTTAACTGATATTCAACTTGTAGCACTCAGCTGAACTGAGTCAGCGTGGTGCTGGGTGCTGAAGGCCCACCTGAGGATTGTTGTCAAAAGCATATAAGGAGAACTGGAGGGGAAGATGGCGCGTTGTTGATTCTCCTGGAGAAGCTGGTCATGTTGTTGTTGCTGATAGGAGCTCAACTGTTCTCATTGTCAACTCGGGTCCTCACTGTCACAAATGGCTGTGGTTTATTTCAGGGGACCTCTGGTCCTTACCTTGGGCATCACTTCCTGACGCTGGTGCAGAACCCTCAGCCAGGTAACACAGATCCTTCACCCCACTGGTGCAAACTTTATATCTTCCACCAGTGACCTTTGGACCGTCCCAGTGCAGGTCCTTGATACAGACATGCATGAGACTTGTCGTGGGTTTTAGGCCTCCAGTTGAATTCATGGAGGACACTGCCATGGAATCTGGGTGCTCAGTTAGATTCTTTGGCTCTCTAGTGTATAGACAGATTGCTTGCACTCTTCTGTATTTGGCATTTTGGGGGAATATTATAAATAATACCATAAATTATGTGTCCTATTATGTATTCTTTTGTAAACCCTAACTGTAACATTTTGTGGCCTTGTTTTAAAATATTTTTATGAAAAACAAATTTATAATCACATAATAATAGAAGATGATCTTTAACATTCACAGATAAATGGATCTAATTTTAGAATATAATATTAAGTGAAATAAGTCAGTCATAGAATCTCAAACATGGCATCATTTCTTTTACATGAGAATCGCAAATAAAGAACAAAACAGATGTGACCCTATTCTTTACAAAACACTTTAGTCTGTATTATTTTCCTTCAATCTTATAGTAACCTACAGAAGAGGGAATTTGCATTTCCCTTTGGGCCTCTGATGAAACAAATTATTTATATAAAGTATTGATTTTGTAAAAGGATTAGAATCTATACCCCTTGAAGGAGAAGCCAAGGGGCAGCTCCCACTTGCAGCCTGTACTGATGCTTCTGTTTTTAGAATTTAGATTTTAAATATACTCCCTCTTCCCCGGAATGCCAAAGAAATGGGGAATAAAAATCTCCTTTTCAATTCCCGACTCCAAAATTAGGAGCTGCATGCTCATGTGAAATTCATTTCTTCACTTAACATTTCTGTGCCTCATTCATTCATTCCCTTAACATTTCTGTGCCTCAACTGAGGCTGGTGGTGGTAACACTTCCCTCAGAGGATTGTGAGGCTCACAAGTAATTGTACAGGAAATGACTCACAGAAACATTCCAAAAACCATCAGCCAGAGCTAGCACTTTGTGCCAATTTTTTAGGCTCTGATACCCTGGAGATTGACATACAAAAAACTGGGCATGTTTATTGTATACAAAAGAAAGATTTGGAAATGAGAACACATCAATGAAACCAACAATATAATTTATGAATGAACCTGTCCACTTCCTCCAAAAATTTTCTTTCACCTCCTTCACCTAGTATTTATGTATGTGAATGTGTACTATGATAATATTTCACATAAGAGCGATCCACTTGACAAACTTTAAGTATACAATACAATATTGGCGAGATTTTTATTTGCTTTGTTTTTTGTATTTGTCTTTTTTCCTGCATAAGATTGGACCCTAGAATCCTAAATATCTTAAGCAGGTACTCTACACTGAACTACGTCATTAGCCTATTCTTTAACCTAATTTTTTACCCAATTTTTAAAATCTAATTTATTTTCTAATTGTCTTGCCTCAGCCTCTTAAATAGAATAATGTAAAAGTGTAGGTATTGTCCTGTAGCAGAATTTTGGGACCTCCACAATTGAAGTACAAACATTTTGCCCTTTAATTCACTATTTCTCATGCTCTTGGCCACCACTCGTCTACCTTGCTTCTATGAGTATGACTATTTTGGCATCTTTCTACATGAGGGGTCATATATATGCATAAAATAAGTAGATACTTTTTTATGCAATCAAATGTTGATAAACATTTAGGTTAATTCAATATTTTGGCTATTGTGAATAAAGCTGTAATAAATATGAAGTATATCTATTTTATCACTATTGTCTCAGTTTGAAAATAACAGAGCAGGCAAAGGCTCTAGACAGAAGTTGTTACTTTTCTCAGCTTCAAAAAGAGAAATTACCTTCAAAATAGTTGATCAGATTTATAGACATAAAAATGATCAAATGATCAAACAGTGAAAGCACAAGCTATTATTTTTGATGAATTAACAGAGATTAGTAGTGTCCTTGTCTACCTTGTACATGTATTTTATATATATATATATATATATATATATATATATATATATGTGTGTGTGTGTGTGTGTGTGTGTGTGTGTATGTGGGTGTTTGTGTATATATGAAGATAACAATACACAGTATATTAACCAGTGTTAATCTCCTATTTTGCTTTGAAATTCTGTATCATTGTTTTGTTTGTTTAAATTAAAAAAATGTACGAGGTGTAATTTGAATGCTTGTAGAACAAGTCAATATTCCTTTAATTTTTTAAAACAAATTTGGCACTGAAATATACATATATATATTACATAAATATTATATGTACATGTATTTATTATTTAGTAATTTTCACTTGATCTTGAAATTTTATCTCAGGAATGGAAGATTTATTATGTAAAAATTTATTTCATCCTACATATTGGTGAAAGAATGGAAAAGCACAAAAGATTATATCAAGATGCAAAGAAAGTACATGTTGAAAATCCATATTACACATAACAAACACTCAGAATTTTGAGAACCTGGAAAAAACTTTTCAAATAAATAAAGAGTGTATTTGGAAAGCGTATAATGACTGTAATTTTCATTAGTGAAAAACTAAAACATTTCTCCCAAAGAGTTGGAATAATAGCTAGTTTCCTTTCCTCACCATTTTTGCCAATATTGTATGAAGATTTAGTTGAGCAGGCAAGATAAACAAAAGGCATACAAATTGTAAAGAAAGAATTAAATTATTTTTATTCTCAAATAGCATGACACTATACATAGCCTTAAATAATAAAGAAATTCCCAGAACTAGAGGAAAATTGCACACTGGTTTCAGTCTGTGAGGTCAATACATGAGAACCAACTTTATTTCTGTACAACAGGAACAGATGATTAGAAAATAAACGTTTAAAAATATTGCTTACAATAACATCTAAATTGAAGAATACTTATATATGAGATTAAATAAGACGTTTATGCAGTGAATATTACAAAGAATCATTAAGAGGAATTAAACAAAATACAAATAAATAAAAATATATTCCATGTTCATGTATCAAAAACTCCAGTATTTATGACAATTCTAAGTTGATCTGTGCAACATAAAATTCAAGTGTGCTATTTAATAAAATATAATATTGCCCACATAAAAATTAATGAATAAAAATAAAGAAGCAAAAGAAGTCTTGAAAATCATGAACAAAGTTGAAACATACATTCTCTAATTTAAATACTTATAATAAGACAATAGTAATTTTAAAATGTAATGTAAAATTCCACAGGAATCAGTGCAATGAATACTAAAATAAATACCCATGATTGATTTTCATCAAATGGCAAGATAATAATATAACACCATGGTTAAAAATTGGAGACCCCTGCAGTGGGCTTTAATCTCTTGCCAAGTGAGAGAAAGCAAGGGTCAAAATGGCAGAGTAGCAGAGATCTGGGATGACCAGTTTTCATGGGGGACAAAAGGCCACAAGACAGCCAGAACCTTGTTATGTATTGACTACATCTATGTCAGGGACAATAGGTAGAGGGCAGTGGGTGTTTCCAGACCACTAATGGTGACTATGATGGGCTAATAAAAAGAACAAAGCATTCTTGCAAGGGCACAACAGAGGGCAATAAAGAAACGGTAGCTTCCCCAGGTGCCATGTCAGCCTCAGCAGGTCTTACCCTGCCCCGAGAGCACCACTATGTCACCAACCCTAGGGATTTCACCTGTGACAGAAAAGCAAACAAACAAAAAACAGGGAGTTTCTGTGTTACAATCTGGTCAAGGTCAGGATAAGGATGGCCTTAGATGGCCTCTAGACTCAATTTATAATTTGTGGTCCCCCACAGTGAATGATAACATTTTCAACAAATAACTTATACAAGGGTAAAGTCTTCTGAAACCAGAAAAATTGATTACAAACCTAAAGGGAGAGCTAAATCTTTCTAACTCATATAAGGAAATACAGTATGGGATACTTTTGACATTGCTAGATGAAGATTTCTTAATAGGAAACAAAAAAATGAAAAATAATAGCAAAAAATAGTAAATTAGACTCCATCCAAATTAAATACTTCTAAAAACCTTGAAAGATGCTATTAAGAAAAATGAAAATATGGAAAGTCATGAATGTCGGGGTCGCTCCCGGCCGGCAGGAAAGACACACGACAAAGTCTGGCGGTGTGCAACCTTGCCTTTATTTGTCTCCGCGTGGGCCCCGCGAGGCCTCCTCTCTGCCACCAGCCCTCTCTCGCCGGTGGACTTTCTCTATCTCTCTCTGTGCTTCTCTTGCTCTTGGCGGGAGAGGCATTTACTTTTATAGGGTAACAGTGGCCAATCAGTTCAAAGCGCGCGATGCGGGCTGATTGGCTAACATCAGTTGTTGCTAGGCAGACTATCTTACAGAGCGGGTTGTTTAAGTCGCCAGGGCAATCAGGGGGCAGGAAGCAGGCGCCAACTTGGCTCACTCGATGGGAGGGGCAATCTAGCTCAGGCTCCGCTCCCACCCACAGGCCCTACGTCCGCCAAGTAAGGCGACCGGTGTCGGCCGCGGCTCCCAACATCTCCCCCTATTTTATTTACTTTGAATGAATGTATGCATCGCAGCCCGCCCTGGATCGAGTGCAGAGGCTTATGCCCTGTGTTGAGGCCCACCATAGGCCCTTGGCTTGGACCCTGGTCGGCCGTCCCCGGGTCCACCAAGGCCTTGAGACCCTCGTCCTTTTTCCAGGGCCAGGAGTGAACTGGACGGAACCTGGATGCACATAGGCATGCACTCATGCCCCTCCGTGTGATCCCCTCGGAGAGGCATCTAGATCTGGGCAGATTCTAGTAATCCAGCGGCTTTCGTGCAGTATGGGGTAGGGCCTGGCTTAGGTCGAGTCGTGCTGGGGAGGCACGCTCTTACCCGTCATTGACTCACCTACCCTGCTGTGTGGTGTCAATAGGGAAGGAGTGCGGAAGACCCGCCACATCTAGACCCGGTCGTAGGCCAGTCGAGCGAGCCATGCGTAAGCCTGGGGGTCATTGTGCCCATCACGGGCTGCTGCCAGGGCCGCATGGGCAACCAGGTGTACTTGACGCCGGGCCGCCGCAAGGCGCCCATTAATAAATGATGTGACCCATCGGAGCAAGCATGGTCCTATAAGCAGGAGCAAGAACAAGGAGCATAGAGGGCCTAACAAGGGTAGCACATAGGGGAGCAAGCCGTTCCAGGCCCCCAAAAAGGGATTGTCCTGCAGTTCTTTTAGGGCTCATCTTGTTGTTGGGTCTGCAGTTGGCCTCTGGTGGAACAGGCCTGATCTTCAGTCGAGGGACTTGTCGCATCAACCTCTCTGGGACCCACAGTGGTTCTCGTCCCGGTTCCTGCGGAAAAACACAAACCGCGCCTCGGTTCCAGCTAACCACCGGATCCGGGCCCATCCATTGTCATGCCATAGATAACCGCGCCTTTGGAGGCAGGCCTTGGCTTACTCCCCCTTTTTGTTTTTTATTTTTTTTATTTTTTAATTTTTTTTTTTTTTGGTCTTTTTCGTTTTTTTTTTTTTTTTTTTTATCGGTACCAGGGATCGAACTCGCGATTGCCTGCTTACAAGGCAGGCGCTTATGCCGCTGAGCTAAATCCCCAGCCCCGTTTCCTCGACTGGCGTTTTTCTCAGCCTGCTCGGCAGAGTAGCCGCCCATGAAAATACCGTCCGCCCCGCGGCGCAATGTCATAGGACGGTGGTCGCGACAGAGTGGAACGGGGCGTCACTTCCTGTGCCGGCTGAGAGAAGGGAGGGTTCCCTGTAGCGGCCTCTCGGCGGGGAGCCGCTTCTGGAAAAGAGCTCCAGGGCGGAGCGGATGGCTCTCTATCTCCTCCCCGCCAGAGAGTGCCCGGGGGCCCTTTCTCTTCTCTCTGCTTTTCTCGGGCGGCGCACACACACAATTCGCGGCGCAACTCGGCATAGGAGTCAAGGCACGCATGTATCATTTCCCACAGGGGGCGAATAGCCGGCGAAATATCGCCTCCCAATTCCGCCGAGGCGAGGTCCCCGCCTAACTTCTCCCATGACGGCAGGTTTAAATGCCCCGTGGGTAAAAACCAGGGAGCCACCCTATCTATCTCTGCTATGAATAGTTCCAGTGTTTTTTGACCTACCCTGAGGTCTCTAGCTTTTAAAAGCTTCCTAAGGGCCTTTACCAAGGGCCGCGCCTCCGCGCTCGGTAAATTACCCATCCTCAACCTCTAAGGGCTGTAACTCACCGCGTGTGACTTAAAGAACCCGTCACCTATGCGTGAGCCTGAGGGGAGTCTAAAAGCCCTGTAGGTGCGCGCCACCCAGAGCCCAGGTTTATCCCCCACTCACCTGACCGGCAGCACCACGCTGGAGCGTTGCACACCACCGCCGTGTCTCGGGGTTGATCAGTCCCCGTGCGGGTCACCAAATGTCGGTGTCGCTCCCGGCCTGCAGGAAGAACACGCGACAGATTCTGACGGTGTGCAATCTTGCCTTTATTTATCTCCGCGTGGGCCCCGCGAGGCCTCCGCTCTGCCACCAGTCCTTTCTCGCCGGTGGACTTTCCTGCTATCTCTCTCTGTGCTTCTCTTGCTCTTGGCGGGAGAGGCATTTACTTTTATAGGGTAACAGTGGCCAATCAGTTCAAAGCGCGCGATGCGGGCTGATTGGCTAGCATCAGTTGTTGCTAGGCAGACTATCTTACAGAGCGGGTTGTTTAAGTCGCCAGGGCAATCAGGGGGCAGGAAGCAGGCGCCAACTTGGCTCACTCGATGGGAGGGGCAATCTAGCTCAGGCTCCGCTCCCACCCACAGGCCCTACGTCCGCCAAGTAAGGCGACCGGTGTCGGCCGCGGCTCCCAACACATGAATATGGCAAAATATTTGCAAAAAACTATATCAAAAAGAAGTTTAGTATAAACAAAGAATTCTTATTACTCAAGAAGAACTGTACCCACACATATGCACAAATGGTTCAACACATTGAAACAGGTACTTCATAGTAGAAGGCAGAAAATAACTGGTAAATGCATAAATCAATGCTCATTGTCATTAGTAATAAAAGAAATACAAACTTTAAAAATATCACTAGATACCCACACGAATAGCTAAAAGTAAAAAAATACAGGCCCACATCAAGTACTGGTGTGTACCTTAAACAATCAGAACTTTCATATCCTGTAGGAGAAACTATACAGTGATACAAATATTTATAATACCATCAGTTCCTTTTAAATTTGAGCATCCATTTTGTAACACAATAAATACTCTCTTAGGTATCTACTAAACAGAAATGAGAACCTATATATACATAAAGGCTTAAATGAAAGTGCCCATAAAAATGTTATATGCAAATACAAGCCATAACACAAATAAACATTTTTAAAAACTGCACTGAAAGAAACTAGATAAAATAAAGAACATACTATAAGACTACTTGACGTTTTAAAACAAGGCATAGAAAGCCATAGCAACAAAATAGTTATCAATGATTTCTCAGGGCTGAAGGTACTATGGACATAAAGGGTTGTTTGGGGAAGATGGGTGTTAACTTCATGATATTTACAAAGCTATTTATATTTATGAAACATGAGATTATCTAGTATATCATTTGCAAAATATATCTTAATACTTTATTTTTTAAGAGTAGTGTACTTCCCATTTATGGCCAATAAAAAGGTACTATTTACTCCATATTGATTCCATGGTGATTGCAAATTTAAATGGCATATGGAAAATAAGGTTACTCTTTGTAAATTTCTATATGAGACACTACATATCAATATAATTTGTTACCCAGTGATTTTTATTTTCAATTATGAAAAGTTAGGATATTTGTGATCATGACTGTACAATGCATGTGTACAATAATGAATCAGAACTCTGAATAGTATTTAATGAAATGTGCATGAAGGTTATTTGTCAGGGTAAAAAATTACAGAAGTAAAATTTTACTTTCTAGAAAAAGAGTATTATGATTGCAAAACAAAAAGTAAGCATTTTTCAGTAAAAGAAGATAAAAGTCAAAGTTAAGATTCTACATAGGGCAAAAATATAAAACAGCATAATAATGATACAAAGTTAACATAACATTAACTGTATAATATACTTATTATACTAACTATATCATTATTATACTACTTTATACTTTTGTCCTATATAAAATTTTAAGTAGTATATAGCTATCATACTTACCCTTTCAGATGAAAATTTTCTGAGAGAAAAATGAAAGATTGAAAGACTCAGTCTGTAAGTATCTCAGCATACATTATTAAAAATTTTTAAAAACATACATTAGTTATAGAGCTGGTCTGAGGATTTGTTGTCCTGATTCCTAGAAATACTATCAAACGAATTGTTATTTTAATTCCACAACACAGATTTCCAGAAAACTGCATGGCCCCACAGATGCTCAGATTAACCTTACAGGCTAGTCTAACACCTTATTAACATGACTCACAGAGAAATTTGGGAAATTGCTTCACATCCTTGCTCTTATCATTGGATTCTACAATGCATTTACACTGTTCTGCAGTGGCCCAAGAGGACTGAGGGTGATGGGTGAAAAAAATTCATTTATGACTAAGTTTACTTTAGTATAAGTAGAAATTGCAATGGGAGTTGCATGGCTCTGAGATTTGTAAAAATTAATCTGCACAAATGAGCAAATTCTTGATATAAATCCAGCTATAGATGTAGAAATACACCCAGGACATTGAGCAGAAAGTGGATAACTCAACATTATTTTTGCAGGAAAAAAAGGATGACACACTATTTCCTCAGCCAGTATCATCAAATAACTGTGTCTTCCAATGGGAGTTGTTACCGAGGCGTTTGTGCCTGGATCGGTCATGGAAAAAACTATATGAACTTTTCTCACTATTCTGTTGTATTTAGCCTATGTGTTTTAATGCCTGATTCTCTGTCAATCTCCTTCTATTTCCAGTTGGAAATATTTCCTAGAATTAACCAAAGAATCGGAAAGTGAAGTATTTCCCTGGTTTAACTGCACCATATTTTTCTGCTGCCTTTTATTTTCCATTGTGCTCACTGAGAAGTGACTGGATCATGGGCATGTGACGCTGGGATTAAAACGTGTGGTGCTAGATTAGCCGGCTGATTTGTTTAGCATAGTTCTGGACATGGCTAATGGAAGCCCCATTCTGGGTGTGAGTGATACCGATTTGTAGTGTTATCGCCAGAAAGGAATATAAAGGGAGATAAAGAAGGCGAACTTGGGTTTGCACCTCCTGTCTGCTGGGCCATAGACTGTTTCTCTCCTGCAGTACCTCCTGCTGTCCCACCTGCCTCGCAGCTAGCAAACGATGGACTGAACCCTCTGCAGACTCTGAGCTGAGAAAGACCTTCCTCCTTTAACTTTGGGTGTCAGGCATTGTAGATCAGCAATGAGAAAAGTAACCAAGACACTCACTGCTATGTCCAGTTTTTCATATATGATTTTCTTTCTGGGAACTTCTACCTTCAGTACTGAGATTCTTAAATTTCAATGCCTTGCCAGGATATGGATTTTTAAATTCACTTTGCTAGTGGTTATAAGACCTTCTAATATCAAGGTACACGTCCTTCATTCTAGGAACTTTTGCATTATTTCTAGGATCTATAGTCTCTTCTTTTAATCTGTTCTATATTTAAAAAAAACAATTATTCCAAAGGTGCCTTTCCTGAATTACTCTTTGATTTCCAAACACTCTTCCACAATCCATACAACTATGTTACTTTTGGCAAATATTCTTGAATTTTATCTTCCAACATCTTTACTGAATTTGTGGGCACAACAGGAATAAAGGTGAAAACTCCCGAAGGCTGAGACTGCTTATCAATCAGTTGAATAAGGAGTTCAGGTTCCCTCACTGAAGCAGAATCCCAAAGTCTGAGATTATCTTCTCACAAGAATCACCCTTCTCCAGAAGGTGGGGGGTAATAATTTAAAGAAGCTCTAACATAAGTGAAACTGAATACTCACAAGAAAGCAAGAGAAAGAGATGTGCTAGAAACATTATTTCATGGTTAATGCCTGAGAATTCTCCAAAAGTAATGAAAGACACCATGTCAAAGTTACAAAACATCCAGAAAATCTGAGCATGATAAATGCAGAAAATGATAACATTTAATTTTAAAAACAACATTTTATAAAAAATGAAAATAGTTCTTAAAAATCTTAAATGAGCAAAAATTATACATAGAGACCTAACATCCTCAACAGGAAGAATGAAGTCAACATTTCTTAACTGACACTATGAAAATGTTTTAAGAGAAAAATAATACACATAGTAGAATTTTCTATTATATAAAGTAGCCACTGAGAATTTATGGTGCCATAAAATATTTTCAGGCAAATAGCAGCCTGTAGAAGTGATTGCCTAAATTTGTGAGCTAAAAGTAATGATTAAGAAAATTCCTTAGGCTCAAAGGAAATAACAGTGGGTGAATATACAGAACTGCTCAAAAGAAAAATTTCACTGGCAAAGAGGAACATTAATACACTGTCATCTTCAACCAATGAATCATATTTGATGTTTGCAAAGCCATCATGATTACATATATATATATATATATATATATATATATATATATATATATAGTTAATATATATCTTTTTAATCTTGGGCTGCCCCTTCAAAAATCATTTGGCATAAGTTAAGTTGACTGTCACATACCTTACTATTACAGAAGTGTCCCTGATTGCATGGGAATGTCTCTAGTTTACAAAAAATCTGAGCTGCTGGCCTCTTCCCTCGTCCCTGCCATGTGGCAGTCTCCTCCCCTGCAGTGTCACCCTATCCACAGAAGATAGGAGGGTCTTTAGAAAGCCTGCATAGATGTGTTCTTAATCCAGCCACTACTTGAAGATACTGACCCACCTTATCACTCCCAGCACAGGAGACTGAGCTTTCATCCAGATTCTAATATATTTCCTCTGCTATATGACATCTGAAAAATTGACTTTACTCTCAGCACATCAAAATTCTACTTCTGCAAAATGTGGGCAATAAAAACAGGTTCAGCACAAAGCACCAAAGTAAAGGATCTGGTCTTTGAGCACTCGAAAGCTCTGGGTTCTGTGTTTGGGATATTCACAGTTCATGGATGTGCAAAGATGAAAAAGGCATCCTTGGACTGTCCTCTGTGAGGCTCACACACACACATACACACACCAAAGTGGCTGACCATAGGAGTGAAAAGAAAGTCTCACCATGGAGCACTTTGAAAGCATCCCAAAGAACTTAGAGCTCTCAATTGGCTACAAGGCAAAATGAGAATAAATCCTAGCACTGCATCTGAAAGAATAAACGGGTGGAAGTCAAACATTACCTGGTGACAAGTAGACCTAAATTCACATCAGATCTCTCCACAAAGTTTACAGAGGATTTGCAGAATAGGAAACTGAAAGCTATTTACATTCCTAAGAAACAGGACAATACTATTACAAGGAAAAGACTTTATGTGCCTTCTGTAAGAAAATCAGCTTCTAAGTAACTTGGCATCTACACATTAGTTCCTTTATAGTTTTTCCTCTTCATTTCTGAGAAGTGTGAGATTTGACCCGTTTGTAAGTTTTACAGTTTTAACTTTGAGCTTCAGTACTTGTCCTTCACAGTCTAGCCCCACCAATGATTTTTAGTGAAACAACCCTACTATGAACACTTCTTAATGTCTGGTTCTTCATATAAAGAAAGTGGTGAATTTTAATTTTCTTAATACTAGTGTTATCAATGTATCTCTAAAAATTATTTCACTGCAACACAACACTGTAGAAGAACATGAATTACTCTTCTATACTCTTCTCATAAAGGACAGTTTCTTGGGTTATCTTTGAGATGATAACTAGAAGAAAGACAAAATAGTATAAAACTACTATGTATATGCTCCTCCTGTTAAGAGAGAAGAAAGTATCTTTTCTTTAATATAAGAAAATGAAGCAGGTGTTATTATTTATGCTTGTAATCAAAGCAATCTAGAAAACAGAGGCAAAAGAATCAAAAACTTGAGCCCAGATTAGGCAATTAAACCACTTAACAAGACCCTACCTCAAAAAAGGGACATAGGGGATGGTGATGTACCTCAGCACAAAGACCTGAGAGGCAATTTCCAGTACCATAAGATAACAAACAAACAAATAAATAACATACACACCAACTTCGTGGTAATGACTGTTTCTTTAAAAAAATTGGTCATTAGAATCATTTTTTTTTAATTTCAAAGACCTGAGTCCAACCCCCAAAAGCTAGAATTAATGAGGTTGAGCCATCTCTAGCCTTAAGGTGTGAGTGTGATTTTTTTTTATTTAAAGAGAAAAAAACAGAAAAATGGTAGAAATAATACAGAATTTCAGAAAAATAAACAGTAAGAAATCACTAGTTGATAAGTTACATATTGTCATCTTAGAAATAGTTGTTCAAGTTACAAAACTAAAACATACAAAGTGATATACAAATAATGACACTGCAAACAGTTCTGCTCAACGATCCAACAAAAACTTAGTAATATGGTTATCAGTCCTACACATTTTTTATCTTAAAGAGAGTAAGGTTAAACATGTCAAAATACAACAAAACAGTTCATAAGGAAAAAATTTAAAGAAGCACAGATTTCAAAGCAAGTCCACTGGAGATCTTCACTGTCTATCTTATTGTCTCTAGTTTTCTTCCAAATAGTTGTCCCCATCTTCACACACATTGAAAAATACTGAACATTATAACTAATCAAATTATTACAGGATGATGAAGACTTTTTAGGTCTTCAAGATCTCATTTTGGGGAAGTCAATAATGACTACCATAATGTCTCTCATTCTCTTCGAAGTAGCTGTCTTTACGTATGCTAAAATTAAACATCAGAGACTAGACTAATATCACTCTGAACAGTGAATAATAGTATTGCTAGATTTTATATCATAAAGCTATAAAATTAGCACTGGGTTTCTTAGTGTCTCTGTTTCTTCAGAGTACCTGTTCATTACATCTTGTATTATATAATCTGTTCCCGTAAATAGTTTAGAAATTCTTCCCATGTGTGAATCTGTACATGTATATCTATCCTTTCGGTATTTTAGGGAAAAACAGATCAAAACAAGACAACAAAACAAATTCCTAGAAAAACACGAAATGGAAAAGACATATAAGACCACAATATTAGGTGATCTACAATAGTTACTATGCTTTCTCTTGTTATTTTCAATAGAATTGTCCACAGCATCAGGCATTATATAACTATCATAGCATTACATAGACATTTTTATAAAAATACATCTTTGGAGACATTGTAGGACTTGAAAGCTGTTAATAATCAAAACTGGAATGGATATCTTTTACATCTTGTCATCTTCAGAGTAGTTGTCTCTACTCTTAGACTTGAAACTATCAAGCATACCAAATTTGAATAAAATCAGTCAGGCAAAATAGTGGTCTAACAAACCAGCTTCGAATAAGATCAGTCATAGTAAGACAATGTAAGTAATACAGGGCTTCAGTTTAAGTTAATAGGAAATTAAAGATAGTTACCATGGTATAACCTGTTATTTTTGGGTGCCCTCAAATCTCATATGAGTAGACAGACCAGAACAAAATATAATCAAACTAAACAGAGCAATAAGACTACTGTGGCTTTTAAATTCTGATACACTTATAACAATGTTCTCTGCCTCCTTTTTTTTAGGCAGTTCCTCACTTTTCCCCTTCTCAGGATGCTTTGTATATTTTGGGTCCCACAAGCGCCTATAGGTTTTAGAGTAGGGGGTCAACCTGTTATCTATCTGAGTGTTGCTGAACCTTTTTACCTCTGAGCTTAATCTTGAGCGGTATTCCTTTACTTATTAAAGCCACAAAGGTTTCCCTTCCTTCCAACTGTGTAGTTCTACACTGCACATAAGTGTCATAACTTTCCAACCTACTGTGGCTGCTGGATGAGTTGTCCCTATTTCTCTCATTTCCTGTCACATATAGCATTGTTTTCTCATTTTTGACTTTCAGTTTATTAACCCTCTTTCAGGTTGAGTGTATTTCTGATTCAAAGCCTCTCAGTGGGTCCTGCCTCCTAATCTACTCTGCCTGTGTTTCTTTTTTGTTAGTGTATCGAGGCTATCTATGTTAAAAATTATAGCTTACCGTCTCTGCCTCATCTCTGCTATTCTATTCTTCTGCTATTATTTGTCCACTTTACTCCTTCATTCTGCTGTCTGCCCCATTCATTAAGGCCTCTCTGCCACTATTGCTGGAATCTTGGTATTTTTTCCTCTCTCTCTCTGGAATGTCCTTCAGTATTTTTTGTAGGGTTGGTCTTGAACTCCCACAGTTCCTCCTTGTCTTGGAAATATCTTGTTTCTCTATTAATTTTGAGAGAGAGTTTTTCCAGGTACATCAGCCTTGGTTGGATGTTATTTTCTTTCAGAGGTTGGACTATTTCCCCTCAGGCTCTTCTTGATTTGAGAGTCTGTGTTGATAAGTCTGTAGTTATTTTGATGATTTGTCCTTTGTAGGTGATCTGCTTCTTTTCTCTGTAATATTCTGTTCTTATGGTAGATTTCTGGTATCTTGATTATTATATGTCTGGGTGTAGATCTGTTTTGGTTGTAGGTGGCTGGAGTTCTGTATGCCTCATTTATCTGCATATCATTTCTTTTTCCTATGCTTGGGAAGTTTTCCTTAATTATGTCTGTGAATATTCTTTGTAGCTCATTTGTGGTTACTTCTGCTTCTTCATTTACATTTTTTATTCTTATAAATCCTCTTGTTTCTTCCTGGTTCCTTGTTATTTTTAAAGAGATCTTTTCTTTCATGATCACACATCATAAATCTTCAAGTTTTGAAAGGCTAACTTTAGTTTTTTCATGGCATTTTGCCAGCTTTCAATGGAGTTTTTAGTTTCCTGATAATCTCTTTGAATCTGTTTCTGATTTCTATCTCTTGTCATGTTTCTGGTTTCTTTTAGACAGGTGTGTCCCGGGGTCTCTGGCTCTCTCCATAGTGCTTAGAGTCTTTCTGAAGCATGCTCACTGGGGTTTTGCTGCTCTCCCCAGTTTGCTGTTATCTGGTACAGGCAAGGATGCAGGCATGGTGCAGGCTAGTCTCTAGCCTCTGAACCAGTCAACCCACAATTGCCTTCAGGGACTTATGTTGTACTTTGTGGGCGTCACTGAGTCATGACCTTTTTGTCCTTGGCTATTGGGTCCCAACCAGAGGTGTAGCTCAGTCCCAGAAGAGCCCACCTATCCTCTGTGCACCAGGGGCGGCCAACTGGCACTGCTGTGGCAACAGGCTCTGCCCAACTCCAAGATATCCTCCAGCCAGCAACAGCAGTTGTGGGCCCCAATCCCCAGTCTCACTGGGAACAATGAAGCTTCTCCTCTTGACTCCATGCCACGCCATGCCACATCCTCCTGCTAAGGGCTCAGGACTCAACAATTTCCTTTATCAATGGCCTTGGCTTCAACTCAACCTTGAATCGCCTGACTCCATGATGCTCCCAGTTCAGTGCAGACCAGACTCAGCGCACAGGACTCCAGCCCTCCACTCCCATTTTTCCTTCCTCCACAGAGGTAGATTTTAGCTTGATGTGGTTTTTCCACGTCTAGATCATCATCCTGCCTCTTCAGAAAACTGTGCAGCATGGCATCCGGCTTTGGCACCCAGATGCATGGTCCTCTCAGTGGCCTCTTCCGGTGCGGGACCCCAGGACCCAAATTCCAGTACTCACCGAGAGCTAATAAAGCTCTCCCTCTTGGCTCCACTTTAGACTGGGCTGTGTCTTCCCATCAAGGGCCTGGGATTCATTGACACCCATTATCAGCAGCTACGGCTTCAGCGTGACTTTGGATCTTCTGACTCCAGGACGCACCCAGCACAGCATGGAACGAGTCTCAGTGAGCGCTTCAGGCTACAGCCCTCCACCCGTGCTTTCCCTTCCTCTTCCTACTTTTATTTTTCCCTTCAGTTTCCTCCTGGCTTAATAAAAATCATCCTCCAATCGTCTGGCCCTCTCCATGCTGTCAAATTCTAGCATCTGAGCTGCCTTCCTCACAGAGGCTCTCCACCCAGCCCCCTTGTTCAAGCTGCCATTTTTTGAGTGTGATATTTTTAATATAACTTTAATACATTACTCATGCACAGTGTAAATTTAGACTTCAGAGTACTCTGTTCAGAGAGTTCTCTCTCTTTTATTGTTTGCTTCCATGAGATGCCTTATCCTTACGAATTTCTCAATTCTTCTGAACACACATGCATACTGCTATGTTCCTTGATTTCTCACTTAATACAATTTGAGAATGTTTTAAATCTTTAAGGAAAAAGAGCATCTGAACAATGTGTGTCAATATTAAAACCATGCATCTCAAACCCAAATTTTGAGGAAATCATTATCATAACCATGCAGATTTCCAGAAACACCAAAGAATATCTGTTTGAAATTGTGATTGTAAACTACTTGTATAACTTTGCAGAGTAGCTTCAACAACAAAAGTCTCATTGGCAGTGGATATGACTATCCTGTCATAGATGTGGACTACAGAAAATATCGAGGGACTTCTAAAATTTAAAGTTATTTTTAATTATATATTTCTTACTATAATTCTATAAATAACTATCTTGGTTACTTTTCTTTCATTTCTGGGACAAAATACCCAGCACCCCGAATAAAGGAAGGAAATGCTTATTTACTTACAGTTTGTGGATGTTTCAGTTCATCATCAGTTGGTTCCAAATGCAGAGTGGCATGGCAGGGTGGCCATAGTGAAAGTGCAGAATAGCAAGCCTCTTTTCCTTCCTTATATTGTACACAGGGCACCCTCCCTCCAGGACAAGGGTAGCACTCACAAAGTCTTCTGGCCTTCCTCTTGCACAAGATGAAAATATTTACAAAATAGTAACCCTGGATCCCTGCTGAATCTCTTAGTTAAACTTCTAAACTTTCCAAGTTAACATTGTGTATCAACCATAACAATAATCTTTTTAAAATATTAGCACTGTGGTTTACAGCCAAAAGCAGAAAGCTGCAAATTATCAAAAGAGAAAAAAACCCTGAAAACATGTAATATGTGAAAGAGAATATAAAATGAAACAATATTTAGCTTGAAAGAGCTATAATATAGTGGACTTTCATAGCTTAAAGACTATGGTCAATGAGAATCACATTTTATTCATTTCTAGTTGCACAATCTGAATTTTTTTTTATCTTGTCTTAGTTACTTTTTACTTGTTGCTGAGACAAAATACCTAAAGCCCAAGTTGGAAAAGGAAAGGTTTATTTCTTACAGTTTTTGGAGGTTTCAGTCCACACTCAGTTGGCTCCAAGGCAGGTGGGCATGGCTGGGCCACAGTTCATGGTGGCTGCAAACAGCAAGCAGGAACTAGCAAAGAGCAAGACACACCTTCTTCCTGCCATTACATCACATCCTGGTTCCACCCCTTTGAGGGTGGAGCACTGATACCATCAATCCAAGCACTAGACAATAAACCAATCACAATGCAATACACAATGCAAACTCATGAGGCCTGGGGGACACAGACATAAACCATGACTTTCCACCCCTGGCCCCCAGGACTCATGTACATCTTTTATACAAAAGACATTTAGTCCACCTCCAAGAGTTGCCAAAGTCTTAACAGTTTCATCATTGCTGAATAGTCCAAGTCCCAAGTCTCCTCCAAGATTTATGGTAAACTCTTAACTGTAACCCCCTGTACTAATGAAACAAGGTTAAACATTTCTGAAATGCAAAGGCACAAGATAAACATTACCATTCCAAAAGTTACAAACAGGGGAATAGAAAGCATTGGAAACAATGCAAGTCCAACATCCAGCAGGATGAACATTAAGTCCTAGAGTTCTACACTCAGCATCTGAAGCAATCTGGTTGCAAGCTCCAAAAGTCTTGGGTGATTCCACCCCCAGGGCACTTCAGGTGATTTTAACTCCTGCAGCTTTTCTCTTAAATCTTCTCTGCTCACTTTTTGCTGCTTCCCTTGGATCACCTACATTCCTGGCTTTTCCAAACTTCTGGGGTCTCCACTGCACCTGTGGCTTCACCTTTACATCTTCACAAATTGCCCTCTCAGGGGCACACTGCTTGGCCAGCCAGGCCCTTTGCAATCCAGGTGGAAGCTGTCCTACCTCATAATTTGTGCATTTTCCTTGCACCTAAAATGAGCACCTTGTGGATGCCACCAAGGTCTGCTGCCAGTTGAAGCAGTAGCCAGGCTTTTCTCTCTCTTGGCTGTAGGGTCAGTTGCCTGGATCGCAGGGCTCTGTTTGCCTGATTGTGAGAAAATGCTTCTCTGTGTTGCCACCATTCTGGAAACTCATGCAGCCTCTGTCACCATTCTGAAACCTCACTTGGCCTCTGTCACCATTCTGGAGCATGGCACTCTGCAGCTTTTCCCTCTGAGCAAATTCTTTCACCTTTGCCGTGAGGCTGCAAAGGGTGGGGACCTGCTTCCTGGGATGCCCCAGGGCCATCTTTCTTATCTCTCTGTTTTTCTTCAGTAATCAAAATCACAACTCTGTCTTTACCATCTATAGCCTTCCTAGCATTTTTCTTCTGGCCAAACTGACAGTATTGGAAATTATCCTGCTGGGCTCTTTGCTCTTGATTCAAAACATAAAGCTGGCTGAAAGCCCCCAATAATAACCATGCCACAGCCTCAATATTCGATTGCTTTTTAATTTCTTTTTCAAGATTAATCAGTCCATTGCTCTTTGTCTCAGTCTCAGGCAAAGTCTCTGGGCAGGAGCAAAATGCAGACAAACTTTCTGCCAAACCATAACACACATCATGTGGAATCCAACAACCAATGCAGTCCTTCTTCCCAGCAGAAACCTCCCAAGCCTGGTCTTTATCATGAGGCTTCCTATCAGCCTTCTGGTCTCTGGAGCTCTGACCAAAATCTCCTCTACAGAACAGCCTAAGCTGCTCCAGCTCTATGCATCCAGGTGACATGCCTGAACCTTTCCAAAGTCTGTTCACAAGCCATTTCCAAAGCCTCTCAAAAAACATGGTCAGATATAGTCAGAGCAAACGACCCCACTCCTCGGTACCAAATTCTGTCTTAGTTACTTTTTACTTGTTCCTGAGACAAAATACCTGAAGCCTAAGTTGGGAAAAGAAAGTTTATTTCTTACAGTTTTTGGAGGTTTCAGTCCACACTCAGTTGGCTCCAAAGCAGGCAGGCATGGCTGGGCCGCAGTTCATGGTGGCTGCAAACAGCAAGCCGGAACCAGCAAAGAGCAAGATACACCTTCTTCCTTTCATTACATCACTTCCTGGCTCCACTCCTATGTGGGTCAAGCACTGACACCATCAGTCCAGGCACTAGATAATAAACCAATCACAAGTACACAATGCAAACTCATGAGGCCTGGGGGACACAGATATAAACCATGACACATCTTTTGAGTTTTAAAGTAAAAGTCCATTTCATGTGAGAGACAAATATGATTCACTGATGTTACTATTGACATTAAATTCAACTTTTTATATCAATGTATTTTATTGCAAAATGTTTATTTTGATTTAATCATTAACCATATATAATGATCACACTCTGTACAGTGTATACATGGATGGACTGAAATATTACATGCTACTCTGTTACTATGTACAACATTTAAGTTGACATGTTGCACTTAAACATTTTAAAAAGTAGTTGAAATCTAGTTGCTTTTTTTTTAAGCATGATGTTTAATTTCAAATTGGCTTTGAGGCCTCATTTACTTTTGAGAGTCCTAGACAGATGGCTTCCCATTTATTCTGGCCTGAGTGTTTAATTTTTTCAGTGAAAGAGATAAGGCAGTCTGCTTATTTAATTTTGGTGGGAGCCCAAACTCTGGTTCTTTTTGTTAATCATGATTTAGTATATTATATGTGTTCTCTTTTCTTTTTATGAGGATGATACAGAATCATGAGAAGTACTTCAAACATGATAAAAAGATGATTTTTGCTTTCTTGGATCTCATAAGAAGAAATTACATGAGAACCTAAGCTATTTTCTTCCTCCTCTTGATGCATTTAACTTGGGTTTTGAAAGTAAAGAAAAGGGTATGAAGTTAAATTTCAGAGATGAGTGGACACAATCAACAATGAATGAAAACCCAAGTTTGATGAACAATAAGGCACCTAAAGAGGTCATACAATGGAATCAGAAGATGAATCTTCTGAAAGACCTAAAATGCCAAGTTATGGAGTACATCACCCCTACCAGATGCAAGAGGTTTTCTGTGATAGAATCAACAAGTTTTGTAATCAATGGAAAACAAAAAAGAAATGAAAAGAGAGATGCAAGAAGGACAAGACTCTACTTAAAGAAGGCTAATCTAGTGGTCATGTTAAAAATTCTATTTTAAATTATTTAAACTTGGAATTAAGACCAAGAAAAGGGTAGAGTTAGGAAATTTAATTTTTCTCCTTTGGAAAATGAAGGCAATAGCCATGGTAACATTGAAAGACTATATAATGGAAATATTCTGTCCCCAAATATAATATGAATAAATAATATTTTCCTGGAAAGCATGACTTAGACATTATGTTCTGATTCCTGAATGTTATCTCTCTAAGATATAGCAGAGGACAGTTCATGTCCTTAGGGAAACTGTTATCTGAGCTTTTATGGTTGTCTTAGTTATTTCTCTGTCATTGGTGGGAAAAAATACCCAATACTCACATGCCAAAGAATGAGAGGTTTATTCTGGCTAACATTTGTATCGGTTTCAGTCCATAGTAGGCTGGCATCAAGGCTAAGAAGCACTGTCAATATATATGGCAGAGGAGAAACCTCATGACATGTTAGCAAGAAACAGAGAGATCAGAGAAAGATAGATATTCCCAGACCATGCCCCCACTGGTCCACCTCCTCCAAACAGTCTGCCTCTCCCAAGAGCACATGTCCTATAAACCAAACAGTGAGCTAATCCACCGATTGTTCATCTATGAGTAAGACCCATGATCTAAATTTCTCCCCCAAAAGAAGCCCCTTTTATTAGCATATTAGGCCCTGGGGACATGTCTAGGTATAAACAGTGACAATTGTCTTTTTAGGTCATTACCTTTTCCCACTTTGTTGTCCATCTGTCTGGTTACTAAGACCCAGTTCTTTGAATACTTGCATATGCATTTATTTTTATATCGAAGAGTACAGTGATTAACAGTGGGCTCTGAAGTCAGGATGAACTTGACATCTAGCTCGACTTCTTTCTAGTTACAGCGAACAGATTTTGGTGAGGATTAAATGAATTATATGTAGAACACAGGTGCATAGCAAGTATTAGTTTTTAAAATTCTCTAACTTAAGGATTATGTCCAATTATTGAGCATTCTACACATTTAGGGTATAGCAATAGGAGATTAGATAGCACAGTAGTCAAAAGATTAGGATTTAGAATCAGAAAACCCCCTATTATTGATGTGGCATTAAGAATCCTAGTTAATTTCTAAACCTGTCTCTTCATCTGTAAAATGGATATAACTGACTACTTGACAAGTGATGTCTTTATGAAGATTAAATAAGATGATGCATCTTTAAATGAGATGATGTATCTTTCTCTTTCTTCCCTTGATCTCTCTTCTGGCACATACTGTATACTCAAGAAATGTTAGTTCTCTCATTACAGTAGTGTACTATGGCTCTAGAAAGATAAAAATATAGGGGCAACATTTAGCCTACCCCTAGACAAGATATTATCTGCTGTGGAGATAAGATTTTTATTCCAAAAACTAAATTAATTTGGAAATATTGGGGAAAAAATGGTAAGGAAGAACAAATAAAGTGGAGCTCATATCTCAGGAAGAAGAGACTAATTTCATTTTGAGATCCTGATAAACTCAACTCTTACAAAAAGAAAGAATTGGAAAATTCAAGCCTACTATATACAAATTCATTTTTAGTACCTCATTTGACAGGAAAGATGGTGCACATGCATGGATTTGAACAAGACAAATGTGAATATGGCATGCAAGATAATTTACTTTTCCTACAGTTTTTTTCTTATAAATTTCAAAAATTGGGCTAGACTATCTATAGGAAAACCATAGTCCTAGCCCCAATTCCAGCCATCCACCTGTTAATTATCATATGCAAAATTTTGTTGGAACAAAGACACATGGGTTTGTTCACATGTTGTCTATGGCTACTCATGTGCTACAACGTCAAAAGTGACCAGTTACTGCTGAAATTAGATAACATGAAAAGCCAGAAATATCTATAGAAGTTTACCAACTTCTAGATAATAATGATGAATAAGATCTCATTTTGTGAAGTAGTTACTATATGACACATACTATGCTAGTAATTTTATATGATTAATTTTATTTATACTTATAAATGAACTAGACAAACGTAATGGCACATGCCTGTAATTCCAGTGCTCACGAGGCTGAGACAGGAGGATCACTGTGAGTTTAAAGTTGGCATAGGCTGTATAGTAATTTCAAGCCCAGCCTGGGATACATACTGAGACCTTGTCTTAAAAACATAAAAAGAGAATTAATGCTGAACTTTAGACTGGCACAAAAACTACCTGAGGATAACTGACTTAAATTCAGGTGTGGTGTCCTTAATGTACTCATCCTTAAACAATGAGGCTTCATCTACCTTTAAAAAGTATATAAAATTGTGCAATAGAAAAAGATGGGATGTAAAATGCTTTAGAGATAGAACTATGAGTGAGAGGCCAATGTTTTAGACTATTTGAGAATTATATTATGTCTTCTGTTTTGCTTCACAAGTAACTATCACAGAACTGTCATTTATTTGGCACTTACTAAAAATTGCATGAAAGCATCAAATCTATGGACATAAAGGACCTTAATACTATATGAGCTAGAAAATGACAAAATATATCCACAATAACAGTCAGGTATGTTATGAACTATTTCTATAACTGACATAAGAAATGTAAAGTTTGCCATCCAAAGAAGCACTCAAACTTGAAGCTTTCATAATGCTTTCAGTTGAGGGAGTTAATAGATGAGAAATATATTAGTCAGCATTCTCACTGCAGGACAAAGTACCCAACATATGTGACTCAAAGTAGAAGATGTTTGATTTGGCTTATGGTTCAAATAATTGAGTTCATGGCTTGCTGCATCTAAGCAAGGCACATAATGGCAGAGGGAATAGTAGCATAGTGCTGCTTAGCTCATGGGAGCCAGGAGGAAGAGCACAGGAATGGTGCCAGAGAGTAAATAGTCAGGGTCTAGCTCCAAGTGCAGCATCTGGGGAACACTGTAGAGAAATATAAATTCTACAGAGATTGATAGCACCACCCCTTTGACCTTTGTAGCTTCAGCCAATAGGACCTCTCACTTGGGCTTGTTCTTCTTGCTACCTACAGCTTTCCTTTGTTGATACTCTAGTTCTTCACAGCTCCTATTTTCTGGGGTGGCCCCTGGACTTTTGGCTTTGCTCTCACAGCTTTACACACTTTCCTGCTACAGTTACACAGTCTGGCCTTCTCTAGAAATCTGGGTGGAAGCCTCCCTGATCCTACAACTCTTGCATTCTACATGCCTGAATAACCAGTGCCATGTATATAATGCCAAGATACATCACCAACTTAAGCAATAGCCAGGCCCTTGAACCATGGCTGGATCAGCCTTACTGTCTGAATGTTAAACCCAGAATAATGAATCCCGGTAATCAATTCCCATGGGGGACATTCCTGAGGAGGAAAGCCCAAAAAAACCGTTAAGAGAGTCCAGTGTATATACTTTTGTATATTTATACTAAAATGGGTGAGGTCTTGAAGATTTCTGAGAGGTTGTCAAAGCATCTTCTTTCCATATGCAAACTGTTTGCCTGTTTTTTTTAATGGTGTAATCTCTTAAGCAATCATACCTTCTATGACCCAACTTTATACATAGTTCCCTTTGGACCAAAATTTAAAATTTAAATAAATTTCCCCTCTGTTTTTTGTCCCTGACTCTCACTACAAATACTATATAGTTAAAAGCACCCAGCAATACATAAACCACAGCCTGAATGCTGGGCTGCCTTGAAATTTCCTCCACCAGATCTATAGTCCATGGCCATTAAACTCAGGCTCCTACAAAGTCTTATGACATTGACAAAAGATAGACAATTTTTTTCTGAGCATAACATTCAAGATCTCTTATCTGATATCCACAATCCTTGTTTCTAGCTGAAACCTCTTGAGCCTGATCTTTACTATGTACATTTTTATCAGAATCTGGTCTTCTGAACTCTGCCAGAATCATTCTTCAAGTTCAGCTTATCACATTCTAAGGTTACTACAAACCTGTCCAAACATTTTCCATAGGTCAGTTCTAAGACTTCTAAACTGCATGGTTAGGCACATTATCAGCAACAGCCCCACTCTCAGTAGCAACTTTCTGTCTTAAGCAACTTTCCTGTTGCTGAACAAAATACCCAACAATTTGAATTTAAAGGAAGAGTGGTTTATCTTGGCTCATGCTTTCAAAGAACTCAATTGATATCTGGATGGCTCCAAGGTAGGACATCTTGGGGGGGAAATGTGGCATAACAAACCTTGTTCATGGCAGTGGGAAGCAGAGGACGGTTACAACACCAGACAGGAAGGGCCAGGCTACAGAAATAGTACACAAAGTCGCATCTCCATAATTCACCTAGACCTGCTCAGAAGTGTGCTTTAGTGGTTTCTTAGATGTCTGAAAAATCTGGGAAGTTAATAATTAACTTACTCATAGCACAGAATAAAGTGTGGTCCTTTTATCAGAAGCCCTCTGCTCCCCTGCAACTTGAAATTCCAGTTTATTCTTCAAGGCATATAATATTTATTGAGATAAATCTAGAAAACGTTGTAACAGGAGTTCTAAGCAATCTCCTATACACTTCCTCCTGTGAGGAGGGACATCTCCTAGACCAGAAACTTACTTTGTGACTGAGTAATACCATGATGTATCCTTCTGATCTCACTCATTCAAAACAATTGACTAAATAATTCCTACCTTATTATGGTGTCTAAATCATCTCAGAAAGAGGGGTTCTAAATCCTACTCAACAAGCATATTAGGTTATTCATAATGATATCAATGTATAAGCAAAAGAAAGCCCAAAATAACTAACACAATTCAGTGATTCCTAAGGATGTTTAAATATTTTTGGATATATTTATTGGTTTTATATCTCTGTCACTATGAAACTATTCATAAATAGAAGGCATTTGTTGTCCTCACTTACAATAATCTCCCTTAAATAAGCAAAACTTTTTCCTTTAATTCTGATTTGGTATCCATAACCTAACTTGATCCAAATCTTTTATGCTCAGAACCCTACGTTGTGAACATGATGATGTAAGAGCCACTTTCTCTGTCCAGAATTTATTTTTCATATCAACTTGTCCATGTAGAAAACAAAGCTAATGCTTATTAAAATGCCTTCAGTTAAGGAAGGAGGAAACTAATGGGAATCCCAGCTGCTCAGAGACTATATGCTAGGATCATCAGGGTATATTCTGTCTTGAAGGCAAGATTGTCTGTACTTCCAAGCCCCTATGTATATGCGCTGACAGCAGGAAAAACAAAAAGAGAACCATAAATGATTAGCCCCAGAATCCAAATGACAGATGAAAAGCCATGACTTCTCACATGGCTATACATGTGAATGAAAATATAGAATCTCCTAGTACAATAAAGCTCTTAGAATTCATGAAATCTAACAACCTGTTACAATATTTTTATGCACTTAGTTGACAGTTTGGTTGACTTGGGAGACCCTACGATATTAGTAAAGCACACTTCTAGATGTGTCTGGTGGATCGTGTGCGTGTGACCTTGGGGTCTCTATCCACTCCCTGGTTCTCTCCTTTCTGGCTCTTTCCTTATCTCTCTGCTACTACATGCCATGACCTCAGCAGCTTTCTTCCATCGTGCCCTTCTGTCATGATGTGTCTACGTAACAACCTGTCAGCCAAGAACTAAAGCTTGAGCCAAAATAAGCTTTTTCTCCTTTAAACTGTGTATGTTTGGTATTTTTATCAACAACAATTATGTAATATATATAATACATAATAGAAATATATATATACTTTGGCAAAACATTTCTCTTATTCAAAGATGTACTCATGAAATTTTAATTCTTAGAATGTACTTCCACTGTTAATAAAACTGACTGCCTTTCTCTGACACTTCCCTGACCCATATTCCATCCCAATGGTATTAGAACCCTGATAATAATATGGCCTTCCCCATGCCCTATATTTCACTTCAGGAACTGAAACAACTGCATTAAGACAATCTGTCAGGATCAATGTCTAAAGTCACTTGTATCAACTTGGTTTTGTTTTCAAGTCTTGTCCAGAGTGGATAAGGCTTTAAACCATAAAAATAATTTAATTGTTGGGTCTGGAAATTTCCTAAAATGCTGACATTTTTAAGCACATAATTTGCTTTTGTGAATAAACAGCTCTGCTCTAAGAGTAGCCAAACAGCTCATATATTAAGCAGTTGTTTATTAATCGAAAGTTTCTTCAAAAGAAAAAAATTTCTTCAAGATTTATGTTCACTGAACCAAAATTGCTACACATGAACCTTACATTTCTGCGATCAAATTTGTACTTTGAAAGACTTTCTGAAACACTGCTAAGGCTCTGTCAAAGTACTACTTTCTCTTCTTGCAATAGTTCTAGTGAACTTACTTATCTGAATAGTAGAACACCCTACTGGTCACTTCAGGAAATGACAGCCCTTTATGTCTGTATCACAATGGCAGATGCAATCTATTCTCTCTCAATATCTATCTAAAGGAAGTAATTTCAGTAATCGTGGTAAAAATGAAGATGACAAGTTAGTCAGAAAATATGTATAGAAAATTTTATCCACTTTGGAGTATTCCAAACTAGTGTACAAAACCAAGTAAAACTATAATTTTATCTATAATACAAAGAAATTTTTGTTATATGTATGTATTTTGTGAATTATTGAATATCAAAGGCTATCAAAAATTTTGGTCAAATTATCTGATTAATATACGATTTTATTATAACAGTTAATAATATATAAGGATATAGAGAGTGGAGTTATTGCAAGCACAACTTTTTAATGTACACACTATTGTTCCAAACAGCTCCTCTGCCATCACTCCCATCCCCCTCCCTTCCCTTTATTCTTCTCTTTGTTAATGGTTTGACATTCGCATGTCCAGTGATCTTGTCCATGTTATTCTGTGATGTTCAGTTTTCCAAGCTGACACCATTTTATTAGCTAGAAAATGTTCTTTCTCTTCTCCCTTCCTTTCCTTTCCCTTCCCTTGCTTTTCCTTCTCTTCTTTTACCTTTTATCCATGTTTCCTTTGCTTCTTCCTTCCTTCCTTTCCTCTTTCTTTCTTAATCTGTTTGATTGCTTCTTCCACTGCTTGCAACTATAAATAGTTCTAATCATTTTATATCGTTCCATATTAATACATACTTGTTCTTGTGTAAAATATGAAGAATTATAAATATTGTTTCAAATAGTAATTGAACTGCTCCTGCATATTTCTGTTTATGCCACTTGGGCTTATAAGCTACCATCTTGTTGGTGACATATTCTGTCTTTTTATTTATTTTTTACTGAATAATTAGTCTTGTAATATTTCCTACCCATCTTAAACTATGCAATTAACTGTGCTTTAATTGTAGTTGTTTACAAAGACTTATAAAACATGCTAGCATTGCAATTTTGATTGTCTTACTGTGTTTTAAATTTTTTGGTTTCCTTATTATTTAGGTACCAAGCAAAGCCAAAAGATAAGGAGATAAGGGCCATAAAATATAATTTTTATAGTCCTCATAAGAAAGAACATGCTAAGCTACTCAGAACCACACAGAGAAGCCTCAGAACCAGTCAAGTGGCAGAAGGAATGAAGGGAAAACATGATGAGAATCTTTACTTAGGTTTCCATGAGAAAAACAAAGCTAAATCTGCCTGGGGCTGGCTAACATGAGCATTTCACCATATTCTGTACAGGGGTTACCTCTAATTTTCTGATACATGGCCTTGATTAGAGCAGAGAAATATTGCCACATAAAGTGTAAGAGCCCCCAGAGAGGGGAAATCCCTTTCATTTAGAGAGGACTCAAGTACAAAATCATGAATAACAGATAAAATAATAAAATATAAGTAATACATAGTATATATTTTATATTGAATTATAGCTTAAATTCACTAAAATAAATTTTAAATGTATAGTAAAATAAGATATTTATATTTGTGTCTACCAACGTCATCATCACCCAGATCAATCTTAAAACACTACCATGCCACCATCCCAGAATCACTTATGGAATCATTTTTCAGTTCCTCCCCAGGGAGGTAAGCATTACTGGGGCTTCCTTCACTGTGATCTAGATTTAGCTGATCTTGAACTTCATATAAATGGAACTGAACATTTGGAATGCTTCTATGACTACCTTTTTTATTCTGCATTACCTTTTAAGGGATTTATCCATGTGGTTGCACTTATCAGAATTTGTTATTTTTAATTTCTGAAGAATATTCCTTAATGTATTTATGGAAACACATTATCCACTCTCTAAAGGCTGGATTGCATTGAATATTCTTACGTATGCTTTTCATATTTTCTTATTCGTTTCTCTTGAATTTATACCTGGGATTGGAATTGCTGAAATCATATGACTAGTGAATCCCTAATATTAGTGAATATTGCCAAATTTTTCAAAGTAATTAAAACAATCACTCCAACAACAATATATGGAAATTTCTCTTACTCTATATTCTTGCCAATATTGGTAATTTACATTCTATTTCATTTAACTGTACTAATCATTTGGTAGTGGTTTTCAGTCAGGTTTGGATTTCCTTTCTCTGTTGAGCAAGAGTTTTAAGCAGATAAAATCGAAAGATGGTGAAACAGTAAGCAGCAAACTAAAAAGCCTCTCTGAGAGAAACAGCCCAGATGCTAGAAAATAGCATTCTGATGCAGGAAAGAAATAGAAACCCTTTACCAAGGAAGAAACTAAAGTGAGAACTGAAGCCCACAGACAGAATTTGAAAAAAGAAAAACTTGAACAGAAGAAGGCAAGTAGCTGGCTGTGCTCTCACCAGAGCTGGTCCCACTGTGCCACAAGCACCGGTGGAAGCTGGAGATGCACCGGCACAGTGAGCTGGAGGCTGGTAGCCTGAAGGCCTTGGTGGGGAGATGTAAGAGCAGAAGGGAGCTGCACTGGCTGGCGTGGCCGAACTCGCATGGCTGCAACTCAGCAAGCTGCCTGGGTTCCCACTGCTTGGACTCTCCAGAGCCATGGTCGCGCTGGGGTGTGGATGTACTGAAGTCGGGATCTGCGAAACCAACAGAAAGCAGAGCCAGCAGGCGACCTGCATTGACCTGTGGTGAGAGGTGCCTGGCTTGGGTCATGCCCCTGGCTGGGAACCAGTAGGATGTCCCAGGACAATTCCTTACATGCTGTGCACACTAAGGCGCAGTGAAGGCCTGGGGGGGGGGGGTTTTGGCTGACCCGGAGGTGAGGGGCCAGCATATGCTGTCCCTATTTGCACTTCAATAGCACACTGGAGTAGGCAGGGTCACCTAGCCAGCGCTTCAGAAGAACCAGAATCAACCAAAAAAAGGGGACTGGAGCCTTCTTTATATACCTGTATGGAAGAAACAAAAAATATGAGAAGAGGAAACAATAAGAAAAAGCCCCCAGCCTCCAAGCCTGTGAACACTAATTCAAGAAAGGTAAATAAAAAGAGATTGAGGACAGCAAACATGCAATATTAGACACAGCATCAGTGGACATAAAGAAATTACCTTCGTGACCTCATACACAAGCTCAAAGTGAAATATTAAACCAGGTAAAGCAAGATATAAATAGATTAATAAAAGAAATGCTAAACACCTCTCAAGAAGACACAGATGAAAGAATGGAGGAACACAAACAAAGGAGAGAACCATTTGATGAAGAATATAAAGAAAATATAGAATACATGAAGCAAATTCAAAGAGATTACCAGGAAATTAAAAACTCCATTGAAAGCTGGCAAAATTGCTTGAAAAAAGTTCAAGGTTAGATTATCCAAACTGGAGGACAGGTTTGCAGTGTGGGATTATGAAAGGAAAACCTTTTTTGAAAATAACAAGGAAACAAGCAGTAACAATAACTGAATAATAAAGAATGTGAATGAAGAAGCAGGGGTACAAACAAAGAAATTACAAAGGCTATTCACAGAAATAATTAAGGAAAACTTCCCAAACATAGGAAAAGGAAATGATATTCAGATATATGAGGCATACAGAACTCCAGCCACCTACAACCAAAACAGAGCCACACCCAGGCATATAATAATCAAGATCTCAGAAATCCAATATAAGAACATAATATTAAAAGCTGTTAGAGATAAGAAACAAGTCACCTATAAAGGAAGGCCCATCAGAATTATGGCAGACTTCTTGAGACAAGCCATCAAGTCAAGAAGAGCTTGAAGCAAAATATTCCAAGCCCTGAAAAAAAAATAACCTCCAGCCCAGATTGATATATCCTGAAAAACTGTCTCTATGAATTAAGGGAGAAACATGATGCTTCCAAGATAAAGAGGAACTGGGGGAGTTGGCGAACACCAATCCAACTCTACAGAGAATACTACAGGGTATTCTAGAGAGAGAGAAAACTACTAGGATTCCAGGAACAGTGGCAGAGAGGCCTCAATGAATGTTACAGAAAACAGAGTAAAGAAGACAAGCAGACAACTGATAGCAAACAAAGAGCATGACAGAAATTAGGCAGAGAAGGTTGGTTATAAACTCTAACACAGATGGCCTTGTATATAAATTTTAAAAAAAGAGAGAGAATCACAGGTAGAGTAGATCAGGAGGTAGGGTCCACTGAGATGCTCTCTATAGGTGATACAATTAACCTGAAAAGAGGTATATGGACTGAAAATCAAATATGGGAAAACAATGCTGTATGGGACAGGGAGCCAGAGAGTAATAGGGGCAACTAGACCAGTATTTGTGGATAGGTTGGAAATACAGGCTTTAATAGGTAAAGGAATATAATTAGAGATCAAGTCCAGGAGGGAGAAGGTTTGGAACCACTTAGGTAGCAGACCCTCCTCCCCAGTTTAAGACTGAGGGTCTAGGTGAGCCTCAAAAATACACAGTGCACCCTGGGGAAGTGAAAGGGGAGGAATGGTCTTTAAAAAGACAGCAGAACATATTGTTAATAGTGTATCAAGAATTAAAGCCTATATTACATCACTCTGCTTAGACAGATTTTATTCTGTCCCAGTTTGTCTGCTTGCATTAGATTTGAGGGTACAGACAGCTACCCCAAAAACACCACGATATAGCACGTAATTATCTTTAATTTCCTATCAACTTAATTTAGAGCCCTGTATGACTTATACTGGTTTATCATGACTGATCTTAGTTAAATCTGATTTGTTTGATTGCTGTTTGATATTGACAGATTTTATTCAAAACTATTATGATTGATAGTATCAAGTCTGATTTAGGCTGATGATGACAAGACTCACTATGATACCCATTCTGGCTTGATTACTACCCGTTTTTGAAGTTTTATACTACATACAAAATTGTGTTTTTATTAATACTGTTATGTACTGATGTATTTAATTATACTATGTCTGATGATATAGCCAATTCTATTGAAAATAACAAGGAACAACACAGTAACCATGGTAGAACCCCTTGTACAGTGGTCTTATATGTCTTTTTCATTTCATGTATTTATACGAATATGTTTTGTTTTGTCTTGCTTTGTTTTGTTCCTCCCTCTAATATAGAAAGGATAGAAATATATGTTAAGACTCATGCATGTGGAGAACCAATAAACAGTTTATGAGAACTTTGCCCTTGTATCACCATGCTTACTTTTGATCTCATCCCCATTGTTAATCCCTGGCAACCCCTGACTGTCCTCCATGTCTGTAGTTCTCTCATTTTAAGAGTGTTATATGAATAGAATCATACAATATAGTACTTTCATGACTGACATATTTCACTCAACATAATTCCCTGGATATGTGGCAAAGTCATGGTATGAATCTATAGTTTGTTCATTGTATTGATGAGCATTGCATTGCATGGAGTACCACAGTTGATTCCCCATGTGCTTAGTAAAGAGCATCTCTTATTTCTATTCTTTAGCTGTTATAAATAAAGCTGCCATATTTGTGTTTAAAAAGTTTTAAGCAGATTTGCAAATGGCTACTGTAAATACACTCATTTTTACATAGACCTCAAGGCTTTTGCTGTTTGTAGAACAGAATTTTCCATCTCTTAAAATTTGACTAGTAGAATTTTGTATTCTATTATGCATATTAGTCTTTTATAAGATAAATATTTTGAAAATGTTTCCTCCAACAATGTGGTTTGCCTTGCACCTTTCTAATGAGATCATTTGGTAAACAGGAGACCAAATTGTCATTTTTGTACTTTTGCTATTAGTGTTTTTTGAAACTTGTTCTGAAATGCTCACCAATTCCAAAGTTATAAAGATAATCTCCTCTTTTTCTTTCAAAAGCTTGTTTGTTTTACTATTCCTATAGAGGTTTGTAGTTCTCACTGAATTAATTTTTATGAGTAATCTGAGATAAAAATCTTTCTTGTCACCAAAGCTTTCTATTTATTTTTGTGATTGGAGTAATCAAGAACTTCCAGAAATAATGGATATTATGACAGCTAGACTGTAAACCTCTATCACGAGAGCTTCAATAGCTTCTTTGCTTGATGGAAGCTACATTTTCAAACTTCATAATCATAATATATGCATATAATTCAGAATAAACATCAAATATACTCATGAAAAGTATGCCAAAATGACCTAAACTAGAGATTGACATGAACATGAACAGAAACATCTAAACTGCCACTTAAATCAGTTTTTTCTGGAAATTTCATTTTGTAATTCCTTAATACAGTTGCCTACATTAGATCAAAGTTATGTTTTGTTTTGTTTTATAATTCCTGTTTATAGACAAGTGCTTTGTAAAACTTTAAATCTATATTTTTCTTGATAACTACAACAATGATATATCTCATTCATTTTATGCTATTCATGACAAAATAGTTACTCAAAGATTCCCACTTAGCTGTAATGAGAAAAACTTTGAAAACTCTGCCTAAATTGCTTTTTAAGATCGAAGCAAATGCCAAATATAAGAACATGCAAATGGAAGAGAATGAAAATTTTTTTTTCATCAGGGAATGTGAGATTTACCCTTTCATCTAAAATCAAAAGTAATTCTCATGATAAATTCTTCCTGAAATCCAAAAGTGAGTTTTATGACTTTTAAATCTGTTACAAGCCAGAGTCTTTGAAGATTAAAAATGATTAATGAGAACAATCTAACAGCCTCAAAAGAAACTTTGTAGCTGTCTTCTCGTAATCCTTACTTCTGTAATATAGATAGATAGATAGATAGATAGATAGATAGATAGATAGACAGGTAGACAGGTAGACAGACATATAGATAGATAGATAGACAGATAGTAGACAGATAGACATATAGATAGAGATAGATAGATAGATAGATAGATAGATAGATAGATAGATAGAAGACAGATAGACAAACATATAGATAGATAGATATATAGATAGATAGATAGATAGATAGATACACAGATAGATAGATAGATAGATAGATAGATAGATAGATAGATAGACAGATAGACATAGGTAGATAGAAAGATAGATATCCTTTTTCCTCTAGATCAAGAAAGGCATTGTCCTATCTTTCTTAGAATTTTAATTACAATATGGTAAATATACTCAAAACATAAACAAGAAAGAAAAACATGCCAGTTATAAGGAATGGAGAAGAGGAATTGATATCACAACAAGAAAGGAGCATTTTGGTTTAAGCCTTGAATGACCCCAAAGATCTACAGGCTAAACACTTGGTTGCCACCTTGGGGTGCTCTTGAGAAGAGATTGAGCATTTAAGAGTGGGACCTAGTGATAACAAGAGAGGGAATTAGGGACATGCCCTTCAAAGGAATATTAGAATATTAGGAGCTCGGTCTCTCTGTCTGTCTCTCTCTCTCTGTCTGTCTGTCTATCTGTCTGTCTCTCTGCCTCTCTCTCTGTCTCTCTCTCTTTGTGTCTCTCTCTCTCTGTCTCTCTCTCTCTGTCTGTCTCTCTGTCTGTCTCTCTGTCTGTCTCTGTCTCTCTCTCTCTGTCTCTCTGTCTCTCTCTCTGTCTCTCTCTGTCTCTGTCTCTCTCTCTCTCTCTCTCTCTCTCTCTCTCTCTCTCTCTCTCTCCCCTCCCCTTTCCCCCTTTCCAGCCACCAGAAAGCAAACAACTTTGTCTCACTATGAGCTCCTCATCATAATGTGCAGCCCAGACCCAGGCCCAAGAAACAATGGACCCCATCACCATGGTTGAAGCCTCTGAAACCATGAACCAAAATAAATCTTTTCTCCTTTTTAATTGATTATTTCAGGTATTTGTCACAGTGCCAGAAAGATGAATAACACAAGGGACTAAGTAAATTTTCACATAGACACCCTAGAAGGGCCTCTGTAGAAAAGTAGTGTGTCCAAGGTATAAATCACTCAAGCCATCTTACATGCAAATCATTCGCTAAGACAAGCGTGAGGAGGCAAACTGGCACAAGCAAGGTGTGCTACTTCATTTGGTTGTTTATTAGATTAACAACAGAAGAGAGAAGAAAATAAGATACCAGTAGCTTCCTAAAACCCCAAGAGTAAAGAATCAAGGTGACCTCAGTAGTTCTCTGCAGGAAACCCATGAGAGTCAGTAGCACTGAGAGTCCTGTGAGCGTGCTTGTGCTAACATTAATGAATAAATACAAGTCGTTCCTAGTGGGCAACAGAGACTCCGAGCACAGTCTGGAGGAAAATATCCAGGGACCCACCGAGAATGTCTGCCTTTGATGTGGCTGACCTGGAGCCACGGGACATAAAGAATGCCAAGTTCACTCAGTCCTCTCCGGGTGAGGTTTATTTAGCCTTTGTCACTGATGTAGTTTATTATTTTTAATGGCACTCCATGCAAGAGTACAACACATTCCTCAAAGAAAGCCACAAAACAATTTTACCACAACACTTCCTCCACTAATATAAAAGGAGTTTTAATCCCTGGCACTCTGCATTATCATATAAACAGTTCATCTTTACAGTGTGTACGCATTTTCCTCTAGCATAGAAAGCACCATTATTTTCTTCTTTTTCATTACACCTAAGGTAGAAAGAGAAGTACTTTTAAGAAGAGGCTTTTCTGTTGTTGTTGTTCTTCAATTCTTTTTCTGTGAATATTCTGTGCCGCTTCTTCACAATTAAATACAAAACACAGCAGAAGTATTTTTTATGACGGCTCTGGATTCTTTTCTCTGAGCACACTTGAAATTTCAAAAATTTCAGAGTGTGGAGATATACATTAGAACTTCTGGCAGCCAGATCTGTGACTGGATGATCAAAACAAAACTTTTTACAAAGCCGATTTGGTAAGATGGCATATTGGTGTCCAATATTCAGTTATAATAGAAGGAAGACAGAACTTTTTCTCATTTCCTTCTTGAGGGGCTCAAACTAGCAATATCGTTAAACAGAAGGTATTCTTTCAGAAATGATATCCTCAGCAAAGGCTAGAAATTATTCCTAGGAAATAAAAAAGAAGTGTTCCAGAGAATATGAGAAAAAATATTGTGAAATGTATTTAGAAATATTAAACCAGCATGAAAAATTGCTTGTACTCTCCTGGCTAGAAGATACATAGATAAATAAGATAGTTACAGAGATGGAAAGATGATAGATAGATAGATAGATAGATAGATAGATAGATAGATAGATAGATCTCTGTGTCTATAGACACAAGTTTTCTCTATCTATCTGTATCTATGTTAGTAGATACATACAGCTACGGGCTGAACTATTCCTCCCTCAAAATTCCTATGCTGCAATCCTGAGCCCCAGACCTCAGAATATGGCTGCATTTAAAGGAACAGTCTTTAAATAGTAATAAAAGCTAAACGAGGTTTACTGGGTAGCTCTAATTCCATATAACTGGCTTCCTTGTAAGAAGGGATTAGCATGCATGAAAACAGAAAATACCACTTGAAGAAAAAGGGATAGACAGCCATATCCAAGTGACAGAGAGAAGTCTCGGGAAAGACAACCTCGCTGACACTTTGCTCTCAGACTTTCATCCTCCAGAGCTGTGAGAAAAGCATTTTCAGCTTCTGAGCCACCAGTCTGAGGCTACCTACAGCAGCCTCAGCACATAGTAGTTCGTGTGTGTGTGTCTGTGGTGTGTCTTTCTATCGGTGTACATGTGTGTACCTTTAATTTAATGCACGCTATCTACTCAGTATCTACCAATACTATCTCTTTTTGATGTTAGTGTTAAACATGCAAGATTTGTAGGAGGTATAAGTTATGACTATTATGATCACTGTTTGCTACAGCATATTTCATAGTTGCTATAGAACTATGGAGAAATACATTTTAAATGACCCTTATATGGTTTTCTAATTACTCTTATAATGAACTATGCTGAAACTTAATTTTATTAATGACATTTTATTCATGAATGTAGTCAGTCAAGAATTTGGGCAAGGTATGGTAGGAATAGTTTGCCTGTTTTACAGTGGTGGAAGTTCAGGTATACAGCATAATTTAGCACTTTTATACCCAAAACATGAGAACTAGGACAGTCAAGACTGAAAGGTCCACTTCCAAGGTAACTTCTTCACCCATATACCTGGCATGTGACTGAGACTACATGAAGGTTGGTCACAGCTGAGTGTGTTGATAGGTACTACTACACAGGATGAGTTTCCACAAAACAGATCCCTAGAGGAATGCTTCAAGACAAGCTGACAGCTGCCAATCTCTTCCCTCAGAACTCACAGAATTCCAAGATTCAATAGAACAGTATACAATCATCACTTACTAAGTGAAAAGTACTCATTAATTGTAGAAAATATCTGAAAATCTCTAAATTCTGACCACAGATTATTTACATTTCTTCCAAATGAAAAAAAAAAACTTCACTTTTTCTCAATTGTGTTCAAAAGAATCTCTTCTGCATAGCATCAGTCTCAAATTCAAAGTCACAATGTTGTCACCTAAATCAAAATTTGGATAATGTTCATCAGGCATGTTCTTCTTAAGTGAAAATGATTAAACTAAAGAGGCTGTCTGCTACCCAGCCATACAATATCCACGTAGGGAGCACAAGATAAATATTATAGGTTTCCCTGTATACAGAGGTAATGGCAGGCACATAACCAACCTTGGGATTTTAATAATCCTGAACCCCGGATGGCACATGTTACTGATTTTTAGAGTTTTATTCTCCTTACTTTTTGAAACTTATTCTCTATGGATCTTAAATCCAACCTCTAGCCTGAGAATACTTCCTTTTAGTAACCTTTCCTTTTGGATAAAAATACCTTTGTTAGCTCAGCTCTTTGCTTAGCCTGTACCCTGCCCACTGAAATATAGGAGTCCAGGAGTCTCTTTATGCTTTTTCCTGTCTCTCTCCCTTGGAGTTCATAACTGATGATATTTTGTCAATATAGTTATCTTAAAACCTTTGTCAGTTTCTTATGCACCAATTTATGATCCATTCCACCACACAGCAGAAGTTATACCCATAAATCTATTCATAGGTTATTCTCTACTTGGGGTCTGATATAAAGCTGACACTAGACACCACCTTTAAATTTTAGAAGGCGTGTAGCTGGACAAACAGGATTTTTGGGTGAGCCTAGGAAGAATTATGAGCACCATTTTAAATAGTTCTGAGGTCCTAACAAAATATTTTATAGTCCCATTCTGACTTCTTTTTTTACTCTACAGAAACATTTTCTTACTCATTCCCTGGTCTTATTTTATCTGCTCTGGGGTACGCTGAGGGTGATAAATAGTTTTATTTTCAAAAAAAAAAAAAGTTGTATTTTCAAACATAAAGTTTTGGAACTTTTATAGTTGCTTTAAGTATTCCATGAAAAGTAATTCCTTTTTCTTTTTATATTTTAATTCTCTCTATTTTAACCTATGACATGGAGGTAAAGAAATACTCTTAATATTATTCCTGGAAATATGTGTAGCCAGATTCATCATTTTACTACATATTTCCTACTTTGATTCGTATGGTTGACAAGATTTCAAAAATCTTCCTCTGCTACATAATAAGGTTCTCCTTTGTCCTGAATTCTGATAAATTTTTCTCTGCTGCCTGAAACCCATTGCGAATAGCTTCTTTTAGTCTGCCAGTCTCCCACTAGGTCTCCTCAGGGTCTTCCAATGCTAAAGCACCACCTAATCTCAAAGCCACATGTTTTAGATTTTTGTTGCATATCCTACTTCTTCTCATACAAAAATTTTGTCTCGGTTTCTATTTTTGCATCAAAGACCATCTCAAATTTAGTGAAATGAATTACTAACTTTGTGATTCTCACAGATTCTGTGGGTTAATCATGCAGACAGCACTGAAGAAGATGTTTATGTCTTCCCCAAAGAGTCTTGGGGCCCGTGCTGGAAAGGTTTGGGTGGCCAGGGGTGGCTTAAAGAGCAAGAAGCTCTAATGACTGGTACCGAACCATCCACTTTTAGGGTGGCTTTTCAGTCACATCAGGCTCCTGGAGAGGAATGATTTGAACACTTAGTTCAGTTCAGTCCATCAACTAGAGAAACCCAGGTAACATCGGCCCTGTGGCCTGAGCTTCTCCCAGTATAGAGGCCAAATCCAAAAGAGAGCATCCCAGCCTGAACCTCCAAAGATGCAGCATTGCAGGAGAGAAAGAAATTTCATGGCCTTTTAGAACCTCACCTCAGAAATTGTATGTCATTATTACCACCATGCATATTTGACCAGAGCATTCTCAAGACTACTCACATTCACAAAGAGAACATAGGCTACTTCTCAATGGAGAATGGCAAGAAAGAAGAAGAGTGATCCTAGTTTAAAACTTCTACACAGATTCTAAACTTCCTGACTCCACAAGTCATTTCCGTTATTAATATTTCCCTAATTAGACTTTTTTTTAATAGGGAGACTATACTATAATGAATTCCTAAACCTTCTTAGAGCAGTTTGCAAAAGCATCCAGGTAATCTGCAATAATCTCTAGAAAGTTACACAATAGATTCATAACTCTTTTGTAGGTGAAAGGAATGAAATAAAAGGAAGTGGACTGAAGTGGTCTGTTCCTTATAAGGTTGCAGATAGTAAGAGAAGACAGTGGGATTCTGACTTTACCTTAAACCAAAGACCATCAGTTAGGACCTCAGCAAGGCTGCAACCTGAAAGTGATCGTGTCCTGTAGAGTCTAGAAACGTCACCTGGATGACTACAATATCTAAAATGATGCTGACATCTCTTAATGAAATATTTGTTTGTTGTTTAGTTGGTTGGATTATGTGGTAGAGATCAAATCCAGAGCCTCATGCAGACCAAGGAAGCACTCTACCACTAATCCATATCACCAGCCTGACATCTTCCTCTCCAAAAGATGCCTTACTCCTTTGACAAAATCATTTCCTAAAAATAGATACAGTGTAGACTGACTGTTTTCTTCCACAGTGTAGAGTTGTGCTGGGAAAGTGCCTTGCAGGCAGTAATTCATTGCTCAGACCTCTTGTACTTAATAAACCCTGTAAGCAATTCTGGCTTAGACCCTGTGAAGGGAGGGTGTCACTCAAGGATACTGTCGGTATTTTCCTGCAACTTTCCTTCAGCAAGTCAGATCCTCTGGAGCTAAACCAAGAGTCATTGAAGGCTTCAACAGTAAGTTTTCAACACACATAAAATCACATGATTTAAATTTTCTAAGAGGTCCAGACCATCATTCTGCCTGATACCTCCTAGTGCATAAACTTCTGTTTTATCCTTTTCCAAAGAATCCATTTTCAGATTTTTTTAGTTTCTTTTTTAGTAGGATACGTTTGTGATACAAGTACATTCGCCTTGGGATTCATCTTCCCAATCATTTGACTTGCCCTTCTCTTCTCCAGCCTCCCATTACCCACCCCATCTCCTTGGCATCTCCGCAGCCCCACCTCCCTGTTTCCTGCTATCTTTTATATCACTCTTGGAATTGTTTATATTTTGGATTTCTCACATAGAACAAATTACATGATATTTAATCTTCTGTATCTTATTTATTTCACTTAGCATTATGCTGAGATGATGAAGGCCAGTTTCCTAGGTGCTTGGATGGAAAGAGAGGGGGCGCAAGGAATGCATTTGCTTCTCAGTTTCAGCCACATTTCTTCTTTTAAGCCCCCCACCCAATCTCAGAGGTATTCTCCCTACTCCTACACTTCACTGCCAAGCTGCAGCCTCTTCGCCTGAACTTTTAGCATTGTTCTTGCATCTTCCCTCAGGCCAAATATTCCTTCCAGCTCCCTGAAATTTGGGACTTCAACCTAGGCCAGTTCAGCTTGTTGGAGAAGGGGTTAAGAACATTCACAGTGCTATTTCCGCCCTCTCAAGGACTCAGCAATGTATTAAAAAGTGTGCCATTTCCAAAACCCAGATGTTTGCAGTGAAAGACTGCCTTAGTTACTTGCTCAACGGTGAGACACAATCCCCAGCACCCACAACTTAAAGGAGTAAAGGTTTATTTTGGCTCACAGTTTGCAGAGGTTTCAGACAGCATGTTCTGAGATAGGGTGACAGGGCAGAGAGGCGGGGCCGAGGAGAAACAGCTCATGGAAGGTAAGTTGGAAGTAAAGCAAGAGACCAAAGAGAGGAGGGATGGAGACAGACCGTCCCAGGTCATGCCTTCAGTGACCCACCTCTCCCCCAGGCATCCCCTCCCAAATCACATTTAACTATAAACCCACCAATGAGTGATATCATACCCCCCCACACCCAGTCCAATCACCAAATAAAACCCCAACTACAAGCCTTTGGAGGGCCTTTTAGTTAGAAACCATGGAACATAATACCATATGTCCCATGATTTTGAAAGTGTTATTCAGAGATATCCCCCACAAAAGTTTTAAATAATAATTTCAAGTACATGCATGTACTTGAAATATTAATCTTTCCTCCAACACAGCAGTAACTATGCCAGATATTTTCACTTGTTTCTTATTAAGTGAATTTGTTTAAAAAAAATCTGTAACTTGTGTTTTATCTTTTCTCAATAATTTTAGACATCAACAAATCTAAAAGAATGATCTTTAATAGTAAATAGAATTGCATTTAAAATGTGTTTGAACTACTTACAAGCTACTCCTTAGCATATTTTACATGCTTATTATTTACTTTATCTCTAAAATGGAAATAAAGATAATAATATTACTTCCCCTATAGTAATAGTATGGAAATTCAAAATAATATGTAAAACACCAAGAAAATGTAAATTGGTGGGAAATAGTGATTTCTGTTTTTTTTTTTTCAAGTGTTTTGAAGTCAAAATTGCTTTATTTTTTCCTCTGGCAAACATCACAGTTAAACACAGTTTAGCCATTCCTTCACCCTTTATTCCTCTCCTATAGCTAAGTGTGGCTTTGGAATCAGACTAACTAGGGATGACTCTTGGTTCCAATAGTCATTGACTGTGTGACAAGTTACTTAATATTACTGACTCAAATTCTCCATGAAAGGAATTTTTATGCCCATAAGTAAAATCATCTCTTTGGGGCATTGTGATCTTTTAATAATTTGTACCATTAGTGACAGTTGAGCAAAATACAGTGTTCTTGCTGAAGATAGATATACTCGACCTTTGAAAGGAACTTGCCCTCTTTATAAACACAATACTTGGGCACCTATTGAACTGGGTGACTATTTTCATTAACAGTGAAATGCACGTAGGGAGGAATGGGCAGCACATTTCAAAAAAGGATGCATTAGAAAGAGCATTAAGTAATAAGTCAGGAAATCTGGGTGGTTTGCCTTGCTTCTGCTATTTACAGGCTCTGTCCTGAGTAGGCCATTTTCCTGCTCTGGGCTTTAGACTCTTTCTCTGTAAAAAGGGCATCATAATATAGCCACATCTAATTCACCCAAAAGCATGAAGATCAAAATAGATTATGGGTAAAAGATTAAAAAATAAATAAATAAATAAAAACCTGTTTGTAAGACTATAAGCCACCATAGAAATACAAATTAGCTTTTGAAATTTAGGTTTCTATCCAAATACAGAAAACCAAGCTTACAAAGCAAATGAATTGATTTTAACTAATAACTACAAATTTTCTACAGAATAGGCTCTTGGTTTATTAGCAAGAGCCTTTTTATACTGAAAGAGGGTACTAATTAACTATCTGTAACAGTGAAAGCATAGGATTTTTATTTCATTATAGAAAGTGCAATTTACACCTACACAAGTAAATTTGTGTTAAATTTTTGCCAATATTGTACTCTGCTTTTGTGCTGATTACGGCCTGTAGCTATTATGTTAAGATAAATGCATAAAAGCATATCATTCAGAAACATTTTATATTCATTTAAGGCATAGTGAGGAATGATTTTTATTTTCTTTTGGTTACAGCTATTAAACTTGATTTATGGAGTGCTCCAGAGAATACTACAATTTTTTCCTAAATATATATGCATGAGTATATTAAACTATAGGAAAATACAATATGCCCATGTAGCAGCATTTCCCAAATTCTTATTACCCATCAGTGTGGGAATGAATATAAAATATTTTCTCCCATACAATTTATCAGTCATGTGCTTTTTAAGCATGTGGGAAGTGTCTCCACAAATACTAAGTTCTCCAAATCTGGACAAATACCACGATTCATAAAAACACAGGATAAAGAGAATCAAAGAAAATATTTTTGATGAGCTACTATACCATATGCTAGGCACTGGATTGAGTTGTCTATATGATACAATTCACTGAATCTTTTAAATGAAACACATACCATTAGGATCCTACTTTTGCAGAGCAAGAAACCAGATTGAAAATATGTCTCTATTTAGGTTCATCAGAGGAAATAAAATCAATTCTAAGAGTTTCAAAAGAAAATTTGAAAAAGCATCCTACTAAATCATTCACAGGTTAAAGGAGAAATCATAATGTACTTTTTAAAAGATAATGGCAATATTGCATCAAAGCCATGTACTATGCAGCAAAGACACTGGTTTGAAGGACTTTATGATCTTCAATATTTAGACAACATAAATTTTTAAATCTTCAAATTCAATAAGCTATATAATCACAATTAAAAGTTAGGTTGTGTAGTCAAAAGTAAAAATAATCATGAATAGAATTGATGGAAAGCAATAATAATGGAACTCTATTTTAAAAGATTAAAAAATGCTTATTTTAATGAGGTTATAGCAAAATATTCTTTTACTTTATTGAGATATATCAATATAAATTGACCTGCTAACTGCTTGAGAACCAATATTGTCAATTAAAAGTAGCCATGCCCAGATAACTAAATAATAATGTGGTGATAAACATGCTTCTTGACTGATCCTCACTCTTGAGACATGCCTATTCAGGTTATCTGCCCTTTTTAAAATGTTATTGGTTTCTTAATAATGTTATTGGTTATTTCTACTCAATTGAGTTTTTATGCATTTAGATATTACCCCTTTATTTTATATAAAGTTTAAAATAATTTCTCCTTTACATAGGTTCTCTTCACTATTTATTATTTGTGATAGAAAGGTTTTTCAGTTTTATGTAATCCCAGATGTCTATTTTGCTTCTGTTGCCTGGGCGTTAGAGGTGTAAACACACAGATAGAAAGTAGATAAGTGATTGTCTGTACCTGGGGTTGAGGGGAGAGAATGACGGACGATGATACAGGAAATGATGATGAATGATCATGAAGTTCCTTTCTGAGATGACGGAAATGTTCTAAAATTGATTGTGATGATGGGTGCACAACTCTGTGAACAAAATAAAAGCCAAACCATTGGATGGCATACTTTAAAAGGATGATCTGTATGATATACAAATTATATCCCAATGAATTCATTTCCTAAAAAAATAGCTAAAATGGCTATAAATTTTAAACAATTATACAGGTAATAAGAAAAAAAGGGAATGAATGCAGGAATCAGAGAGATGGTGTTTGGTGGTAGGACTGGATGAAAGAAAGAATTGAACTATATAGTTTGATCTAGATTAGATTTCATATCCTAGCTCATTTTGCACTACCTGTTCCCCTCCTCTCCTTAAATTATTAAAGCTAACTAAATATATAAATAAATGTGGTTGCTGCATGTATTGACCAAATAAAAAAGAAAACAAATACACCTGGTCCCAAACACTCTCTAGAAACCCTCCATAAAAACTATATGCCCAGCTGGGGTTGGTACAATGCAACAAGTAACACTCACAAATCGTTGATCTTCATCTAGATCTGTTCAGTGTTTTCCATGTCTTAAGCGAGCTTTGCCAAACATTTCCTCTGTCACCGTGACAGCCCCTTACTTGCCATATGCATTTCAAAGGGTCCAGTTTATGACCATTTAAATAACGTGTGCACTGAAAGTAAATATGAAAATTCTAAGACTTGAAAATTCTAAGAGACTCCTTTGAACACAATCCATCTTAGAATTATTGAGAATTATTAGAATTATTAAGGCTATATAAACATGTAATTTAAATAATTATGGGACACTGTGGAGATGAATGAAACCCACCTAATGACTCCTAATGCTCATAACTTTCTCCGTTCTCTGTCACTGATGTTGCATTTTAGAAAGTTAAATAAAAGAGAGTTTAAGCTAAGACCTCAGTAAAACCCTCTTCGTTAGCAGAGGGAATGGCTTCTGAACAGATATCCAGCAAGAAACAAAAGTAAAATTGCTTTTCTCAAGACTCAACTTTTTTGTCAGTTGGAGAAAATATCTGTTTATTTTATCTAGTTCATCAGCATCTAAGAATGTGTTATATAATGAGAACGAGGCTGTCACTGAGAATATAATCTTACTCAATTTACATCAGATGATTCCGCCTACTCTGTCATCTTCTCCAAAGGGAGCGAGATGGCAGCACCACGGGAGAGCAAGCAGCAGCTGTAGATGGACAGCGACTATTTCAATGGAGAAATAAACCCACCTGCAAGGGTCAGCAAGCAATTTAGAGGCTCCTTTTAACAGTGTCGTGATGAGAGATACATTTAAACTGTCCTTCAAATTAGCAAGTAGCACATAATATTTACCTGTGCACCTGGCAGAAAGAGAAATGGGGGTTCCTTTTCAATAATCAGATTCATTCTTTGCTTGAGATTCAACCCGATGATTCAAGCCACAATCTCTGTGTATATAAAATTTAATTTCCTATCTTTCTCTGAGGAGAAATGAAAGAATCGCAGTGGTGTTATAGACAGTGAAGAATCAGAAGAATAAGCAGGATGACTTAAGTCAGCACCAGCCATCCAGATACATTCCTGAAGTTACTGTATCAGCTTCTCAAGGCTACCACAGCAAATGTTCACCCCCATGGCTACTGGAAACAACAGAAACATATGCAGTCATAGAGGCCAGAAATCCAATGCCAAGATGTCAGCAAGATTGGTTCCTACCTGAGCATCTGAGGGTGAATGTGTTTTAGGCTTGTCATCTAGTTTCTAAGGTTACTAACAAAACTGGGTTCTCTTGGCTTGCAGGTTCATGAGTATTTTCTGCCTCCATCTTCAAATGGAGTTCTGCGCTGTGTCTGGCCAGTATGCTGTCTGCTTTCTCTCCTCTTTACATGAGGACACCAATCATAGTGGATCGAGGTTGATCCTAAGTATGACTTTGTCTTAACTTGATTATATCTACAAAGACCCTATTTGCAAGTTAAGGTCACATTGACTGATAATGGTGGATAAGACTGAATTTTTGGAGGGTAAGCACAGTTCAACCTGTTTAGAGATAGGTTGAAGACTGAAAAGAAAGAGTATTGTGAAACAGTAAACTTCTTTCCCTATCCTTCTATGGGAAAATAGCAATACAGTAAAAACATTGTTGGAATTAAAAAGTCTCCGGCTCCCTGACAGGAAACCGGATTTTGTGCAGTTTGATGGCTTTTAGTATTAACACTTGTGTTTATTGGATTTTCTGCCGCATATACAATGTGGCCACACTTTTGACGAACACACAGATCTTGGTAGACACGTGCTGGTCTTTTTAGCTCTCCAATAATAATGTCTTTTTTCCTTAGTCTCATGAAATCCTTGTTTCACAAGATAGAGGGCAAAGTTTCTCTTACTGAGAATCGAAAATAATAATAAACATGTACTGATGGAATTTGAAAACGCTAAATTCTCCCTTCCTCAATCTCATTGAAGCCAGGATATAAGCATACAATTCAACTTCACCTATCAGATGCACCAACTCAGACTTTCTTAATATTACACAACAAAAAAGCAAGGTGTCTGTAGAAGCCTTACAGTTGAACCTTCCAGAAGTGGCCCTCCTGTAGAGCTTCATCTTGCAGATGCACTGGGATGACACCAGTTCTAGTTTGATGCTTTTTGTGCAATATCTGAGAATTGACAGTGTCAGGTAGCATGTCTATCTCCATGAGCTGTCCTCTGAGCAGAAATTCTGTAACATAATTCAAGCCACGATTTCAGCTGCAGAGCCTTCAGGTTTAATTCTATGAGCCAGCCAGAAGATTCTATGAGTTATTCCCTATGTTAATATATTCCTTTCCTATTTCAAAGAACAAAACTGGTTATCTTTCACAAAACCAAGTTTATAACATATAAATAAGTAACAGGTTAATAGTTATAGTATTTTTCATGATATACCCAAAAGTTTCAACAGATAAACAAAGAACCACTGCTCCCAGAGATGAAAATAAAACACAGAAGTTATTACTATGGACTTTGGTTGAAATGTTGATTTCATAATACATGATTTTAAGCAACTTCTTTAATATAAATGTTCTGTACCTCACTTCCTTATGTATAAAGGAAGACATTAACAATTAGTATCTTTCTCAAGAGATTATTGTGAGACTTATGTTGGGACTTAAGAATTCAATAAATTCTGTCTTTGATACTTCTCTTTCTAAACTGTATTAGAAAGAAAATAAGACCTTAAAAGTAGGTAGTGCTCACTCTTGGTTTATGGATGGGTGGTAAAGAAAAAGGGAACTGGACATGGTGGCACACACCTATAATCCTAGAACTAAGGAGGCTGAGACAGGAGGATTACTATGAGTTCAAGGTTACTGGGATGCTGGGTCACATAGTCAGTTCAAGTCCAGCCTGGACTACATAGGGAGACGAAAGAAAGAAAGAAAGAAAGAAAGAAAGAAAGAAAGAAAGAAAGAAAGAAAGAAAGAAAGAAAGAAAGAAAGAAAGAAAGAAAGGAGAAAGGAATTTGAAGACCGTGGAGCTAGACTATGTTTGGGCACCCAACTCTTGGGAAAGCATCAGCTAATGTTGGATTCCCTAAAGGTCTAAAACACTAAAGAAGAAACTGTAAATGGCATCTATTATGTTTTATACCTGAATGTTGTCCCAGGAGCCTCATCGGCTCAGGGGTGAACCTTTTGGAAGGTGACTGGATTAAGTGGATTTACCACTGACTTGCTGTTAGGAGATGTGGTCAGCTCCACTAGAAGAAGAAGGCCTGGGGAGCCTGGCTTAGAAAGGGTTGTCTGCTCTTCAGTTCCTCTTTCGTGGTTCTCACTCCTCACCCAAGCATGATGTGAACAGCTGTCCTCTACACTGCCCCGTGCCTGCCATCATGCCTTGGGGCCTCTGATTACAGACCAAAACCTCTACAAACTGAGCCAAAAGAAACCTCTCTTTGAAGATGGAGGGGTCAGATACTTTGTCACAGTAACAAGGGAACTAAGATAGCATCTGTCACTTTAGTGCTTTCTCTGAATCTTGAACAAAAAAAGTTCTAGGTAGCCTCACCATTTCTATTCCGACAGTCCTCAAATCTACTGTTCTACAAGACTTCTAGGATGTGTAAGTAAATAAAACTGAAAAACAATTCTTGGCATTATATTACAGACAAAACATTATGAATGAATTAATAACTAAGAGTTCAATAAATTATGGGTTCAATAAATTATGCTAAGTGGGAAGTGTTAGAGGAAATTACAGAGCAAGATGTAGGGACTCTGGAGTGACCAGGGAGGCTGGCTACTTACACCGTTTTTGGAAGGTGACCATTTAGGTGGAGTTAAAGGAGATTGTGCAGCTAGCAGTATGCTTGCCTATTGGAAGAGTATCCAAGCAGAGGGATCGCCCATTGCAAAAGCCCTGAAGGTGCCTGTTTTGAAAGAACAGCAAGAATAGCTGAAGGAGCATGAGGAGGAAAAAATCACCGGAGAATATCATAGAAGGGACTAAGATTATTTTGAGAATGGCCTCTCTCCCTAACTTTTTAGAAAGCTCCATTCCTTACTAGGCAAACAGTTTTCTACCTGCAATTATAACACGTAATATTTCACTCTGCCAAATAGATTAGGCATTTTCCAAACCTCAAAAACTTTTCCTTCTGGGAAGTAACTATGTTTACCCAGCAATCAAATAGGCTAACGCAGACTATAGTCCAACACATGAAGAACATTAAAGAAAGAAAGGCTAGTGCCCAAAACAGTCCAAATTATCTACTAATATGTTCTAAACTTATACAATTATCAAAACAACTTGTTGAAATACAAATTCTTAGATTTACACCAGAGGTAATGATTTAAAACCTCACAGAGAGGAAAATGTAAAGCTTTTCGTTTGATTTTTTTTAAAGAAGTTTCCAATGATGGACTGAGTTTCAGAAACACTGAATTGAACCCAAACCTTCATTACCAAAGAAAGGAACGAAAGCCCAAAGGAATGAAGTAATTTCCAAATGAAGCATTTCTCCCTCCCACAATTGAGAAGATTTTTTTTTTTTTTTTTGCTTTTGCTTTCTTTTAACTTTCCTCATTTCCCTTCCAAAATGTAGGTGTTAGACGCTTTTGATCAATCTCTGAGAGGACTGCTAACACTTCCTAATCATGTCTCCTAGGAGAAGTGACTTTGGAAACTAAAATTGTCTGGGGAACTGCTCCATCGTTTTCTCATGAAAAGCTCACCTTGAAACAGTGGCAGCCACTAAGAAGATTATTATTTCTTCTTAATTGGGACCATCTAGAGAGGTTTGGAACCATATAGATTCTCTTTGCTGTTTAAATAAAAAAGGTGTCCCTTTGTCCTTATTATTTTCAAGATGATGCATGTGCTCCAAAGGTTCGTGCTCACCGTGAAGCTCTCCTTGACATCAATAGGCATTATGCATGTGAAAGGGCAGCAGGAGAGCGCTCATTATCTCCAGCCCAAGCAGAGAGAAACGCAATAATAATCGTTCTCTGTTTTTCTCGAAGCTTTTAACTGGTGTTGGAAACACAAGTAACCTTGTGGTTTAGGTTAGAGTATCACCTTTTTCAATTGGTAGATGAAGTTTGATTTCTACTCGATAGATCACAGGGATGGGGGAAGAGAACTTTGAATGAGAGAAATTTCTTATCTATAAAGCTGGCATGGTCAATTTGCCTCTGAGAAAAGCAAGTGGTGCCCCTGTAATACCTTCCAGTACATTCAGACTCAAGGCAAACAAGGACCTTATGAATCCATGGGAGCCAAACACACCTTTGGCAAAGACAAGTGGCCAGTCAAGCCATTTTGTTTAACAAAGGTCTTTTACTCTTTTTCCTGTTACAGACACTACTACAGAACTGATTCAGTTCTGCATCAAGATTCTATGAATCTTACAAGGTCTCAATTTTCGGCTCCAGTGAGAGAACCATGGCACAGATTGCTGAATCAACAGAAAAGACACACACAGAAAGGCAATGATATCAGCATTTTCCACCTTTTTTTTTTCTTGGTTCCCAATGGATGCCCCCAATATAATCATTTGCCAAACAATATTTTAACTGTACAGAAAATCTCTAGAATTTATCTCATTGCCCAGTCCTAAAACTGAATGTCGCTACTGAATAGCGACAGTCAGCTCTTCCATTCTGTTTCATGAATTTGACTACTTTGCTTGCCTCATATGAGTGGAATCAGGCAGTATCCAGCATCCTACACTTATTTTATTACTATGATGTCATCAAGGTAAATCTGTATTGTCACATATGACAGGATGTCCCTTTTTGATAAGTCTGAGGAATATTCTCTTTTCCAGAGCAGTGTGACATTTTGCATTTCCACCAACAGAGCACAAGGATTCCAGTTTTTTCCCATCTTTACCAGTCTTTATTTTGGTTAATACTTTATCGCGGTTTTGATTTGCATTTTCCTAATGACTAGCAATGCTGAGTATCTAGTCATATGTGTATTTCCACTTGTACATCTTCTTTGGAGAAATGTCAATTCAAAACCTGTACCATTTTTTTTTAATCGGGTCATTTGAGAACTTGATTTCAGAAGCAGAATTTAATGGGGACTTCTGTAAAGAACTGTTTCTGTCAGCCAGGCATTTAGGTCTGCAGCACTCCTTTCAAATTAAGCTGGATTGGGTCTGTTTTCTTCTTCCTTATTTTTTCTTTTTTCCTTTTTATGTTTTGTTTTGTTTTTAGCTTCTGAAGAATGTTGTGGCTACAGCTTTTTCAAGTTTAGTGAAAGGTGAAAGGAAGTCTGCCCAGTGCTCTCCTAGGGCTAACCCTAGAATGCTGACTCGTGGTTATCACTTTCCTCCTGGTGTCTCTGAGGAAGCCCAGGCCACTCAGCAGCCCCCCCACCCCCTGAGTACACCCCCCAGGTGTACTCACAGCTGGCTTCTCTTCCCTGCTGCTGACGTTATGCATTTCCACCTCCCTATTTAAAACAGGACCCCTGTGCATGATGGGAGTACTAAAATCAAATATTTTGCCTTATGAAGATGATAAAGTAAAAGAATATAAAAGGCAAGAAGAGTTTGAGTAGACTTCTCTTGCTCTGGGATGTGTTTCAAAGCTATTATAATCAACAAATCCTACTGACTTGAGCTAGATTCTTCCTGGTGTGCAAGACAGTGCCAGTTACATAGCAATGATCAGCAAATTTTTAATTAGGGGTAGGAAATTTCATGGAACTTTAAAAATTGTACAAGTTAAACTCATATTTTCAAAAGAGCCTCAAAAAAAATGAAATGTAACCTCTAAAATAGAATATTTGCCCAACTAGTAGCAAGACTGAACAGGACCCAGAATCCAGTCTCTGCCCTTTAGCACTCTTCTGCTTTTCCAGGTACTCTTTGTGCCTAAACTATATGTCCAGCTGACACTCGGCTTTCACTTCAGTGGTTTAACTGTCTTAAGTGCTGATTCATCTGGGAGTGCTCTGCTGCCAAACATACCTCTCACCTCACACATATGCATGTCATACATTTCACTGTATTCTGAAGGACATTGCTTATATGACTTTAATCCGTTGGATTTCTTTAAGACAAAGAATGTTCTACATTCAAGACCATAGTGTTGCATGTCTGAAAATCAGCTGCTTTCCTAACTCATGTAGGCTTTCTCAACCTGGTGTTACTTTGCCCTCAGGTTTCGATAGCTATGGATTTTCATGGCCCAAGAACCTGGGCCTCTAAATACAACTCATTCAGTCTTCAGGATGATGACAGTGAAGAATATTCCACAATTCCAAGTCTCTCAATGAATCTGTCCTATCACACACATAGAGAAAATATTCAATTAAATACACACTTATTGGTCACTTTTTCTTTTTATAAAACCACTATCTGGAAGGAAATATATTCAATGTATTGGTTGATCTACAATTTACAAAAGTGATGACACAAATGGCATACACAGATCAGACACTTAATGCATGTAAGTACTTAAAAATTACTTTTATGCATTTATTTATTTACTTATTTACTTTATTTACTTATTCAAATATATATATTAAACATTAAGTACTTTCAGGCACTTTCCCAGACAATAGGAATACAAAAGTGGCTAATTCCAAAACTTCATGCTGTGTATGTGAGTTTGCAGATAAACACAGATGGACAAAGAAGAGGTTGAAGAGGAAGAGAAACTTCCATTCTATAGTAGATTGTTAGCGTGAAAATGTAATCAATGCCAAAGATAATGGCAGATCATAACTTATATTAACTCAAAGTGTTACAGGCAACTTAGATAAAAATATTATAGGCAGTCAGACAAAGCTAGGTCTTCAAAGGAACCAAAGCAGAAGGCCATACTAATATAGGGGAATGAAACACCCAACGTACTATGTCCGCAAGTTCATGTTCTCTAAAATCAAAGAATGAATTTAGGGAACAACAAAGGTGAAGAGTAGACTATATTTATTGGGAGAAAGGAAGCTTCCATCTAAAGAGAGACAGAAGGGACTTCCGGGAGAACATGGCAGACAGATAACAGCAGCCACGGAGGCTCTCTGAGATTACCAGTTTAGAATCCAGGAGCAGTGCAGTGTGAGGAGTCCTACGTGAGGGGAGATGTACCCTGCCGACCCAGGAATGAACTAAGCTGAGAGAAACCAACTGGAAATGCAATCCTGATGCTATAACAGGAACAGATAAAATCTCAGTGCAGAAGCCGGATCCTGCACCATTGGAAGCTGTGATTTGAATTTCCTGCTGCCAATACTGCATCCCAATCCGCATGGCAGGGAGAGAGATGCACAAAAGCTCTGAGAGCTGGAACCCGCGAACCAAACAGCGTTGAGAGTGGGACTGGCAGGGAGCCCTGCATTGACCTGCGGTGAGTGAGAGAAATGGGGACCCTTTCATAGACTAGGAGGCTCTAACAGAGGACATTCTGGGAACAAGCAGACTAGCTGGAACAGGGCCCTGCAGTGACTTTAGTCGCATGTTCCCCTCTCAAGCGGGAGTGGTGAGGAGCGCTTGGCCTGGTGACGCCACGGACTAAGATCCAGTAGGCTAGCGCAAATCAGGTCCCTGTGCCTGGCAGTGCACCCTAGCAGTGAAACATTCAGTAGGTTGACCTGGAGGGGCGGGCCAAGCAGAGGCTGCCCAGATCTGTGTCTCCCTAGTACACTGCAGTGGGCGGGAACACCTAGCCGGCAGATTCAAACAAACTGTAACAGACAAAGAGAAAAAAAAAAAAAAAAAAAAAAAAAAACTGGGACTCCTACATACGCTTGTATGGAAGGAACAAAAAGTATGGGAAAAGGGAGCAACAAGAAAGGCTCCTCAGTCCCCAATCCTGAGAACACTGATGCAGGAAAGGTAAATGCAAAAGAGAATGAAGACAGAAAGCATGCAATATCAGACACAGCACCTATAGATATAAAACGGTATCTCCAGAGCCTCATAGAGAAGTTCAAAAATGAAATATTTAATGAAATAAAGCAAGAAATAAGTAGAATAGTTAGAGAAATGCTAAGCACCGCCCAAGAAAAAACAGATGGTAGAATGGAAGAACAGAAAAAAAGGGAAGAAAAAGAAAAAAAGGGAAAATAGAGAAAACATAGTATACATAAAGCAGGTTCACAGAGATTACCAGGAAACTAAAAACTCTATTGAAAGCTGGCATAACAGCTTGAAAGAAACTAAGGATAGATTATCTGAACTGGAGGACAAATTTGTAAGGTGGGAGCATGAAATGAAAAATTTCTTAAAAATAACAAGAAAACAAACAGCAATAATACAAAGACTAGAAGATGACAAGAGGATCCATAACTTAAGAATTAAGAACATAAAAGAAGAAGTAGGGACTCAAATAAATGAACTACAAAAGCTATTCACAGAAATAATCCAGGAGAATTTCCCTAATTTAGCAAAAGGTAAAGATACTCAGATGTATGAGGCATACAGGACCCCAGCCACCTACAACCCAAACAGAGCTACACCCAGGCATATAATAATCAAAATCCCAGAAACCCAATATAAGAACAGAATATTAAAAGCTGTCAAAGACAAGAAACAGATCACTTATAAGGGAACACCCAACAGAATTATAGCAGGCTTCTCAGCACAAACCATCAAATCACGAAGACTGTGGGGGGAAATAATTCAAGCTTTGAAAGATAATAACCTCCAGCCAAGATTGATATATCCTGCACAACTGTCCCTAGAAATTGATAGAAAAACAAGATGCTTCCAAGATAAAGAGGAACTAGGGGAATTTGCAACCACCAATTCAACTCTACAGAGATTACTGCAGGATATTCTAAAAATGAAAAATACCAAGATTCCAGAAACAGTGGCAGAGAGGCCACAATGAATGGAGCAGAAAGTGAAATGAAAAGGACAAACTTACAACTAACGACAGAAAAAGAGCTCAACAGAAATGAGGCAGAGAAGGTTGGATGGTAGGAATAGCCATTTTGGAGAAAACAAGACATCATAATAGGTAGTGCTGATTTAATATCCTCTTGTTTTGAAGTCCCATCAAGCTTTTGTTCTTCTGTCTCCATCGGTTTTAATGTGTTGTATCTTATTGGATTTTATTATATGTGATAATATAAACAAAAACTTTTATAGACAAGGAGATTATTCAGAAACCATTGTTCATTTTCTGTTAGTTGATTCTAAATACCCTGTAATACTATCATTCTCTTGAACGGTTTTACATTGTCTTGATACGTTTGATGCTACAGTATATGAAGTTATACCCAAAGATTTTAAGGGAAGAGACACTATGGTAACTACTATTATGTCGAGATTGTCTTGTGGTGAAACACTATTTTGCTTAAATGACTATGTTTTGACCTGCACTGTTTTGTTGTTATGCCCTCTTTTTTTTTATCTCAATCTCCTTTTTATTATCTACTTTTTCATTTTTATCCTTTTAATTAAGGGAAAAATAAATAAAAAATAGCAGGATGTATTATAGTAAAAAAATAATAAAAATAAAGAGAGACAGAAGAGGTCCTGAGGGGGGTGCCAAGGACTCTATCTATTCCAGGGCCTTTTATAGAGTAAAAACATGCGTTCAAGGTTGGGGAAGAAAGGGAACTCAGAAGGCAGATGGGCATAAGGTGGGACATAACTATAGTTAGCCAGTAAGATCAATAGTTCAGGTAAAATTGATTACATTAGGAACAAATAGCAAAGGGAGTCATGTAGAAAGCTGGCATTCTTTTTTTTTTTTTTATTTAAAAAAAGATTAAGATGAAAGAGGACATAACAAAACAGATCAGAGCAGTGACCCTTTCCTAGCAGGATGGAAACTATTTAGGGTATTAATTCCAGGAAATGGGTGCATTTGTATGATCATTTTCTTCAGGTCCGGCCCACAGCAGGGGGCGTCAGCTTCCCCTGCAGCTGCCAGGTGTCTGCACCGGCTCCACTGAGGACCTAACCCTATCTCACTGCCTATAATATTTCTAACTAGCTCAGCTGCTTGCAACAATACTTTGGGACTGACTGTTGGGGAAACAGAAACCTTTGCTGCAAGCCAGACCTCAAGACAAAAGATAAATCAAATGCACCCACATATTTCCTAAGAATAAGCATCAAGAGCTGATATTCTAAATAGGTCTCTATCACCCTGAGGGAGCCAGGAGTCACCATCCCAGCCCCCTACAGGAAGAGTTGCTGCTCTTTAAGCATGCTCACCTATTTGTCCCTGATTTAACCTGTTTTACCTAAACAATTAATCTTATTGGTTAACCACAGTTCTGTCTCACCTCATGTCCATGTTGAGAGTCCACTTGTTTTCCCCACCTTAGACCCCGCCTCACCTCATAGTTTTGCTCTATAAAATCCTTAGAAAAGACAGAGTCCTTGGCAACCCACTAGGAACCCTTTTGTCTCTCTCTTACACTGTAGTTTTCTTTCTCTCAATAAATATATTCTGCTTTTAACCTCCATTGTTCAAAAAAAATTCATATTTTGGTTTTAGAGAGCATGAACCAATACTGGACCTCTAGTAGGCTGAGAATTTTGTTCCTCTATAGCAAAAGAATATTCATTGAGCAGGTGAAGTAGAGATGTGGTCAAACGGAAAATAAAGTGTAAATCAAACCAGTGAGACATGGTATGTCCTATAAGAATGTTCAAGAAGAAAAGATGGAGAAAATACCTTCAGGCATTAATGGCAATTTTGACTTTATCCTGTGGACAAGGGGAGTCACTGAAAATTTTCTAATATAGGAAAGACTTATTTAGATTTGAAAATAATTAGGGAGATATGACAAAGATAATCATGTGATGCCTGAAGTTGTTTCCTAAGAGTAACATTTGCTTTACATTAGAAGTCTGATATGAAAACAGGAAAAAGATGCTGTCTGCAGAATCTACAAAGAAATCATAATTTGGAATTTGGTTGTGGTAAATAGAGTGGTGCCTCCCCAGAGGTATCTATGCCTTCATGCCCAGAACTGCCCAGAACTGGTCTTACATAGAAAAAGGGGCTTTGTAGATGTGAATAAAATTATAGATTTTGTCAGGCATGGTGGCCCATGCCTGTAATCCCAGCACTTGGGAGGCTGAGACAGGAGATCATTGCAAGTTCCAGACCAACCTAGGCTACAAAGTGAGCTCAAGGCCTGCCTGAACTGCATAGAGAGACCCTACCTCGAAAAGACAAAAAAGACAGAAAAAAAAGATTGTAGAGTTTAAAATGAGAAGACCACTGTATACTGATTATGTGTCACATCACTCAGTAAGAGCCTGGCTCTTTTTCCAGCTTCCCAGTTACAGTCAGAAGAAGGAGATGAATAGAGACATCTAAACTGTGAGGGATTCAACCCTGTATTACTAGCTTTGAAGATGGAGACAGGTGCTCATGAGCTACAGGATAAGGGGGGGCTTCTTTCAGCTGAGAATGGCCTTCATCATAGCCAGCAAGAACTCAGGGATCTCTGGCCTGCAACCACTAGGAAAAACATCCTGTCAAAAATATGTAAGGAAGCAGATCTTCAGAAGTCTTCAGAAAGGAACCTGCGTCCTATTGACACCTGCTTTTAGCTGGGGAGATCCATGTCAAACTTCTAACTTAAAGAACTAGCAAAGAATGAATTTATGTTGTTCAAGCCACTAAACTTGTGACCTTTCATGGCAACAATACAGAACTAATGCAGATCTGAAGGCAAAAGAGGAGTCTAGAGATTGTCAGGTGGGAAGCACAAGAAAAAAAAAAAAAACCTTACAGGGAAACTGAAAAAGGGTTTGGGGCTTGGTAAAGAACTCTAAAAGGAGCAATCCAAATTTGCAACTGCAAAAAGTCAAGCAATATCAGACAGGTTGCCTTTGCCAGTACCAATCTTCAAATCTCTGAGCAGACCTAAAAGGGTTAAACAGAAAAGGAAAATATTCAGACCTTCAGCTACTGGGGCTGATGCGGATGGGTGTCCTACAAACTAAGTCCCTTGTTTGCCAGAGATGACTTGACCCTAATTTAAGGGGGAACCATTTACAGAACAAGTATGGACATGAAAATGCTTTCTGTTTCTCTTCCGACTTAGTGGCTTCGTGCTTTGTGAATGTGCACCTGGCAGGTAAAGCTTGTCATACTTCAAAGCACTTAAAAGTACTATTTGCAAGGCTAGAAAGAGTGGTCAGGTTTTTTTTCCCCAAAATTTCAGCAGCAGAAAGTGTCACTTCCAAAAGATTCAAAGCTCCACTTACTCGCTCCAATTCTCCTGAATGCTTGCAAACTTTTGAATGACCCCTTACCTTTGAATTTCACACAGATGCTTTAGACCTACACTCCTGATAAGTACACTTGTTGGAAACTCTCTTATTCTTCTTTGTGGTTCCAGCACCTAATCAATGCGTGAAATATAGTGTTTCAGGAATATTTCTTTCCTGAGTGCATGGGGGAATAAATGAAGTTTGTAATAAACTGTTGAATTTACTCTAGTATACAAAACACAGTTTACCAAATGATTTTCAAAGACACCCATCATTATGCATAATATTCATAATAGGGGAACTTAATTATTTTAAAATTTGTGATAAAAAGGCCCCTAACATTAGCATAAAGATAATATTCAAATTACTATATACTCCTGCTCAGCTCACAGGACTTTGTTACAGGGAGGAATTTTTCCCCGAAAGTACCTTATCCTGATGAAGCTGGTTTGGCACATAAAGATGATGTATGTCCTTGACTTTATTCAAGTTCATAGACATGTACATATTTTCTGAAATAGCAAAGCATTGTCTTGCTCCAAGCATCCCTGGGAATACTTGGGTGCTGTTTGAAGAACACTGAGATTCTTTACACAGATTTTTGTAATGTTTCCCCCAAGTAAGACTTTGTTTTCTTTGTCTACATTTTTTCACATCTGCTTCTCTCTTTCCGTGATGCCCTCTCTAAAGTCTCCAGAGGCCCTCCACAATCCAACCCAGCCAGAACCTAAACTCATCAATTTAGCTTTGCAGAGTTTCTAGTCTAGAAGGGGACTCAAAAACCAACTCATCTAAGTGTCTGGTAGAGAGGATGAAAAACCAGAGACTAAGGAAGAGGAGGACTGGTTAGTGTCAGAGCCAGATTCCAGCACTTATATTCTGACCCTGCAGTCAGAACTCAGTTCACAAACACAAAGGCACACAATGCCCACATTTTTCAACCAAATTCAGGAAGATTTGTTTTTCTTGGTCACTTCAAGAAATGGTTTCTTGTGTTCGCAGAGTATGAGGCTAAGATTTGCACATTATGATAGGAAACACATAAACCCCAACCCTAGAAATTCAGGCATGTTTTCTACTAATTTTAGAATTGGAAAATTTATTTAAATTTTCTAAATTGTTTCCTTTCTCCCGCTCACATCTTTCCATCCCCGCCAAAACATGGCATCAAATATTTGTTCTTTTACTTATTTATTCATTCAGTATTTACTATTTTATTCATTAGTTTATTTAAGCATTTTTGTATCATTTCATGTTTGTCTGTTGTTTCAAACCTCTAAAAGTACAAGACGAAAAGCGAGATGCATTTATTCAGTTAGGTTTTTTTTAAACTTTATTTTTTATATTTACCTTTGGAGTGGCCAAAGGTCAGGAAGTAGTTAGGCGTCGTTCACTTTACCTATTGTTACTTTTGCTTGTTGGTTTGTTTGTTTTGTCTTTTGTAGTACTGGAGATCCAACTCAGAACTTCGTCAGTATTAGGGAAGTTCTATATCACTGAGTTACATGCCAGCCCTTTGTATGACATTCCATGACATCTATTTTTAATAAGTTTGGAGGCCTATGTGAATGGAAAAAAAAAGGGGGGGAGGAAGGAAAATCAGAAAAATATGAACAAGAGTAAAGGAAAAATCATTATTTTTATTTTTTCAATGAATATGGCTTATGAACAGGTTAATTTCATGACTAACAGTAAATTGTATTAGATTTTGGCAATGATTAGAGTTTCCTTACAGACTGGCAGAAGTCAGGCTGTGAGTAGGTTGTTATTGATGAAAAGATACTTTCTTCTATATTTCAAGCAGTGATTGGTCTCCTTTTTCCAATACTTACTTAAATATAAGCAAGAGAGATAAAGGGAGAAAGGGAAGGAAAAGGAAAAGGAAGAAAGGGAAGGAAAGGAAGGGAAGGGAAAGGAACCAAACTGCAGGGGTAAAAGCAAGAATTTCTAGAGATCCAGCTAGACATCTTTGCCTTTGCCCTGCTCCAATTAGTTAATTGGCTCTTTTACAAATGTAGAAAATGAAAAGACTCAATAGCACCCACAACAATTTTCCAGCAACTCACTGCTACCTACAAGAAGCCTAGGTTGCTGACAGCCCTCAGCCAGCACAGCTGTAATGTGCCACAGCACCCATGCCTAAACCTCATTCTCCTGGGCTGTTCCTGCACTGTCTGCTCCAGTGCACATGCCCAGTGTGAGCCACTCTGAGGGGCAACTTCTGCCCCAGGCAGAAATGTCTAGCAGCCTGCCCCAAACTTCTAGCACAGGATCTGCTTTCTCTGTCTCTGTCTCTGTTTTTCTCTTTCTCTGTCTCTCTGTTTCTCTGTCTCTGTCTCTCTGTCTCTCTCTCTCTCTCTCTCTCTCTCTCTCTCTCTCTCTCTCTCCCTTTCACCCTCTCCCTCTCTCTCTCTTCCTCTCTCCTTTCACTCAGTCCTGCCTGCACCATGGATGGGAGATTCCCTTGCCTATTCCTGCTTACCCCCTCCACTTAATTATGAACTCTGGATGGCAATCCAAGTGGCTCCAACAGAAAGATAACATTGATAATGACCAGTATCTTCAGGGGTCCCTGAGACTTTCTTGATAAGTTTGCCTTTTTATCTCAAAATTCTGAGCAAACAGTACTCCTCTGTACCCTACCAACCATACGAGGGGAAAGAGAGTGTTAATCATCCACAGTCAGGCTTTGTGGACATGATGAACTTCCTGCTTCTCAAGAGGGAAGATGTCTGAATGACGGACAATGACTGCATCTAATTACAACTTTTCTTGCACTGGAAGGAGGGCCCTGAATGCCGAGGTCAGTCCACTAATAAACATGCAACAAACATGACCAGTCACTTTAAATCAAGAACAAGACAAAAGTTCTAGCAATGTGTCACACTACCTTATCCCCTTGTCTAAATTATATAATCCATCTTTTAGGATAAAACAGGAAAGATCTTGAAGGAAACTCTTGTGACTGTATAGGGTCACTGCTATGGAATGAACTGTGTCCCCAGATTTGTAGGCTGACTTCCTAATTGACTATATTTGGAGATGAGAACTTTAAGAAAGTGATTAGGGTTAAATGAGGTCATGCGGTGGGCTTTACCAGATCTGGTATCTTTATAATTATATAATATTGTAAGAGATTTCTCAGCCTTGAATATTTTCCCCCTCTCTATCTCCCTCTCCCTGTCTTGTTTCCCTCTTTTTCTCTTTCTTTGCTGTGTGAAAATGCAGTGAGGAAGCCACTGTCTATGAGTCAAGAATGAGTCTCAGGATAACACCCACCTTGCCATGTCCTCGCTCTTGGACTCCTCAGCTGCCGGACTATAGCAAACAAATTTCTGTTGTTTAAGCCACCCGATCTATAATTGTTTGTTACCACAGCCTGAGCTAATGAATTTTGACTCTATGAACAGTCATAAAGTCTATCTTTGTCCAAGTAAAATAAGAATTGACGTAAGTCAGAGAGTGGGAGTCTCCTGATAGAGTAATACAGAATGATATCTTTTAAGGAAAAAAATATTAATTCTTTGCCTTTGGTTAATTTCCCATCAGATAACTTTATTGCTGTTATGTATTGATTACAATACACAAATCAGGATTTTCTTAGATTAATTCAGAAATACATACAAGTTTTATCAGAGCCCAAGTAGTATCTCAAAGGAAAAACATTACCAAAAGGAATTAAGTCATCAGGATCAATGCGAAATTTAGTCCAAGAAAAATTGCATTGGGTGGGGTGGAGTTAAGTGTGAAGGACACCAGAAAGAAATAAGCAGAACTGTTTAGATTTATACAACAAAAGAATATCTATCTTAAAAGTGTCACTAGTTACTTGTTTCTCTGTTTTAGTAAAAAAAAAAAAAAGTCGGAAAATAATATCAAGGAACGCAAGATGACTAAAAATCCCTATCCTTTATGACATTTACTCTCATGATAAGTTAAAGCAGTATCTCCTTCATCTTCTCCTCCTCCTTGGAGAAAGAAACACAGGGAAAGAGGGAGAGAGAGAAAGAAAAAACACATTTTCTTGAGAAACAGGAATGATAAATCATAGCTGCAAAGTAAAATATTACAAAGGTTTGCACAATATCCTGAGTGAAGGTTGGTGGCTGGATTGGTCCACAAGCGCTCTTTGGCAAGCATTTATACTAGGGTTGCTTTTGTAACTGGGATCTTCAGAGTCCCAAGGGTTTCTACAAAGGGATCCTTAGAAAAAGGATAGGGCTCTCCTGGTATCTAATGTTCCCTTCTCAATTTTTTCCTGTTTCTTTGAAAACTTTCAAACCAAGGATGATGGTAGGGAATTTAATGCCTCCCCAAAGATTTCTTCATCTTAATACACAAATCCTGGGAATCTGCTACATTACCAGCAAGAGCACCTTTCATAATGTGACTAAATTGACAGTTTTGAGATGTAGGAAATTTCCCAGATAACATAACACAAAGTTCTTTACTTTAGAGAAGGAAGCAGAGAAGTCAGAGTGTGTGAAGGAGACACAGTGTCAGATGTGCTGATCGGAGCCATGGCAGGAACCATGGCAGAGGGGTGTGGCCTGCTTTGCAGCCTGGGAAAGACGGAGACAGATCCTCCTTCCACGTCTTCTGGAAGGAACGTAGCCCTATCCACACCTGATATCAGCCCCGTAAAGCCTGTTACAGACTTCTGACTTCTACAACCATAAGATAATAAATACCTGTTGTCTTAAGTCACTGTTATTTATGGTCATTTGTTACAGGAGCATCACAAAAGAAAAGAATATATAATGGAATAAAAGAATTATTTCTCTAATAAAGATATTTAGTGTGGATAAGCTTTATTTGTGATGTTTGTCCAATACCAGCTTGAAAATTCTGTTCTCCCAAAATTCTAATGTTTGTGATCTGCTGGGAAGTCCAAGGATCCTAATTTTTAATGACTACATTCCATCCACCATGTTTCTGATTCTAATATCCTCCCAACCACATTGTGAGAAACATGGAATGAAACCAGACTCACCTAGACAGTCTCATGGAGTACAGGAAATTGTGCTATCCACAGGACCTAAGTTAGGACAAATCTCTCCAATATGTTCAGCTCTCATCCCAAAGAAAGACTGATTGAGCACCAAATTCTGCATCTTGTAACTGTGTTTGTTGGATAGAGAAGAGATAACATATATTTTCACCAAAGGAACAGTAAGTGTACAGCAGTAAAGAGTCCCCCTCCATCAAGGACCTAGATCAAACATTCCTCTCAGTCTTTTCTGGATGTTCAGCACCCAGTAGCATGTTCCTCATCCCTGGACATCAGTTTACATATGTAAATGAGATGATTTAGCTGACACTGTCTTGAGTTCCTTTAGCAACAATATCGCCTTAGTTGTATACTTGAGTCTGTTAAGAAGTAAAAGAAACTAGGACTTTCCATGTTTTTCATTTGATCTTTAATCAGCCATCATTGTTTGTTAGGGGCATTTATGCTTGTGAGATTTTGTTTTCCACTTTCAAGTCTCTATTTTCCTAGGAAAATTGTATCCTTTCAAAGGAAGGTACAGATACATCCACAATATACATGATTTTGATGACTGCTTCTTTACAGCCATATCCTCTGCCCAAATTCAATTTAAATAAAAGCATGTTGGCAAGGAGCCCCACATAATGACATGCTGGCAAGACCCAAAGAGCTGGAGTTTCACCCAACCCCAGCCCCACTTTCATTGTTGCTAACCCGAAGGCAAAGGACAGGCAGCCAGCCACAACAAGCACGGCTGCACAGTCCCTGAAAACTGTGCCAGAGAGAGTGCTTTTTCAGGGCTGGATTTCCGACTGGAGCCTGCAATGGGGATTTGTGCAACAGCATCCATGCTTCTGTGCCTTCTACCTGCCAGCTCTCCACTCCCAGCCTTTATATACGGAGGACTTGCCTTCCTGCTTGCCAAGCACACCAATTTTAATTACCCCAAGGCTCATAGCCATCCTATTAGTCATCCAGCTCTCGCACTTCCCTTCTTTCCCTGGCTGGGTTCATCTTTATCAGTTCTTTGGTTTGGCATCACTTCTAGCACAAGCTAACTGACAACCTTTTTCTCCTCTGAATTGTTAGACCCAGACCTGGAACATTCAACTTACCTCATGGAGTGGGTAAGCAAATTGCTATCACATCTTATAAGAGAAATAATGATGTAGGGATAAAAATATGCGCTTTGGAACCAGTGACATCAGTTCAAATCCAGGTTCTGCCAAGCTCTCTGTATGTGGATTTCACACAGCTATTTACCTTGTCATCGCAGTTTGTTTATAGCTATGAATCCAGGATGGCACTCCCTAACACAGATCAGTTTGGACATTAAATATAATGTTTGTGAGACACCTGGTACATATTAAAAGCTCAATATGGCAGCTTTTATTATTATTATTCTCAGCTAACTATAACACATGGGGAATTACAGTATCCATTATGGCTAGTCTCAAAAATCGCATCAGTATAATTGCATATATCATATTTAGCATGGAGAAAGAAGCTAGCAGAGGATAGGATAGTTGTCTTCAAGTTTACTCCAAGAAAAGTAAGAAGGAGGATTACACACATTTTTGCCTGTCCAATGCAAACAAAAGTCAAGGTGGAGATTTCTTCTAATTATAACATATAATTTTCTGATCCTTACAGCTATACGGCAGTGGAATGAACTCCCTTGAATAGTAATGAGTAATCCAGGGCTGCAAGAATTTAAGAAGTTGGTTCACCTTTGGGTAGGAATAGTACATAGGAGATTTAAGTGTGGGGTGAACTACTGAATTTCTGTGACTTTTAAACTGGGATCATTATCAGCCCCAAAAGCAAATGCAGGAAGAGATTTTTTAAAAGTGAAAAGGATCAAAACAATTTGACTTCATGTCAACCATTCATGAGAGAGATAGACGATGAGCTGAAGATATTCACAACCTTAATAAAGCTAAGGATTGCAGATTGCAGCATTAGGTGTCTTCCCATTTACCATGGCTCATAAATGTGCTTTCCTTAGCCACAGTCCTTTACGGCCAAAGTCATTATGTAAAACCTTAGTGGGTAGATGCATTTCAAAAAAGACTCTTTAAAGTGTAAACTCAATGTCAAAGCCCATTGCATGGAATTATGTTTACTTAATTATCTAAAGGCTTAAAAGTAGTTAAAACAGGCAAACCATCTTCTCTCCAGCTGAGATCATAAACATGGATATGTAGAATGATAACAGGTATCCAAGGATTTGTAAAATGTCAGGAGCAGGGAGCTATTGAGGTCCAAGGAAGTGAATACACAAATGTTTTTGAAGTCTCAATAAAAGTTAACACATTTCTCTCTCAAAAGATAACTCCTCATCTTTAAAATGGTTCAACAACATCTCATGGAAACAGAAAATTAGCAGTCTCATAATGGAAAAGAAACAGGAGTAAGCACTTCAAAAAACATTATTTAAAAGGAAAATCCAAAAGCAGTATTTAAAAGTCACCTGATTTCTATGCACATGAATGTATACGTACCCAGCAGTGAACTGACTGAATGTCTACTTCTACCAAAATTAGGGTGCTAGTCTCAGGCACTGGCATGAATGCTGGGATAGACTTTTGCTATTTAGTTCTAATTAATTTTTAAAATTCAATTTCGTTTTTGTAGTACTGGGGGTCAAACACCTGGTGCTTATGCTACAACCCCAGATCCTTTATTTGTTTTTGTTTGTTTGCTTCCCTCAGTTCCTGAGTTGCCCATGGTGGACTTGGGCTTGCAGTCCTCCTGCCTCATGTGTTCAGAGGCCTGGGGTTATAGGTATGCCATCTGATTAACTCCAGTTTCTTTTTAAAACCAATGGATTATACATCTTATTTCACTTTGTTCTAACTCCTTTCCAGTCAATGGAGGAATTTTAAGTATCAATAACATTCTTCTTTCCACACTTTATGGTCTGTGACTAGCACAGACATCCAGAACAATGTGCACCAAAGAAAAAACACTCAACAGCTAATCATCCAAAGATGCTGGGGAAGATTTGTTGTTGTTGTTTCACATAATGGTTATATTGAAGTGTTTTCTCGCCATTAAAAATGCAAGAAGGGTCACAAATCCAGAAAAATCTAGCAATAACCTTTCAAGGTCACTTCATCCCTTCAGAGCATCTATACTTTTGAAGGAAGATTTTCATTTTGCAGGCACTATTTAAGCAAATAAGATTGACTTCTATGTTATCCATTGGTGATAAGTTGTACACTTAGTTTTAAAAGCCTTTTAAAAGAATGTGTATGCAGTCAACATGGAACAGAAACCTATCCATCATCCCCTGATTCTATCAGCAAATGGTACTATAAATAGCACCTAATATTAGGACCTGAACAAAGCCCTCTGACCAGGAAAGCTCTGAGTTGGACCTCAAATCATCTGAATTCCATTTAGGAGATTAGATTGAAACCAATTTAATTCTTAAACAGAAGGACTAACATTAGACTCTGGCAGAGATAACAAAAAAGGGTGATAAGTGACATCACAAGTGACCAAAAAGCCTAAGCGGACTGGAAAAGTCCAGGAACCATTCAGTGTGACATATTCCCAAGGAAAACTACAGTAGCTACAAGTGACTGTCCCAGAGCTGGGTTTGTTTTGACTTGTGACTGCACTTTTGGGGATAAAAGGCATCGTTAAAGGAACCACGAAGGATCTAATTTTGCCCAGATCTCCAGACCAATCACCCACTCAGAATGAGCTGAAATCTAAGTTATGCTTTTTTTTTTCTCATACTTTCCCTTCTGAAGTAGATTTTTAGCATTGACATAGCACTAAACCTTTACTAGAATTTAACATTGATTGAGCACCTTGATATTTAGACATCACAATTCAGTGTACTATGAAAAATGAGAGTTTCAAGATTTAGGAAGCTGTGGCGCATGCCTGTAATCCCAACACACAGGAGGATCTCTGTGAATTCGAGGCCAGCTTGGGCTACATAGTGACTTCAAGGCCGATCTGGGCTACATAATGAGTTCAAAACTAGCTTGCACTATAAAGCAAAACCGTGTCTCAAAAACAAAAAAAATTAAAAAATATTTAGGCTGTTCTCCTTCAGGGCTTGAAGAAGAAAGAAAGAGCCCACTCTTACAGGATTAAAACAAAACTATTAGTGAAAACAATTCTGGGTCAGAGAAAGCTGTGAGAAACAGCTGTTTGTCTGCAGCAGCTGAAGGGATGGGCTAGCAAGACCGCAGGAAAGCAGGCAGCCCGCTTGGTTACAATGCTCCACAGTGCTTTGCGTTTGTTTGGAGGAATTTACAACCCAGTGATTCACACTGCAAAGCTTATTCTTAGTTCTTTGCATTGTGTGCCAGCTCCTGGTGTTTTCTCATTTGCTAACTCAGATGTCAAGGGCAAGGGGGAATAAAGGTCCAATAATAAAGTCTTGAGACAAGCAACTATATATAGAAACAGATATAACCCTCTGTCTATAGACGTAGTGTCTGTGAGGCACAGGGCTGCTTAGTCTTTCTGTTAGTGGGCTTCCACATCCGTTCTCATTTTGCATCCAGGGTGCTCTAAACAAATGCCAGTCCCCTCCAATTCAGTCCTGATGTCAAGTGACAGAAGGAAATATTCCCACTTGAACTCTGCCTTTTAGCCTCTTTGCTTTAAGTCTCCTCCAAACAAAGACTTTGCTTCTGATTCCTGACTTGAGACTACTTTCTTAGATGACACATAGCCTGATATGGCTAAGCAGTTAAAAAAAAAAAAAAAAAAGAAAGAAAGAAAGAAAGAAAAGGCAGTGCCTAGATTCCCCTGTGATGTAAATTAAAGAGTTGCAGCTCCATAGAGGTCCTCTGATAACGCCTCCCATGGAGCAAGGAACTATTGGATTTCCATCTGTGTGTCTCACACCATTGGTGGCTATTGTTTAAATAAACATTACTTTGTATAGCTTTTTAAAAAAAATTCAATACATGTTGATGCCTGGTTAAAAGGAAAGAAAATTGCAGTATTAAAAGACTAGTATTTTCAGAGTTTTGTGATGTAAATTGCTAATTTAAAACCCAAAATATTGTTAAAGTGTCGTTATTTAATAGCAGGTGATTGCAAGCTGTAATTTGCAAGCTGGAGATGCAGATGGTAATGTTTTTCCTCCCTTTTCAGCAGTACAGTACAGTATTTACTGCCGATCTATGCAGACATGAACAGCCAACTGTGAAAGAAACACTCTGGAGAAAGATCAGCCACAAAGTTTGTAAGGCAAAGAAGGTTTCAAGACTTGCTCGCATCTCAGCCAAGGCGATGTCCTCTCCTCCTGAGCCCAAAGGGCTCTTGTTGATTAAAAAGAGCAGAAAGTGCCGCCCTTTCATCGCCAGGTGCTTGCAAATGTTAAAACATGTGTGTGCGAGAACAATATTTAATTTAGCTTGATGTATTTATTCTTTGGGGAGAACTCAGGGAAGAGAGAGAACGTGGGGATAGGACTGTCAAATCATACATAACACCTGGTTTTAAATTTGATATTCAGGCAAACAATGAATAATCTGTGGTATAAGTATGACTCATACAAGGTGAAATACCTATACTAATGAATTACGCAGAATACATCTAGACCACTTCAAATTTAATTGGAAAGCTTGTGTTCTTATTTACATGGTGAGAAAGGATGAATAAATGAATAATAAAGTCATGTTCAGGCAAAGGATGGAAACTGACATGAGCACAATGCAAAGAACTTGCCTCTGCTCTCCCAGATAATTAAGGCAACAAATTATCAGGTAGATTTTGTTGTGAACCACATTTCAAGTAGGGCATCTTTGTGGCTCCAAGACTTTCAGTGACTTTATTAAGATTATGTAGTTCATATAGCAGATGATTGCAAGCTATGAGGTGCAGGCTGTCAGTTTGGAGACCAAGACCTCTATGACTTCAGTGACTTTGTTCTTCCCAAAAGGATGTTGGTGTCACACTCTTGTTCATTGTCTCTCGTGACACTTAAGGAATCTGGTAGAAATCGAGCACCCTTGTCTAACTCCAGTGGCCTCCCAACTGCAACTCCCACAATAAAAGTAAAATACAACAGCAAGCCTGCATGTCCTTGCTAATTATTTCCTAACCCCTATCACCATCAGAGTGCGCAAGTAAAAGAACTACTTCTGTTGAGAAGCAACAGTCTCCCTCATTCGTGTCATCAAAATGAAGTGATCACAATGCTTTTTTTATTGTAAAAAGCAAAACAGAAAAAAAGAATAGAAATAATACAGAATTTAAAAAAAACAGTAGGAAATCAACACAAGTTAATATATTGCATATTGTTATCTTCTTATGCTCTCTTTTGTCCAATTGCAGTGTCTTGCCAAAATTCCTGAAAGCTGGCCTTCTTTGAGCAGTTGGCCTCTTGATTATTGATGTGGGGGTCACACCTCCCTGTTTCCTGCTGTCTGAGTCCTAATAGGCTGAGCAGTCTGTCCCCTGCCCTCTGCCACCACAGGAAGTCCTGATTACTTTTGAGTGTTTCTCAACAGGTAATACCAATGCTTGTGTAAAGTGATTATCATAAGGAACTAAACAGAACACTGTGCTTCACTTTTCATTCCTATGTCTTTGTCTTAAATACTACAGTCATTTAGCCACTTTATGAACCAAAAACACCCTGCATGCTTCTAATATATCTGTCAGAGGTGAGCCATAGGGCAGTCTACTGTCCCTCATCTTGTTGAGGTAGGTGGGATTACTCAGTTCTTGACAATGAGACACAAAGTAAGGTCTAAGAAAGAATAGTGCTTCTAGGGAAAGCTTCCTCCTACTGTAAAAGAAGCCCAAAGAAGGAAAATTCCCCAGCACCATTGGATTTGGTCAGCTATGTATGAGATGATCAAAATGCAAGAGTTATTGCTCACCCAGGGGAATACAAACTAAGAATAAAAAGATGGTAGACTGTAACAGCAGAAGAATCCTGACCCCCATGATGCTATCATTGATCTGATGAATTAGCTAACTCTTGAACTTCCCTATAGAAGTTTCTTGTCATGTTGTTTAAGCCTCTTTAATTTGGAATGTCTTAGGTGCTTGCAACTCTGAGAACCCAAACTGTCATATCACTGAACATGTAAACGGAGGACCAGGAAGAAGAACAGGGAGCCCAGAGGAGTAGGAGTTGCCAAGGCATCTTCGTTGCAATTGAAAGGAGGAGACAGTGGCACAGTGAAACAGAATCTGAGCTTTACCTTATAACTAAATAGCTGTGAACTTGGATGAGACACAGCCTTTTGATTGAGAAAACTATCAGAATTAGATCTACGAATGCCAGCTCAAAACTTGTGGAAAACAAGGACTTGCAAGTGTGCCTGTTAACTGCATACACCCCACATGCCATGTGTACCACCAGATCTCCTCTCTGTCCTCACCTGTTGACTTCCTGGGCCCCATTTATAGCACTTCTATCCTATAAGACCTTTATACTGTATTGCATGAATTGAATATAAATTTCATACAGGCCAATATTCTTGATATGTACATAATTCTTTGTCTGTACCAAATAAATTTGAGTCCAATTGAAACATCAAAAACCAGTTGGGAGACATCCACAGTTAAAATTACCTATTTTTCACTTTCAAGGAGCATCTACTATACCTTTTAAATAATGAGTGAATAAATGCTAACCTTGCAAACTACATTCCATCCTATTCTACTTATTAATGTTTATTTTTAGAAAAGTGAAAATTGCTTGCCCTCATCTACTGAAGGGTATTATATAAACCACTTATATACAGTATTCTCTAGTGCCATCTAGGGGATTTCAGACTAAGAAGAAAACTGTGTTCAGCTGTAGGAGAAAATCAAGTGATGCAAAATCAGCTGTGACATGCAAAACAACTTCTTATATATATCTGATAATATTTGGGTAATCTTTTGCTTTAGTTTGGATAGCTGAACAAGGTCACACATGGCCCTACAGCTAGGGAACACTTAAGTGAGGAAAATGCATGACATCATGCACATGCTCTGAAGCCTAATATTTCATAAACATTCTTGTTAGAGAAAAAAGGATCCTCACTGAAATCAGTGGTTCTTTGCAAACCAAACAATGCAAGATCTCTGAATATTTTAAAATGTGTTTTCTGGATAGCTGGTACTTACATATGAATTGCCATATGTGAGGCTTGCAGCAAGTGCCCTTGGAAGTTAAAAAGAAGAAAAAAACAATCATAGATACTTTGCAAGGACTTTATGTCTTCACCATAAGACCCAACAGACAGTCCCAGCAGAGCACAGAAGTCACTCCTAAGTGTGCAATTCACTGAACAAAGCACAAAAGTTGTAGTGATTGACATTTGTGATGTTTAACTTTTTCTTATGAAATTATAAAGCACTTAATGCAAATTACATCATGCAATAATCATTGTTCACACAAATAATCACACTTGTATCAAAGTCCATATGCCTACTTGTTGTTGATAGCTTTGAGCTGGCCACTTTCCCCACAGGACATGGCAGTAAGTCTTCACCTAAAGCCTGTGGTTTCTACAAATATTTAATTCCCATTTTATAGGTAAGAAAACTTAAGCAAAGAAAAGTAGGACACCCTCTCAAAGGTAAAGAAATATGTAAACAGGGTTCCAAATCTACATTATATTCCAACCTCATCCTATATGCTTCCACTGAAATAGCACTGAAGTATAATTTCAAACACAGCATTTAAACATGACCACTAAATGTCTGGAAAACTATTTTCAACCAAAGGGAAAATGTATATTAAACTGAATCATATGCAACTCCTGACATTCAACCACTTTTGATCTATTAAAAAAGCTTATGTACATTTCAATGAAATGTATTTTCAAATTGAAGTCTACTTTCTTTAAGGATCATAAAAAGGAGCTTTTGTTATGTACCATTTCATTTGCTTTGAGTGTTTCATGGTCTCTTAGTTACTGCAAGCACCAATTAATTAAACTGGATTGCCTCCAAGGAGGACATGGCTTCTCATATGTATTCTTGGTTTGTCAAGGCCAAGGATTTTCAAATCACCCTGCAGGTTGTACTGCTGTCTTTTATCCCACAAATATGTGGTTACGGTACATACTGGCAAGGCAATTCCAAAACTAGCTACTTTGTCTGATGTCTGCCTTGAATAAATGGTCTCAGGTACATTGGTTGGTTCATTTGACTGGGTTGTCTCCATACCAGAGTGAGTAGAGGAGCACTGTCGGGTGGTCAGAAATGGACGTTGTGGAAAGGAACAAGATGGTGGAATAGTGAACAGCAGAGAAACAGCCTCTGTAATATTTGAAATTCAGTTACTGAAATATAGCAACGTGATGAAGAAAATGAAAGGGAAGACCCAGCAAGAATCTGAAGTGAAAATCAGAGCACCAGGGGAGAGCAAGGAAAGGGACACCTGCATGGAGGAGGTAGCAAACAGCACTTTCTCTCTGAGCCCTGATTGATGGGAGAGGTGGGAGAGGTGACTCAAACCCTCAGATGCACAGTGGCTACTGGCAACCCCAGAGACTTCCACAGAGTAATGCACAGTGGAGCAGAGCAGCAGACACAGGAGCGCAGTGCCTGGTCAGTTTTTCAGGTTCAGATGCCCCCTGGAAGAGGGCAATTGGCCGGGAGCCGTGTTGGAAGGGGGCCAATGGAAGACAGAACTCAGAACAGCTGCAGAGTTGACTTCATCTAGTGTATCCAAGTGTCAGGGTGATAAACAACCAAGACCAAGTTGGCAGAAGGTCAAGAAGCCAAGTCCAAACCAGCAATGAGCCAAGTTCAAGCTGGCAAGAATCCCTTGAACTGTTGCAAGCTGAAAAGCTAGCGTCCCTGCCTCACAGCCATAAATCAGAAGCAGTCTGAATTTCAGCAGAATTAAAGGTCCAGTTTTACTGGGATTATCTACCACTGCCATAATTCTACTGCTGGCTTGCTGGGGTCAATCAAATGGATCTAGGATTTGTTTGCCCCTTTATCAATCAGAGACACCAGATATATGCCCTGAAGTGGACTTTTCTTCATCTAATTTTCTTCCTTTCTGTGCTTGTTTATTTTTTACTTTTCAATATTTTTCTATTTTTTATTTTTTATTTTTTTTATTTTTATTTTTATTTTTTTTTTTTTTTGTGCCCTGAATTAAACTCACGACTTCATGCTTGTGCCACTGAGCTAAATCCCCAGCCCCTTTATTTGTGTTTTCTATTCCTTTTCTCTTTTACTCACTTGTTTTTCTTGGTTTTATTTGACTGAGGACACCATGTCTAGTTTTTGTTTGTTTTGTACTGTTCTTATTTCTGCTTCTTCTTTCCCTCTTGTGATCTTCACAGTTTCTAAAACTTTTGTAACCTTCTTTTCTCTGTCAGCCTTGTTTCTAATCACTTTCTCTTTTTCTAATTCTAAATTTTTTCCCAGTAACTACTTTAAATTTTCTCCACTAAGGATAAAATTGCCATATCAAAAGGATATTTACAGCTCATAATTTTCTGATTTGTTTCAGATTTGGTTATGTAACTATAAATCCTGGTCATCCAGTTAAAAGTGGTAAATTAATAGTCATCACAGTTTATCATTTCCTAGGGTATGTTTGGTGATATTGTTATTACTGATTGTACTAATTTATTCACAGTAACATAACTGTTCTAATCAGCTTTCTTCCTTGAATGTCAAGACTCAGATTGCTTGATAAACAATGCTATAGACCAGCACCAAAGAACCAGTGGCTAGGCCAAATGGGCAGCAACTTCTCATCACCAACACACTGAAGAGATAAGATCTCGCAACAGTATCAAAATACAAAATCCAGCTACACCTGCAAGACATCTCTGAGAAGTGGTCATTTACTAAGGATTCTAGAAATGAGGATACCCACCAACAATTTACAAGCATCAATTCAGGAATTAAACTGAAAAAATATATAAAATGAGAAGAGATGGAAGCAAGATATAATCCCAGACTTTCAGATCACCAAAGGAAAATTCAGGGGCACAATGAAGTAAAACAATTTGGAATTCATCCACCTAGACTCGCTGAAGTGGCAACAACAGAAGTAACAAAGCAAATGAATAAGACTCTAGAAAAAATTAATTGAAAGATAATTTCTCAGATAGCTTCAGAGTGATAGCCATAACGAAGAGCATGATTGATGAATTTTGAATAGACATTGGTTAAAAATCATAGGAGCTTAGGAAAATGATGAACCATGAGTGCCTAACTAGGAAAGAAAGGAAATTCACAAAACAAATTAGATCAGATGTCCAGGGAATTTAAAATTCTATTGAAATTGCAGAATGAACCAAGATGAAGATAAAGTATCAGGTCTAGCAGACAAGTTTGCAGTTAGCAATCATGAAAAGAAATATTTCTTAAAAATAGCAAGGGACCATGAAAAAACAACCAAAAGATTGCTAGATGACATGAAGAACAACATAAGATTTACCAGAGTCAATGAAAAAAAGCAGGTGATAGTGCAAATGACATAACAATCCTCTTAACAGAAAAAAATGACATGAAACTTCCTAAGCATGGGGGCTGGGGATTTAGCTCAGCGGCATAAACGTCTGCCTTGCAAGCAGGCGGTCGTGAGTTCGATCCCTGGTACCGATAAAAACGAAAAAGACAAAAAAAAAATAATAATAATAATTAAAAAACTTCCTAAGCATGGAAAAAAAATTGACATACAGATAAATGAGGCATGTAAACATCCAATTAGCTATGATTGTGAAAAATATACCCAAATGAATATAATATTTAGGATTACAGAAATTTAACATAATAACAGAATAGTAAGAGATATCAGAGATAAGAAACAAACTTCTTATAAAGGAAAACCCATCAGAATTATAGGAGACTTCTCAATATGAACACTTAAACCAAGAAGAACTTGGAGTACAGTATTTCAAGCCCTAAAAGAAAACAATCTCTAACTGAAACTGAGGTACCTTGTAAAATTACCTTTCAAAATTGATGGAGAAATAAGATATTGTGATGACAAAGAACTCGTGAAGAAATTCATGCCCACCAAACCATCAATCCAAAATGTTTTGAGTGACATTCTAGAAAGACATAATGAAGATTAAAACTCCATGGACCCCAACAGAATGAATCAACCAGGCAAGGCAAGTAATTAAACAGACATAATAGTAAAGGAACAAATGACAGAAAATAATATGGTAAGGATAAGTTAATATATCTCAGTTATAACCATCAAAGTAAATGATCTCAATTCAACAATCAAAAGAAACAGAGTGGCAGAATGGGTCAAGAAACAAAATCCAACAATATGCTCAAAGAAACACATTTAACTTAAAAAATACTCATACACTAAAAGTCAAAAAACTAGATATGATGTATGGAAAACATTACTCTATGTGATAGGAACACAGAAAAATCAAAGGTGGCTATTATATTTGCTGACAAAGTAGATTTCAAGTCAACACTGATCAAATGTGACAAAAGTCACTAAATTCTTGTTAAGCAAACAATCTAAGAAAGAGGTATCAATCATAAGTATATATGCACCAAATACCAGCACACTCAAGTGTATTAAACAAATAATGATGGGCAGGAAAAATCAAGTAAGCACTAATAAAATTGTAGTGGGGAACCATGATGCCACACTAGCACAAATAGACAGGTCAACTACACAAAAAATTAACAAAGAAATATCAAAACTGAACCAAAATTTTGAACAAATAGACTTAGTAGATAGCATCAGAACATAGCATCAGAACACACATTCTTCTTACCTACGCATGGGACAGTCTCTAAAATAGACCATATAGTAGTTCATAGAATATTTTTATGTAAACGCAAAGGAATTGAACTTCTCCCATGCATATTATAAGACCATAGTGCAATGAAATTGGAAATCAATGTCAAAAGAAACTACAAAAATGTCATAGATATGGAAAATAAACAATACAATACTGAACAACCAATGAGTCACAGATGAAATTAAAGAAAAAATTAGACAGGCTCTACAATTAAACAATAATGCCAATACAATACACAAGATATTATGGAGCACAATAAAAGCAGTCTTACTTGGAAAATTTGTAGCACTGATTCCCGTGTCAGAAAACAGAGCAAATAAATGACCTAATGTTGAACCTCAAGCTTCCAGAACAAGAAGAGTAAGTCAAGCTCAAAAGTCATACAAATGTCATACAAATTACAAAAACTAGAGCAGAAATTAATGTAATTGACACTAAGAAAACAACAAAATGAATCAATAAATTTAGAGTTGGTTCCTTGAAAGAGGCAAACTGTTAGCTAACCTTATTAGCAAAGGGAAAGGAAAGATAAAACCATAATGAATCCCACAGAATCCAGAAGATCATTAATATCATAACCTATATGCTGATAAGATGGAAAACACAGAAAAAATGGGAAGCTTCTGTCATGGTTTATGTTGGTGGCCCCCAAACCTCATGCCTTTGTATTATGAATTTGTGATTGGTTCATTGTCTACCGCTTGGAATGGGGGTGTGAGTGCTACACTGGCCTACGAGTGAAGCCAGGATGTAATGTAATGGCAGGAAGAAGGTGTGTCAGTCTTGCCAGTTTCCACCTCGCTGTTTGCAGCCATCATGAACTGCAGCCCCACCATGCCACCCTGCCTTGGAACCAACTGAGTATGGACTGAAACCTCCAAAAACTGTAAGAAATGAACCTTTCCTTTCCCAACTTTGGGCATCAGGTATTTTGTCTCAGTGATGAGTAAAAAATAACTAAGACAGCTTCCTAGGTACATATGAACTATAAACCCAAATCAAAAAGATTTAATGTTTTTAAGCAACCTATTATCAGTCAATGAAATGGATGATGTAATTAAAAGCCCATCAACAAAGAAAAGCTCAGATCCTGATGGATTCACTGCTGAATTCCTCAAGAAATTTAGAGGGGATCTAATGCTACTACTCCTCAAATTCTTTAATGAAATTGAAAAGGAAGCTATACTCCAAAACTCATTCCTTACAGTGAACATTACTCTGAAACCAAGACCAGAAAGGATTGAAACAATAAAAAACGATACAGGCCAACCTCCCTAATGAACATAGATGCAAAAATCCTCAATAAGAAACTGGCACACAGCACGCAGCAAACGATCAAGGGCATTACACCCCTGACCCAAGAGGGTAGTTTGCAGATCCACATAGGAATTTTTCAACATAAGTAAATCAATAAATGTAATATACTATATTAACAGAGCCAAGGATAAAAACTAAATGATCATCTCAGTAGGTGAAGAAAAGACATTTGACATTTACCCATTCATGATTAAAAATACAACTATAGAAAATCAGAATAAATCGTCTTTATCTGACAAAAGCCATTTATGGCAAACCAACAGTCAACATACTAAATGGATGAAAAGTGAAAGTTTCACTCTAAAATCAGGAACATGTATGTCATTATCGCCACTTGTTCGATATAATTCTGGAAACATTAGTGAGAACAATTAGACAAGACAAATAAAATAAATATTCTACAGAGAAGATCCCCAAAATTCCTAGATTCAATGACCAAATTCAATAGTATGGCTGAATACAAAGTCAACACTAAAATTTTAATAGTATTCCTGTATACAAATAAACTGACAGAGAGAGAAACTAAGGAATAAACCACAGCTTTCACTAGTATCTAAAAATGAAATACATAGGATTCGACCTAACAAAGAAAGTAAAAAGCCTTTCTATTGCAAACTCTGAAAAAGGAGATTGAAGAGGATATCAGAAAATGTAAAGAGATCTTGTTCTTGAGAATGAAGAACATAATATAATGAAAATGCTCATACTTCCAAAACTGTTATACTGATTTAATGCAATACTGATAAAATATTAGTAGCATTCCTCAAAGAATTACAAAAATCAATTGTAAAATTTATTTGGAACCAGAAGAGGCCTAGAATAGCAAAAGCAGTCCTGGGCAATGAGTGTCAGGTGAAGGGCATCGCAATCCCTGACTTGAAAGTTTACTACATAGCTTTAGTGGTAAAAACAGCACGGTACTGTGGGGTGGGGGAAGACCAAATGGTCAATGGAACATACTAGAAGGTGTAGACACCACCCTGAATATACTCAGCCACTTTATCTTTGACAAAGAGGCCAAACATTCTGACTGGAAGAAAGATAAGCCAGTTTGATAAATGGTGTCAGAAAAACTGGCTTTCTACATGCAAAAGATTAAATCTAGACCCATATCTCTCACTACACATGGAACTTATATCAAAATGGATCAAACAATGAAACATTAAAACAGAAACACTAAGTCTGCTAGATGATGGAATAGGTAGAACTCTTGAAGATACAGGTATAGGTAAAGACCTCATGAATAAAACACTAGTTGCATGGAAAGTATCACAAAGAATCAACAACTGGTACCCAGCTAATTAAAAGGCTTTTGTACAGTAAGACAAACCATCAAGAGAGTGAAAAGACAATCCACGTTGTGGGAAAAAATTTTGCCAGATGTTTCTCAGACTAAAGGTTAACATTCAGAATATGTAAAGAAGTCATAAAAATCAGGTTTACCAAATTTAAATAGCCAGTCCAAAAATGGACATCTGAAATGAATAAATACTTCTCCAAAGAGGATGTACAAATGGCAAATAAATATATGAAAAAAAATGTTCAGCATTAAAGGTCTTTTAAGAGATGCAAATTAAAACAACACTGAGATTCCATGTCACTCCAGGAAATCAGTAAAAAGCAAATGCTGATGGTGTGGGGAAGAAGGAACCCTTCTCCACTGTTGGTAGAAATGTAGACTACAGTGGAAATCAGTATAGAGATTTCTCAAAAATCTAAATCTTGAGGTTCCATTTGACCCAGCTAGTCCCCTTCTTGATATCCTCCTGAAAGAATTAAAAGCATCATACCACGGTGATGCATGCACACCAATGTTTATAGAAACACAGTTTGTGATAGCTAAATCTTGAAAAGAGTCCAAATGCCCATCAATCGATAAATGGATAAATGGATGTGATTTTTTTTATGTGATGGAGTACTAACTACTCTGACATAAGGAAGGATAAACTTGAGACATTTCTAGTTAAAGAGGACCACTTTGAGGTCACGACATTAAGGGGATTAAACTGAACCTACATGTTAAAATATCACATGTTTTCTCTAATGACCAAAATATATAATAGATACTTGATCTAGTAAGAAAACAATTAGAAGTAGAATTTTATTAGAATTCTACACAACAGAAGGCACTCACTTAACAGTGCTCCAACACATTTACAAATAACAAAACTTTTCACAAATCCAAAAATTCTACAGACCTCCTTAAACATGATGAAATTCAGACATTCAGAAAGTGGAGGGTCTATAATTTCCTTGCATGTTATTCTAAGATTTCTCTTTGTAACAAGAGTACATAGAGCCTCACAGACTCTCTTGATTTGTCTTTAATTTTTTATTGGTATATCCTGAGAGAGAGAGGCACTGAAAAGTAATTTGAAAACCTCACTTTACTTTTTTGCAGTTCCTTAAATCCCTTTGAGTCAGGCAGTGTGATGTCCAGAGTCCCAGGCACTTGCCCATTCTATTGGGCAAGACAATCCAAAAATGTAAAAATGCAATACCTTAAAGGAAAAGAAGAAAAAGGAAAAAAAATGAAGTGTGAAATAAAGAAAAGCTACGGTAGTCCTGCACAGAAGATGAGCCACTGCAAGAACAGGGGAAAATCAGTGGCCCAAGTCGACAACCATTGTCTTTTATACATTATCTCAGCATCAGATCTGGCCCGTTGAAAATTGTTCAAACATGCATCCCAGACATACTCTAACACTTTTCTGTGATTAACAGGTCATACCATAGTGTCCAGCTTCCTTGGCACACCCCAATCTCCTACCTCAACTTGATTATATCAGTCTGTGATAATTCTACTAGTTTTACAAATCAACTGATTTTACCCAACTCTAATTTACCATTTACCAAGTAAGGACTTGTAACATTTCTATTCTATATGTAGAATATGTAACATTTCTATATGGATTTTCGGCTCCTACTGGGCATTTTAGAGGTACATTACTCTTACCAGAAAAGACGTATTACAATTTAAACATTAAGCAACTTGTTTAGTTTATATTGCATATGTTGGTATAATATGTTCTACAGTGATACCTAACGTGTGTCACAAAGTGCACAGGCATTGAAATTAGAGCACTGGATTCACTCCTCTTCTGGGTCACTAAGTGCAACTAGTTGAGTTGCTGATTCTGTGACTTTACGTAAGTAATAAATTATACAAATTTTGTCGCCCTTTCAATACATTAAATATAAGAAAATTATGTTAACAATGGTAATGACTGATGCAAACACATTAGAACTTCAGTAGTTTATCAGGCAGGTCAGGCCTTATTCACACAAATCTCTAGTGTTGGCCTACATTCTTCCACAAGGTGATTCAGAGATCCAGATTTTTTATCTCATAGATTGCAATTCTTTTTATCATCTGTAAAGAGCCAGACAGCAACCTGCCATCATAGTGTGCAAAAGCAGTCATTCACAATTTGCTAACAATTCAGCATCACTGAGTTTCAATTGAACTTTATACAGAAGGTTCCTGACTTGCCGTGGTTCAATGTGTGACTTTTCAAATTTATAATGGTAAGAAAGTCATACGCATTCAACAGAAACCATACTTCTGATATAGGACTTTTCTCTTTTCCAAGGCTGGCATTTAGTATATGGTATTCTCTCAAGAAGCCAGTGCTCATCAATGGCACTGATAAATGGATAAATATAACTCCTAGTCAGTTGCACAATCACAAGAATGGCAATTCTCATTTTGTTTTGTTTTGCTTTGTGTATTACAGTGTGCTGTGCTTATCAACCATGATAGTTGGTATTGTATTAAATATATTTTCAATTTGTAATGTTTTCAAATTACCACAAGTTTACCTGACTGTAATCCCATTATAAATGGAAGAGTGTCAGAAGTCAAAAACAGGTGGCAGGTAAAATTTGATCCACTGGCCATAGTTTTTAATTCTTGTCCTAGGTTACTGAAGTCTTTTGGGGTTTTTTAAAAGTTTTTTGATACTTGGAATTGAAACTGGGCATTGACACTGAGTAACATCTTCAATCTTCAGTCTTTTTTATATTTTATTTTGACATGGGATCTTGCCAAATTATCCAGGCTGGGCTCAAATTTATTATGCTCCTGCCTTAGCCTGCCAGCATAATGGTGATATAAGGGAATGAAACTGCGACCTACTATATGTCCAGTATGAGTTCGTGTTCTCTAAAATTGAAGAATGAATTTTAGGAACAACAGAGGTTAAGAGTAAGAATATTTATTGAGAGAAAGCAAGCTTTTATGGAGGAGGGGAAGGGGAGGGGGGAGAGAGAGAGAGAGAGAGAGAGAGAGAGAGAGAGAGAGAGAGAGAGAAGAGGTCCTGGGTGGATTTCCCAAGGATTCTTTTCAAACATATAATTAATGGGAGGATCACAGAATAAAGAATGGGCAGAATTTTTAACATGGCTAGCTGAAAAAATGTTATGTATCAATTTTGCCCGTTCCACTGGCTGGAATGTAGGCACACTTAACTCCAAGGAAGGTTGGAATATAGCTTCTCTTTGCCCAGGAAAAAAAAGAAAATAGAGTTTAATGAACTTACAACAGTCTCTGCCAGAAACATTTTCTTCAATGGTTGTAAACAGTACCATGTGAGATAATTACAAAACTACATTGTAAATTATCATCTGCTACTCAAATGTAGCTCTATTTTTATTATGATTGCTATATACAATATTGCAATGAATTCCTTACCACCAGAGAGTAATAGCTTCCTTATTTTTAACCATTTTTTATTTTATTTTAAAAAGAAAAAAACAAAAAGTGACAAACAACTACAACAAAAACAAAACAATAACAATATAGGTTTTCTAAACAAGATGTCTGTAATAATTGTTATTAAACTGTATATTGTTATCTTTAAAAGAGTTGCTTATATTCCAGATATAGACATTCAAAATTGATCAAATTGTATGAGTATTAACTGTTTTTTTCCATGAACTAATAGAATTAGTAGTATAATCACCTTAGCTATCATGTGTGTACATATACACAAATTTGTATTTTTTTTTCTTTTCCCTTCATTCTTTTCTCTTTCCCCTATCCCAGTTGATACTTTCCCTTTGAGCAATTTCTTAACCTTTCACAGTGTCTATCGTTGATTTCAGATCTTATTTACTCTTTCAGTTTCCTATATTAGGGAACAATCTGGTATTTACACAAGTGAGTCTGATTTATTTCACTTATGAGGATGGTCTCAAGTCACATCCATTTACCTGTAGAAATCTCAAGTTTATACTTCTTTTAGCTGAGTAGTATTCATTGTACAAAAATACATCTTTTTCTCCCATTCCTTGATTGATGGGCATTTGAGCTGTTTCCAAGATTTGATTACAAATTATGTTGCTATAAATATGGGTGCATATATATCACTATAGCATGATGTTTTCAATTTTTCTGGAAAAATACCTGGAAAGAGGCTTGCTGGTGAAATGGGACCTCTAATCTTAGCTTTATGAGGAATCTCCACACTGATTTCAACAGTGGTTTACAGTCTACACTCCCACCAACAATGCAGAAGGGTTCCTGTTTCCCCCACAGTCCCTCCAACACTTGTTATTGGTTAATTTCTTGATCTTGGTCATTCTATCTGATTGAGATAGAATCTCAGCATTGTTTTAACTTGTATTTCTCTAATGAAAAATGATGCTGAACATTTTTTCATATGTTTATTTGTCATTTGTATTTCTACATCTGAGAAATGCATATTTATCCCAGATGCCCATTTTTGAATTGGGTCTTTGAATTTGGGGGGGCCTAAATTTTTTCAGTTTTATATATGTTCTAAATTGAAGTCTTTTGTCTGAGAGACTGTTAGTAAAATTATTTTCCTTATATGGAACTTTTTTCACTCCATTGGTCATTTCTTTTGATGTGCAGAAACTTTTTAATAAGATGAGATCCCAGTTGCTGATTATTTGGAGTACTTGCCATGTGGTTTGGTTTTTGTTCATGAACTCTCTGCCTACACCTATGTCTTTTAGATTTATACCGACTTTGTCTTCCAGTAGATTTAGTGTTTCTGTTTTAATATTTAGATCCTTGATCCATTTTGACTTTAGTGCGTGGTAATAGACATGGGTCTAGTTTAATAATTTCTTTAAAAAGAAGAGAGCTTATGAATATAAAAGACATTAACATTTTTGGATCAGGCAGAATATGCAGATAATGCCTTACAATCAAGGAATCATGATGTTTTCCTCCAATTTAAATGCACTAAAATGCCCTGAAAGCTCCTCTCCCTTTATGGTAGAAGAAACTGCATTTGTAGAAGCAATTACTGCAGTACTTTTCACGTTATTTCAATAGTCAGATTATTTCCTATAAAACTAAAGTTTCCCTATGATACCCTTCAATGTCAGAAACAGTAAGTTGGAAATATAAAAATGAAACTGCCCATAATATTAACTAATTAATAGAAACTCATGTTCAATATTCTTCAAGAGTAAAGCTCTGAACTGGGGAGATAGGACACATCAGAAAGCATATAAGCCAAGATAAAAACAATTCTCAATGTGATCCCTTCAATCAGATTTAGACGGCCTCACTTCTAAAACATTTAATGTTTAAGATAGGGTCATGGTATCTTTCTGACAGCTTTTTCACAGAGTAGCATGAGTAGCACAATTATTCTACTAATTTTAAAAGGTTTCTCTTCTATTTATGTCTTTAATTGATGGAATTAAACATGGAGAAATGAAAATGCAAAGATTAGAATTAATTATGTTGAATAAGGAATAAAGCAGGGATGATTCATTTATTTATCTAATTTTTGGCAAAATGACAAATTGATGGGATTTCCTATGAGGCAATTAGCGACCTATACTGTGTTATTTCAAACAAAGCAGAAGAATCAGATATTTAAAAGGGTTTTTAAAGACTGCAAGAAGTGTGAGAGTAGGGGAATTTACAGACAGCTGTGCTGGCAAGTAAGGTAGCTATGCTTCATTTGGAGTAGTGGCCTGGGTAGTATGTGACCCTAAATGCATCTCCCCAATTCTAAATAGCTAAAAAGAATGAGCTGGTTATACACAAGGTCCAGTTCTATCAGTAAGTCCAAGATTACCTTTGTTTGTTCCCTAGCGAAATTATCAGTAGGGTCCTCATTCACTGTGTAGAGAACCCCTAGTTTGTACAAAACATTATAATCATGTTGTCCGTGGATATGTGACCATGGTGAGATATGCAAAATTTGAAGAAAAACCACACATGCCACCTCTTAATAACCCCACCCAAGAGGCTTCAAACATGAAACACACAATGAACTTTGCAGAAAGCAAGGAACAGCATCCATAACAGAAGGACTGGTTGTGGTCATTTCTGTCCTATAAACATGGAGAGAAAATGAAGTCTCAAGAACATGACTGATTTCTGAGCTGCCACTTTCTAAGTGAAGCAGAGATAGAAGGTGACTTAACAATCTTTTCTATGAGCTTTATTCAGTCACCGCTGTGAACAACCTGGATTTTGGTATCTAAAATACTGCAGGTTTACAAAACTTCAGAATTCCTCATCTTTTAGAGATGAAATAAAGCCCCTATTTTTCAACTAAATTATTTCTTTATATTTGCTTACTATGAATGGTAGCATGGTATTTTTTGTCTCCAAACTGATTCTGAGGCTTTTCCTTAATCACAAGGATAAAATTTCAAAGGGTAGGAGTCAGATAGAAGTAAGATAACATCAAATCCCACGTTTCTCAAGATACAACAATTCTATGGCTGATGCCATAGAATTAGACAGTCAGAAGTCTCTGAGAGCTCTAAACCAGCCTGAACCCTTCATCTAGTATTCCTATATCCAATGTCCAAGTCTCCACACACACCAGCACTTGCCTCGTGTTGGTTATTAGTGCCTGCATTTCTTTGCTATCACTGATATTAAGAAATATTTCTCTCTTTAGGGAATTTTGGAAAACGAAATGGGTCCAGAATTTGGCTAGAAAAAAAAAAAACATGACTGTTCACTTAAGCCATTCTTTATAATTTTAGTGATTAGTAAGATTAGTTTTCTTTATTGATGAGATAACATCAGTTTGAGAGCAAATGAAACACTTTCCTTCCACTAAAACTTTCTCAAAACCCATCTTCCACTTGGCTTGAGCAGAAAATCTCTTTCTAAACTCAAAGAATGAATCTTTCCATGAGTCTACTCTTGTATTCCTAGAATCTGACCCAGTGTCTACAGTTATTTCTTACTTAACTTATGTAAATTAATAATTTAATGAAGAAATTCACCACAGCAACACACAACCAAAATTTAAGAATTTGTTGGCCAATATACAGCAATGTTGTATAACCCTAGTCTCACCTCATCTCTGTCAGCATTTCTGCTGAGTAGCAAAACCACCAGAGAACTGATACTGGAAGGGTTAAGAACAACCTGAGGAACAGAGTCAGGCTAAGTAAAATGGGAACAGATTTGCAGAAAAGTCACTGCCACTAAAAAGAGAAGAGACTCCTTTCTGAAGAAGAAAAAACAAGTTTAGTGGTAAGGATAATAGCAATGGGTATATGAGTAAGGATGAATGCCAAGGACTAAAGGCAGGAGAAATATTACCTTAAGCTGTCTTGAACGTAAAGTAACATATTTTCTGAAATAACTGATAACCCAGGGTAAGGAGGCTTCTGGATTGTGTAATTCAGAGACTAAAAATGTTATTGTCGTGGTTCCAGGTCCACCCTTTGGCTTCACAGAAATCTCAGCATTAGTATGATTTCTGAGTGACAGCACAGTTGACTAAGCAGGAGTGACATCCGGGTAATAGTGCCAGGAGGAAGAAGAGACAATTATTCACTGTGGCTTTCTCCCTATTTTATTTATGTGTGTGTTCATCTGTTTCTGAAGTGTGCATGCTCTTTATTACTATTAATGAGGCTTGTAATCCCATGACTATAATTTTCACCCTGTATCTGAACAAACATAATTCTTATAGCCATAGTTTACTCTTCTCCTTTACTGGTAAGGGAACTTTTCCAAATAGTTTTCAGAATCTTCCCCCTCCCATCTCAATAGCCAGAATAAAATTCAGGGAGTTTCCTACAACACTGGTCATAACCCAATGAGAAGGCCCTCGCTACCCTTGGAGGAACTGTATTGGCTTATTTTGAAGTATATGGCCACATGGGGAGGGGCAAATATGTAAAAATAGTTATATCAACGAAGAGAAAGAAAACTGCTACATTGGCAACTATCAGCACTCCAGGGTGAGAGGATTACTGATAAATTAGCAGCTTCACTGAGCTCCACGACATAGGAAGATTACAGTAACCTTAAGAGAAACATCCCACGTGGGCATTGTACTTACGGTTTAAACTCTTCTGCATTGCTGAAGCAGATAAATACTATTATTCCATCTTTACAGATAAGGAAACAGGGTTCATCTGATTGGCATAGGGAATTAAATAGTGAGGAAGTTGAAGTTGCATTTGGGAAATAATCTAGTGAAGATTAATCTGATTTCTTTTTTTTTTTTTTTTTAATTTTTATTTAAGGAGAAAAGAAAAGAAAGAAAAAAAACAGTGAAGGGGTACAAGTTATACAGATTTACAGAATAAAAAAATGCGCAGTAGGAAATCACTAGTTAATGGATTACATATTGCCATCTTAGAAATAATTGTTCAAGTCACAAAATTAAAGCTTGTAGAGTGGACATTCCACCAATGATACTGCAAACAGTTCTGTTCAATGATCCAATAAAACTCTGTGATATCATTTTCTATCTTATACTTTTAAATATACATGCAGTTATATAGTTTAGAGCACTTTCTTTTCCTCTCTTTTGTACAGTGACTATTACACATTTTGGGTTTCATTGCTCCCACGGTTCTTGTTGCTTTTTTGGAAGAGAGTAAAACCAAATGTGACATAACAGAACAGAATCGGTCAAGTCAAAAGGGTGGACATAATAGATAATATAAAAACATAATACAAGGTGATCAACAATGGTTACCCTAATGCCTCCCGCTATTTCTAATAGAATTGCCTATATCATTAGTTGTAATACAATTGAACAAAACCGTAAAGAATAAAACCGACAAAACCAAAACATTGGAGACATTGTAGGTCTTCAAAAGTAGATAAAAGTCAACGAGAATGGGCGTTGTAATGAATCTCATTATCTTCTCAGCTGATGCCTAAACTTTTGAACCTGATACTATCCAGCAAAACAGAATATAGGAACCTCAGTCAAAAACAAGATGGTGAGAGTAATACAGGGCTTCAAATCGAGATAATAGAAAGTCAAAGTGGGTTACTATATTATATCCTGCTATATTTTTCCCTGTAATTAAATGGGTAAAAATAAAAAAGTAAATAATGGAGTGGAGATTGAGAAAAAAAGAGGGCATAACAGCGAAACAGGGCAGATCAAAACATAACCATTTAAGCAGAATAGTGTTTCACCACCAGCTAATCCTGACCCAAAAATAGTTACCATATTGACTCCCTCCCTGAAGTCCTTGAGTACAACTTCATATACTGTAGCATTAAGTATATCAAAACAATGTAAATCCATTTAAGAGAATAACAGCATTATAGAGTATTTAGAATCGACTAACAGAAAATGAACAATGGTCTCTGTATAATCTCCTTGTCTTTAAAAGGTTTTTTCTTATATTATCGTACATAGTAAAATCCAATAAGATACAACCTGTTTAGACCATTGGAGACAGAAGAACAAAAGCTAGATGAGACTTCAAAACAAGATGGTACTAAATCAGCATTACCTATTAAGATGTCATTTTCTCCAAAAAAAGCTGTTCCTATCATCCAATCTTCTCTGTTGAGCTCTTTTTCTGTCAGTAGCTGTCAGTTTGTCTTCTTCGTTTTGGTCTCTGCTCTATTCGTTGTGGCCTCCCCGCCCCTATTTCTGGGTTCTTTGTATTTTTCTTTTTTTAGAATATCCTGCAATACTTTCTGTAGGGTTGGATTGGTGGTTGCAAATTCCCCCAGTTCCTCTTTATCTTGGAAGCACCTCGTTTTTCCATCAATTTCCAGGGACAGTTGTGCAGGATATCTCAATCTTGGCTGTAGATTATTATCTTTCAAAGCTTGAATTATTTCTCCCCATGCTCTTCGTGATTTGATGGTTTGTGAAGAGAAATCTGCTGTAATTTTGATGGGTCTTCCCTTGTAAGTGATCTGTTTCTTGTCTCTTACAGCTTTTAATATTCTGTTCTTGTATTGAATTTCTGGAATTTTTATTATTATATGCCTGGGTGTTTCTCTGTTAGGGTTGTAGGTAGCTGGGGTCCTGTATGCCTCATACATTTGAGTATCTTTACCTTTTGCTAAATTAGGAAAATTCTCCTGGATTATTTCTGTGAGTAGCTTTTGTAGTTCACTTGTTTGTGTCCCTACTTCTTCTTTTATGTTCTTAATCCTTAAGTTATGGCTCCTCTTATCATCTTCTTGTCTTTGTATTATTGCTGTGTGTTTCTTTGTTATTTTTAAGAAGTTTTTCATTTCATTCTCCCATGTTTCAAGTCTGCCCTCCAATTCAGATAGTCTGTCCTTAGTTTCTTTCAAGCTGTTATGCCAGTCTTGGGTATACTTCTTGATTTCTTGATAGTCCCTTTGCACCTGCTTCACATACTCAATGCTTTCTCTGTTTTCTCCATCAAGCAATTCTCCCCTCTTTTTCTGTTCTTCCACTCCACCATCTGCTTTTTCCTGGGTGGTGCTTAGCATTTCTCTAACTATTCTGCATACTTCTAACTTCAGGTCATTGATAACTTCATTCCTGAATTGGTCTATGAGGCTCTCTAAATGGCGCTTAATGTATATTGGTACAGTGTCCACTATTGCCTGATTCTCAGGATTGGGGGTCGAGGAGCCTTTTTTGTTGCTTCCCTTCCCCATATTTTCTGTTCCTTATAAAATGTAATCTTACACAGGAGGCCCGGCTTCCCTGCCTGTCAGCTACAGCTTGATCGAATTGCGCTGGCTAGTTGTTCCAGCTCACCGCTGCGCCCCAGGGAGTTGCGGAGGAGGCAGCCTACGCGGAAGTCGGTCGCTCCTCCGGGCCACCGTCAGGCTCTGGGATCTGGGCTAGGCCAGCCTAGGGAGTCCGCGAGCAGCGTCCCTCCGGCCAGGCACCTTTCACCAATCCCGTCCGAGAGGGAAATGCGCGGCTGCAGTTGCCACCGCGCCCTGCTCTTACAGGACTGCCCGCGCCCAGAAAATCCTCCGCTGGAGTCAGTCTGCGGTAGGGAATCAGTTCCTCGCTCACCTCGCCACCAGTCAGCCTTCCTTCCTGCCCGTCGCGTTTCCGAGACCGTTCCCAGACGCCCGTTCCCAGAGCTCGGGGGTCGCGTCTCTCCTTGCTGAGCCGCTGTGGAGGTAGCCGGCCGCCGCGCGGCGGGAAATCCAAGCCGCGGTTTCCAATGGCGCGGAGTCGAGCCTCCACACCGAGATTTTTCTGTTCCTATTTTAGCGCCAGGACTGTATTCCAAGTTGGATTATCTCAGCCCAGTTCGTTCCTGAGTCAGCAGAGCATATCTCTACTGGTTCGTATCTCCTTAGTCCGCATCATTCCTGGCCTCTGAGCCGAGCCTTTAGAGAGCGTTCAGTAGTTGCTGTTGTCTGTCCGCCATGTTCTCAGGAATCTCTAATCTGATTTCTTGAGCTAAAAATTTCAAGTCATAAACTTTCAAGTGAATGGCCAATGTCCATTGTAGCCAGCTCTGAAGCCGTGTGTGAAATAAATTTTTGTACCTATAAGCATATTCTTTTTGGTATAATATTTGTTCATTTGTTTGTTAGTTCATTTATTGAGTAGGTTCTTATGTGCAAGACAGCTTGTTAGATACTTGATACTTAGTATTATATTTCATTCAAGAGATGAAAAAATATTTCACCTGTTCCTGAGTTCAAGAGACACAAAGCAAGGACATGGATCATAGTTCCAAATTCATAGATGACATTTATTAAAATCATGTAAATAACATCAAAGGAGGCAAAAAGATAAAAAGAGGTGGGTATTAAAAGTATGTGCAAAATATATGTAGATTCCAGAATTGTTCTAATTTAAAGGAAAAAGGATTATCAGAAAGACAGGTCTGCCAACCACAGCACAGCGTGTGTCATAATAAAGCACACACACACACACACCACACACACATACATAGACGCGCACACACCATGTGCACACATGATGCTTTGAGAAAGCACATCTGAGCAATCTGCACTCCAAGAAAGACATGGCAATATGATCAAAAAGCTAATATTTTCAGTTTGAGTACAAAAAAAAACTAATCTGGAATTTTCCAGATCAACAAAGGAGAATCTAAGAACAAAGAACACGACAAGCAAGAAAAGATCCAGGAATCCTTCTCACAGTATATATTGATCAGCTTCTCAACTGCAGGAGCAAAATGCCTGATGTACAAAACTTAAGAGGAAATGACTTCTTTGGCCTCTGCTTCGGAGATTTCAGCTCAGATAGGCTAATTCCAAGGCAAAGAAAGTGTGGCACAGTGGTGGTTTGGAGCAAAGCTGCTCTCTTGTGGCCACTGGGAAACGACAGAAGGGTTTCAATCAAGACATCAACTCTGATGTCCAGGTCCACCAGACAGTGGTCTGGTTGTGTTTCTAAACTTCAGTAAACTTCATGTTCATGCTGTGCATAAGCAACAGTTCTGCGATGAACTCTAAGGAGGTGTCCTTGAGGTTTCATGTGGTGCCACCCACAAAATACAGAGCTCTATGCTTGGCACATGACAAACATCTAGCAAATGTCAGCAAGTCAGTGAAGGACAGGAAAAGGCTTCACATCTTCGGTCAGCTTTCTCAGGTGCCAGCATACCCCTTCAGGTAGATGAGATGTGACAAAGAGAAAAAGACTGTTACCATGAAGAAGTGAGCTGAATCTTGAGAAGAGCAGACAGAGCTGAACACTGAGGAAGAGGAAGAGAGCTGGAGCTGCACCACCAGGTGACTGCTGGAGGCAGGGAATACAGAAGTGTGGAGTGATTTCAAAAGAAGACTTTTCATTTGAAAACGCCTCCAAGTAGGAACCCCTACAGCAGTATACCAGGAAGCCAGTCTGAGCTGTGACCCACTGGATTCCATGTTTTCTGGGGGCTCTAAAAGGCACATGATGAATGCCTGAGCCCTGGACAGAAGGGACACAGAACTTACCCAGTCACATTGCTGACATAACTGCACATTGGTTCATGAGGTGGGCACTGATGGCTGGCAGGGTCCACAGAAGAAGTGCAGCCCATCCTCAACAGGAAACAGAAATATAGTTGAATGCTACGGGAGCTGGATGGAGGTGAGAGGTCAGTGAGGCCCACATAATTCAGCACTACCTTTTCAGCTGTATACAGGCTCTGACACCGAGCCCTTAGGTATGAATGGGTCTCAGTCCCCATCAGTTCCCAGCCCTTGGTGCAGCCAACTGTGCAACAACACTCACAGCGGGTACCAAAGCAGTGATGATGTGGAGAATAACAGCCAGTGGAAAACCAGATGCAATGGAGTAACTGTTGCTCCCTACCCACCCCACTCCACCCCGGATCACAAGTGAAATTCTGACCTTCAAGTCAGGCCTTTGGGAAGTAATTAGATCATAAGAGGGCAACTTCATTGTTCAAATAGTGCCCAACAAAAGAGGCCCAAGACAGCTCCCTCACCTTCTTTCTATCATGGGAGGACACACACACAAACACACACACACACACGCACGCACATGTGTGCGCGTGCACACCCAGATGCATGCACATGCATATATGCACTAGAAACAAGGATGCAGGGCGCTCAGTAGTCACTGCATCAGCCAATGTCTTTATCCTGGACTTGCAGTCTCCAAAACTATAAAAACCAACACCTCCTTTAGGGTACTTGGTTACAGCAGCCTGAACAAAGACACTAGGAAAGGAACATACATGAAACAAACATCAGAAAGGAAACAGAATCAACTTACCTTCCAAAAGATCACCCAGATCTATGGAGAACAATCATCAGACCCAGGTTTGAGTAACTTATAAGCTAAGGGAAAAGGCAGTTTTTCCTTTGTTCTTCACAGCAATGCAATAAGAAATTTCTGTTCCACAGATAAGGAAACTGGGACCCTGAAAATGAAATTATTTTCATTGATCTCTTCTAGGTATAAATCCAGACATAGGGGTTTTAAATTCTTATTCTCCTTCTCTGTTACCCTACTGTCCCCTACTTATCATTATATAGTCAAATCTTTGGGGGGAAAAAAGCCCTAGTTCAATTTTAACAGGCTATCTTCAGTAACACACATTCATCATTATTTATATAAACACTAGTAAATTTAATAAAATAACATTGAAGCTTATTATCGTCACGTTATATGCTTGATAACACACTTGACCATTTCCGTCAGGCTTGAAATGGGCACAGAAGTAACTGAAAGGTCAGATTACACATCAGGCTATTTTCTGAGTTGCATTTACTTTCTCCTTTAGGCCACTGACAGTCTAACAAGCTTTATAGCATTCTCGCTGATGTCAGGAATTAGACATTTTATAAAAATTCTCCACAGTTAAATAAAGCTCAGCAACATCGTTTTATAGAAGCTCTCCTCTTGAAGTCACGATTAGCTTTTTCTAATGATTCTGCTCAGCTAGGGTTTTTAGTGTTTTTTAATTGCATATTTTATGATATTTTAATTTTATGTTTATTCATTATTAATCATCTTTATTATGTTTTAATTGTCAATGCAGCATCCTAAGCAGGGAGAAAGAGCTCTTCACAAATAAGAATATTAATTTATGTGGCTTAAAATAATAATTAGGATTTTAATAAAATTACTTCCCTTAATAGGTCTCCATGGAATGTAAATCCCCCACCCTTTAATGAACTAATGAGATATGAGTTGAATACCATTAAGCACTGTGCTCACTTCTAACCAAAAGATTTTCAACAATAGTAAACCTTCAAAAGAGTTACACAAAGGCAAGCTGTTGGCATCCCATAAAAAGCCTTCCAAGAGTATAATCTAAGCATACTCCTTCTCATTCTGGCATCTGTTGGAGAGATAAACACATTGCCCACCTGACTGAGCTCTCCCAAAGTATTTTCTACCTGTCTCTTTCCAGTATTATGAAGGGACATCCTGTGGGCACACAGCTTTTGAAAGCACACTGAGTCTCAGAGCACAGCTGAAAGTTATCACATTGACCAAGGGCAACGCTGCCTTCTATCCAAGAATGCCATCATGCTCTAGAAACATCAGATTGCCCTCACAGTTCTCTGTACAGGAAAAGTGCTGGTCCATGCTCACTGATCGGGAAATTAAAGGGCAAGGTGAAGACACTGACCATGCAGTGTTTCACAGTTACCGAGGAGAGCCACACAATCACGTGGGAAGTCCAGTGTATCTCACCCACATTAAACACTGACTGTCTTAGAGGCTCCTGGATTTGGCAAAGAGCTCTGTGACTGTTGTTCTGAACACAGGATGTTATATCTATGTCCTTCAGAATGAATGTACCTCTTGGTATTGCTCCTAGAGTTCACTTTTAATATCATCACTGGTACAAAGTTTTCTTGTCTTTGACAGTTTTAATAAGCCCCTCTATTTCATAATCAAAGGCAGGAGTTTCCAATGTTGTCACATTCTATTTTAGTCAGAGGATTCTATATTCTTTTTGAATTAACTAATATTCTCCCATCATTCTAAAATAATGTTATGTAATGGCTTTGTGGGTATATCTGTTACTGATAGGTTTCTAATGTGGTCCTATAAGTAATGATAACATTCTAAATGCAAGATATCATTTTAAAAATTCCTTAATATGAAAGAAATACAAATGTCATAAATCTTCCCACGTAGGTAGAAGATTTTTTTCATTTTTAATTAGCTTATGTTTTAATTAAATCTTAAAAACAGTTTCTGTTGCATGGAGTTTCATTCTTTGGGGTATCTGAGAATGAACCAGTTGGCTTCAATAAAATCACTACTATTATTCTGTTTACCCACCTAAATCAAGTATCCAGAAAAAGAAAAGATTCTCAAGAACTCTCAGCAGTATGTCTTACACATCACCAAATTCTTAAACACACACACACACACACACACACACACGCACGCACACGCACACATATGCACACACACGTTTCTTGCAGCACAGCTACAGCTTGAGTTATTTTTAAGAGAACTACTTAGTAGCTGATATGAGTGTGTGTTCCTCTCATTCTCCAAATGGTTGATTAAAATTTCACCACAAAAGTGACTTCATAGTAATTGTGAACTTAAAGTCATCATAAATGTCTTTAGAAGATGAATTATAGAACCACAAGGTATTGACGCTCAAGGAAATGCCCCCCAAGTTCTCACCTTACCATCCAAGAAACAAAGGCTAACAAGGGTGCCAGAAGTCACAAAACTGATTGCAGCACCTAGGTGACAAATCTGGGGACAGCAGAAGCCACCTAAAGAGAGCTGGAAAATGGAGGAAGGAAAAAAGTGTCTCTTTAGCCGAGAGGGACAGTTCCCAAACACAAAGAGGTTAATATTTTTTCTTTTCAGGGATCAATCACTCACTCTCAGAGGAAACTGGCTGAGTAAAATTTCTGCACAAATGTCAGAAACAGAATGACAGCAATGTGTAGCCTAATTCTGAAAATTATACTACAAAATCAACACAATGGAAGAAACATAGATGACACAGAAAGTGCCTCAGAGACAAAATAATTTGGAGAAACAAGCAACAAAACTATAATGGCTGTGACATAATAAAATGTCATAGCTTATCTAAAGAATTAGTAAGCTAGAGAAACGGGATGAGAAAGGGGTATCTTGGAAAACAAAGTTAGAGAACTTGGTGTTGGCTGAAAGAGTGAAGCCGGCCTGGCTCTGAACCCTCCGATGGCTGCTGATCCACTTGTGAGGATTCCGTGGGCTATCATAGCCCGACACTTAAACACTTGTGCCCTCAAACCCACTCCCGTTGTCCCCATTCTGTGCTCACCACGCAGTCTTCTAATGTTAAATTCACTTCCAAAACACATTTGCTGGCATTCTAGGCCACTTATGCTGTAGTTAAATTCATCTTGGTCAGTTAATTCGAAGTGGCATTCTGGTTGGTACTTCCACACTTGTAAGCTGCTCTCTAGTTTATAGGAATAACTGAAGAAATAATAAAGTTGGAGGGAACAGAACAAGCCTGAAGCTACTTGAAGATCATTTTGCATCTCTTTCATCCCCTAGACTGCACAACTCCCTCAGTGTCACTGCCTTCCCCTACGCTGTGGCATTCTGAACTCCTGGTTAGCGACTCCCTGGCTTTCATCAGCTTCAAGCTTCCAATGCATAACATGGGTCATGATATGCCTGGCACCTGCACCACAGCCAAGCTGATCCTCCTCTCTGCTTTAGTCTGGTAAGACAGTGGAGGCCTCAGTCTTAAACAGGAGAGTGTGAGGGTGGAAGGTTACAAGAGCCACTGCCTTCCCACTATGTCTTTTTGTCTAGCACTATCCCTTCCCCAGACTCATCCAAAGCCCAACTTTAGTCCCTAGTTCACTAGCAGTCTTCTGTTATTCTTAAATGAAAAATATGCCTTGAATTCTGTATCTCATGTGGAAGTGGGAGTCAGAACCTACAGGGGAAAAAAAATACTTTCATTTAATTGCCATGATCAGGATTCTATAAGATAGTTATCACATATCATTTCACAGACCTTGAGAGCTGATGGAACCTGAGCTATCATTTGCCACAATGCTATATGTTCTATTATGATCCCATTATATAGCAAGATTTCTCCCAAGATGTGTACATAAAAAATGATATTCTGACCCCCAATTTTGGGTTTTTCATTCACTCTAATGGGCTGCTTCTTTAAATCTTAACTTCATCATCAGAAAATAGAAGGCTAAATTTTAAAAGACCCTTATAAATGAATTTATAAACACAACAACCTTAACAAAACTTCTAGTGTTCCTCAGTCCCCATATTTCAACCAAAGCTGTACATGGAAGTAAAACTACTAAGACAATCTTAATTTTAAGCAAGTTCTGCTCAGCTAGTAGGATGTAGATACTTTTGATCTTCACATGAAAAACAACCTTCCTGAAAACACAGGCAACACCGAAGGCAGATTGAGGAGCTGGAGATAAGTTCTTGACAATATCCGTAGAACCGCTGGCAACAGGCGAGTCGGAAGCTCTACACCTAGACGTTTTGCTTATACAAGTTGAAAGCCAAAGGTTTTATTTTACTCAGAATAGCCTGAGTTGTGTCTCTCACTGCACCAGAAAGAGGCCAACACAGTGAAGAAATCTTTGTGCTGCCGGAGTGGGAAGTAATGCTCAGCACAAGATCAGGTGTGAGAGCTGCAGAACAGCCTAGCCTTCTAGGAAGGGAATTTGGGAAGGAAGGAAGTATCTTCCCCATGGTCCAGTATTTACATGAATACAGATAATACCTCCTCCGAGAGCTAAATTTAAGACTGTAAAACACTTCAATCAGCAGCTTGCATTATAATTTGTACATAATCATGTATCTTTTGATATTAGATATTAATTAAAAATGAAAGCTAAAGAGCAATGTATGGCTCTTGAGAACAAATGTCCAGTGAGTTCACCCTTCACTGCTCAGAGATATCATTGCAACAACACCAACAAATACGGGGGAGCCCCATAACTGGGAGTTGATCAAAGGGGTCACTCTTTGTGCTCTCACAGTCACACACAAGATCCAATTTTCCCCTAAATGTGTGACCCTTGTGAATGTGTAAATTTTACGTACACTCTTTATGAAGCTACAAAATGTTTTTTATTCCGTCGCAGCTACAGCTGCAATGCCATCTCAGTTCTTCAAGCCACAGTCCAAAGATGAGGCTGCCTGACTCAGAATCTTCCCCACACAGGCCATGCCAGTTTTAACTCTCTGAGGTTCCCTGAGCCACCTCATTGCCAAGCAGAGCACAAGTGAAATAAACCTAGGAATAAACTTCTCGCCTTAAAAATACACTTACTTGCAGTAATAAATTTGAAGGGTTCCTTTGCATGCTGCCTCTTCCTTAGTTGAGAAATGAACAGACCTTGCAATTAATTATCAATGTGGATAATATATGACTGTGAGCCCGAGAAATAAGTCAGAGGCTTATCCCCAGCTTCACACATGGGTGTTCTTGCAAACACACATCCCATTCTCGACATGTCAGCACATTTGGAACAGAAATGTTTGGTCCTAGCCTCCTTCTCACAGGTGGTTCATTAGTGAGCAGCTTGTGCAAACAATAAACTACTGACCAAGAGTCCAGAAGTTCTTTTTCTCTGTCTTCGCAAGTTCAAATGTCTTAGAAATATTGATGAAATTCTCTCTATCTATCTATCTATCTATCTATCTATCTATCTATATATCCTTTTGCTTGTGTGACACAATAATTACAATACAGTTTTTGCAATGTGTATTCCTTTCTAAATCCAAAAGGTGGTGTTTAGTCGCCCAGGCTTTCTCTCTCACATCACCATCAGCTGAATGTCTCCCCTAAGTGATAACCTTCTTTAATAATAGCTTGAAGGTGTGCAGCATTTTCAAGATTTCAGGTTGGATGTCCGTTATTTTAAGTCATAATAAATGTCCAGATAAGGACAGTTCAAAATTCCACAGGGAAAATGGCCTGGATTGAAACAACAGGCATTTTTCATGACAACCTTTTTGCTAAGTTTAAATAGTGATGCTACCTCTGTTGGCACACTTTCTAGGTGTCCGGTTCTTTCAGTTTTTCTTATTAATGAGTGAGGAAGTCACTGTGGCAGATAGCACCCTCAGCCTAATTTGGTAACCAACTGAATCTAATAGGCTGTTAGCGAATCGCTGGTGAGCGTGTGGAGATGCATGGGTGACTGAGGCTGATACTCATAACAGTCCTATCCAAGCTTGTGTTAGTCTGTGTGGCCTTCAGGCAGAGCAACACAATTGCTTCCTCTTTGGGCATGTCTCTTCACTAGCACTGCTGGTCTGGGTTGCCCAGTATGTCAAAGATGTCCTTCTGCCTAGCCTTTCTGAAGGAGGAGAAAATCACTGCATTTTGTATTCTGTTACTTTCCTTGGCAAAAAGCTCACAAAGAAAAAACTCTTCAGTCTCTTCAGTAGATGACTAGGGAAGCATCTAACACACAGTCAGCTCAATCACTGGAAGCAAAGAGACCTGAGTGTAAGACCCCACCCGGTCAGGCACTCCTTCTGAAGATTTTAGCCAATCAAGTCAATTATGTGTTACTCATTTCTTCTTTTGCAGAATGGATTTAATAAGGACTACCTTTCAGAGTTCCTAAAAGGATTTTATATTAAGTGATTGATATCAAGGAGAAGCCTAGAAAATAGTTATTGATTGAGATTTCAGAGAAAGGTAAAAGAAGAATCTAAGAAAAAGAGCACTTGAGAGAAAAAGTATAATACTCTTATCAAAGCAACAATACTGCTATTGTTGTTAAATAGTGCTGCAGTGTAGAAATGGGAGAGAGTTCTTTATGGCATCATGAGCTCAATTGTTTAAAATTACCTGGTCTCTGAATTTCCTGAACAATGAGCTAGATGGCTTACCCCTTCTTCTTCCTATTAGATGAGCATTCACTAAATTAGCTGACCAGGGGAGTAGGCCCCCCAGCAGTGTATGTGTGTGTGGGGGGGGGTGCAGTGACCCACAGTCCCGGAAGCCTCTAGGTGCAGAGCGGCTAGTTTTCCCGGACGATTCTATGAATAACAGCACCCAAACCCAGAGTGCTAGGTGCTCAGAGTTGTGTTTGCTGTTTTCTCCATACTGTGCAGAATTCACAAGGTGACTGTTCAATGCAAGCCTCCAGGAGAAAGCACCATGATGGAGACACATTTTCTGCCCTGAAATGGTTTGTCCTGCAGTATACTTTGGCCATGATCACCCCTCCCCCCCCCCAATGAGAGGATTCAGAACTTTACACCTTCTTTTATGGCTGATCATTGTTTTGTAGATTTCCCCACTAGAGCCCACTCCTTAACCCAGCCCCTGTGATAGTGTGGAGTTGGTCTGCAGTCTGATGCACAACTGTTTCACACTCCAGAATTGCTTGTCAATCAAACTTAAAGATCTGTCCTTGAGTTCTAGTCATATCATCTATCATTAAAATGGCTGATGCTGTTCTCTCTACTGAGAAGTCTACTGACCCCAGGCAGGCAAATTAATTAAAAACTATTCCTGCCCTGAAAGGGTTTGGCTTCTGCCAATATTGCACCGTTATTCTATATCTTCAGAAGAAAGGAAAATGGACACAATAGATTTGATAGACCAGAACATAAATTTATTCTCAATAGTCTCCATGTCACCCATTGATTGAGTATAAATGATGAATCAGGCACTCTACTGGCTACTTTATGGACAGTGTTCCACAAAAATCTCAGCTTAATCCTCTGATAAGAGAACTGAAGTTCAGAGAGGTTAAATAACTTGCCTAAGGTCACACAGCTAGTGAATGATGAAGAAGAGTTTTGAACTCAGTTCTGCACTCTTAATAATAAATTATCGTGCTACCTAACGAGCTCGAATAGCTACAGGGAAATGCAGAGCAGATGAATTGGGCTGGGCTCAATACCAGAACATTTAGTCTATTTTTCTCCAGTCACTAAAACACTGCCCCAAGGGCCTGAAAGTCTGCATGTGTCTCTAAATGACTCATTTATCTCCAGGGAGTGACTTAGTCATTAAGGAGGGAAACAAGCTGAATAAAACCAGACAGACACACAAATCACTTTGCAAAGTATTCTTGTCCACTGATCAGCACTCATAAGGGTCATATTTAAAACCTGTCATGTTTGAGAGGCTGAAAATATAAGTTGAGTTTTTACATGGAAAAGCACAAAGGCAGAATTTCTAAAGCTGTGGCAAAGTCTTAAAAGCATGCATTTGCAACAGACTGATTTATTTGAAGTTTTGCTCGAACGTGTTTTCACAGTCTTTCTCTTTCCACCCCCTGCCATTTGCTAGTTAGAACTTTTTTCCAGTTACTTAGCTTGATATGTGTCTCACTTTTCGCTTTAACAACGTGAGGACACATAATAATACTATAGTACCTACTGCTCAGGTTGGTATGAACATTCCTTTAAAAGTCCAAGCATCATATTATGACCAAGTGTTGTGATTTACACCTAAAATGCCCACCACCAAAAGTCTCATGTGTTCAGAGGCAGCTCATTAGGGGCGTGACCTAGAAGGGTGTACTCTGGTCCCTGGCCTCTCCCTTCTCTCTCTGCTTCCCTGCTGCCTAGGATAGGTAAGTGTCCTCTGCCACACCCTCCTGCTATGCTGTTCCTGACATGGAGCCACGGACTGAATCCAGTGACAACCGTAAGCCAAAATAAACCTCTACTTTTAATTTGCAGTGTTGAGTATCATGTCTACGTGACACAAAAGTGACTAATACACCAAGTCATTATACCTTCCCAACTATGTAAAAATAGCTAGTGATAAATTATAATACTCTTTAGAGGTTTCAAGAGAGCATCAAATACAAGAATATTAAAATTGTCAAAAGATGGCCAAATGCTGGAAAGAAAATTTTGCAAAAATAAACTTGAGCCACATGTGGTGGTGCAGGCCTGTACTCCCATCACTGTGGCATGCTAAAGCGAGAGAGTCACCAGTTCAAATCAAGCCTGGGAAATTTAGCAACTTAGAGAGGCTCTGTCTCAAAATTAAAAACATATAAAATAAAAGCTGGAGATGCAGTTAACTGTGAAGGCCTCAAGTTCAATCCTTAGTGCAAATAACGACACCAGCCATGTTCTGGCTGTTTCTTGAGCATCACAATAATCATGGCATCTCGAGACCTTTATCCATGCTGCACCTTTTGTCTGGAACTCTCCTCTGCCAGTTTTTCACATACTTGGCAGCTGCTCCTTATCATCAAGGTCTCACTCAGTTCAAGAATCACCTAAAAGGTCACTCCTGATCATGCTATGATAGTGACACAGAAACATACACACACACACACACCAGCTAATCCCTCATCATCTGACTATGTTTTTTGTAGCCCACTGATTCCATATTTCCTTCATTTATTTTTGGTTCACTTGTTCCTACCCCCTTCTCACTGAAATATAAATTCCTTGAAGGCAAGAATCTAATACCACTTTCCCAAGAGCTGGAGGAGTGCCCTGTCACACAATAGGTGCTTCATGATGACTTATTTAATGAATTAAAGAAGAAATGTAAGCCTTTTGCATCTCATATGATCCCAGTGAAACACATGACTAAAATCCTCTACACATTTCATTTTCAAGGCTTCAGAATTTTTAGGTTCTTTCCAGCTCACCCAAGAGATCCCCATGCTGTATTCCCTGACAAGGCTCTCTAGGTTGAACTGTGCCCAATTACTCATCTGTGTAACCCTTGTGGCTGGAACTTTTCCTCCAACATAGAGTAGCATTCTCAGGCTATTCTGAATTCTAAACAAATATCAGCATCTCCTATGTATGCTACAGTGAAAAAGACTTAAGGACCATTGTCCTATGGACCCAAACGATTCTTGAGAGAAACTTTAGGAGTCAAGGATCTGGTGAAAGGGAGAAACCCAGGGACCTGATTTCCAGACCCACATCTTCTGCTTCCAAACAAGCATCTCCATTTCTTTGCTACCTTGCATATTGAGCTGCCACAAATTGTGACACACAGGAAAGGATGTCACTACAGCACCAAGATCTGAACAGTAGATGCAAAGGTAGATTTTATTCCCAGTGATACTGTTACAGACCTTACAATACTACAAATATCTTGCCTAACTGTCTCATAACTACATCAGATTCATGCCATCTGATTATTCATTAATTGAGTTCCTTTAAATCACGAATGATCCTGCAGATGGTTAAACCTGAGCCCTTGACACCTGACAGAGAACGAATTTATCAGCCTACTGTTTGGAGGATGTCAGGAGAGCTGTGGCTCTTGGCACCTGACAGCTACCAGAGAAATAGCACAATAAAATGGACAGAGAAAGTTACAGAATGAGAAAAAGGGTGCACCAGAGACCAGTGACCTGTCCTTCCGTCACCCTAGGTCACATTGGTCATTGGATAACACTGCTCTGTGTGCCCTATTCTGTCCTACACAGACCAGTCTGCCCAAAGCCATTCATGAGCTGGCAGCCAACACTGCTTCTCACTCAAGACTCTGCTTGCATCCTGCCAGTGAAACAGATTTTCAATTGCCTCCATCTGTGGGTTATTGCTATCCATTCTGGGGTAAATTTCAAACGCAGGGCAGCATAATGATTGCCATTAATGTTGATATTATTCACACAGCTAAAATTCACATGCCCTCAGCTAAGGAGGCTTCAGCCCTTATCTCTTCAGAAATCCTTCATTACCGATAGGTGATGTATTTACTCTGCACAGGAGCCTGATGGACTAAAATAGTTTCCCTCCACCGTGCCTTTGAATGCTTTGACACACTGTGGGAGTTTTATGTGTATTTTAATCACTAAACCTAGGCTTCCACTAAGGAATATTCTGACACTAGGACAGATGACAAGAATCAGTGCTCCATTCGATATCAAGGGATTCTTGTCCCTTACAAATATATTCCCACATAAAACAGTACTTCTTGTATTCAATACTATTGACATTCAAGGCCAGGTAATTATTTGTTGTTTACAGGACAGAGCGGCTGCCTGGTTAACAGCTTCCCTAGACTCTATCCACTAGACACCAGTGTCATCTCTCCTGAACTGTGACAATCCAGACGGTCTGCAGGGGTTGCCAAGGGTCCCCTGAAGGCTAAACTGGTCTAGATTGAGAATGGGAGAGGAATGATGTGCCCTTTTGTTCTAAGATCTAAAATGTTAAAATTAGTCTAAACATCAAGAAACTCATATGGGAATCAAGAAAATGAGTATCTACCATGACAGTTAGTTCATCAGATAGGGCCTTCAAGTAATGACAAGAGTTAAGGAATGAATTCAGGCTTTACTGACTGTAAATTAAGTAATTTAAGAATTCCACAGTTAGAGGAGGACAGTAAAGTTTGTTGAGAACAACTCTCCCCTGAGACAAGGAGGAAGCCCAGGACTAGAAATGACAACTGATTTATGAATGGCCTTACATGATAACAGCAAATCCTGAATTAAAATTCAGAACCTCACAGTCTAAGCTGTGAATTTATTACTTCATTCATTCACTCAACTTATGTGCTTGATTTAGTCACCAAGTATGTTATTTTGTATTTAACTCGAAGTAAAATGCTGATATAGAGTCTGGAGACAAAAAAGGCAAAAAACCACATTTCTCGAAAAGGACAATGAGGCCCATTCATAAAATACCTTCTGTGTATATGATGATTAGTATTTTAGACCTCTAAGATTATTCAGTATTTACAGGTAAAACCTGTAACAATACCAGTCTTATCTCACTGATAGTATTGGTGATAGTGAGGTAGTGTGGTCCCATAACTTAGTGGTTTTTGTGGAAACCAAGCCCAGTGTATTAGTCACTCACCCATCACTAGGATAACATGTCTGACACCCATAATTTAGAGGAAGAAAGGGGTTTTTTTTGGCTCATTGTTTCATGGGGTTCAGTTCATGTTTTGTCAGCTCAAAAGCACGCTATGGGAGAATAACACTCACAGCATGATGGCCAGAAAGCAGAGGGGGAGAAAGCGAGGAGGAGCCAGGAAGAAGAATACAGCTTCCCAGGTCACAACCCTCGTGACCCACCTCCAACCAAGCCACACACCCCAGTAGCACATTTAGCTACCATGGACTCGCTTCAGCAGCACATACACATTTAACCACTAAATTCACCAGTGAAGAATCCACTGATGGATATGGTACCCCATAATCTCATCATCTTCCAAACTCATGAGATTGTGGGGTACATTTAGATTTAAACCATACCCAGACCTGTAACTAGAACTATGTCAAGAGTTTTCCTGGAGTGGTACACTTGCTGGAACAGAAATAAGTCCTTAGACCTCACTCACTGCTGGGAGAGCAACATCTTCCATCAGTCATCATACAGGATGTGTTGGAGTTGGGGATTTAGCTCTGCAGCACAAGCGCCTGCCTTGTAAGCACATAATCCTGAGTTTGATCCCAGGTACAGAAAGAAAGAAAGAAAGAGAGAAAGAAAGAAAGAAAGAAAGAAAGAAAGAAAGAAAGAAAGAAAGACAAAGAGAGATAAATAAGACTATATAGGATGTATGTAAAAGACACTAGCAGCAGCTCAATTCTGGGGTAAAATTTTGGCTATTTCCTTAACTTTTCATCCATTGAACTAGTCATATAATATCACTGATATGTAAATATCCTTATTTGTAAAATGGGGTCTTTAAGAGGCCCAAAATGCTGTTAGTGTATTATGAAACAAGATGTCATCTTTAATTTACTGACTATATTCCCTTGAGCACAGTGAATGTTCTGTGAGTTTCTACCACTTCTTTTTCTGATCTCTCTGTGCCTGTTTCCTTGTCTAGAAAATAAGGATAATAAATAAGCATTTTGTAAGATTCATGTGAAAGCTATGAGGTATTGAAATGCATAATAGTGTAGAGGTTAACAGTTCCATCTTAATCATTCTCATAAGTGTAAAGTGAAAAGGAGTTATCTTTAGTTGGCAAATCCAAAGGCTTTTACAAAAGTACCATAGAGAAGAAACTCCACACTTCCCTTCGAGGGTCCATGTGTGTTTCACCCCATCCCACCAAGAAACAAGTGAAGAATCTGAGATCCTTAAAGCAAATAACTTGGCCAAGATTGTTCAGGACTTCTTTTTTTAACGTGAGTCTCTAACACTTTTTTCTTCCTGATCCTAGTCATCAGTGAACTTCCCAGGATGACAAGACTACCACCCATATCCAGATGACGATGCTAAAGTCCCATGATGAAGTTTCTACGGTGTTATCACTGAAGTTGAAGAGACAAATGTAACTAATAACAGAGCACCAGCCAAGTAAAATAAATGGTGCAGCTCAGGCTCAGCTCTAACTGGCAGATTGGCAGCAAAGCTCTGGACTTGAGAGATCTTCAGTTCACAGTTATTATCACCCCTCAGAAAGCCCTTCTCGGCCTCTCTACCAAAAGCAGCACGTCCTCCACACCCATCTGTCTTCATCACATCATCTATTTGTCTCCACAGCAATTATCAGTATCAAAAAACTTCATGTTTATTTGTTTGCTGAGTTATGACTTGTCTTTCACATCAGAATATTAAACCATGAGGTCTTGATTTGCCACTCTAAGCAAATCCACAGAGCCATATCTGGTCATTGTTAGGCTCCTAATGAATGTTTGTAAAATCAATGAAGAAATTACTACATTTGGGTTCAAACTCCTATATTCTACTTTCCAGCCTTCTGTGTATTCTTATCCCATCACTTCCAGCCCTACCAAAGCCATATATCCACCCAACAGAAACCCAGGGATTCACTGACAACTCAGAGATCTAAGAAAGCTGAGGATCATTAAAGCACACTGGATCTTTTGATGCAGGCTCCTGGGCCTGGTTGAAATGGTCCAAAGCCAGAACCTTAGAAGCTCTACAACATGCATAGATTGCGATGGTGTGGTAACCAGATAGCCAGAATTCTACTATGATATACTTGACTCAAGGCTGTATTAGTCTATTTTCTGTTGCTATAACAAAATACCTGAGTCTGAGAAATTTTTAAAAGATACTTGCCTATATTTCTGCAGGCCTAAGAGGATGACGTGAACATGTGCATGATTTCTGGTAAGGGACTCATGGTGGAAGAAGTTACATGGAAAGAGAGAAAGAAAATGAGAGTGGAGAAAGAGGATTCACTTATATAACAACCTGCTCTTGGAGATAACTAACCCATCTTTGATGAAGATATTATTAATCCCTTCACAGCGATGACCAAATTGCTTCTCTATTTTAAAACAAGGTCCACTGTGTATTTCAGGGCTTGATCTCACTATGTAGACCAGGATGGCCTTGAATGTGTGATGATCTCCTTTATCAGACTCCTGAGTACTGGGATTATGGACATGCATCACCACACCCAACTTTCAAAGTGCCTCATAAAGGCCTCACCAGCTCACAATAGCATGCATGATGTTTAGGACCAAGTTTTGGCATGAGTTTTGCAAAAACAAATCACATCCAAACCACAGCACACACATATAAAACTACTAAAGTTTTTCTGAGATCTGAAATCATATTGGAATTCAATTCAACAAACATTTACCAAGCACCTTCAATGTACTAGTCATTAGACAAGCAAAACAAAAAGTGCGTTAGCCAGGGTTCTTCAGAGAAACAGAATCAATAGATTATATACAGGTGTAAGAGAAGTTTTATTATACAAATTGGCTCAGGCAACTATAGAGGCTGTGAAGTCCCATTACGGTGCACACAAGCTGGAACACAAAGGAAGCTGGTGAAATCCATTCCAAGTCACATGCCTTGAAAATGGGGATGGGGGTAAAATCACAGTGTAAATTCCAGTCTAGTATAGATGCTTGAGAATAAGGGTTATGAATGCTCAAGGGAAGAAGATGAAAGCATTCATCTGCCCTTGGTTTTCCTTTCCTCCAGGTCCTCCCTGCATTGAATGATGCCTACCCGCAGTGGGGAGAGTTGTCTGCTCTTTGCTCATCTCACCAATCTAATCTCTTCTGGAAACAGCTTCCAGACAGACACACTCACAAACAATGTCTTTCCAGCTCTCTGGGAATTCCCTTTATATGACGTTGACTTATGAAATTAACCATGACAGACCCTATTACCATCTGAGATGGTACGTTCTGGTGAAGCTTCTTGCCGTAAAGTATTTCTCCTTCAAGGCTCATGACTAAAAATAATAAGATCAGATCAACAGTGCACCACTGTAGTCAGATGTTCACATTAGATCATCCTTTTAACCACTCTAACTGGGACCAGTTTACCAGCTCTTTCTGGGTAACCATCCAAGGGATAATATAAAACAGCACACTTCCCTGGAAATACAATAGAGACAAGAAATACCAGACATAAGGAAAAATGCAAAGAAAGAGTTAGAAGGTAAATCCAAAAATAAATTCCACCTACTTTGAGTTGGTGAATGTACTAACACTTTCCTTGGAACAGGCTGACTCTTCCACCTCCTCACTGCATGAAACTGGGCACTTGCTTAGAATCTCTGAGGTTCAATCTCTTCATCTGTGAAGTAAGGATAATATAATGCAATACACAGATTTCCTGTGATGAAAAATAAATTAATAAATGTATAGACATTGTTTAGAAGTTATAAATAAATTAATAAAAATATAATAGTTGTTTTGCTGGGCTCAGTGATAATTGTTGCTATGGTAGTTGTTGTTGTTGCTGTTGTTCTGAACTTGATTAGGGACAGACAAAAAAAACCCTAGAAAGGACTGAAAATATGGAAGTAGACTCCTCCAGTGCCTCATTCACTGTACTGAGAGAGTTAAAGTCGCTTCCTCAAATTGCCTTGGTCCTCAAAAGACCCTTACTTACCCTTACCAGGAGAGTCTGCTTCCTCCCCCGTGTGCTCTGCTCCCTCCTACTCCCATCTGCACCAGTTTGCAAAAGCAGATTGCGGAGACCCAGGAGAGTGCCTTGAGGATGGCAACACCATGCCAAGAGCAGGCGACCCTCTGCAGCCCGTGCAGGTAATGAGGTCGAAAATGAAGATGTATTAGAGAAACAGGAATTACAACTCTGCTGATTAAGTGATGAAGGCAATGGAAGTGAAAAACGTGGCATAAATTATTAAGGAAACACAGGCTCCTCCAGGCAAAGCAACCAATGAGAGAAGCTGGATATTGTCAAAGGTTATGGAATGAACCAGCAGCCATTACCTGAGGCCTTGCCATGACACAAAGGAGAGGAATTTTACTCTCTCTCTCCTTTATTCTTGAAGAGTTTCTGTATTTTCAAAGATTCTTTAATTCTTTAGTTATCTGGCTCTGCCCACTGAATAAATACTGTAAGAAATGACTTCAGATTAACATAAAAATATAAGTTTATGCTTATAGAATCAGAAAAATTGCGCTGAAATATTCAGATAAGCCATTTGGATTTTAGATAGCATATTTCAAAGAACAATTCAGAGAGCCAACCTCGGAAAGCTTTTCTAATCAGCTATGCAGGATGATGTTTTCAGGTATCACCACACTGTAAAGCAATTTGATCAAGGAAAAAGAGATGGGGAAATAGAGTCTGGTAAATAGAAACTGGTGTGAAAACTTGCCCCAAATACAGATACATCCTGTGGGGAATATATGCACTTTTACAAACTGCCATATTTTTATTACTCTAAACTGCTGTGGTAGTGCTTGTCACCCTTTCTCTCCCTATCCACACTGCCATAGGTATGTGATTAAAATCTCTCTCTCTGTTATCTCTCTCTGTCTCTCTATCTCTCTGTCTCTCTCTCTGTCTCTCTGTCTCTGTCTCTGTCTGTGTCTGTGTCTCTCTCTGTCTCTGCTTTCTCTCTCTCTCTCTCTGTTTCTCTGTCCCTCTCTCTCTCTCTCTCCCTCCCTCCCTCCCTCCCTCCCTCCCTTCCTCCCTTTCTCTCTCCCTTTCTCCATCCCTTCCCTTCTATACTCTGTCCTCTCCCTCCATCCTTCCCTTTCTGGGAACACTGTTCCCACTGTCTGATAATTTCCTGGAAATGATGGAGCTATAGAAAACAGACAATATAAAGCCTCACAACATCTGAGACTCAGAGAGTGACTCTGGCAACTGGAGGGCTTTCCAAGTTGCCTTAGCCCCATTCCTGGGAAGCTAGTTGTGATCCTTCTTTTGTTGAAGAATTATAGGGAAAGATCCTGTCAAGATGAAGGCAAGCTGGCTTATATAGGCTTCAAATACCTCCACTGCCTTCCTGACAATGGTCATGCAGACTTTAAGTTCCTCCTGGGACTTCAAGCTCATTACCTTTCAATGTAGCTTATGTCTTTTCTGAGTAAATTTTCCTAGGCAGCCACAAGGAGAGGGTGGGGTGCAATTAATGAAAATAAATTAATGACATTAAGTCTAGGCTGAGGATGGAGGCAAAGGAAGAGCACGGAAGAATAATCACTATCCAATTATTCATTGGTCCCTCAAACCCTCTTCCCTACAGTGCTGGCAGCTGTTCAGTCATGAAAGGATCAGGTACAAGGTATTCCTTTCTCATCAAACTGCTCTCTCTCCAGGTGTAGGCCACCAGAAGGATGGTATCAAAAGAAAGACAAGAAATCACTTATAAAATAGTATAAATCCCTGCATCTACCTCTATTAGGTTCTATTATGGTTCTGAGTCATAAAAATTGACTTTGTGGCTTTTTTGGTCCACAGTTCTTTATGTAAAACTGTATTTTCATCCTAGTGACAGAAGTAATATATTCTCATTGAAGAAAATCCACAAACATGATAAAACACGAAGAAGAAGAAAAAAATCATCCATAACCTCCCAAAGCACAGATACCATACGTACGGTCACCTTGGTGCACTTCTGTCAGTGAACTTCTGATTTTTCCATTTATTTTGTCACTTAATGGAGAGCATATTGTTCATAGGATTTTATATTTTTCTTTCACTTAGTGTAACAATCCACTGTGAAAGTTTTTCAAATTATTAAATATCTTCCTCAACATAATTCTCAATAGATATGATCCATGTGTATAGATATGGCACATCTTTTTATACTTTTCTGCTAAAATGTACACTCAGGCAATTAATAGCTCTAATAATATGATATACGATTGAGGAAGAGTCAGATATGCTGGACCCAGAGAGAAAGAGCGCAGAATCTAAAGTTAAAAGGTCAAGGAGAATTTCCTGGATGATGTGGTTTTGAAATAACACTTTTCATATTGCAAGGCATGATAGCATACACTACTTAATTCTCAACACTGACCAAGATAGTCTTGGCTTTAACATTTCTCTCGGCTTGTCTAAGCATTAAATAACCCTGATTTTAAGCCCTGACTTCTTTTTTCTTATATTATTTACATTCCAAAACTTGTCATAACAAATTCTATCTTTGTCCCTTTAAAATATAAATAGTTTTTCATGCTTCTTGCCAGTTTTATAGCCCAAGAATGTGGCTTTCTTGAGATTTTGGAAGCCAACTCTCAGAAATACAATCATCAAGAAAGAGAAGAGTCCCATTTCCAGGTTCCATAGAGGATGAAAGCCTATAGCAGTTATAAAATTACCTTGTGTCATGAAGATTCAATAAAAGTTACTTTCCCTTTTGGTGAAGCCAATTTGCAAACACAGCTAGCCAATATTCTCCAATTCCCAGTTCTTAAAACATCCTCTGCCTTTTGTTTTGGTAGCATGAGGCTCTTTCCTCTTGCAATTGTTTCAGTTAAAGACTTCATTGATTGCTTAACTTCATCTAGTATAATGTTTGCCTTGACACAAGAAATGTTTCAGAAGGTGTCAGCTCCTATTATCAGAATGAGAAAACATGACCAAAAGAGAAGTGTGCAAGTTAGAAAATTCATATGCAACAAGAGCAAGTGTCGGTTCCATTTGTGAATCCTCTTTGAATTCCTACCTGCTGCATCAGTAAAAGAGGTCAAGTTTAACTCAAGTGGTTCAATTATACTAATGAGGTCCTTGCTAGTGACTGGTTTGCTGTTCTATGGTTTCTTCACCTACAAAATGGGACCAGTGACCTGCAGGAGGTTAGTGAAGGTTAAATGGAATAGGACATGAAAAGTGGCAGTTCTTGGAACATAAAGACCTCTATTCTTATTAATTTTATTGTCATCATTACTATGGAAGAACCCTGGTTTAAGAGTCACAAAAGGGCTGAGATCAAGTATAACACTTACTGAGTAGATGAATTAGGCAGTTAACTTGAGGCTTTATAGACTACTGAAAGGTTTAAATTAAATAGTGTATGCAAAACTAACAGGTCACGCTGATCCTATGATAGGCGTATTCTGTAATGGCCTTCAAAGGTTTTTGGTTCCTAGTTATGCAATCAAATGCCAATCTAGATGCTGCTGTAAAGGGGACTTTGCAGATATTTAATTAAAGTCTCAAATCAGCTAACTTTAAAATGTAAATGGGCCTAATGGAATCATGTAAATCTATTAAAACAAAAAAGTTTTCTCTGGCTGACTGCAAAAGACAACATCAGACAGATTCTAAATGTGATAAAGATCACTACACAGCTAATGTCTTTGAAGATGGAGGCAGTCACATGAAAAGGACCTGAGAGCGACCTCCAGGATCTAAGTTTCAACAGCCAGCAGAAGATTCATTCTTAAATCTCAAGGAAACTGTACATCAAGCCAGATTCTGCCAACAATCTAAATGAGCTTAGAAATGGATTCCTTTGGCCAATATTTTGATTTTGGCTTTAAAAGACATCAACCAAAGAACCCAAACAAACTCGATTTTCTGACCTACCAAACTGTGCTATACAAAAATGAATGTGGCAAGTTGCTTCAGCGTCTAGAAGCTGCTACATCACCAACCCTGTGTGTCACTTAGTCAGCATACTGGAGAAGACCCAGATCCAGGGCCAGCCCATGGAGGAAGAGGAGGAAGAGGAGGAGGAGGAGGAGGAGGGGGAGGAGGAGGAGGAGGGGGAGGAAGAGGAGGGGGAGGAAGAGGAGGGGGAAGAAGAGAGGAGGAGGGGGAGGAGGAGGAGGGGGAGGAGGAGGAGGGGGAGGGGGAGGAGGAGGAGGAGGGGGAGGGGGAGGAGGAAGAGGGGGGGGGGAGGAGGAGGGGGAGGAAGAGGAGGAGGAGGAGGAGACTTTCACCTTCCAGGCAGAAGTTGCCCAGTTGATGTCACTAATCATCAACACTTTCTACTCAAAAAAGAGATCTTTCTGAGAGACTGATTTCCAATTGATCAGATGCATTGGATAAAATCAAGTATGAAAGCCTGACAGGTCTCAGTAAACTAGACTCAGGCAAGGAGTCGCACATTAATCAAACAAACAAGATCATACCTGCACCATCGTGCACACAGGGATTGGAATGTTCAAGACTGAATCAATAACCTTGGCACCATAGCCAAGTCAGGAACCAAGACCTTCATGAAGGTCTTGCAGGCTGGCACTGACCTCTCCATGACTGACCGTTTTGGTATGGGTTTCTACTCTGAATATTTGGTTTCTGAGAAAGTGACTATGACCACCAACCGTAACAACTATGAATCTTCAGTAGGAGGGTCCTTCATACTGAGGACTGTCACAGGTGAACCTCTGAGCCAAAGAACAAAGGTCAACCTGCATCTGAAAGAAGACCAAACTGAGTAGTTGAAAGAAAGGAGAATAAAAGTGATTGTGATGAAGTGTTCTCAGTTTATTGGTTATCGCATTACTCTTTTTGAGGAGGAGAAAGGAGGTGAAGTGAGTGATGATGAGGCTGAAAAAAAGGAGTGCAAAGAAAAAAGAGGTATGGTGATGAACCTGATAGAAGATGTTGGTTCTGATGAAGATAAAGAAGAAGAAAAGAAGGATGGTAACAAGAAAAAGAAAATTAAGGAGAAGTATATTGATCAAGAAGAACTGAACAAAATGAAGCTCATTTGGACCAGAAACCCTGACGATATTATTAATGAGGAGTATGGGGAGTTCTATAAAGCTTGAGCAATGATTGGGAAAATCACTTGAGAGTGAAGATTTTTCTGTTGGAATTCAGGGCTCTTCTTTTCGTCTCACAATGAGCACCTCTTGACCTATTTGAAAACAGAAAGAACAACAACACTAAGTTGTATGGCTTCAGAGTTTTCACCGTGGATAACTGTGAGGAGCTGATCATGCCTACCTGAATTTCACTAGATGGGTAATGAACTCCAAGGATCTCCCTTTAAGTATTTCCCAGGAAATGTTGCAGCTAAGCAAGATCTTGAAAATTATCATAAAGAATTCAGTCAAAAAGTGCTTAGCACTGTTCTCTGAGCTGGCAGAAGATGAGGAGGAGGTGGAGAAGAGAAGTTCTATGAGCAGTTTTCTAAGGAAGAAAGCTTGGAATACATGAAGCCTCTCAGAATCGGAAGCATTCAGAGCTGTTATGCTACTACCATCTGCCTCTGGGGATGAGATGGTTTCTCTGGAGAACTATTGCACCAAGATGAAGGAGAACCAGAAGCACATCTATGACGTCACAGGTGACACAAAAGACCAGGTAGCTAACAGCCTCAGTGGAACGTCTTCGGGAGCGCGGCTTAGAAGTGATCTATACTATCGAGTTCATCAATGAGTACTGAGCCCAACAGCTGAAGGAATTTGAGGGCTAAGCTTGAGTGTCTGTTACCAAAGCGGACTCGGAATGTCCAGAACATGAAGAGGAGAAAAAAAAAATAGGAAGAGAAAATGACAGAGTTTGAAAACTTCTGCAAGATCATGAAAGACATTTTGGAGAAAAAGGTTAAAAAGGTAGCTGTGTCAACCGATTGGTGATGTCCCCACGCTGGATTGTCACCAGCACATACAGCTGGATAGCAAACGTGGAAAGAATCGTGAAAGCCAAGCCCTAAGAGACAACTCAATGATTGGGGTACACAGCAGCAAAGCAGCACCTGGAGATAAAGCCTGACCACTCTGTCCCTGAGACCTTGAGGCAACAGGCTGAGGCTAAGAACGACAAGTCTTCTTGCTTTATGAATCTGCACTGCAGTCCTCTGGCTTCAGTCTGGAAGAGCCTCAGACACACATAAACAGGATTTACAGGATGACCAAGCTAGGTATTCATGAGGATGACTCTGCTGCTGACGACACCACTGCTGCTGTCAAGGAAGAGATGCTGCCCCTTGAAAGACACGATGACACATCACGCATGGAAGAAGCTGACTAAACTCTGCCCAAAAAATGACTCGAATGCATGCTCAGGACTTTACCTTCATTCCCTCTGATAATACATATTTTTGAGGATTTTTTTGTTAACATATAAATCTGGATGACATGATAACTGCTTAAGAGAAAGATAAGATTTCTTTCTACTTTTAAGTGATACTGCGACTCTTTAGGCACTGAAGCAGAGCTAGCAATACTTTTTCTTTATTTTAACAGATTGAGATGTTTGTAGTAAGGCATGACTTACTGTTAACTTCATGATAACTTCAGTTATCAAGCCAGATTCCTCAGTAGACCAAGTCTTTTATCTCTGAAGTGTTCAGATACGTCACTGTTTAAAGTAGCTTGAGTTTTCATCTTGTGGGATCTACTTTTTTATAAAACCTCCCCCTGTCGTTTCAATTCTTCATGTCCTAGGCTTCTAGAAATAAGTAAGTTAACCTGAGATAACTTGATGGCACAAGCTTCTCAGGGCTTGTTTCCCAGAGACAAGAGTTGTTTAGAGGAAGAAACTAAACTTCCTACATATACTATGCTGATGTTTGAAAAATAATTCAGAGCAAGGCCTGTGAATGGAAATGGAGCCCCCAGGTCATAATCTGCTTTAATTGGTAACAAATGCAGATAAGTTTAAAAAATAAATGAATGTGACAAGCCAGGCATGGTGATCCACACCTATAATCTCAGCACTCTAGGAAACTGAGGCAGGAAAGTTACAACTTCAAGCTCAGCCTGGTTAATTTAGTGATTTAAGGAAAACTAAGCTCAAAGATAAAAAATACAAAAAGGGATGGAACGTAAATTAGTGTTAAGGCCCTGGAGTTAAACCCCATTGCTACAAAAAAAAAGTGTGGTTTTAAGCCAATATGTATGTGATTTAAATACATCAATAGAAAATTAATACAGGCCCTTAATAATGTGGGAATATTTATTCACCCAAATATCTTTTCACAAACTGTCAAGCACAACTCAAAGAAAAATTCAGAGGTAGCCATTAAATTCAGCCTTTTCCTGTGTGTCCACATATCCTCACCTACAGCCAACTATGAGATTATCCCCACAAGGGTAAAACCTGGCTACATAGATTTTACTAGTTAAAAGTGTAAGGTGTACACATATTTTACTGGCTAAAAGTGTAAGGTGTACACATGTTTTACTGGTTAAAAGTGTAAGGTAGCCTTAAGAGACCCTTTGGAAATATATTTGCTGTTCAAGCATCAACACCAATACACTAAAAAGATCAGACTGTTTTCAAAATTGAGAAATATAAACAAGTCCATTTGTAGCATTTTATTGACATTTCTGACCTTGGTAGAAACTTTGTTATGCTTTGCTATAAAAATTATTGGAGAGCGCAGCTTGCAGAGTGATATTTTATATTACAAGACAGAGCACTCAAAACCACTTTCTTCCAAAGAGTGCCACCACGCCTCAAAATCTACAGGATCTCAATGAAATTTTTCCCCCAGGTCTACAATGCTAAGTGGTCCTCTATGTTCACAAGTGATTCAGTAGAAGGAAGCAGTGTATGACATTTTTCTCGATCTCTCTACCAACTTTAGGTTCAATTATGAATAAAATACTAAAAGTAAACCTAAAATCTCAAGATTTTTCAATATATATTATTTCTTTGTAAGGTTTTTGGTGGTTATTGGTAAAATGTACAAATCAAGCTTTGATTCTCTTCATGAATTTCAAAAAATAAAAGAAAAACACAGATTAAGATGAAGCAAATAAATATTTTTGTTGTACATAATTTTGGCCAGTTTTCTCCTTCTCAAGTAGAAAACTTTTATATTTATAACACCTGTGCTAAACATCCTCAATATTTACCAATGAATATAATGCCAGTGTTGGTTATAAATCATTATAATTATACTTAATATGTACTCACATATTAGGGACAATTCTAGGTGCTAAGTATACATGCATAAAAAAGGTACGTCCAAGGAAGGCAGTTCTAACCTCTATAGGGAATGTGAGCTGCCTCTTCATCCTGACTGGGCAGGAGAACGTAAAGTGATGGTGCACAGTGTTAGAGGACAGTTGGGGAACTAGGGATCAACTCCATCTTTCATACATGTTAGCTACCCAACCTTTGACAAATTATAGAAGTTTTTTAACTGCACTTTTATCAAGGATAAAATGAAGGAAATATTCATATAACAAAAATATTATGAAGATTAAAGGAGATAATGTCATATTCTGTTTTGGCTGCTATAACTAAATATTAGAAACTAGATGGCTTTTAAACAAGAGAAATTTACTTCTCAGCTCTGCAGACTGAGCAGTCCTAGATCAAGACACTGGTACATGTAGTGCCTGCTGAGGGTCTACTGCCAACGTCATTGGTAGTCTTGGTTTTGCTGCATCCTCACATGGTGAAAGGACCCTCTGAGTTCTCTTTATACCAAGTCTTGTCCCATTCATTAGAGATATGGGCATCCTTATGAATTACGACCACTTCCAAATGCAATCTCACTGGGATGGGTTTCAACCTATTAATTTTGGGGAAGGTCACAGCAATTTAGTCTACAAAATCAACCAAGCACACTTAGGGAATTTCTGTTTTGAAATTTGTCTTGCTGATTAATTTTCATCTTCAAAATATATAGCCAATTTTATAGTTGCTTTTAGTTGTAGATAAATGAGTTTACTCCAAGAGAAATCACAAATAGCCAGAGGAAGACTCTACAGTGCACAAAAGTCAATGATTTACTCTTAGGTTATCTTTTTTTCAGTTCTGATAGTTTAAGGTTTCTTTTTAATCACATCTCTATATTTTAAAGTAGAATATATCTTTGAAATATCTATGAATACTAAAATGTGTGCTCCTAGTATTAGAAATGAAACTGATGAAATTTTTTTGTGTTTTTTTTTTACTCTTGGCTGTATAAGAGACTAATACAACACTATACAACACAATGATAGTATATACTTCTTGATAATTTTTACTAAGCTCCAAAATATTATCCACTACTTCTAACACTAGCCATTTTTATACTATGCCTGAATTTGAAGAAAATGTAGGTTTGTAAAAATAGAGTTCTAGCTTTCTCTCTGACATTTACTTTTGGATATCTTAACAATTCATCTCACATCTCAATCTACTCATCTTTATAATAAAAATATATTTGGTGTGCTTAAAAGTAACTTTAATCTACACAGTTATATTATAATCATACATAGCAAAGTAAGCTTCCATAATATATGTGAATCATTTTAAAATTCAATTCAAACTAAAACTCAAGCAAGATAGCTATTTAAATAAATGCATTAAATTATTTAAAATCTCAGCAAAAATGTGTATACCTGAAGACAATAGCTGTGTTATGTTTATCGTGTTTCTCTGGCTTCATTTTAGTATATTCCTATAAATACTATGAGTACTTCATACATTTTTAATTGAATAATTAAGTTGAATAGCTGAATGCTTGGAACAGTTTACCATTTATTTTATTTTATTTTAAATAGAAGAAACAGAAAAATCAAGAAGCAAACAAACAATTAAAAAACAACAACAAAAGCAAAATGACAATGACAACAACAAAAAATGGCAATATAAGATTCGAAAACAAGATGAGAGGAATTTAACAAAGTTTACCAGTTATTTCTCAGCCCCAACAATACCCATTGAACATGGGGAATTTTAAAAAGTCCCAGTCATAGATGTTGCTAGCAAATAACGTCACAAGAACCCAAACTGTAAGTCTAACTCGCTCATATAATGAGATGTGCAACTTTCAGCAATTCCTATGCAATGTTCTTTGCACTACAGAGAATTTTTTTGTTGTTGTTTGTTTGTTTGTTTTGTTTTCTCTACTAAAAAGGCCTTATGTGATGGTTCATACAGCTTTTGGCCAAATGCTGAAAATTACAAAAGTTGGGGAGAGAGAGATCTTTGGTTTCTTCACTACCAAAGGATTTGCTATTTTAAGGAACTGGCTGCAAAGACAGCATTTTCTTCCTGACATTTATTTTATTGTTATTCAAGAAAACAATACTTTCAGGCATTTCGTGTGGACCAGGTTCACACAGGTTCTATACTGACTGCAAAAGCAAACAGTAAATCCTGTCCTTATCAGGTAGTAGCTAACAGTCAGATAATGAAAAATCTTTAACTGTTTTAACTTTATATGTTACATGGATTTTTACAATTCCAATCTGCTGCTAATGGCACCTACTTCTTACAGTAGTTGTGAGATGAAGAGCAAATGAGCTGTGAAGCAAGGACAATTCCAAAGCCTGGGGAAGCAGAAGTTGCCCCTTAATCCCAGCTGGGAACCAGACTCCATGGTGCCCATACTGGCCCAAGCTTAGATTCTGCAGTAGGATTTTCCTACTGATCTCCTTGCCTTAGACCCTTTGGTCTCTTAGCTGAACAGGCCACTCTTTGCTCCTTCCTGTGCTACTGAAGCTCTGCATGATCAGTCTCCTGCCTCCTCGCCAGCTGCCTTCCACAGCACTGTTTCATACACTGTGTGATGAACATATTCAATGAATGTTTAAAAACTCATTTCACAGTGAAAGATGATTGCCAAGAATCCTCCTCAAAAATATACCCCCTTTATTTCAAACATATTATTGCATCACTTTTGCCACTTCTAAAGCAGTTCTGAAAGTTCTCTTTTGTATCTTTACTTGTGTCTCCAAGCCTGCCTCACTGTCCTCGGTCAACTCAAAACGTTTACCTTTTGTGGTCATTTCACTTTGGGGAAGACTCAAAAGTTTCACCGTGCCAGATTTGACAAATATAAGGGAGATGGGGACACACTATCCTGGTTTCACAAGCCTTACTTCCCACTGAATGGCACTGTAATTTTGATCATAGCTCATGAAAACACAAAACAAGCCTTCCAGAACTGTATCCCCTGTAAGTATGGTGCCTGGACTGCAGTAAGGCACTTATGAAGACAAAAGCCATATTTCTTATAAAACACTTTGTTGAATACCAAAAACTAAGACATCATGAGATTCTCAGGCATACTGTGCATTTTAAAGATGTAGTATCTGTTGATTTACTTTGCCCTCACAAAGAACAAAAGAAACCTCTTCCTATAACAATAAGTGAAAGTAGACAGAAATGTACTATCTGACAGGGTATGTTTTTCAGGTATGTATTGGTCAGGGATTAAATTAAGGTAAGTTCTAAAAACTTCTACAGATAATGAACATCAACATTTCAAAGTCTTTACAGTTTATGTTTAACTGACAAAGAGTTGGATTTAGAGTAATAGTGTCCATCTTTGGTAGGAAGATCTTCTCCATGTGGGCATTCGGGGACCAAGCCTCATTCCAGCTGCTGTCTGTGTCACCTCCTTGAGGTCAGAGTCTGCTAAATCTGGACAGTAAACAGAAACAGAGTACGAAGGCTAGAAGACGGAAAGCTGCATAGACCAGCTGTCGAGCACTGCTGCACACCAGTGTCATCTCATTCCACTGACGACAGCTTATGACCACATATGACTGCACCTAACTGAGTGTGAAACTGAAGTCATCCATGTAAAATGCCAAACTTAAACCTGGGATACCAAAAGTGCTCCACAAATAGCATTAATGGCTAGTATCACTACTATTGCCATTATTACTGGTATGAACATCAGTAATGCCCGTCATTATCCCAAGGCCATTCTAGGCTAAGGATTATCATTAATTTTTTCCTGGAGCCTTTGGTCTCTGAAAATCCATGGCAGCCATCCCATACTCTGTCAACCCCTTTGTTGGGAGCCGCGTCTGTGATAGCTCGCCTTGCGCGGCGGACGTGCGGCCTGTGGTAAAGAGCAAAGCCTGAGGTAGATTACCCCTCCCATCGAATATGTTAGTTTCCTGCTTACCGCGTAAACAACCCGCTCAACAATATAGTCTGCCTGGCAACTGATGATGTTAGCCAATCAGCTTGCCTTGCTTACTTTAACATGATTGGACACTGTACCCGTATATATACCGGTGCCACCCCTGGGCGGAAGAAGAAGCCAGGTAGAAGCCCAGAAGTAAAAGCCCAAAAGGAGCCGCGGAGAGCGGACCGGTAGAGGCTTTGGGGCAGACTGAAGCACAAAAGGAGCCGCGGGGAGCGGACCAGAGGAGGCTTCAGCTGGGAGAACCCAGGGCAGGCTGTACGGAGAAGGAAAATAAAAAGAAAAGGTTGTCCACTACCAGACTTTGTCGTGTGTCCTTCCTGCCGGCCGGGAGCGGACATCGACATTTGGAGGCCCGCCCGGGGACTGATCACCCCCGAGACGTGGAAGTGGACAACGCTCCAGTACAGAGCTGCGAGACAGGTGAGTTGGGGATAAGCCTGGGCTCTGGGTGGCGCGCACCTACAGGGCTTTTAGACTCCCCTCAGGCTCACGCGTAAGTGGCGGATTCCTTGGGCCTCACGCGGTGAGTAACATATTAAAAGATGGGAAACATGTTAGGTAGCAACACTAAGAGCGAGGGTGATTGTGGAGAAAGCTCTCAAGAGCTTACAAAAGTACGCAGGGTATCTGAGCAGGCCCAGTCAGGGAGCTCCCGAGAGGGGTCCGTCAAGGGGAACAAAGATGCTAAGGAGGAGGATGGGGCTCTAGCCTCGGAGTCGTCTGACTCCGAGGACGAGGGAAAGTTGAATGGCAAGGAGGCCAAAGAGACCAGCTGTCAGGAGCCTAAATCGCTCAATAAGGAGTCGCAGGGTTCTTTTCCAGCGTTGCCCCGCGAATTGCGCTCTGCTCAACCTGGTCTGCGGAGGAGTAGAGAGCTCCTGAGCGCTCCCCGGCGCGAGAGGGAGGCGAAGCCTTCCGCCCCACCTTGGGGGCCGTTTCCGGAGGCGATTCCTCGCCACGAGGCGGCCGCCTGGGAGCTCTCTCCCCTTTCGCCAGAACAGGAAGTGATGCACGGGCCCCCATTTTCCGCCCAATCACGGCCGCTGTCTTATGCTCCGCCGCCGGCGGGTCGGTATTTTTACAGGCGGCTTTGGCAGGGGGGACGCTTGTCTCATGAGGTACATCCACCTGGGATAGATAGTGGCCCCTACGGGATATTTCCTGTACAAGTAGCTATGGGCCAGGGACGCAATGTATGGGAGCCTTTTGAGATAAAGCAGATTAGAGAACTTAAAAATGCAGTTACAACCTTTGGGCCGACTGCGCCTTACACCATTGCCATGCTGGAAAATCTGTCTTCTGGGCCCCTCACCCCCGCGGACTGGATTCAGCTGGCAAAGGCGTGTCTGCCCTCGGGCAGTTACCTGGATTGGCGAGCCTGGTACGCAGAGTTCTCTGCAGAGCAGGCTGAGAGAAACGCCAATCGGGGAAACCGGGGGTGGAACAAGGAAATGCTTATGGGAGAAGGTCGGCACGCTGATGACCAGACCCAGTTCCCCGGCGCTGTCTATGAACAAATCAATGCCATAGGGCTCCGCGCCTGGAAACAGGTAAGTGGTGCCGGAACAGCCTCCTTGTGTCTTTCAAAAATAATTCAGGGTACCACAGAGCCATTTGTTGACCTTGTGGCCCGAATGCAAGATGCTGCCGATAAGATATTTCCTGATCCGGGAGTGGCTCAACCGCTGGTAAGACAGCTGATTTTTGAGCAATGTACAAAGGAGTGCAAGGCAGCGATAGCTCCTCATAAGAACAAGGACCTCAACGCCTGGATTAGGATATACAGAGAGATAGGGGGGCCGCTCTCCAACTCGGGAGTGGCTGCTCTCCTGGCCGCGGCTGTACAGCAGAGGGGACCTCGCGGGTTAGAAGGGGAATGTAAGGCTAAAGGGTGTTTTGCCTGCGGGGAGCCAGGACACATTAAACGTCATTGCCCAAACAATGCAGATGCTAGGCCTCGCCCTAGGAATGAAGAACCATATGTTTGTGGGCGATGCAAAAAGGGATCACACAAAGCTGAGGAGTGTAGGTCGGTCTTTGATGCTCAGGGCAACCGTATTTGTGGACAAGATGCTAGAGAGCCAAAAAACGGCCAGAGGGGGCCCCCTTCACAGGCGGGCCCCCGCCCCAGAGACAGGACAGCTCAGGGTGGCAGCCTTCAACAAGGGCCACCCCTGGGTCAGCAGGTGTGGACCTCAGTGTCGCCTCCAGACTTATACAGAAGGTCACCATTAGGACGGATGGCGTTAGGACCCTAAATGACATGCAAAAGCTATTGGGAGACATTAATTGGATTAGGCCATATTTACATATACCAAATTCAGATCTCAAACCCCTGTTCGACCTTCTGAAGGGAGACCCAGATATAGCCTCCCACAGGAGGCTCACTCCTGAGGCAAGAGCTGCCTTACAGAGAGTGGAAAAAGCCTTAGGTGGGGCTACCTTACACAGAATTGAACCAGGGCGACCCTTTGATGTCTGTTTGCTACAGACTAGTCTACAGCCTACAGCGGTGATTTGACAGAAAGGACCACTACTGTGGATACACCCTAAGGTCTCACCTGCAAAAGTCATAGAGCATTACCCGGAGGCAGTCGCTTCATTGGCCCTTGAAGCGCATGATAGAGCTGTCCAACATTTTGGCTCAGGACCACAAGCCATCCGAGTACCCTATACCGCCAGCCAGATCAAGACCCTGGCTGCCTGCATAGATACCTGGGCCATTCTGAGATGTGTTTTCCATGGGGATATAAACAATCAATACCCTAAAGACCCTATCTTGTCATTTGTCACTCAGCACCCTATAATTTTTCCAAAGGTTACTGCCTCTGAGCCATTAGTCCCAGCAACTACAATATACACAGATGGCTCCAAGACGGGGATAGGCGCTTATGTGATCCTAGGCAAGCCCCCGGTTACCATACAATTTAAACCAGATCAGCCTCAGGTGGTAGAACTGCAGATCGTTAAAATGATTCTTGAACGGTTCTCAGAAGCCATTAACATTGTCTCCGATTCTAGGTATGTGGTCAATGCTATGCAAGTGCTTGAGACTGCCAGTTTAATTAGATCCACTTCCACAGTGGCTGGACTGTTCCTGTCTATCCAGACATTGCTTCAGAACAGACACCATAAGGTCTTCACCACCCACATAAGAGCACATACATCCCTGCCAGGGCCCATGGCACAGGGGAATGCGGCTGCTGACACTGCCACTCGCCCGTTATGGATTTTTACCTTACTAACACCAATCGAGCGAGCCCGTGCCTTCCATGATAAATTTCATGTTAATGCCAGGACACTAGCAAACCATTTCCATGTTTCTAGAGCAGATGCACGAGATATCGTGCGACTATGTGACTCCTGTGCCACATACAAACCTGCCATACCGATGGGAGTAAACCCTCGAGGTTTGATCCCTGGTGATGTTTGGCAGATGGACATCACACATATACAGGAGTTTGGGACTCTTAAATATGTTCATGTTTCCACAGACACCTGTTCTCACGTCATATTCGCAACAGCAGAAACAGGTGAAAAAGTGTCTAATGTGATCAATCATTGCCTGGCAGCTTGGGCCGCATGGGGCAAACCAAAAATATTAAAAACTGATAATGGACCAGCCTATATAGGCAAAGCCTTCAATGAGTTCTGCAAAATGATGGAGGTTCAATTAAAACATGGTATCCCATACAATCCCCAAGGTCAAGAAATCATTGAGAGGGCTCATAGAAGCCTCAAAGAAATTTTACAAAAACAAAAAGGGGGAGTAGGCCAAGGCCTGGCCCCAAAGGCACGATTATCCATGGCACTATTCACACACAATTTTTTAAATTTAAATAATGATAATCGCTCCCCAGCTGTGGAGCACTGCAACCCTTCCCCCAACCATAAAGGGTGGGTGAAGTGGAAAGATGTCCTGACAGGACAATGGATGGGCCCGGATCCAGTGGTCAGCTGGAACCGAGGCGCGGTTTGTGTTTTCCCACAGGAACCGGGACGAGAACCACTGTGGATACCGGAGAGACTGACACGGGCAACAAAGCCCTCGACTGAAGATCAGACCTGCCCTACTGGAGATCCATCACAGACCAACCAATAAGATGAATAGAAATAGCGGTAGCCCAAAATGGACAAGAAGATCCTCAGGCATATGCATGGCTTGCTCAATTGGCCCACGACCGAGTCTAGATATGGCGGGCATCCCTCATTCTCCTCCATAAGGTGACAATACACAGCAGGGTAGGTGAGTCAATGACGGGTAAGAGCGTGCCTCCCCAGCACGACTCGACCTAAGCCAGGCCCTACCCCATCCTGCACGTAAGCCGCTGGACTGTTAGATGCTGCCCAGGTCTAAATTTCTCTCCGAGGGGATTTCTTTACGGAGAGGAAATGAGTGCAAGCTTGTGTGCATCCAGGTTCCGTCCAGTTTGTGCCTGGCCCTAGAAAAAGGACGAGGGCCTCAGGGCCTTGGCAGACCATGGCATGGCCAACCAGGGTCTAAGCCAAGGACCTACGGTGGACCTACACATAGGGCATAAGCCTCTGCACCCAGTCCAGGAAGGGCTACGATGCGCACATTCATAAAAAATAAAATAGGGGGAGATGTTGGGAGCCGCGTCTGTGATAGCTCGCCTTGCGCGGCGGACGTGCGGCCTGTGGTAAAGAGCAAAGCCTGAGGTAGATTACCCCTCCCATCGAATATGTTAGTTTCCTGCTTACCGCTTAAACAACCCGCTCAACAATATAGTCTGCCTGGCAACTGATGATGTTAGCCAATCAGCTTGCCTTGCTTACTTTAACATGATTGGACACTGTACCCGTATATATACCGGTGCCACCCCTGGGCGGAAGAAGAAGCCAGGTAGAAGCCCAGAAGTAAAAGCCCAAAAGGAGCCGCGGAGAGCGGACCGGTAGAGGCTTTGGGGCAGACTGAAGCACAAAAGGAGCCGCGGGGAGCGGACCAGAGGAGGCTTCAGCTGGGAGAACCCAGGGCAGGCTGTACGGAGAAGGAAAATAAAAAGAAAAGGTTGTCCACTACCAGACTTTGTCGTGTGTCCTTCCTGCCGGCCGGGAGCGGACATCGACACCCCTTCATCAATTTTACCTCAAGTCCTCCAGCTATAGTATAAATCCTAGGCTACAAGGAGAAGAGAAACAGAGGATTCAGTTCCTTGGCAACATATACACTAACATCGTGTGTTACAAAATGCGGTGTTATCCATCATCAGACAATGATAAACTATAATGAAATACAATTTCACTTGGTACTCAACCATGCATTTTATGAGGATCTCATAAAATTTTACTATCACCCTCAAACAGCAACAGTAAACCTCTGATTCCTTATGTTCTACTTTCCTGGGTTACTTCAACAAAGAAAACTATTGATTTTAAGTTTTCTAAAGTACACTCTACAAAAATTACCCTCGGTCCATGGATCTTTTTTTGTAACCAGACTGAAACAAAGGAAAAATAGTAGATCCCACAGAAATACACGTATGGAATCTTGGGTTAATGATAGCTTCCATCTTAACCGCCTGCAGATTTGACTCTAGAAACCAAACTTCTGGTTATGAGACCTATTTCTTAAAAAAACTCCTTTCTTCTTTCTTTATAGCTCCAAACCAAGCCAAAACATAGACAACAGAGATAGATGTATTACTTCTGGAGTACAGAGGACATCTCTCTTGATAGGTTTTAAATGATTCATAACTATATTTGATCCTCACAACACTTGTGGAATAGGGATTAAGTAAGGGACCCATTTAAGTAAGCAAAGTATTTAAAAGAGGTTTATATATGTTGTCCAATATGATAAGGAGACTCCTAGAACCTTGATCATTCCTGAGTGATAACTCCTCAATGTACAGTACCAAAATTAGAATGAACCCAAAGGAAATCAAGACAGGATAGCTGTGAGAAGGAAGAGCAAGATAAAGAAGTCCAGGGGCTATGAATAAAATATCACAACTTAGTCCAATGATCTCTAAATAATGACAGTAAGGATGGAGCCCTTAAAAATCTAGGCGGATTCATGGATATGACTTAGTTCATGCAAGCTGCTATAACAGACTACCATAGACTCTGTAGTTTAAACAATAGAAATATTTACGCTAGCTAGCTTTGGAGGCTGAGAAGTCTAAGATCAAAATGGAGCAGATTCAGTGCCTACTTCCTAGATCATGATGTGTTCTCATATGGTAGAATAGGCAAAGTAGTTCTCTGTGCCCTCTTTTGTAAAGGCACTAAGCCTCCTCATGACCTCATGTCCCAATCACCTCCAAAAGTCCTATATCTTAATGCATCACACTGGGGATTAAGTTTTAGCATGCATATTTCAAAAGGACCTAAATACTCAGCCTACAACAGATGTTATGGTTTAGAGCTAAACACCTCCCAAAAATCTCAAGTATTCATGGATGGAACTTTTAGAGAATGATGGGATCTTGGCAACACTATACTCACCAATGGCTTCACCCATTGATAAATTCATAGCTAAACATGCTGTTAGCAGCTGAGGCCTACTGAACAAGTAGATCACTGGACAGTGTAACCTGAAAAGGCATATTCTGTCCCCGGTTCCTCACCTCTTTTCTCTCTCTCTCTCTCTCTCTCTCTCTCTCTCTCTCTCTCTCTCCCTCTCTCTCTCCTCTTCCCCACTTTACTCCTCTTCCCCTCCTATCGCTCCCTGTCCTGGCTGTCATGAATTAAGCAGCTTTCCTCCAGTACACTCTTCTACCATGCCATTTCTGCCTCGAGTCAGGTGACTGTGAACTGATCCAAATCCATCTCTCCTCCTTGAAACTACAAATGTCAGGTATTTTGTCCAAGCCATAAGGAAGGGACTAATGAAGTAGATAAGGTGTGAGTTCCAGGAATGGTTGCATTAGAGCTACAGCCACAGATCACCTCAATCATACTTCATCCAGTGGCCAAAAGAAACTTGGGCAGCTCTGGGATACGATTATTCTGTATTCCTAGAGAAGAAAGATGCCCTTAGTCCCCTAAGACCCAAATCTTTAACTTTCACACAATAAAATAATGAAGCCAGCTCCAGGTAAAAGACCCACACACTCAGTGTCATCTCCCCTTTCCTCATACACCCACAAAAAAGCTATCTGAGGTAATGCAATCCTGCAGCCAAGAGGTACACATGAAGTGGAGCGTTTTAAACACTGAAGTGCATTTTATTTCCTTGTTTATTTCCCAAAAATGTCTGCAGAAAAGAAAGAAAATCAGCATCTGAACATCTGTGGACAATTCACAAGAAGCTGCTTAGCGCGTCTGAACTGATAGAAATTTATTTTCAGATTTTAATTTCAAACACAGAGCTAACCCCAAACCTATCATTATAGTCACTCACTAATTCTCTCCAGCTTGTGTATTTTCTTCATTGCTGCGTGCAGGTTTTTGTTTTGTTCTGTTGTGTGTTTTTCTTCCGCTGATTGCTCTGCTCAAGCTTAATGTAGGGAATGTAGGGTGCAGGTGGGTGTGGGTAGATATATATACGCAGACATGTGCACCACACCTGTCTCACCTAGAGCACCACCATCTCCAAGCACACATACAGCTACAAGAGCTGGTAAAACATCCTCCAGGGGGGACAGATGCTGCCTGACTTTCCTGGAATCCTTTGTGAACACTGCCTTGTGTTCACCCATAACTGCCAAGCTGTTTGTAACCCCCGTGCTACCGAAGTCCCATTCCTTTTCTCCTACCCAAATTATCCCCTAAAAGTAGAAGTTCCTCCTGATCCGGTATCACTCAAAGAATAAATGCAGTCATCTGTACAGATGTGTTTATGCACAGAAACAGTAATAAGAAATGACGACAAGGAATCAGTGGCAAGTCAAAAGCTAGTAGCGGCTGATAGCTTTTGTACAACCTGTCTCAGGCAATTTGCTAAGCGTGGTTTCAGCCCACACTTGGGAGACACCCAGCTGGTTAATAGTCTGCCCCAATCTGCATCAGGGCTTCCTGGCAATGGCCTGCTCCCCATGTCATGCAAATAGAAAAGCGCGTGACTGCACCTAGGCCATGAGATGCTTTCTGCAATTCAGGCCTTTCTTAGCTTCTGAAGTTCTTTATTTGGAGAGTTTGATGCTAGAAACAAAGAATAAAAGGCTGTTTTTTTACTTTCAGTTAGCCTGTTTTGGGAGTTTTAAAATCCTCTTTCCTTCACCAAAGCCCTCGGTGTCCTGGCAAATATGACAAGTGCAAATAGGCTGGAACCTCATTATAATCACTGCAGCATGGTACTGAATTTCATATTAGGAGTCCATATAGCCCTTACTTGATGATGAAGTCCTGGACAGCGAGGCTGAGTGTAATTCCAAAAATGCACTCCCCAACACAGAGGTCTACAAGGTTCAGGGTCTGCTTTTCCAATTGAGTTGAATACAAAGGGACTTTATATTGAAATAGCAAAGGGATGCCTTTGCTTCCAAAGAGGTCGCCCTATGGGTGATTTTCATTTTCTCCTTTGGTATTTTCTATACTTTTTTCAAATTGTTTGATATGAGGATTTATTACTTGTATAATCGCTTATTTGAAAATAAGTTGCTCCAAAATGAAATCTCCTCCAAAAACCTTGGGATTTGCCAGCAAGAGGGTAAATTTTTATTTGGAAAAACAAATACAATGCAGTCTTCCCTGTGAGCACCACAATCTTATCTTGATAAATTAATCATCAGCATGGGAGAAGGAGGAGTTGTGTGGAACTGGATCACAGAGCCTAGTTGCAGCTGCCAATGCACAATGACATATATGACATATACATCTACAGTACAGTGCATCAGGGTTTGTATATATGTACACGATGGCAAAAAAAATTGACTACAGCTCCAGGGTTTTCACTTACACATTTAAGAAACATTTTTCCCTATCCAGGAAGGCAAACTAAACCTAGATTATAAAGCTATAATAACCTTCTTCCTATAGTCACAAAGCCAAATATGCCTTAATAAGCCTCCATCAGCATAATCTCTAGCACCCAGGTTTTCCCTAACACAAGGACTTTCGTGCTCCAGAAAAGTAGAAGAGATGACTCTGAGCTCCCCCAGTTGCAATGGCCTCTGCTGGCCTCTGTTCTTAAGAGTTCTTTCTCTCAAGAACTGCTCCTGGGCCAGAGATATAGCTCAGTAACACAAGTGCCACCCTGGCAAGCACAAGATCCTGAGTTTGATTCCTAGTACAAGAAAAAAAACTGCTATCTTTCATAAATAATATTTCCTACAAACACAAACATGCATGCATGCATACACACCCACACACAGAACACTAGAATTGCTGTTCTCTCCCCCCTTGTGATGAATTGCGAGTTCATTAGAACAGGCATTTGCCTAAATCCTATGTTGTATTGGAGTTCTTCTTCCAAACTTCTGCATGATTCATGGACTAGGAAAATCCTTCACCTCAGACTCTATCCAAACAAAAGTATTGGCTCATTCTCTGTTCTGTCGGGCAGTGCCTGGAAGCCCTCTTGGGATGCATAACTCCTGTCTGTCCTCTCTCCATCTCTAGAATGTCTCTTACTTCTCTTTTCATTGGAAAAGAAACATAAATTCACTTTGCCCCAGCCATCTTTTGACTGAATGACTAACTTTGCACTTGGCCCTCTGTATTAGTCAGGACTGTTTCAGGATCCCAGAAGGGTCCCCACCCCTGACGCTGGGCATGGAAAGCTAACGGGGTAATGAAGTCACTGATTCAATTATCAAGGGTAAGGAAATAGCAGTGTTGGTGGAAACGAGGACCTGGTGCACACAACTTACCTCTTTCTCCCAATCTGCTTCTTCCCAAGGATGGACTGTTTCACTTGTAGGTCCATTAAAGAAATCTGATACCTGCTTCTGGTAGTTCTAAACTCAACCCTTACAATATTTCAACACGAGAATAAAGCTTCAATAGGAAAATCAAAGGCAGGGTTCCAGCACTACAGCTGTGGTTGGTAAGAGTTTAGGTTTCCCGAGCAAGCTGATGAACACTGTTTCATTTGAGTTCTATACAAGCCCTGCTCAGAAATATTCAAGCATTGCCTCAAAGATGAGGGAATTAAGGCTGAACAGATTTCAGTGACCTTCCTTGTGTCTCAGAATTTGAGAAGAAATAAATTCCTACTCTGTTTTAGAAAAACTAGTATGCAATAATGAATATACTATGATAGTTCAAGTCAGTGTACCATTTCCACAGACTGTGCAAAGCACCATTTATGCATTAATGCATATATTCTTCCATAAACTGTGTGAATGCTGCCAGTTCAGAGACTGTCACCAATGTACAGAAATGAAAACCAAAGGACATAGGATTAAAAATAACCTGCCTCAGGACACATAGGAAGGGGAAGATTCAGACAAGTTTGTGTTCTGAGCCTCTCATCTATGACATGGGCCCCAGTGCCCAAGAAAAGATCTATTAGCATTAAAATGTCAATTTTATGAAATAAAGACATCTAAGACTGGAGGTCCTATTCAACCCAGTTATTCTCCTTCTGGGTATCTTCACAAAAGAATTAAAAACATCATACCACAGTAACATATGTATACCTATGTTTATAGAAGCACAGTTTGTAATAGCCAGAGCTTGGAAACAACCTAAATGCCCATCAACTGACGAATGGATTTTAAAAAGATGTCATATTTTTATATGATGGAGTACTACTCAGCCATAAAGAAGGAAAAACTGGAGATTTTTATGGGTAAATGGATGCAACTTGAGAACATTCTCATCCGTGAAATAAATAAGTTATACATAGGTAAACATCATATTGTTTCATTAGTGTGAGAAGCTGAAAGTAAAACATACATATATGTATATGTATATAAAAATAGTTAACATAGTTATACTACTGATTTCTCTGAGTTTGCTGAAGGGAAAGATTTGTGCTGGTATTGTTCAGACAATTGAATGTAAATGATTTTTTTCTCTGGGTAACTGATTTGGGGGTGACAATGCACAATGTATATACTATTGTTGTCCTAATTGCTGTGTTTTGAAATTTTATTATGGTTTTTCTTTTTCTTCTTCCTGTTTTTTTTCTCTTATTCCTCCTCCTCCTCCTCCTCCTCTTCTCCTTCTTCTTTTTCTTCTTCTTCTTCTTCTTCTTCTTCTTCTTCTTCTTCTTCTTCTTCTTCTTCTTCTTCCTCTTCTTTCTACTTCTGCTTCTGCTTCTGCTTCTGCTTCTTCTTTCTTTTTATCCTTGAAATAAAATGGATTTGGAATGGGCTGGGAATTTAGCTCAGTGGAATAAATGCCTGCCTGGCAAGCACAAGGTCATGATTTTGATCACTGGTACAAAAAATGTTATCATAAAATGGACTTGGAAAAATAAATGAAACAAAGACAATATATAATGAAATGACAAGTTGTGTGAAACAAATCAGAGCAGGAAGAAATCAAACCAGTGGGAGCTATAGTAATCAGGAAAGAATTGAAGGATGATGAGAATTCTGGGCTTTGAAAGGTGCAGAGGAGTTAATTCATCACAGTGGTGAGGTAACAGCATGCAAAGATAGCACTGCAGTGACAACATTTATGACATACTAATCAAGAGAATAAAGTCACAAATAAACTTACCACTTTGGAGGATGCAGATAAATGAATTAGAAGCAAAGTCAGTCTTTGAATCTCCCTTGTCTTCTCACTAAGTCATCTTATTATCATTATTGTCTTTTATAACTTGGAGTCACTCGCGCAAAGGTCATAGGTGCTCTTTCCCTATAGAGGGTGGACACATTCTCCACATGGTGTCTTGCACCTTAGACTGCATTGTGCAGAGAAATGCCCCTTCCCTGACCAAGTGCAGCCATGAAACTTGGGCTACGAATCCTGCACAAAACACTCCTGGGCAGGGGGGTTTTCTAGATTTGTAAAAACCATTTACCACATAAAATGAGAATGATCTGGGGCTCTATATCCTGGAAATTTCAGCCTCAGTCTAGGAAGTGAACACGCGCATCCTGGTGAGCCCTATTCTTGCACTTGGGAAACAGAAAACACCAAGGACACGCAAGAAAGGCTCTGTGCTGGGCGATAAAGAAACAGTGCAAGTCAGGACGCTGCTCCCAAAGAGCGCATCACCAACCGCCTGGCCTTGACTCTCCCACGGACATTTCCACTCGCCATCTCACCCCCCATTCTCCCCAGATTGTAGCATCACCCATCATCCTGCAGAGCCCAGCATACACTCCGTTAGCCCGGCATTTCTCTCCCCAGCCTACATGCTTATTGCAGCTCACATGGCCCTGCTAAATAAATCCTTTTCAGATAATTTCACTCTTGCCTCTAAGTTATCAAAACTTCAACTCTCTCATTACATACAGACTTTTTATACATCTAAAAGGTCACGTGGTTCATTAGAACCAAGCACCTGCCTACTTGGAAAGTTCAAAGCTTGGCTTAACTATCTCAAGGTATCTTGGGAAAGATAAAACTCCTTGGCCTCAATTTTAGGATCTGACAATGAACCTAATCAGGCCTATATTTCACAAATATCGTATGAGCAGAAACAGCTTATATCTGGCTGTAATATATTTATTTTCCATCTCCGGAAGCATGTGTATTACTTACATTTTAACCTCATGGAGAGCAAGACCTAGGTAATTTTTATTTTTATGAGAAATACTAGAATTATTTGTATTGTTTAGTCCTGTGGAATGAGGTGGGAATGTACATTTTTGTGGTGACAAAAAAGAAGAATTAAGCATTATCTTCATCACGTATTTCAATGTTTAGCATTAGATCTGATTTCCAACATTAGATAGTGTTGCCTAAGCTCATTTTTCTACTTGAAATGAGATACAAGTCCCAATTATTTGGGTAGCTAGGCAATGAGACACTTTTTACTTTAAAACATCAGTTATGAGTCCCTGTGTTGCCAGGGATGGATTTCAGTGCCAAGGGACCTCGTTAGATCATTTCTGGTAATCAATTAGTCAGTGCATAGGCAAGGCTATAAATTCTTTAGCTTACCCTTTTCCTATAGCTTTTGATAATTTCCTTTCTTCTTTTCATTGAAGATAAAATGCCCCAAAAGCACTCTAAGCAGTTGTCATTTCACTTCAGATAGTTTAAAAGTCCCATCCTTTCCTGGCTTAGCTGCTCATCCCAGTAGAAAGCAGGAGGCCACTGAGATATCTTCTTGCTCATGGTGACAGACAAGCCCACGCCAGGCCCCCCAAGGACTGTGCACAAAGCACACAGTGCCTTCAAAAATTACTATGGATGCAAAATACCACCATTAAAAGAGCTATTTTAAACTAAATTGATTCTCTGTTTTTTAGCGAATTGGCTAATCCTCCTCTGGAGACATGCTTCCATTTAGGAAAGCTAAAAACACAGCTCGCAGACTGAGACTTAGAGGAGGCCAGGGAGACGCTGACATAGACATTAAATAGGATTGAGCCAAGAGGACAGCTGCATCCTGATGAACTACTTGAGGATTTCTGCAGGCACTGTGGTCTCCTGCAGCAGAGAGCGCATCAGTGGAAGTAGGAGAGAAGCCAGGAGAAACCGAGAGGGTGCATCCTGGTGTGTGGTCACCAGATCTCTGATAGCCCGTCAGGAAGCTCTGTCACCTGCAAGTCACCTCCCAAATTCCAGCATGGCCCTCTTTGCTTTTGGGATTTTTAAAATAGCTTCAGTTCCCCTTGGACTTCACAAGAAAACTCATGTCTCTGTCTCCATCTGCATGGCACAGTTCCAGAGAATCCTTAGGAGTAGGAAGCAAAGCCTTGGGTCAGTGCACTGGAGGGGGCAGGATACACCAGTGGAAGGAAAATGAGGGAACGAGGAAGGGCAAGATGCATCCAGGAAGACAGGGAAGGGGCCAGAGCCTCATGAGCCTCTGAAACGACGATTTTTCATTTTAAACTTTTGCTATTTATTATTATTGGTATATGTCTGTAGTAGATTATAATTACATGCACCACGGAGAGTTGGTACATGTGCATGACATTTCTCAATTCCTTTTTAACCCCTTCTTTTGTCTCCCCTTTTGTGCATTTCTTAGACTTCTTCCTATGCATAAATATGCCTTCTATACATGCTTATAATATATTATGATCACAGATTTTACTATTTTTCATTATTACATGGTATCTATTCAATGTAAAAATTATGAAGAATAAAACAAAAGTGTATCCATAATTGCCAAATCATTTATAAATCATTCTAGTCATTTTTCTATGTATGTGTTAATGTTGATATGTATCATGTTTATAAATGAGACATAATGTTTTTACTATATATCATTTGTTCATTTGGGACAGGTGTGCATGCACACCTATGTGTAGATGTGTAGATTTGTGTATGTGTATGTATGTGGGTGTGTGTGTGCAATTGCATAGGATCTCATTGCATTACTAAGCCACGAGTTAATATTTGAGTTTCAATTTGGGGACATTTGCTTAATTGTTTCTTAGTTTGTTTCTCAATTCTGAGTTATTAGAAGCAGCTGAAAAGAACACTTCTGACACACATTAATCTGCAGTTTTCTTAACACCCTGGAGAAGCAGGTGATTTAATCATCCCACCCCCTCCACGCTGTAGTTTCAGTGCCTGGTTCTTGACAGGTGAGGCAGGCCTGGGCTGCTGCCTGAGACAACGGAAAAGCTCAGCGCTGCACATTCAGGTGAACTCTCCCAGGAGCTGGGTCATCTGAGCCCTCCTCAGAGACTCTGACGCTGTCCTGAGATTATTACCCAACAGCTGCTTTGTGGGCACAGAGAGCACAGGGAGATTAACTGATCCCGCTGCGGCAAGCACAGCCCCAGGGCCACTGGAGATGTTTCCGCCACAATCCGAAACGAATCCAGGTCAGATTTGACTTCCAGCAGGCAATTTAACACAGATTATATCATTCTCTTACTTCCACTCTGCTCCTAAAGGTTCTAGAATCACTTTTAAACACAGCAACTTTAAGCCTGATTGGATTGGGAGGCTGCTCTGCAGAAAGAGTGAGGTAACTAGGTGAGTGTGACCATCTCCAATTAGAAGAGCCATCCATACATACAATGAAATATTCAGAGCTTCCCAGGGATGTCAACTGATTCATAATTGACTTAAATGAATCACTGAAAAAAAGTCCTTTAATCTCTTTCATAACATGTCTCTGAAAAATTAATACTCATATCAAAATTCAATTTTTAAAGAATCCACCCGTTGTTCCACTACCTGGATGAGTTTGTCATTTACTTTGGCTGCTTTGTTAAGCAACCCCCACACTTGAGGAGGTCCAGGACTTTGGCTCTGTAGTCTTTAATACAAAACATATCCAGGGCTATGTGAATAGTATTATCCTTCATGGAAAATAGTGCAGTTCTTAACTGTTTTTCTTCTGAAGGGAAAAATTCAAAATAGGAGACTTCTTACTTTCATTGTTTAATAGGTATTCAGCAGTGTCTCAAATCGAAATGACAATATGGCTCTTTCCTTTGTCATCTTCAAGTGTTTCAGATAGTTACCTTAACAAACTTCCAGATCTGTGACCAAGAACACAGCAGCAGTGAAGTTTGGAAGCAAGATTCAGTTTTATTAAGCCAGTGGACCCAACTGGGACCACTCTCAAAGAAGTCAGGCCCCTAGGGCTTGAGGAGTAAGATTTTTCTGAGGTTACAGAAGCCGACATAACAGAAGCAGAGCAGCCTGTCATTTGGGGATTGTTTTTTATAGAAGTGGAAGTTCAGCCTTTTCTGGGGAACAGAAATTTAACTGAGCAACAGAAATTGAAGTAAACTTGTACTTCAAGCTGGCAGGATACTGACATCATTTTACATCCAGGGAGGGGGAGGCATTTTCTTTAATACTATGTCTTCTCCATTTTAGTCTCATTCTCATCTTTGATTTTCAGGTCATTGGTTCCAGCAGTGCTCCTACCTGACGGTAGTGGGAACAGGACAGAGGCATGGGACATGTGTGGCCAGAGAGCCAATAGTATATGAGAGGGAGGCTTTCCATCTGGAGACCGTTCCAAATGTAGGAGACTCCTCTTGTTCTATAAACCTACCTCGGTCATCATCAGTTGCCATCTTGAAGTGTTTCATAAAAAAAGTTTAAATTATTCTTGTGAAGGTAAATTTTTTTGAAAGTTCAAATTATTGCATCTGTACTGTATTAACCCTTTACTCTAAGACAAGCAGAGAATTTTTCATCCCAGTACTAGAGAGATACAGGAATCCCCATGTCTAAGTTAGAAAGTCTCAGTACATCATACTGCTAACCAACACATAGAATATGGCCCTTTGAAGTGTTTGAGGTGACTTTATGGCTCTTCTTAGCCAAAACAGGTCTTGGTTCTGCTATGCTCTGACAGCTATTTACAGTGATGTGAGTGATATCACTTGTACCAGCTGATAGAATGAATTGGCTCCTGAACCTGTGTTTAGTGATAACTAGTTAGGTAGGTTAAAACCGATTATGATGGGAAAATTCACAGTGGAAGTGGTATTTCTTCTTAGGACCCTTCTCTTCTTCTTTGCTCACAGCCATTCTGAGTCATTTTCAAGCACCTCAAGTCTTTGCGTCCTGGCCACAGTCTAATAATTTGCCTCCCATGGCCATGTAAAGCCAGTACAGAGACTGACCACATGCATATGCACTCTTTGGCATATTCAAGAAGTATTTCTTTATTAATTAATAAAAGTCTAATCTCAGACTCATGAATGATAGGCATTGTCTCCTTTGCTAAGAAAAGACTGAAATTCTACTTATAATTCTCATTTTCACTGCAATGTTCCCAAGACACATTGACACCCTGAACTCTCACAGAAGTTTAAATAAGAAATTAAATCAAGAACTCTTGAGCTGCTCACTATAAATTGTTCAAAAGTCCGTTTGTTAAACCATTAAGGCTTTCTGAATAGTCATGACACTTTCCTGGGTTGTCCTGGTTAGTGATTAAAATATGCCTGCCAGTATACCCCTGAGGGCCAGCTACTACTAAACATTTCACATCTGGGTGAGTCATTTGGTACACATTCCAGAGCCCAGCGTTAGAGCCTAACTGTGTGAGCTGCTACATCCCTATTGAGAATCAGTTTCTTTCCACTTGAGTACATTAAATACCCACCATTAATAATCATCCAAGCATGGAACTGACAGACCAAAGATTTTCAGGTTATGGCTTTATCACACAAACCTCATTTGTTTATTGATGCATTCAAATTTCAGGGTTAAGATAATACAGATTTTAGTCATGTTGACTTACATGGATATTAACTTTTGCTGCCAGACTGTGTTACCAAACAATATATTTTATGAAACTTTTCCATTTTTAATGGGCAGGGAAAATTTAATAAAAATCAAGGCATTTAGAAATTTCTTGAAACATGGTACTAAAGACTAATAGCTCACAGAAGTTTTAATCAAATACTGAACCCCTTTCTCTCCCAGCAGATCTTTCTGATAAGAAATTTTAAACACCAACCAGTTGCTTAGGTAAAAAAAAAAAAAAAAAAGATAATGCCATCTTTGTTTCTCTGAATACTTTTGCTCTTGAGAATATCTCAGTCTAGACAGATTTTCTATTTTAACTCATCAAATGGGATGGATCCAATAACCTCTTGCAAGAAATTATCTTATCCTTAGTAATGTAAAATCATGCAAATTGTACAGGTTGAAAATTGCTCAGAAAGTTTTGAATTTTAGTACACTTCAGATTTCAGAAATTTTCAGATTGAGATTCTCACTTGGTAATAATGACTATGCAAATATTTAAAATCTGCAAGATGCTAAAATCTGTTTGGAAGCATTTTGGAGAAGGGATACCCATTATCTTAGAGTTCTGGAAGGCCAAAGTCTGAAGTGGATCTCACGGAGTTAAAGTCACAATGTGGGCAGACTTGCTTCCTTTGGGAGGAATTAGGGGGAAAAACTCTTCTAAACATTAAATGCATTCCTTGACTTCTGATTCATCTTTCAGTTCAAGTCCCCCTCCCTTGTCCTTCCACAACATCTTCTCTTCTCCTGCTACCTTTTTCCCTTCCTTCCAAGCACCTGTGTAATTGCCCGGGGCTTCCAGGCAATCCGGGATAATCTCTCCATCTCAATCCGTAGGTCTCCAAAGTTTTCTTGCCATGTGAATAGTGATTCATGGTTTTGAGTAAAACCAACTGGCAACACTATTGCCTACATTAGTTTAGAAGATAAGAAATGGACTTGTATATCTAACTAAGGGGAATTCTGGGCAGCATATTGAATGGTCAATTGGGAGTCATGCATAAGGAAAGAGAACATTAGCTACAGAAACAGCTATTAAGTTTGCAAGCAGAATTTCAAGGAAATAGAAAAGAAACATTACTTTTACTTTTTCACTTTTACATTCCAGGTTAGAAAATAAAACTATCCCACATTTTCACTGTCTTTAGTCAGTAAAATATTTTTAAAAGTAAGAAATAGCCTCAGGGTTGAGATCAAACCAATGGTTTATCTAAAAGACCTTTTGTCAAGACTTCAGAAGGATTCAGCAGAGTACCTAGTTATACCTTCTCAAGTAGACTAAAGAGTTACTTAAAGTCTTCAAGGCCATGTCCCACAGCACCCTGACACTCAGCCCAAAATAGACAGAGGTCTGCCTTAAAAAGTATTATGGAGTGACTTTAGGGGAATAAAATGAGCCAAGTCAAAATTACAGAATTCCCACTGAGTAAGATATATAAAATTTTACACTGCCTTGAACTGAAAGGGAAAAAGATAGCTGAAATGTAAAGAGGCTCTGGACCCCCAACAATCCACAAGCAGGAACTAAGTTAAGAGAGACACTTAAGTGCAAGCCATTTCTTCCAGGAAGAGGAAGAACAGGACAGTGCTAAGAACCATGGAACAATGGATAAGCGAACCATGCTGAGGGAGCAGAACTGATCCTAGTCAAAGAACATCCTTTTTTCACAAGATAAGGAGCCATAATGTTATGTGCCACACTGAATTTCTGTGCCTCCTCCTCTACCTATTCTTTTAGAATGAGAATATTATTCTCTTGCCTGCTTGTTTGAGACCAGGTCTTGCTGTGTAACTCAGGCTGGCCCTGAACTCACCATATAGCCTAGGCTAGTAGTCACAAACTCATGGTGATTGTCCCTGCCTCAGTCTCTTGAGCTCTGGAATTACAGGTATGCCCCATCTTGGCTGGCAGGGTCAAGTAACTTCCCTTTTAGATCTCTAAAAATCAAAGTTGTATCCAAAGTTTTTATGAATATCTAGATCTAATCCATATCACAAATTCAGAACTTCCCCATGGAGCCAGGATTAGGTAAAACTTTGGGAATTACATGTATGATCACATTTTCATATTTAAGAGAACATACAAGAGGATATATAGATTGTTAGGTTAATCAGTCCCAATAAGTGATCCCTCACATATCTACATGTACTGAATATCTTATCACACTAACTCTGAGCCTGAATTTCTATGGATAATAAGACATCAACAAACATGGTTCAAACAGAAGTTTGGAAAGAGTTCATGTTTGGGACTCTCTCTCCTCAGATGTTCCCCTTACATGACTCAGATGAGCTTCCCTGAGGGTGAAGGAGCATACAGACAAATCTCCAGCTACCCTACCAGCAACCCCAGGTGAGCCAAGCCTGCAGCCAACATACAAGCTCAGTGCCCCCACATGAACATGCACAGGCAAACCTGCAGAGCAGAACACAGCCGACCCATCAAACAATTATCCAGCAAGAGATGCTAAAGGAATTTAGTGGATGCATGGTCTCAGAAGCTATTGAGAGCAAGTAATGTTAAAGGCCAGTTTAATTGCCCTTTCTCTCATATCTAAAGCCAGTCTACTTCCCCATCGGCTGTACAAACCACCCTCTCAATTGCTTTCCTTTCACTGGTAGATTATCTCTCATAAATCCCACTGCTTATAATCCTGCTCTCCCAGAATAGCATGCATGGATTTTGTATAATGATTGACAAATTTTAGTCCAATTTTAATGAGTTTTTAACATAATACCAGCCCTTCCATGATGCATTCTTGAGCCTTCTGTGTTATAGTAACCTAGCTTGTAAGATGTTAAGGGAATCAAACGCCATCAAAAAGGAGCTACTGTAGAATCTTGTGTTGGGTGACATGTCTGACATGTCTGACATGTCTGTTCCTCCAAAAAATGTTGCCATTTTGGAAGAAAAAAAGACCTGGGGTTATTTTAAGTACCTTTATTTCCACCACCACCACCCCCAAGTTCTAACTGAATCTGGGCTCCAAACCAAATTCTCAAGAAAATTAGAGACTTTTCTACCTCACAGACTGATGAGCCCGATCCAAGTACTCTAGCATGTAAGCCCCTCTTGGAAAGTCACTTTCATGTACAGGAAAGTTAACTCCCAAGGTCACAGTTCACAGTAGCATCTCTTAGAAAGTGAAACAGGGCAATGAGCCAAAGAGGCTCCCTACTCACAGCCAAGGACACTGGAGAGAAGCCATCATGTGAAACTGCTCCTACCCCACACCCATGGCGCAGGCAGGATAGTACCATCACTGCTACTGTATGAAGAAGGAAACTGAGACTCCAAAAGGACAAGTAACTGGCTTGGATTTACACCACTGGTACAGGGAAGAACAGCAAACTCTCTCATCCATCATTATTTTGATGATCATTACATTTTGGAAAAACTTGGACCTAAAGCCTGATCTTTCCCTCCATGGGCAGGTACTCATTTGGTAACTATATTCGTAATTGTACTGCAGTTTTGATGAGAATCAAATGAGAAAGGGCAAAAGGAAATAAAAATTAATAGCAGTGCAGTATATGAGCATGAGTCAGATTACCTAGGTTCAAATCCCAGTTCTGCTATTTTAAAGCTGGTGATCCAAGATAAAGTGTTTAACTGCTCTGTGATTCTTGTTCTACTACCATAAAATGTAGATATAAATTATAATTTTACATCAGAGGATGTGGGAGATTAAAGGCAAACTCATAACACAATCTGACTGGAAGGTACTATGAGCCTTACTGTGTTAAGCCTGTCGAATGTAGTATGGCACTCGATTGACTGCAAGTCCAGAGCTCTTTTCACTATGCCATGACACTGTAGAACTTTACAGTTCACAAGGTCACTCAGATATCCAATTCCCAAACACCTCTTGTTGGCATGATCAAAAAAATCTTTACCTGAATGAATAATGAGTTTGTCTCTGCTTTGATGAGACACAAGTGCATTTTTTACTACCTGACTGTAGTTGTTTGTACTCAATAAATTATTCACTCTGACGAAAGAAAAGGCTGAACACTATTGAATAAAAGACACACCTGGACCACCTAAGAAAGCGCCACAGTCTTCAATGGAGTTATACAGACACCCAGAAGAATCAATGTTTCCAGGAACCCAGAGGGTAAGTCTGCCATCAGCCAGCTCCTATCAGCTTCCATGAGCTTATGTAACCTGAGCTGTAGAGAAGAAGGAGGAAGTCAACCAGAAAAATAATAAATCCTAAGTATGAAGGCAAGAATTTAAAAATAAAGACAGGGGGCTGGGGATTTAGCTCAGCGGCATAAGCGCCTGCCTTGCAAGCAGGCAGTCGTGAGTTCGATCCCTGGTACCAATAAAAAAACGAAAAAGATCAAAAATGAATAAATAAATAAAGACAGAAGATAATGCATATTCCAGGGAGTTCCATTAACATGCACATTTAACTCTTAAAATTTATGCTCTCAAATCTAAACAAAAGGACAAAAAATTAGAGCAATTGGGGTACAGAAATGATTGTACAAGGAATGCACTAATGATTGCAGCCAAAATTCTCTGCCATCTTTATCTAACTAGGAATGGGATGGCAGGGCCAGACTTGCTGTCTTCTCAGTAGGCACCCACAAGCATCTCCCCCGACCCAATGAGTGCGAATGCAGGCACAAATGCAGACACCTTCCATACATGTGGCCCCAAATGCAAGCCAGAATCTTCCCTTGATGCTCAACCAAAGAATACCATCCATTCCGATAACAGAGAAAAAACTGGGTACAGTGAATGCTCCAACACAAACAATCTCAGGCACTGAGTTGCCTTGCTAAAGACTTTTAAGTGGAACCTTCACAGCAGAAGATTGTCAATTTAATGGTGACTCCTGGGTTGTGGGTTCCTCACTTTTTACAGCAGTGTTTCTTCTCTGGGTCCTTACTATCACCCAAAGAGAAAGAAACGTCAGTCCTTCTGTAAGGCAAGGGATTGAGATCAGGCCTTCTGATTTTACACACACAAATTTGGTTGGATTGCATTTTAATAGAGGGTTGCAGTCTTGGGGAAGAAAAAGAAAGCAGAGGTATTTATTGGGGCTGCAATAACCCCAACAACTCTTGTGTCTTCATCTCATACAAGGAACTCGGGCACCAAACCTGCAAGCCACTGGACTTCAGTGCCTTTCTGAAAGGGCCAGAGGGCCTGCAGTAAAAATGTGAGTGGGAGCAGTTCCTCTGAGGAATATTTAGCATGACTATGTAACATGCTTGCATCTTCTGGTGTAAAGATGAAAGCGTCTCTGCTTTGGCATTGCCCAAAGTATTTATTTTGAGTTTTTCTGAGACTGATTCATATTGAGCAGGGTAAAGTATAGTTTCTCCCAGGAAAGTGTGTATAAGAAGGGCAAGGGAGCTTTTAAAAACATTTTTAAGATGAAATTTTGAACACAAAAGAGATCTGAGCATACAAAATTTGTGTTTCCATTGGGGTTAAAATTTCTCAAACTTGAAGTTTTTTGTTTGATATAAAATAAAAATGAAATTATCTTATATCTCATTCTTCACATATCAGTATATTAAATTAAAACTTCTACCTAGATCATGTTTTCAAAAAGTTAAATGAAACAAAAAGGAAAAAAACAACAACAACAAAAGAAACACAAATGCTGGGTTGACAGCTGCTGAACTATATCTCATTTAACCTTTTAAAAATATCTATCACTATATTATTCTCATTTTGTAGCTGAAAAATTCCAATTCTAGATAGTTAACTAACATAATATGGAGCTGGAGTTATTGATTAATGATGGAGCTGGAGTTAGACCTAAATCTCCTAACCTTGGTGTGGATTTTTTTTCATATGACTCAACTCTGAGCAATGGGATCAGAATCAGATCTCGTCTCACCATTAGAGATCCTTCTACAGTGATCTTGGTTGCTGACCAGGAAAATAGAGAAAAGGGAAGAAGCCTGGAGCCCTCCTGGCCTGGCCCACACCTGTCAGGCCGAGGCCTCAGCGGACCATAATGCATCAGGTCCTCCCACTCACGGTAAACGAATCCTTCCTGATAGCAGGTGGAAAACAACTCTGTGAATCAACCCATATGCATCCTAAACAAGTTAGCATAAAAGATGCTTTAAAATCCTCTTAAATTCAACTAAAACTAAATTTAGCAGTGTTAAAGAGTTAGAAATTTAAGAATGTGTCATTGAGAAAGAGATGCATGGGCCCTCATTTCGTTGACCAATGATCAGCAATAGGGACATTCAATCTATGCTTGGTGTGTCACACACTCTTGGTTGTGGCACCACAGCTTCTTACGGCCAGCACCCTGCTCCCTCTTGTATTCTCAGGACCCGAAGAGCCACAGCTGTCAAAAAGCACTGGCAGAAAAACAGGGAAAAAAGGAATCGGGGTAACTGGAAATTAACTTGCTGTCCTTCTGGCAGTCATATGCAGAGTTGACAAAAACAAAAAATAGAAACTTCCCCATCCCTGTCTTGTGTTCTTCCCTCGGGATTCCCTGACACCAATATACTATCAAGGATAGCAAATGCATACCTTCACCCAACCTCAGAGAGCTGACTTCCTCAGAAAACACCCTGTTTTTCACACACCTTTTTTCTCTCCTTTAGATTTTTCAATTTTCTATTCTCCCAATAGCTTCCAAGAGAAAAGAGAAAATGGCTTTCAAACTATAATGCGAAGTACACAAATGAATAATATGCATGTGTGCTCCTGTATGCACTTAAATGAACATTTTGATTCTGTCGACAAAGCACAAAAGGAAGTAGATTCCAGACAATAAATTCACTTCTTAGGCATAATTCAGTCCTCCCAAAATCAACTAGGAGCTCAAATTACTCGATAAGGTGAACTTAGTGTTAGCTATCCACGCATTGTTGGTCAATTACACGCAGGAACAAGGTCGAACACCATTGTTGATGATTGCATTGCCATCGACAATATAATACTTAGACAATTTTAAATGAGCAATGAAACACCTAAATAATGAACTCTCAGATATAATTTATGTGGGTATAATAAGGAGTTTCCAATAATCTCTAATTCCTTCTAGCTATCTAATTTCCTAAAAATGTCCTAAATGTTTCCCTTGGGGTTAAAATTTCTTAAACTTGAAGACTCTAAACTCTAAAAATGTCCTAAAGTTTTAGCATTCCTAAAACATAACCATTTTGGAAATTCTAATTTAAAGTAAATGAAAGTCAGGAAATTAGTTTAATTAAGTAGGCAAAAAATGGTCAAAATCATGCTTAGAACTGTTGTCTGATTCTTGTGCTTCTACTGTCTGTTGTTGCATAAAAACCTTGCGGAACTTAATAGCATAAGAAATAGTAATCAGTTGCTATTGTTATTCCCTCTCCTAGGACTCTATTTGTGGGCCAATGTTCAGTGTTTCTAATGTGGCCACAGTCATGTGGAGGCTGAGGTGTCCTCACTCATCTAACTGTGGTATCAGCTCACCAGGTGGCACAATATATCTCTCCATGGCCTAAGCTTCTTCACAACCTGGTGGCACAGTTCCAAAAGAGAGTGGGTGTGTTGCCTTTTATGACCTGGTCTGGGAAGTCAGATAGCTCCATGACTGCCCCATTCCATTCATATGAGCAAGTCACAGTGCCCACATTCAACTAGAAAAGATTTATCCTTCACTTTGTGATGGGAGGAATGTCAAAAAAAATTATAACATGATTTTTTTAAACCATCACAATAGCTTTAGTGTAGGGTTCTGTAATCAATTAATATCTGGCCAAAATTTTTCAGATCACTGCTAAAAGGCAACTACATGACAGTAAATTCAGTTGCATTTCTCCAAATATTAGAATTTCCAAGAAAGCATTAGTAATAATGATTATTAGCATCCACTGCGTGATTACTGTGCTTACTGGCCGAGATATGTCCAAAAATCCCTATGTTAAGTACCTTGCCATCCTTTCCACATCCTACAGATGCATCTTAAACTTGGAATCGCAAAATTTACTGGTTTTGGAGAACAAAATCTATACTTGCAATTCCCCACATAAAAAGGTTTTAAATTTTTCTTTAGGGTTTGGGTTCAGTAATGTAACTATGGTTTAAGACACATTTTTGGTACAATGATCTTTATCAAGGAATGTTATTTATTCTTTATATGGAAAATGAGCACAACATCTTCAGGTGTCTTCAAGAATCAATCATCCCCAAAGGGGTGTTCTTTAATCAGAGAAGAAATGTACTGTAGGGCTCTGCCTGTATCCCCCTTCAGATGTACGCTTAAAACCACAGCTGAGAACACCAACCTAATAATGAAAACCCTCCTCTCTTAGAGGAGCCATGGCACACATGCCAGGCCAGGCTGCAGTGAAATTCCATGAAGTATAACTTTGCAAAAATACCAGAGCCCAAGACCAAGTATTACAGAGCATTGAAGAAGCCTGCTGCCTCCCCCAGTGCACTCTGTCCAGACTGGTCTCATTATTTTAAAACACAGCCACAACCTTAACAAGAGGTGCATGTAAAAGCCAAGCCCAGGGTGATCAGGGCTTCAGTCAAAGAAGAGTGAGCGTGTGCAGAGGCCAGGGGTGAAGGTGGAGGAGCAGGCTCCCCCACTGATTATTGACATATTGACCCAGGCAGAACAGCCAGAGAGTCAGGCCAGCCCTGAGTCTTCCGGATCCACACCACTTTGTTGTAATGGAAAAAGTGTCTTGCTAGGAAGCCAGCAAGCATGTTGCAATGGTGCTAAACAAGCCCAGGTCCAAGTGCTGCCTATCTGTCACCATTTCCAAATGACCAGAATGACAGTTTGGAAAAGGTCAAACTTAATTCAGCACAATCATCCACAGGAAGCCTGGAGCCCATTCTATGTTAGTCTTGTATTTAAAAACAGAAAAAAAGAAAAATGTACGAGAAAAAAGTAAGGAATGCCTTTGAAAAAAGGAAAGAGCAAATACTGCTTAACTTTCCCCTTGGAATTCATTCTATTAAAATTTTCCCCTGCACCGTCAGCACTCGAGGGCCTGGGGTTTTATTGTATATCAGTAGAGCAATAAGTGTATACAATAAATAAATCTAACACTGAGGCTGCTTGAATGAAAATATGCTGAAAAGAAATCAAACTGTCCTCATGAGAAATACAGAAGGAAGTCCAGATCATGCTAATAACAAGGATTATCGAAATGGTTGCTAGGCTGTTAAATTTTTCCCAGTTTCAAATATCTTTTGAGTCATTGCTACTATGTTGCAAAAATTCTGTTAAACAATTAGTTTTGAAGATACTGGCATATGCTCTTCAAGGGGCAATTGGGCAGCCTCAGGACTGTTCCTGCATCTCAGTCCAGAAGGACAAAGACATAAACAAGCCTCTGGCTAGTGGCACTGCCTGTTTTGAGCCCTGCAACACTCTAAGCCACAAAAGGAAGATCTTAGCCTGGGCTTCCTGGCTTGTTTCAAATAGCCTTTGTTCTGCACATCCAGATTACTCAAATAGCTCAGTACTCCCTAGAAATGGACAGGAATTCCAGAGCAGGCACGTGGCCCTTTGAGAGCTCAGGTTACAGGTAAAAACAATGAGCTGCATCCACATGCAACTGTAAAGCACAGATGACGTTTGTTTTACATTTTCTCACACTGGATATGTCAGATGTTTTTCCCCCTTGGTAGGTAATCATTCTCCTCCCATCACAATGATTCTAATCAACTAATGTTGATAAGAGTTTTCTCTGTGTCAAATCCTCTGCAAAGTCCTTTCAAATGTGTATCTTCTGGGTGGGGAATACTGAGAATAGAACTCAGGGAGCACTGAATTACTCTGCAGCCATATATATGTGCATATATGTGCATATATATATATATATATATATGCACATATATCTTATGCCCTTTCATTCTTCATGTAAGTCCAGCTTCTCCTCATGCTTCAGGACTTGGGCAACTTATTTGAACATTTATAAGCCTCAGCCTCAGACACATAATTGGAAAAATGTTTATACCTAGCTCTTAGGACTAATATCATAAACAAATAACATAATGCTTGGGTATATAAATAATGGAATTTTTTGCAAACGATTTTTAAAACTGAGAAAAATAAAAAGGAAATCAAAAGGTTCATGAGAAAGCTGAAGCAGTAGACCAAACAGGAAACCAAAGGTGCCCAGGAAGTGTTCACTGCAGAACTTTGGAATTTGGGCAGCATTGCTCCTGTGCTGAGTGACTTCTGGTTATGCCTTCTAGTTATGCCTTAGTCCAATATTTAAGGTCCCCAAACAAAAAGGTCCCGCTGCCCATGTTTAGATGATGTTACCTCCCTCTAGTTATACTGAGTAAGGCAAAGATGGATCTGTTAAAGGACAGCCTGTCTGGTCCAACAATACAAGTAAAAGCTCCTGAATCTAAACTCTTACCATGAGTGAACACGAAGAAAGGTAAATCTTCAAGGGAAAACCAGACCCCCCAGGAAAGGAGATTGGATACTACATTTTCACCAAAGATGATAAAAATCTACTGCAGTGCAAAATATATATGTGCTAGAATCCAATAATTTTCAAATGTTTACATCTTCTTCGTGATATGATTTTTATTATCCCCATTTTGCAAAGAAGTAAGCTAAAGTCTGGAGTTGCTCACTAATTTTCCCAAGTTACAGGCAAAATAAATCAACCAAAGCATCTGAATTCCAGGTCCATCACTTTTCCAATGGGAAGAATTAAGGTTACGTTTTCAAGAAAACACAAAGTAGTTCATATGGGTAAGAACTGAGCAAATTCTGTGTTGCTGGTTTTTAGCTTGCTTTTCCTCGGGCACAGCGAAAATTTTCAATACTATGTTCCTATGTTGATTCACCCCATTCTGTGATCTTTGGACAGCCATACCTGTGAGGTCAAGTACCATCATTCCCCTTGGGGAAGCTTTCTGCTTGACATAAGAAAAGTCAAACTTCCTCAGAGAAGCTAGAAGCATGTAAATACAAGTTTTAACCTCCTGTTTTCTGATGAAATGGAGAAGGGCTATAAATGTTTATGAAGTCAGACACACATGAATTTTTCAGTTAATCTCACATACAGGAGAAGCAGCCTGAGGCAGTGGAGATAGCAGAAGGAATTGGTATCTTTTGACTATTATCTGGAGAAGTTTTTCCAAGTCTAAGACCTCAGTCATTTCTAATTGATAGCAAAGTCAGTTGCCACCAGCAAAAATACTAAATATTGAAGAAAAAGAATACATTTGCTATTGTGGGTTGCTCCCCCACAATCACTTTTCTAAGAAAACTGCCAGTTCAGCATGTGGCAAGGATCATCTGTGTCCTTTGGATGGCGATTGGGCATGGGAAGTGTTAAAGTTGCATATATTCTTTCAAAATTCTAACATAATAGGATAGTTACTAAGAGTTCTCTTTGCATAAAAACCAGACAGGACCTTGGAGAGCAGTGGAAACAGAAGTTTAGGAAAAATGACTGGATCCTCAAACATCGGAATAAACATTTCTAGGAGAGAGAAATGAAAGAATAGACTAGATGGAGGGTCTGGGGCTACAGTGCCCACACAGACATTTACACTGAAGAGAGGAGCTACAAGCTACCTAATTCTTCCTGGAGTCACTGAGCTTCAGGATTGTCACTAACAGACACTTTTTTTTTATTTTATTTAAAAGAAAAAAGAGAAAAAACAAAACAAAACAAAGCGGTGTAAGGGTACAAGTAATACAGAAATACAAAAAAAAAAAAAAAACAGTAAGAAATCACCAGTTAATAGATTACATATTATCATCTTAGAGATAGTTGCTCAAGTCACAGTATCAAAGCATACAAAGTGGACATTCAAACAGTGAGATTGCAAACAGTTGTGTTCAATGATCCAACCAAAAACATTAATATAGTCAGCTATTTAACACCCCTAAACACACTTGCTGTTGTACCTTTTAGAGCACTTTTTTTCCTTCTCTTTTTTACAACAAAATTTACACATTTTGGGTTTTATTACTCCTTAGTTCTTATTACTTTGGGGGGGGGAGAATAAAGTCAAATATGGCAAAACAAAGCTGTCAGTAAAAACCAAGGGTAGACATAGCACATGATGTAAAAACAGAGTACAAGGTTATCAACAATGGTTACCATAATGTCTCTTGTTTCCTTAAAAAGAATTGTCTATCTCATTAGGTATTATAAAGTTGAACAAAACAGTAGAGAACAAGACCAATAAAACTTAAGCATTGTAAACATTACAGGACTTCCAAAGGAGACAATAATCAAACCAGAATGGGCATCTTAGTGAATCTTATTGCCTTCAAAGTTTTTGCCTATACCCTCAAACTTGATACTATCATACAGAATGGAACAGAGTCTAATCAGTCAAAACAAGATAGTGGGAGTATTATAGGACTTCAAAACAAGTTAATAGGAAATCAAAAAAAAGTTACTATTACATATCCTGCTAATTTTTTTTTAATTTTTCCCCTTAATTAAAAAAAACCATAAAAAATAACTAATTTTTTTAATGAATAAGGGAGAGATTGAGATAAAAGAGGACATAACAATATAACAATACAGGTCAAAGCATGACTGTTTCAGCAACCTAGCGCTTCACCACCAAATAACCCGACTTAATAGTAGTTACCATAGTCTAACAGACACTTTTTAAGGGTGGTAATGCTCAGGTGTTTTCCAGGATTCAGAGTTTGTTCCAAGTCTCTGGGCAGAAGGGATTGCGCACTGAAAGTGTCAGTCTTCTGTAAGAGCCGTAATTACTGAAGGAGAGAGACTCCAGTAGAGCAGGATCAGCGCAGCAGAGGGTAAAAAGCTATATATAGATTGCTGAAAACAGAGTTACAGACCACCCCATTGTAAAGAGAGGCAGCTGGGATTGGAGGCAGTTACTCAAAGGAAGGTCACAACAAAGCATTGGAAATAAGAAGTAATAGAATACTGCTAACAGACACAGAAGACAGCCCATGAGAAGCCACAAATGCAACAGAAAGACAGGGCATCTGAGTGGTCGCTCTTTGTGGATATCGATCATGCTCACATGGTATACGGCCATGTGCATGTGTATATCTACTATGTGCACATGAATGCCCACTATGTCTGTGTGAATGCTGGGCATTTTCCACACATCATCTCACTTGGTCTTCACACAGTACTCCAGACTTGTGTGGATGGCAGTCAAGCAGACAGACATAACCATATACACATAGATACTGACCAGAGAAGGAACCAGAGTTAGAATCAGGAAGCATGGGGTGTGATTCCTAGATTCACAACCATGTATTAGAAAAACTTCAAGCCAACAAAATAATCACCTTCCCCAGACCTCATTTTTCCTCATCTGTAAAATAGAAATAAAGATACCAGCATGGCGTCTAAATTACAATGATATTAGTCATATCATAAGCACTTTCTAAACTGCAGAACACACAGTCCTGATTATGACCCCGAACAGCCTAGAATGTTGAGGCTATATTGTGGTAAAAGAAGAGGAAGGAAATATCTGTAAGAGGAAGTGCCAGTTATGCTCACGGATCCACAAAAAGTGGGGGATCGGAAAGTGTTAGAGCCTCAATATTCCAGATTACCTAGACCGTCTGGAAACTGGGCTGACTCACAAAGCCAATTATCACAATTATCTTCATTTCTATGCAGTGATATTTCAGGGGTTATGAGTGATATTATAAAAGAAGGTTAATTATAATGGCAAATTTCACCAAAAAGGTCTAAAAATAATTTTAACTGTGTTGCCAACCTTACAGGTTAAACATCTTTAGACTAGACCTAACATAAAAGGAACATCTAAAATTAGAGAATGCTACCTCTGTATGCTAGGAGAGAAGGCTAGGTGAAATTATCTATAGTTGTATGCGATGATGTAACTGCAGAGTTAACCTCTACTTTCCTAGTCCCGTGCCCTTGCTCACCCTCACCTCCTTGTTGAGGTCCCCTTCCCTCGCCCTATTACAAAATGTTAAACTTGAATACTAACTTCTCCATGGAATTGTAGTCAGAAGGAATTTCCCTCCTTTAAAAGCCATTTTATCTTTACCTTATTTTTCAGACTGACTTAGGAAAGAAGACTGAGTTCTTGTGACAAAAACCCCAGAAATACTATGACTTAAAAAAGAAGGAAGCATATGGCTTTTGTATAAGATCCTGTAAACTAGTAGTTCAGTTTCTGGAGAAACTCTGCCACTTACTTGGAGACCAACACTCCCACCATCTTACAGCACCCTGTCATTCCCCAGGGCACCATCCTTCACGTAGTTAAAACTAGGTCATACACACATCCATAAAGAAGAGGTTGGGATACAGAAAAACAGCAGGAACCAGAAAAAGATTATTTTCTTTTGAATAAGAGGGTCAGTTTTTTGCATTCATGCACCTCGGAAAAAAAGAAAAGAGAGTGTCAGTTTAAACACATGATCTCTGCTTACATACTATCCATCATAACTGTCTTGGAGACACGCCCAGTTGTATGGAAGGCTGGGAAATAAGAGAAAATAGGTCCTGAAAATAACTTGTTGTGAATTGGGGATTCAGCTCAGTGGCATAAGCACTTGCCTACCAAGTGTAAGGTCATGAGTTCAATCCCCGGTACTGACACACACACACACACACACACATACAATGTATGAGTGCTCCAATTCCTCAAGATCCTCATCACCACTTAGAAAAGACAGGGTATTTCAACTTGAGTGATCTCATGGACCTGAAACAAAAGTCTCAGACTCTCCATTTAAAATGTAACTATAATTGTGAAAAGAAACTGGGCAGAAAAATTGATAGTCTTCACAACATCATTTAAGTGGGTATAACTTTGCAGAAAAAGGAAGATAATCCAGGAAACAGCACATGCAGAGACCAAAGTAGTAGAATGTGTATAATAAAAATGACAAATATAGTCCACAATGAAAAGTATGAAGCAGCAATAAATGACTATACTGAAAAGAAGTGATGGCCAGTTCATGAAGAGTATGACATGCATATAAATGACAAATTATATTCCCTGAAAAACGGGAAGCTATGATAGTAGAGAGTAACATAATTAGAGTCTAGTGAATTAGAACCTGAAACTCCTGAGAACCACGTTGGAGAAGAACTGAGTCGAGAGGGCATATTCCTAACATTATTATTGTGTTAGAATGATCAGAAGTAAGATTTAGGACACAGTAGGGAGATGGAGCTACGTGGTGGAAGAAATAAAATGAGAAACAGATGACTTCTTTTCACAACTCAGTTAATTTACTTTTATCTTAGTCTAGGTCTACTCTTTGCTTACTGATCTGTAAAATAGAGATGCTTGTTTGTTTGTTTTTTTTTGTCTTTTTCCTTTTTTATCGGTACCAGGGATCGAACTCACAACTGCCTGCTTGCAAGGCAGGCGCTTATGCTGCTGAGCTAAATCCCCAGCCCCTTAAAATAGAGATGCTAATGCCATTTAGGGGGCCTTATAGTATAGTAAAGAACAATACTGTAGGAGAACCTAAAACCTAGCTTAAAATAAAAAGCTTTAAGAACCATAAAAATGGTTAAATGAAATTCTAGGAATTCAGAAAAGTATTTACTTTCACTTTGCTCCAGCCTTATGTTGCAAGACATTGCTATTTACACCCATTCCACTTTTAGCTAAAACTAGTAATAGATTCTTCAAGAAACCAAACCTCAGTGGATTGCTGAGCTCAAGAGGAGGCTGTGCCGTCACATTCCAGTCATGTCTCAGGCAGCAGAACTGTTACTTCATTCTTTCCCAGACCAGTGCTAACGGATATCCAAGGAGTGTACCTACAGTAGCTCAGGGACACTCTGAATATGCAGTTTTGCAGGACAATAGAAACTTTGTAGGTTCAAGGACTGCACCAGTGCTACAAGAATGTTTGTCTAAATAGGAACAATTCTTTAGCACTCCGAAGACTAAAAAGCCAGGCTTAGTGCCACCACAAAATAGCTACGTAACCTTGGGCAAATCATTTACACTCTGTTTCTGTTTCCCCACCTCTAAAAGAGGAACTTCACTAATTTCCATTAATTCAGTTTTTTAAATGAATGTCTTTAGGGAGTCTTATGGGACACATTGGCCCTTAAAAAGAGAGCTTTCTTTTTGCTAATAAATGTAGCCTGTTTGCTCAGCAAGATTAAGGAACATAATAAATATTCAAGCCAAACACTGTTTGGACTGTGACATAGTTTAACAATGCTAATCTGCTGCACAGCGGTCAGTGCCAGCATCAGCTTCACATATTTATAAAGATATCCTTATCATCCGTGCTTGGGTCGATTTTAAGCTTGCATTTTCATGGGTACCTTCATTTTGCCATCACCTCCCTGTCATTGGTCAGTTAGCTGAATCTTTAGCACACACCAGTTTACCTGAACAGAGAGAAAGTAAATATCTACATACATTTTGTTCATCTAAACATTTTTAAGGATTATTACACAGTTACCCAAGGTGTCACTTTAGGGATCTGGATTTTCTGGGAATAGATTAATTGCTACACTGGCCATGGCTAATTTTGCAAGTTCTTTAGTTCAGCACTCTGGACAGGTACACCACACTGAATAAACTAGTAGATGTGACTGTTAGTAAGTAGAAGACTTATTTAATGAAGTGGAGAAAGCCTTATTTAGGGAAGTGGAGAAATTGAAAGCTGCCTTAAAACTTAAATAGGGCAGAATATCTTTTCAGGCAACACAGTGGAAAAAAATACGTTGGTCAAAATGTGCATGCACTGCAAATGAGAGACTGCTACTTTCAAAAAAGTACTCATAAAGTGAGGGGAGGGTGCTCAGACAATTCTCACCACTATCTATTACTGTAAAATGCCAGAAGCAATTATGATGTCATGTGTTGTCTAAAATTGGAGCACTGAGACAGCTTGAGATGCAGTCAGAGGTAATAAAGCAAATAAAATCCACTGAGTTTTACTGCCTCATATTGTTTCTTTACACAATTATAGGCAGCAAGAAAGGCATCTGCCACGTTATTCTCAATTTATACCTCCTTTATTTTCTCTCTTCTTTCTTCTTTTTGTTAAAAAAGAAAGTATGTGAGACTGGTCTGGTTAGAGATAAAGGAAAAAATGCTTTCTTGGATAGATCTAATGTAATTTATGTTGCAAGCCTTGAAAATATTCCCTGATTAAAATATGCTTTCCTGTTTTGTATTTTACATTAAGCATCTAAGAAAGGAGAAAAGAGCTTCCTACCTTAAATAGTAAAGAGACAATTAAAAAGGATGCTTGTTACTCAAGATCTTTCTAATAAATCCTACCTTAGAAGATTCAGCACTAGGGGGTCAATTTCCAAGGTATTTCTTTAATCAGTTTCCTAAATCCAAACAAATGCTTCTTAATTTCTTTTGGATCTGACAGCATTAAGTTGAGAAAAGTCAAGAGCTTATTTTTTCATTTTCTCTGTGATGAAAACATCCCCATGATTTTCCACATGATTTTCAAATGAGATAAATTATTTTATTCCTTTAAAATGCTAACAAGAGTTGAACTGTGGGAATCTTCAAGCCCAGGATCCACCAGGTTCCTATTTTCCTGGTAACCAGACAGTGGTATTTCACAAATTTTATAAGTAGTGAGATAACCTACTTCCTAATAATCACTGCAAGGAATTTATCCAAAGAAAGACTTTTTGTTTTGTGTTTGTGCTGTTTATTCTTCTCCAGAATGTATAAAATCCTTCACAACTCACTGATCAAAGAAAAGAGTATATCAAGTGACATCAGAATGCAGTCATTTCAACTGGACTCCACCAGCCTTTGTAGGTCACTTGCTTCTACTAACCTCAGGTTCCTGTGCTTTCTATCCATCTCTATCCAGCTGCTTAATATGGTGAAGAAAATGTTTATGCAGGAAGTAGACACTGTATTAATTATGCGAATCACATCTGCAGGCTATGGAAGCTCTCAGACCATATCTGCTGAATATCAAGGCCAAAACCACTCAACTCCACAGGGATGTTGTTTGCTATGCCCTTTTGGTCATCAGTAGATTGATTTTCATGTTCTGGCTAAACAAACAGTTAGCAATTCTGAACATTGTTTCTTGCTTTGCACTGAAGACCCAATTAGCAAACAAAGTCAGGAACAGGTCAAGATTAAAGGTTCATATAGGCTTCTTGAAGCCCAGGATGCTCTCTGAACAGCTTTCCACAGAACTTTGTCTTCATCACAGGTGATCTCTTATAAAATGTGTCACCAAACTCTACCTGCAGAGCTAGAAAAAAAAAGTAAATTGTGGCTTATCCAAATATCATGTGTCATGGAAGAGTCAAATCAAGTGGCTCTGGAAAAATCATTACTGATAATGAATGAACTGCTTTCAAAGAAATGTAAAATAGGGGGCTGGGGATTTAGCTCAGCGGCATAAGCACCTGCCTTGCAGGTAGGCAGTCTCGAGTTCAATCCCTGGTACTGATAAAAATGAAAAAGACCAAAAAAAAAGAAGAAAGAAAGAAATGTAAAATGTTGGTCAGGAAATCTCGGAGCTGCAGAAGTAAATAAACATACCCTGAATATTTAGAGACAGCTTGGGTTAAGAGCAGTTTAAATTGGATGCTGCTTTTAACCACGACAGATCAGTTCTGTGGGTTTCCATATGTTGCTGATCCCCTATCTATTAGTTTTGGGGGTATCTTGTCACTGACTACACTTTGGTGTGCCACTATAAATTCACCACAGATTTACTATTTGCTGAATCTTCTCGCAGAGTTACAGGCCAATAACACGTCACACACGGGAATCTTGCTAGCTATTTTACTCACCACGCGTTGAACAGATTTCAGTCTGCAAGACACTAGGGGGCTATAATACCCACACAATAAATTTACCAGGGATTAGAGTTGCAGGGATCATGTTAGACACCTGACCCACAAAACACATTTGCACTGATAGGGCCTATTTGTTTCCTGAGGGGTATAGTTGGATAGTAGACCCCTTAGTATATGGGATACCCCAGAGAGAGAACAAATTAGCCACAAATCCATCCAACTAGTACCTCTGTAAGTCAATATCAGCAGGTGCAGCTTCAGGTCGTTGTCCAGAGCTGCTCCTGGAGTCATCAGCTAGCTGGCTAATGCAGCCTGTTGACATACTGATATAGACAAGAAATTCTCAGAATGCAAGGAATCTGCTTTTCTGGAATTTTTTTGCTTCCCTACAGCCAATGTTCTCTAACGCTCATCTCTCAGTAACTGCAACGAAGAGATGGTGATTAGAATCAGTGAGTGAATGGCCACACACAGGTTACTTCCATGACAGCCTAAATACTTTCCAAAGCCTGGGCTTGTCCTATTGCAAGCATTTATCATCAGTTCTAGGGACTGTTAATTGAAAAAGCCAACAAATCCAAGAAAAACTAACAGCCAGCCCTAATTATATATGCTCAAAATCTAGGCAAGTTCACAAATAGAATCAAGATATATGACACTTCCATTTATTGGTCTAAATGGATCCGTGAAACTGATCATAAATTTTAGCATTTAATTTTAACTCTTTAACAATTTTTCACGTTAAAAAATTTAGACCCCTTCACCTTTCAACAGTTACCCCTTATGTATAAGAACTGAGCAGACTGAAACCAAATGGTACTGTCTGAATCCCACCTAAAGTGAATCAAAGATCAGGGTCTTCTCATACAATGTTCTAGAAACTTTGTTTACTGTGGTTCCCCCAGAGGCTCCACATCTTCAGTGCTAGAGAAACCTGTAAAGTAATCCTAAAGTTAGAATGCTTTTACTAAGCTTTGCAGCATTTCTTTTCAACCACATTCTATTTGCATGTAGCCCTTTTGATTTATGTAATTCACTTTACAAGCACACTCTCACATCCTGGGCAGTGGATGCATTTGGTAGATCTTTTGTTTGTTGGTTGGTTTGTTACACACAATGATGAAGTGTATTCTGCTTCCTACCTGGAAAACAAGTTTATCCTTACATCATCTGAAGAGGTAGAGATTACAGTTTAATATAGGGGAACATGAGATGCCTTTCTGAACACAGGTAACTTGCTGCCCCTGATTCTATCAGAAGAGAACCATTTGGTTGAGCTTGAAGACTTTTTTGTTTTTCAGCAAAATGACTCAATGAGAACTTATATCTTTATCTATGTAACAAGAGAATATTCCCTCATTCATTGTCCCACCCAAGTGTAAATCTTATACTCTTCTCTTGTACATTATCTCTACCCCTCCTCTGTATAACATCTCTACCCTTCACATGATGATCTCCATCCTGTACTTGGATCTCTTACATGTCTCAGGGAAGTGAAAAAGTGCATGTCCTCCTACAGCAGTTAAATGGCCTCAGTGATTTTTCCTCACAAGTATCTTCTTTCTGGACAGTCCAGGAGCTACTTATAAGCAACTGTCAATGAAAGAAGTCTGAATCTAACAAAGATCATGAGACTAAAGGCTCCACCCACATGGCCTCTCAGCCTATCTGTAAATTCTCTATCCCACTGACAAAAATGAGCTGCCTATGATGGCTGAGCTTCTGAGGGGCCCCTAGCAGTCTGGCTGTCCCTATTATGCAGCCATGATGATCTCCCCAAATGACTCATCTCCCTCCATGCCCTTCTGGTATGGTCACCCATCATCCCTGCTCCTCCTCTCTTTTATGCAAGAACCTGCCTACAGTGGAGAGGGCAGATGAGCAGTCTGATTGTCTGCTTCTTACTCTATCTTCTCTCCAGTTTTCTTATTCTGATCCTGCTCCTTTTAGGACTCATTTTTGAAGTCAGAAAAGCAATTTGACATTTCTTTTGCTCCTAAAAGCAATATAGACACCTCTGACTAACAGAGGCATGATCATATAAAGGAAGTATGAAAAATAAAAGAATCACAGCCATTAATATTTCAAAATATGATATTGCTTCTCCACATATTGATGCTTAACCCTTGAAAAAATAAAGAAGGTATGGATTGACTATGCTTGGAACCTATGTGTCTGCAGTCTCATAATATTGAATGCTAAGATAATACAGGTGAAGTATTTAACATGATATCTGCCACAGAGCTAAGTGCTTGGTAAGTGTTAGCTATTGTCAATATTTTCGGGAAGGAGAAAATTGAGCCAGAAATATCCTGAGAGATTAAAACAATAGGAAGCTTCCACTGCTGTTCAATCTTAATGAGGACCAACAAAACCAAGCCCTCCCTCTCCAGCTCCTCTTTAATACTGCCTTGCTCTTGTGACAGCTAGGAAGTTTCATTCCATTCACTACCACAAATTATTTCCCAGGAAAGCCCATTTCTCTACACTCAATCTCTAGGTTAATTTTTAGATTATTCCTTGAAAATTTCTGGCAGGTATATTGCTATGCCTATAATTATAACCAAACACTCTTATAAAATTCAATATGAGCCTGATATTGTGGCAGATAATGCTCCTGCAGGGTAAGGGCCATTATTTCCCCCTTGACAGGATGCTGGGTAAAGTGGTCTCCTCCATACCATAACGGAGACACTGTGACCACAGGCAAACACTATAAAACTATGTATTGGAACCTAAATATAACACACCATTCCCACAGGAATCAGTTTAAAATCATAAATGTCAAGATATAATTACTTAAAGGTCAGATTTAATTATAATTGTTGAACTGAAATATAGCAATTACTGAAATAATGTCTAGAAATTATTTAAATGATTTCAGATATTTTGTGGGTGCCTTTGTTTCTAAGGACGATGGTTCTGGTCGCTTGATGGGGGAAAAAAAAGAATAGTGATGGGCATTTGCCTTCCTGCATGGATAGAAAGAAGCAAAGAACAAAATAAGAGTGTTGGGAAAGCCTAAAATCTTAAACAGCTCCACAGAACAGCTTTTCCAGGTTGTCGTGCTATTAATCATTTTCTTATAATAGGTGCTTTAGATATAATTTTAATGAAATTCAAGGAAAGCTCCCTGCATTACATGATAACAACACAGGAAGCACATTTATCACTTGGTTTATAGTCTTAATGGCAAAACAAGTCAATAAATGAACAACTGATGAGAAAATAACTCAATAACTGAAAAATGTTGTGTTACCTATAGCATCTCTAAGGCTTCTATTGGGAATATTTATTGATTTTACCTAATATTTTGTGTGTGTGTGTGTGTGTGTGTGTGTGTGTGTGTGTTTCTTATCATCTTCCTTTGGGTTTCTGAAGACTAGACAGTTTGAAAAATGTTTCATTTAATTTTATTCTTTTATGTACTTTTTGTTTAAACAAAGAGTAGTAATATATTTAAAACTTTGTCTCGGCTTTTTAAATGAAAAAAAAAAAAAAAGAAACATCTCCTAAGAAATCTAAATGATAAGCAACCATGAGTTATCAGAAGTACCTTACCATTGGTTAAAAAAAAATCCTTCTGAAGATTTACTCTGAATACTGATATATTCCTATGGGAAAAAGAAAGTCTTATCCAGTGTAGTCCTCATATGGAGATTAGCACTCCTGAAGAGAACTAAAACATCAATTGCTGGAGGAAAAAAAAAAAAAAAAAACGTTAAAATGAGCCAAGAATCTACAGAATGTGCAGGGAACAAAGGGCAAAGGAAACAGTGCTTTACTATCTGAAAGACACATTGAGGGAGACAGTTTTAGTTGAGAGAAGAAACCTCATGACACCAAAGAATTTAAATAGCTCTGAAAGCACCCACAGTGACAAAGCAAGAGCAGAGCGATCCTCCAGGAAGCCACAGACAATGCAAGGAGAGTCTGTACTCTGCTCTAGCTCAGTAACGGAAAAAGAAAATGACATTTAATTAAGAGCTGCCTGCCTTCCAGGTACTTATGACACTGGAATCAGTGCGGACATAAGGCACTAAAACTGACATCAACATAGTTCATCCAATAAGTCATTTACTTAAGATTTACAGCTCACTGTAAGAGAAAAGTGAAAATTTATGACAGGTTTCCATCTGGCAGGCCAGATCATTAGTATTCACACTGATAGTGCCAATGATTTAAATTTCATAATCTAAGTGAAGATATGCATCAAAAAATTCTTCTAAAATATGTCTAATAGCTTTAACTGACTTCTTTATTAGAGACTGGCTATGAAAAAAATGTCAGATACCAATGAAAAAGTCATCAAATGTTAATTTCAGCCTATTCCACTGATGGAGATCTATAATAAAGTGGCATCCTTGTGATGAAACCTCCACCCAAGCTCTCTGAAAACAGTGCAATAAACCAACTACTTTTCATTGCTTTACAAAATAAAAACCTGATTGCCTTGTTTGATCTGGTTATAGCAAGCATTTCAAGTCATAACAATGATTATTTATTAAATACCAATAGCTATTTTGGGAGGAGAAAGTGCAGCCTTTGGCATGTGTTGTTCAGGGCCGATGAATAAATCCTGCTAACAGAGAGGAAGAAATAGGTATAAATCTCCCACTCCAAGAGAACGACTGCACCATCCATTTTTCTGAATTAAAGTGTACTGTCACTGCAAAATGCCCTCGTGTTGTCAGAAAAGGACTGTGGATGATAAACCCTTGATGTTTTCCCTTAAAACTATAGCTGGAAATAATGTTTAAAACAAAAAGAAATGTAGTTTACATATCAGAACATACATGCAAGACTTCGAGCACCCTCAGATGACCCTGGATACCAGTTAAAAATATGTTTAACTTTAAAGGAGGCTAATATAATTACAAGGGATTCATGTACAATGCTGCAGAAAGAAAGAAAAAGAGCACGAGTTACAAATTCAGGAGACAGGCTGGAATTAAACTTGGCTCCTCCACATTTTAGCTCTATGACCTTGAGCAAGCTATTTATCCTTTTGAATAGTCTACTTCACCATCTGGAGAATAATACCTAGCTCATAGGGTTGTTAGACTAGAAGTAGGATGTTATATATGAGGTTCCCAGCACTGAGTTTTAGCTATGCAAAGTTAAAAGACTTTTCATAGAGCTAAAAGTACACCGCACTCTGTGATGCCTTGAGACCCTTCTAGCCCTGAAATTTACTGTAGGAGCTGAAGGAACAAGGACTAACAGACACCATTAGTTGTCTACTCAAAGTCACCATTCCCTAGTTGTCAAGCTATGCCATGCAAAATTACTCAGGAAAATAGGCCTCCCATAAGTGGTCATAATATTAGCCAAGTATTTCTGACCTGCACTCCTTGGCTTTACTGTTTTGGGATAGGATCATAATACCAGCTATAACTGATGTCTCAGGAATATACTTAACAATGAGGTTGAATGGACTACCAGGCATAATACCCAGCCACAAGTAGCTGTTTACTCATCCTGAGTGTCTGAATGGTGGAACAGAGAAAGATTTCAACTAATTTACAATGTACATCTGACATGAAAATCACAAATTTTTGTTATAGGAAGTCATTGAGGTTTTGGAATTGCTTATCACCAAAGTGGGACTTGAACAATCTTGATTGATGCAGTAGGTATTTCCACCAGGCTCTGATGAAATAAATGGAAAATGAAGGGAAAGATGATCCCATTCCTCTGGCTTTTGTGTAATTGGGTAAGCACTCAATTCTATAAGAGGCGAGGAAGGGGCATAAAATTGTGCTTCATAGAGAAAGTAATGCTTGATATGAATTGTAATCGTAAAAATAAATGAGAAGTTTATCAAATTGATTGAGAAGGAGGTTATTTAAAATTTCAGTCAATGGAGAAAATTAAATCAACAGAGGGCTGCAATAGATGACACTCTCAAAATCTTGCCATGAGAGATAAACAAGATGAGATCAGAGAAGTCATGATATATAGGCTATGAAATTTAGACTTCATTTAGTGTATCAGGGACATTTCAGCTGCAGATCGATGAGAGCTACTGGTGAATTGCAAGGCACAGATCCCTGGAAAATCCTAGATTTTAAGTGAAACAATAACAGCAACACCATCAGAAGCCTTGGTGCCCATTTCCATGGCATATCCCAAGACACAGAAAAGACTGGTTGCTGATTACCCACCTGTCTCTTTCTATTCCACTCAGGAAAGAGTAGTGGGCTTTTAAACTGGGAAATGTGTGTTTACAAGCTGAACTAGCACCCACCTCCAATAATTACATTCAGTTAGTGGCACACAATTTATAAATTATCCTAATGCACAAAGATTTTCTACTGTGTCTAGGTGATGGGGGCCATCAGAGAACTTTAAACAAAGAAGTGGCATGTTGGAGACACACATCTTGGAAAAATTTATGCAGAAAGTGGAGTAGATGGAAAGGATGAGGCAAGATGAATTATACCAAGTTCATTAACCTACCACTTCTTTGTTCTTTTTCTTTTCATTTCATTTCTTTGTTCCTTGTTAATTTAGATAAGGCAAGTGGAGTAGATGGCATGGATGAGACAGTGAGGATGCCATTCAGGAGACTGTAAGACCCTGAGTTTTCATAGCTAACAAAAGCAAAAAAAAGCATATGCCGATCTACAAAATTCCCAGAAGGAATTTGTCCAGAGATAATCTATCTTTCATGGCATGCGTTTTTCTTAAGGACTATTCCCCAAATTGTTTTCTTTTTTCCAGGTCATTTTTCAGAAGCAGTGCTCATCTACCTCCTTCTACCACTTCTCTCCCTCTCCTGGTTCTTTGACCACTGATTTACTTTCTCCTCTGGACAACTCACAAATGAGTTTTATGACTGCAGGCAACTGTGAAGTGAGATCGTCTCCTTTCTCTGGAAAATTATGGTGCTAACAGTCCAGGTCAGACAAATGAAAAGTCTAAATTAACATGGAATAGAGTAATGAAATGAAAAGAAAAATACAGAACAAAGAAATGGCAAGCTAATGAACTTGGTATAATTCATATTTGCCAGTAGAATATTTTTCTGGTTAAATAACCAGCTTTCTAGAATACTGTTGACACTCAACAGCTATGTGCAGAATAAGTATTAAAAGTTGAGAAATAAAACACAAAGCAATACATGAATCAAAAGATGAGTTACAATGGTTCAACAATGATTTCTGCTTTAAAAATATTCCTAGCATTGTTGGTATCTCAAAATATGAAGTCATCGATGGAAATATTTAGCACAATTCCTACTTCCTATTCATTTTCTGTGACCATAGAAATTATTTAAAATTAGTCACTACAAGTTTTTACTATTGAACCTAGATGCATCTCCAGAAGCCTTTAGAAGATAATTCCAGAAAATCGCAACCAATCAATCAGAGTTCACAAGATAAACGAAACCCAGTACTCTCTTCTCAAGCTCATCAATATGTTGAATGAGCTTGAAAGCAATCAAGCAGCAACTCAAAACAGAAAGAATAAATTCCGTGTTTTATTATACACTTCCTTTAATGATGCTTCTTGGGACTCTGCCCTAATAAAGGAAAACTGGGGTATGGGAGGTCAAACAGGTCCCCAGACTACAGAGGAATAGCTCCAAAGGCACCTGTGTGCCCGGAAGGATGACAGGGATGGAACAAGTGGATCAGCCTATTCAAGGTTCTTACATTGGAAGAAAAAGAATAAATTTGTCCTGTTTGTTCTATGTAAATAAAATATGCAAGAATGCCTCCTACATAGATAATTTCAGTATGTCATCTGAGGTAAATGTGAGCTATGAAAACCACATCAGACTAGAAAGCAGAACTGGAACATCTAATTGCATTCTTACAATGAATTCATCGATTAATGAGAGACCGCATCAGCTTTGATTTACCTATTCAGAAACAAGGAGTCAGAATAACTTCCATTAATGATAATGGTCACAACTGTTCACTGCACAATATTCCAGCAGTTGGGGCATATTACCAAATGATCAGGACATCTCCCTTGGAATAAGGAAGATGTAAAGCACTTCTCCTTTTGTTTTATTTTTATTACTATCCCCTGCGACACATGCATACAACAAAGGTCGATAAGGTTAAGGAACCACTGCTCTCATCATATATGAAATAAAAGATGGAATTGAACCTGTCTATCTGTTTCCAAAGTCAGTTATAGTAACTACCACATTATATGCGAACTGCTAAATGTCATTTTTTGAATTGCAGCGAGGAAGTTGAACTAAGACTGAGACTTTGGAAAAGAGTACAATCCCCATGTGTCATGATGACACTTCCATTTAGGAACATAACACTGACAAGGTTCTGAGAATGAACTCAGTTCTGCAAACTCACCTGTTTAATGGCTACCAGTCTCCTGCTGTGTGCTCACTGACACCATATAAAGAACTTTATGAGGTCTTTATTGACCTGTTAATGTCAGGCTCAGTACTAATGGCATAGTACATTACCCACTGTGGAACTGGAGAAACCAGCATCCAGTGGCAATCACCATGACTAACTGAGGGCCATAGTTAACCTGGGAAAGCTGCCATCACATAAATGAGGAAGTTTTGCCAGTTAATCTTCTCAAGGCCACAGATCCAGCCATGTGCTAGGGACTGACTTACTCCCTTTTTTAAAAACCACACAATCCCTTCTGCATATGAAATTGCTAAATGATTTTACATTACATCAGGCAAGAAGCAGGATATTCTGAGAATGTGCTTGCTCAACATTTGGCACTTCAAACCTAGTGGGAGGAAAAAAATCCTGGTGAAATTATTTGCAAGTATGAAAAGCAGAAGCACTGTGATGAGTCCTGTCTAGTGGTAAATAACCAAGCTTTTATAAGGCAAATGTAATTAGAGACAGATTTCAGGGAAGCTTGCATTCAGCTGTTTCTGTCATCCTGGCTTTAGACTATTGCTGGATCACTCTGTGGCCGTCGGAAATTTATCCAATCAGTTCCACCTCAGTGCACCCAACTGACCTTCACTGAGATAAGAGACCTGCCTAAGACGGCTGCGCAAAACTCCAAGCTGAGTTCCCTTCAGTCTCAAAGGCACCTTGAAATCTGCATTGTCATAACATACCTATCAAGTTTTGCTTTACATTAGTACTAGTTCTGGGTGTTTTGTGTTTTAGGAGACCGTTGAGAAAATAATCATATAGTCATCCCAGTGCCTCTGTGTCACTACCAGGTAATGGTCTCTGCTTCTCCAAGAGGTAGGAAAAACTAAAGGACACTGTTCCTTGTCTAGTTTTGTAAAGGAAAGGGCACAAAGTCCTCTATACATTGTTGAAAGGAAAACTTTTTGACCCAGCAGAGAAAGACAAATAGGAAATCTCACTGGTAGGAGGAATCTAAAAAAGTTAAACTTACAGAAGTAGAGAGCATAAGAATTATCAGGTGGTAGGGGACAAAATGAACAATCTGGAGCAAAGTGTGGCTACTTGCTTTAAACCAAACCCTTCTGCACCCATCTTAGTAATAAGAAAGACTAATAAACTCCTGACCCAATGCTAAGATCAGAAAACCTCAACATGTCAGAAAATTCTAACACAGACCTGAAAATAATATATGCAGTATTCATACTTGTTAGAAAAAAAAGGAAAGAGAAACCATCAAGGCCGCCTTCATCTCTTGATGTGGTGCAAGTTTCCGTGTCCTTATCAGCAATGATCAAGCTGATATCTGACAAAGAGAAGAGACTGGCACCAACCGGAGCAGAACCTAGAGTACTCTATCTCCACCCTAGCTTATGAGTGACACAAGACGGCTTATCAGCTTCACACAAGCCTTGCCTCCCAGCTCTGCCCACAGAACCACTCCTTAAAGTTATTCTTCATTTGCTGGGTTGGATTGACACACCAAATGTCTATTTCTCTGCTTGGAACTGATCAGGATGATGTTACTTTATTAAAAGCTCTAAATGGAGCTATGGCTTTGTTTGCAACACAACTGCAAACAAAACAACTTCTCATTCTAGATATCGGAGTCATAAACTCAATGAGACTAAAAATGTCATTGTCTGTAGGGCAACCGTCACTGTACACCTATTTCAAAAGGTTACTTGATCAATTTTCCAGCCAGTGATAATCACCAAGTTCAAAAGGGGATTATAATTATACTTTTTTTTAAAAATCGAGATTCTTTACTATTACTACATAACAAATAATCTCAAATTTAGCAGTTTACAGCAAGCTGCTATCTCACAGTTTCAGTGGTTAGTTGTCCAGAAGTAATTATCTGAGTGGCTCCAGGCTCCCCATAGGGCTGCAGAGAAACTATTGGCTGGAGCTGCAGTGGTCTGAAGGCTGCCCTGGGCCTGGAGCATCACTGCCAAGCTTTTTCATGGGGCCCCTTACAGGATACCATGTTCTACACGTGTAATATTTTGATAGTTCCAAGAATACCTCAAATCTTTCCTTCCTCATTTTCTTTTTATCTGTTATTTCCTGTGCCTGGAATGCTTTGCAACTCTTCATGTGGATGAATGCTTCTCAACAGGTCAAATACAATTCTTATCAGACAAGTCTTCCCAAGCAATCTACTTTAGAGAATCTCTTTGCTTTATACTCTGTTATTTCTTCATTCACAGAATGGTTATACTTATGTCTAATAATGTGATATGAACATGAACATAATAAGTGCTATAAATAAAAGCACCCTCTGTGTCATGATAAACTTTTTCTGTATGAATGAAAAAGCATAATCAAAAGTTCTTCCTATCCACTGTTTTATGTTCTAACCACCTTGACCCATACATGCACAGTGGATCAGAAGATACTTTCTCAAGTGCATTGATCAACCTTCTATTGCTAGAACAAAATTCTAGACATGCACAACTTAAAAGAGGAGCTAGTTTATTTTTAGCTTACACTTTCAAAGGTTTCCATCCTTGGTGAGCTGGCTCCAACACTGAAATACCATTGTAGAAGGACATATTAGAGGACAGCTGTTCGACTCTTGGCATCCAGGAAGAGAACAGAGAATGAGCACTTGAAGAAGTGCCAGGGACAAGATATAGTTTCCAAGGTCATGGTGCAAAGACCTACTTCCTTCAAGTAGATCCTACCCCTAATACCCATTCAACTATGGGTTTATCATTAGGTTAATCTATTGATAAGCTTAATGTGCTCACAATCTGGTCATCTCTCTAGGAGTCTCTTAATACACTCAGACTGACAATCAAGATTAACTGGCAAACCAAACCAGGTAGCACATTCTTTCATCTCATAACTTAGTGTCCTCTGAATGGTCACAGACAATGAGATCCAAACTGCTTTAGCACCGTTTAGATTTCTTCCCCTACCTCCAATGGTGGTTTCGGGTTTTTCTTTGAAGGTCTCCCGAGTGTCAACCCAGAATCTTTTGGCTAAATTAGCTTTGCACACTTTCCTGTATCATGTTTCCATTAGTTGCTTCATACTCAAGATCTACTGTTCAAACCAAGGTCTACGATTAGATGCTTCGTTATTTATTCTCTCGTCAAAAGTTTCTAAGCCAGCATCAAGGGAGGATATCGAATTCCTGATGTCTCCTGGCTCCTTCTTATGGAGGTCTGAGGCAAGGCTGGCTGCACCATATCCAGCTATCACTGCTAGAAGTTCTTCTTGGTCCAGCACTTGAGCATCAGCCTGAATTTGAGCCATGTAAGAATTTCACATGACTAGTTACCTGTTTGTATATGGCCTCTTGTTGTTTAATGTTGTCCTTTAAACTGCCATGGATAATGTTTTAAAATTCAAGTTCACCTTTCCTCAGCTGGATTCAGCTAAAGTATAATTCCTGTTGAGGTACATATGCAGAAATACTTGATTAAATAATCTGCACTCTTTGTAATCCTTCAATGTAAATGCAGTTAGTCAGTGGGCCTAGATTCTAGCCTAAACTTTAAGTGTAGCCTCAGTTCCCTGGTCTGCACAGTAATAGCATAGGCTTAGATGGTCTCAAAAGCTTTCCTGAGTTCTATGCTAAGTATAACACACTACCTCAAGGCACATGTGGCTTTTCCTAGTTGTTTATCTCTGAACTTGATATAGTCCTGAAACAGACACTATAAATGCTGGTCTCCTGAGTATCATGCCTCGGAACAAAGCCTCAGTTGTTCTCTTTGGATGCTCTCCCTTGATCCAGAGAGCTCCTTGATCTATCTGGAACTTTATTCTCCTTCTTTCCTTGAAAATTTATTGGAATCGGCTTCCACATGTGGTTTTTTACCCTGAGATTTGTAGTAACCTCCAGAGGCATTGAACAAATCACATTTTCCAAGTTTTCCCTCATTCATTAGTACAGCCCAATTTTCAAATCACCTGGGACCCAACTTCTGTCACATTTAGAGGAGACTGAGGGGGTTTCTCTGTTAAATGCTCTAATGCTTCCTATACCAGAAAGAATAAGGGGAAAAATAAGTGAGGAATCTAAACTATTTTAATCTGTAGGACAAAATATTGAAAATGTTGTTTCTTTTAACTCTTTACTGGAAGATATTTTAAGCACCCTCTTAAAAATTGCATTTTCAATTTTCTCCTTGTATGGTCAACAAAGCAGAACTCTTTTGTACATTTTGAGTATTCAGGATTACAATTTAAGCCACACATAGAGTATATTAAGCATCAATTAAATAAAAAAGTAAATAGTAAAATAATAAACTGGACATATTCTATTTTATGTCCTACACACAGATGTGAACTTTCTCCTTTGCCTATGTCAGAGATTCAATGAATCATAAGAAGTGACAAAAGTATTAACAGTATTAACAAGCAAAGAAACAAAAATGTTGTTTGGTAGTTTTTAATGTAAAAATGATGGCTAAATCCCAGAGACTTGTTAATTCCTTACTCTCGCGCACGTGCACATACATGTACATATGAACACATACTAGGCAACTTTCCACAAAATCTTTTCTAGCTGATAGCTATCATGATACAGTCAACCACTTCTTTCATCACTAAACAATGATTGACAAGCGAAGTATAGCAATTTTACTACCGCCTTAGGTACCTCAGGACAGTTTTTGAGTTAGTGAATGTGATACAAGGTTGGACTTCCTTGGTTTGAGCCCAGCTTCTCTAAATTCTGTTAAAACAACTTGTGTCAAAAACATTTCTTTCTAATCTTCTTTTTTATTAAATCCTCACTGATATTTTCTATAGAAAATCCCTGAGATGTAGCTCAGAGTCTGTGGTTAAAGAAACTCACTTATGCGTTCCTATCGGAGGTTTTTAAACTAAGAGGATTTCTTCAAACCCTATCTTGAGTCTTTATATTATTCAGTATAACAAGGGGAAAAAAATGTGCCAGAATTACCTACTCTTGAGTACCAGTCCCTTATGTTTCCTTCTGTGCACGTTTTAGCTGTAGAAATATCTGTTTAAATTTTCTGTTAATTATTTAAATTTTCCTTTGAGACTGTTAATTGTTGTTAATCTGCCTTCAAAACAAGTTTAAATCATACAAGCAAATGAATAACTCAAACCAGCAAATACCTTTTGCAAGCCTTCTTCGTTATCTTAGGTATTATAGATACTTTTAATAAAATGATTATTTAAAGGTCCAATTGGAGAGGGCTCCAGTATGGATAGCTAAAAGATAAAAGAAACCACTTTATCTACATTAGATTGTAATGGGAAAAAAATTAATGTATATAATATTCAACAACTAACTCAAGTAGCATTAGTATCAAGTATGTACTTCCTCATTTACTTCCCAATACACAAGTTCCTCTGTGAGATAGCTGGATTTGGGGGGCCCAAAAAAGATAACTTTCTCTGTACTTACTCTAACTGAGAGAAAAATTAGAGTGTCTGGCAGGCCTCAAGGGTCTAGAACAAAAAAGTATAGGGACAAGTGACACAGAAAGTGACTATGAATTAAGACACGGATAAATGACTCACCTGAAATGTTTATAATAAGACATCCTTAATCACTTCATGTATAAACCTGCCTGATCCAGGAACAGTAGAAAAGGCTACAGAAATCCTATAACTATTTACCATTTCTATTACCAACAAATGACTAACAAAATCTCTATGGTGAAGTCCTACCATGCTTTTGTTCATCTGTTTCCATTGGTTCTACCACATTGTGTCTTATTGGATTTTAATATGTGAGACAGTATAAACAAAATTTTTAAGGAAAATGAGATATTATAGTTCCTTATCAGTTACCTGGTTTTGAATGCCCTGTAATACTTTCATTCTCTTGAATGGTTTTATATTATTTTGTTATGTTTGACACTATTGTGTGTGAAGGTATGCTCAACTATTTCAAAGAAAATAGACATTATGGTAGCTACTGTTGAGATCCGGTTGACTTGTCATGAAGGGTGGTGTTGCTTGCATTGTTTTGTCCTGATTTGCTTTGTTCTGATCCCTTTTGTTTTATCATCTTTAAAAGAAAAAAGAAAAAGAAAATGTCTATGGGACTCTTCTCATCTTAACCTGGAATAAAATATCAAAAATCTACCCCTTCATGGCCAACTCTCTTTTCAGTCTTTTCAGACTATCTCACTGGTTACGGCTTTCCACGGGCTCTGAACGTTAACATCTTCCCTAAACATTACCATTTAGATTTTATCGGAGCAAGGCTTCATAGCAAATAGAAACAAAAATGAACATCTTCCAGAGGGACCAACAGTTTTCCCTTGAGAGCATGGAGGTACCTCAATCCCTTAACCATGACCATGCGTTTGGAAGTAGCCTTTAAAATACCAACAGATTTCTTTTGTTTTTCTGCCAAGAACTTAGCAAATTAAGAGACAGACAGACAGACAGACAGACAGAGACAGAGAGACTAAAGACAGAAAGGCAAGGAAGAAAGGAAATATGGTCTTTGTATAGTACGATGGCAGTTATAAATATTGAGACAAGTATGCTTCAATTAGAATATTCCATTAAAGAAAAAATTTTAAAACTATGGAAATAATAAAATGTATTTGAAACATGTTTGTAATCTACCACAATACCAGGCATAAATCTGGTAGAAACAAGGAGCTCCCCAGGGTAGTCAAATGCTCTGGAGTATTTGACATGGGTTCTTCCCTTTCCATGGAGATTCAGCACTAATGACTTTTTAGGATTTTTAAAAATAGTAAAAATGAACATCTTCTTGTTTTCATTATCATCTCCCACCCCCCCCCAAAAAAAAACCATAAACTAAACTAAATATCCATAGACAAAATTGTTTCCAAACACTTTAGAGCCCTTCTGGTTCCCAAACCAAAATCAGCTACAGCCAAGACTGGAAAAAGTCATACCACCAACCAGGGAATGGATAATATTTCTACTTTAATTCTTCCAGAAATTCCAAAAGCCCTGCTCCCTGCAGATAGTACATTGCAACTGACATCACAGGTGTGTGGAGGGATGTTTTTTACCCTGGAAACAAAAAGGTTTGAATTTCTCAAAATACAGTGCGCTGCATACAGAGTAGACAAAGATCAGGTCGTCAAGAGTTTTAAGCACATTGTCTCTCTGCCAAGCAAAAGACAATGGACCATTCTCAGCGACTATTTGCAAGGTACAGGGTTAAACTGTTCTGTGTGTAGTAGTAGTTAAAACCAGGCAATGAGTCAATGGGAAAATCCCCGTGAGATGGCTTTTATATGTACTTGTTCATTGTTCGTACAAGCATTTATCTTAAAAGGATATGCTCATCTGTTCCAGTCACTAGCATTTATACCTATTCAAGCCACAATTAACTCTTAATGAAAATTTCGTTTTCATGGTTATTGTGGAACTTAATCATGTTTATGGATAAAGCCGGTTTAGACATTTCAGTCAGGCATATCTTGTAGGACAGTCTACATCACTGTGGGCAGAACCACAAAATAACCTTTAGACAAACGCTCTCCAGAATTGGTCACCAAAGCTACCTGAATTCAGTGTTCCATGGTTAAACAGGAAAGAGGAAGACATTCTCAAATATTTGTTTTATCTTAAAGGTACATTTACGGCAACACTAACACTTTTGTGCATAGGTATAGATGCAGATGATATAGATGCAGATATTGATATGGCTATGTGGTGTGTGATCAAATAATACAGTGACTGAATTTAAAAACTTGCTGTGCTAAAAGACACATTGCTATAAATCTCCCACAAAACACTCTTTCTTGCTTCAACCACACCTCTGAACACCCATTGTGCTTACCACTTTCCGAAGTAGTTCTGAAAATCCCCTTTCATGTCTTTTTATAGCAATCTTGATGTCCTAAATTGAGTCACAATGTTTATGGCCATTTCTGTCAAACAAAGTATGTCCTTAGATTCCTTAGTCACTGGATCTTGCCCTGTGTGACTTCTGGCTATTTATCAAAGTGAAAATGACCATAAAAGAAAATTCAATGGTGTAATTGTGTTCAAAGCAACTGGGAGTATTCTGAAGGGGATTAATGGGAATATACCTTTTACCATAATAAATTTTTAAAATCCAAACATTAACTTGGGACCTGGGGATTTAGCTCAGCAGCATAAGCGCCTGCCTCACAAGCAGGCAGTCATGAGTTTGATCTCCGGTACCGATAAAAAGGAAAAAGACAAAAAAAGATCCAAACATTAACTGTACCTTGTGATCACATCTTGTACAGATACACTGATGTATATGGAGTTAATGCTTCTCTCAGCCAGCAGTAATCTCTATTCTCTTTGAGGGTGGAGAAAGAAGAACCTAGAAAATTTATCAAAGTATAGTGACTCATTAGAGAAAATTTTCCCCAACAAACGTAAATACACAAGCAAAGGTAACCAAGAGGTAATCTTTTTCTGTAATCCTCTTTCCCATTCACCCTGGCTTTATGGAAACCCAGGGGTGGAATGCTACAGTGAAGAAAAAATAGGTGTGATTTGGGGATCCAATGGCAGGAAATTACATGTGGCAGGCCTCTCTGGAAAGTGCCAATTAAGAAATATAGTCTTCTCTGTTTCTCCAGGGTCTCTCTGTATGTTCATACACTCTACTCTCCTTATTTCTCTTCCTAGGTCTCTGTGTTTGTTCATCTTACACATGGCTGTTGCAGGAATGCCAGTCTCTGTTCTTTCCAGGTAGGTCCTTTTGGTCAAACCTCCCACTATATGTTTTAATTTAAATTCCTGAAAGAGAGGTTCTGATTAGCTACTAGTGAAACAGTAGATTCCTGTGCTCTGGGTCAGAGATTTCTCCTTGGTCCAGTCAGCAATGGTAGTTGGAATCAACGAAACATAATGCTTCCACTTCCAAACCATAACGCTGGAATTCTGGATTGTGGTACTAGCAACACAATCCTGAGGTTGATATGAGCCACAATAAACCCTAAGTTCAAGAACAAAAGTAACAGAAACAGCAGCTCTCTGACATCCTGGAAGTTTCCCAATGCCCTGCGAGCATCACAAGAATTGTCAGTGAATGGAAGTTTCTAAACTTTCCCTATATCCTGCAAATGAACAAAAGAAAATACAATAATGTATTAATGCCTGCTATGCATTGAATTGTGTTTTCCAAAAGATAATGTGAAAGTACTGAGGAATAAGATCTTTACAGAGGATGAAGTTATAATCAGGTGATGCAAGTGAGTCTTACACCCAAATTTATTCTCTCTTTTTCTCCAAGTATCTTCTTTAATACAAGTGTATCATTTTGCTATCTCATTTTACTTTAAACTGAATGCTCTTGATAAAGTTCTTACAATACAAAAAGAAAACAAAGAGAGCTCTTGCTTGAATCAGAAAAGAGACAAAAAGCCAGAGACACATACCAAGACAAAACACTTCTAAGTATAACTTTTCTTAGTATGTGTTTGCAGTATATTTACATTTATCGTGGGGGATTTGGAATATGTATAAAACACATCTTAATTCTTTTGTAATTCCCTTCCATCCCCCTTCTTTCCATCTCTTGGCTCCCTTACCACTTGCAAAATGTCTAAAATGAAAATTTTGGAAGCACTGCGTGTCAGGAAGAGTTTTATAATTAGTTGAAGGGAGAGACTGGAAAGACCTGGGGATCAAGAGAAGCAGAAAGGAGATTTGTGAAAGTTTTCTTGTGGTTTGTGATTTTTTTAACTTAAAGAAATTTAAATTTTACTTTATTAGTACATGTCTTTGCAGCTCATGATATTGACATTTATCTTTAGGAGCAGGGACATGTACATAACATATCTTGATTATTTCTATTATCCTCTCCACCCATTTCCTTCCAGCCCTAGATTCCCTTTCCCCATTTTCCTTATTATCATCATTAGTATTACTTTTTTAGTTCATGTTTATGACATATGTTTGCATTTATTATGGGTATTTGGTACATATCCATGACACATTTTAAATCTCTTTAAAGTAGACAAATTTATTACTATTCATTACTTTTTGAAAATGTTCTTCCAAAAACACCAAAACTAATATTCTTATTCAAATAGTGGAATGCCAAAAAAAAAAAAAAAAAACAAATAGTGGAATGCCAAAGTATGTTGCATGAAAATGACTTGGTACCAAGAGATGCTGCAAGAGAGCCCTGGATGTGTATGGATGGAACCTATAATAAATTGTCTATTTCTTAAGATACATTGAGTGGATTCCAATTTCTTACTTCTAAACCACTTCTCAGACAGATTCTAAAAGCTTCTAAGATTGAATCTCAAATTTCTCTATTTATGGTTCTATCTCTCCACCTTTTCCTGGAATTGAAGGTTGGGTTCCCTTTTCTTAGTTCCCAGGAAGCCTCAAAGCTCTTTTTGGAATAAAGAAATATGGAATTTGGTCATCTTTTCCCTCAACATGTCCCACTTTTTAAATAGATAGAGTTCTGATATTTGTAGAAAGTAAAAATAGATGGATAAATTGCAAATAGTAAAACAAGTATTTTTGGAAACTTCTGTTTTTTGATTTCCAGTCCCTTGACAAGCAATGTCCCTTGCCCCCCTTTCCTCTCTCCCATTTAATGTCCCCTAAATTTAATGATATCAAGTTCACTGCCATTTACCTCTTTCTTCATTCAATAGCTGGAGAAATTGCCATTGGTATGCAAACTGGTCTCAGGCAAGGAACATTAGTCTTTAATCTCCTAATTTTAATTGGTATGCCATCACGCAGACTGGGGCTGCTAATGGCCTAGTTTGTAGATTATGACCAACAGACCTGAACTGCGGTATGCCATTAGTTACAAATAAAAAGAAGGAAAACACTGAACAATGATAAAAGGGGCCATTCTAAATCAGAGAGAAGATGATTCTTTCTCATCTTCTCCAAGGTTCATGACCCTCCTTCAATGTCCATTTGTAACAGGATTTGGATTAATGCTTTCTGCTTGCTCAGATAATTTCAGAACAGTTGGTAAATTGAAATGATTTGCTGTGTATAAACCAGTGTTATTGGCTGGCCCAGGAAATGTTGCTGAACAATTTGCTCACAAGTAACATTGTTTCCACTGATAGAGCTGTTTCTTTCACTAGGAAACAAATATTTTAAAAGAAAAGAATATTTAAGGACAGCATATTTTTTTTCAACAGAATTAACTAACAATATTACTTCTAGTGTCTTCTTAACTTCCAATCAGTTGAGTTTAATAGATATTAATCTTTCAAAGATTAGTATGCTAGTTACCATGCAGAAAGTGAAAATTTCATCTGAAAAAGGTATCTATGTTTAGAGACATAAGAGACAGGTGAGATAGATAGATAGATAGATAGATAGATAGATAGATAGATAGATCTATGAACCAGTAGTGTAATCAAGGGGTAAGTCTGTCTCATAGAAGAAACAAATAAGAACAAATTTCAAGGACAAAAGAGTAAAGCATAAATAAAGGAAATTTTGATTGGTCTGGAAAGAAAATATAAAAATATATTAATGATAGTCATTCTTTCTGAGTGATGTTTATTCATCAAAAAGAACAATTCATGCTTTCATTGTTTGATCATTTTTTATGCCTATATCCTGTAATCTGAACAACTGCTTTGAAAATAACAATTGGCAATATATTAACCATTGTTAATCTCCTATTATGTTGTTTTGAAATTCTATATTCATCATTTTGTTATTTTTTATTAAAAAATTTAAGCAAGCTACTAGAACAAAAGAAAGTACTCTTGAATTAATTATGTTGTGAATTGAATTAGATCTTCCACAAATTATATTGAAGTCCTACCCCTCTCCAAGCATCTGTAAAGGTATCCTTGCTTGAAAGTAAAGTCTTTGCAGATGATCAAACTTTGATATAGTCATTCAAATAAGCCTCATTCCAATAAGATGTGTCTTTAGTAAAGGGGATGGTTGGGAATGAAGACAGTCAACAACGGGAAGACAGTGTAAAGATACACGGGGAGAGAATGGTCATAAGATTAGCATGATATCCCTAGTAGCTCAGGACCCCCAAGGATTATCCACAAACATCAAGAGCTAGAATTGGCAAAGAAAGATTCTCCCCTGGATCTATCAGAGACAGCACGGCTCTACTGACACCATAATCTTGGACTTCTTGCCCTTAGAACTAGGAGACAATAAACTTCTGCTTTTTAAGTCACCCAGATTTCAGTCCTCTGTTGCAGCAGCCCTTGCAAAAGAATGCAGTGCCTGTGGTGACTCCATACCCACTACCCCGCTGTCATTACTGTCACTTCTTCTAAGAAGGTTGGTTTCACAGAAGGTCATGAAGAATTTTTTAAAAATAAATAAATGAAAAGGTAACTAATCGTTATTGAGGTTTTTCATAAACCATCTCTTTTCATCTTTAAACAATCCTGAAGGCGAATATTATCCTTTCTTATTCAAAGGGGAGAATTGGAGCTCTGATACATTGAATATTTTTCCCCAGGAAGCATAGAGAGAAATAAATGGAGCTTGAATTTGAGCCAATGCAAAGCCTGCTACTACAGGAAGCATTCTGCTCTATCATACTGTCTTTAATAATTTTTCATGATGAGTAAAACAAAAGAAAATATCTAGTAGGATTAATGAAAGTTTCTGGCAAATAAGAGTGACGTTTTAAAGCCCTGTTGCTGCAAACTGGGTTGTGAGAGCAAGGCGAATTGGTGAGGATGAGGGGCTGCTGGGCTGTCTGTTTAATGTTGCTTTGGCATTGGGGGTAGAAGAGGATTTTGATAGTGCTATGATTAGGCCTCAATCTTTTGGAAAACCTGGGGCCCAAGACTGTGGCCTTCACCAGTCTTTCCCAGTGTTCCCCCCTTAAGCAACACAGCATGGTTAGGACAGTCCCAAGTGAATGTTTTTCTTCCCCCAAATAATCTCTGATAAGACTTTTGCAGGTTTGAGCTGATAAATCTGAGAACGTCAGACTGATGAATAGATTCTTTTGTGGACAGGTCTTGTTAAGGAAAACAAAAGGATCTGGTATTTCCAGATGGTTCCTTTGTCCCTCCCTTGCTGGAAGCATGACGTAAATTTGCTCTGATATTCATCATAAGAAGCTAGCAGACCTCTTACAGCCAAAATTCTTAAAAGCATGGAGTCTTGTGAAGAGGTCCATCTGCAGTTTTTAACACTTAGACTTACATACTTTTGAGATGCAAAAATTCATCCTTATAGGTCAGGTTTCCCTATCACTGAGCTGGTTCCTGTGAAGGTTTCTCTTTGTGATTTTCTGTTCTAGTGAGCTATAATTCCGTGAATCCACCCATTTGTCTCTCTGCTTTAGGACACAAAAGCTTGGCCTATGATCTCCTGTCTCTCAACCACTCAAAAACAGATTTTTTTCAGCGTTTTTAACTTTTTGTCATTAGGATGGAGTATCATTCGAATAAACTTCTAAGTTTCTTACACATGGGACACAAAACTGAAACTCAACCAACTGATTTTTTAAATGTAACTTGTGTATGTCTCCATCTTGTCCACAAGAGAAATTCATTCCTGAATATTTTTTCATTGTACTAGCAGCAATGATTGCAACAATGGTTTTTCTTTTTGGTTACAAACTAAGAGATTTGCTTGACCCAGGACTAGGAATGTAGCTCTGTCTCCTAAACACAGAGAAAATCTACAGTAAGTCAATTTTAGGAAAAATTAGTAATTCACAGTTTTCACAATTGTTTCACATATATGGACTAATTTGTTTCTGTGTATGTCTTCTTATTTCCACCTACATGAATTTGTTTTATGTAAATAGAAACATTGTAGCATTTGTCTCTTTTTATATCAATTTGTTGTTCAGTGTTGTGTAAATTTTATTGGTTTACATTCTCGTAATAGTTCTGGAATCCAGATGAAGCAAGCAATAACATTAATGTCAGACTGAGGAAACGGAGGCTCAGAGAAATAAAGAGATATTCTTCAGGTATTACAAGTTTTAAACCATTTAATGAAATGGATACAGGTGGAGAGGGGAATCATTAATCCTATGATTTAATTTTTGCCACATTGTCAGGATAGAGATTGTGGTTTGACTTAATTGGATTTGGAGAAATAAAGATGTGACATTTCTTACACACCTTATACTTTTGGACTCTGAGTCACAATTTTTCCCATGCTACGTTTTTTCTATATTGTCCATCTCAAACAGCCCCCAGTTAGCTCCTAGTTATGAAAGATGTAGCATTCGGTTTATTAACTGTCTTCCACTATTCCTCCTTGCCTTGATTCCCCAATGTTGTGGTTATTATATTAATTTATTTTATAATTTCAAGTATAACAAACTTTTTCCTTAATTTTCAACCTCAATCAGCATCTATCGACTTTTTGCTGTTGAATATGAAAAATTACTCCCGTGTGTGCTCTTTCTCCCCTCTTCACCTCTCCGCTTTGGTTTTTGGCTGTTATTACTATTGTTTTGCTCTTACTTTAAGTTGTCAAATTTAGACTTTTTCACTCTGTTCTAATCTCAAGGGTAACAGGCTTTGCCTATATATAAATGCTCCAATTGAGAATTATAAAACAGCATTTTCATTTTTATGCTTATGGAAGTATTTTTCAATATACAATCAAATCCTATGGCTCTGTGTACAACAAAAGAAATGCAACCCCAAGCCACCGAAGCTTGATAAAAGGAAAATATTTCTAGGGTTTTACTTTAAAGCGATGCTTCTCAAGACACCCAAGTATCTTGTTAAATATGATTGGCGTCAAGTGAGGTCTGAAGTCTGTGAGGTGAAAACCGTGCACTTTTAGCAATTTCTACATGATGCCAGTAGTGCTGCTCCATGGACCATAGCTCGTAGAAAACCACTTAGGGTATGCTTTTCACACACCGTCAGCTTCTATCATTTCTTCTGGGTCATTATGAACCTCCTCTAGTGTTTTTTGAATCCATTATCCAGCACTAGATAAAGGCAGATGCTACAATTTTTTTTTTCCTTAGCAGATAATTTTCTCCTGGGACTAAGAAAATATTTTGTTTCTTGAATTCCTACTTATAGCATTCTTAAGGCTTCTAGTTAGAGAACTTCGTATGACCTCCATCCTTTTATGTTCAATACGCTAACCTCCACCAAAAAAAAAAAAAATTAATCATATCTTCAAGGCTACTTTTCATAGTAGCATGCTTTAGGAGTTTTGAGTAAGAGCTTTTTTATTTTGTAAATTTAGCACTGTTGTGGTAAACTCATACCCAGCTCTGTATTCTTGCACTCTGATATACCTCCCTAGATATTCAGAATGAAAAGATCCTACTTCCAACCAAATGACCAGGGAGATTTTGGAACATGTTCACTAATCAAGTCAGCTGCCTCCAAAATCACCAAAATCTATCACAGCCATCAAAATATATCACTTCAAGATTCATCCCAATGAAAGAGTTTCCATCTTGAAAATTGTATAGTTAGACTCAGCCCCCAAAATATGACCCACACTCTGTATGCAAAGAAAGAATGATAATGGTGGGAGAAAGCAGTTCCTTCTCCTGAAAAATCATACAGTTGTTTTCTTAATCAGTGTTGACATTTACAAATGGCACAGCGGAGAGAGCATCACCCAGTCACTTGAAAAAGCCTCTCTGAGAGGTTCATAATTTATTCTCATGTCACAAATATCAACATGAATAGAAACATGGTAAATAAATCTGTTCTAATGAGAAAATACTATTATGAAAAAGAAGAAAAGCATTCAGCTAATCCATCTTTAAATAACCCTAAAATAATGCTGAGATGTTCCCTGGATTCCATATCTTGAGCTATGACTAGTCATTTTTTCCTTTATCCCACAAACTCTGATTACACAAAAGCAATTATGAGAAAATGTGTAATAAAACAGCAGGTGATGTCAAACGGAATTCGAAAAACTGCCTACGGGAAAAGAAAAAAGAGTCATTCATTGTTAAGCATCTCTAAACACTGTGCTCTAGAATAGTGATTATGAATTTTAAATATTTAAAAGCCTCAGGGTGCCTTGAATATAGATATGCCCCCCTCCCCATTTTACAGTTTAGGAAAACTGAGTCAGCAATCCTCAGCTGCCCGAAACTTCTGGAGAACTTAACCCCAGAAGGACACTCAGAGCACAATTTGATTAAGCAATGTAATTAGCAGCCCTTCTTTTACTTAGCTGAGTCACCTGGTGTCTCACTGCACACGTCTACCAAAATTAAATGCATTAATTTTTTAAATTAAGTCCCAAAGAGTCCCAACTGCAGTGTAATCAAGGTAAATTATATTATTAAGTGTTAGAAGGTCCAAGATGCAAAGTAAAATAAAATAAATATGTAGATGGGTCTAACAACGCCCTAGGCTAAGAGAGAGGAAACTGTTGATCACATTAGTGCCGAAGCCATTACCAGCACTAGACAAAAGTAGAAGCTACAAATTTTCTCTTAGCAGATAATTTTCTACAGTGAGTAAGAAAATACACTAAAAATAGAGTTTCTAGTTTGCCAGTTTATAGAAGACCGTGGTATAAGTAGATAACTTTTAGACCAGTAGGGTTTGTTTGTGGAACTATATATTGTCATAAGGGGATGTGTTTGTGAAACCTCACGTTCTTGGATCTGGTCCCTAAGGAGACAAAACACTCCACACCTTGCTTCCTATACCCTGTTACATCAATAAAGGCATCTTCCAGAAGGATAGCCCTCTGGCCCCAAGGCTTATCCATAATTTTAAGAAAGTTCTGTGGTAACCCCCTAAGGTATCGCCTCAAAAGCATTCTTGTCCTGCATTCTGGTAGGAAACTTACAAATTTATGGTCCTTTCAGGAAAGAAAAAATAGACTCCTTCTGCCTAAGTGAACACAATGAAAACTGTAAGAAAAATCTTGGTATAATTCAGAGCTGTTAACAACTTTTAACATATCTGGGTTTAGGGTAAGAAAGTTGGTAAGAAGGGAAAATTATCAAGAATTGGACAAAGAAAGAGCTAGCCAAAATACAATAGAAGGAAAGTCCAAAGGGAAATTCAAGGACATATTTCTGCCGTCATGTTGAAACAAGTTCTTCAAAATGCAAAGATCAAAACAACCTAAATGCATTATGGGGTTTTTTTTGTTTTTTTGTCTTGTTTTGTTTTGTTTTGTTTTTTAAGGAACAGAGACCACATACCAGTCCTCTCTGCTTCTATTGCATCAAAATTTCTTTTGTTCCACCCGTTGGTTCAATGTCTCGCTGACCTCCATGAAGCAAGTAATTCTAGCTATAGAAGCATTACAAATTCCTTGGCATATCTCTGTGTCCCACAATGATTCAGACAAGAAACTGTCACACTGTAGTCCGCAGGCCAAATCCAGTCTGATGCCTGTTTTTGCAAATAAAATTTTAATGAAATACAGTCACATCCATTCATTTTACTGTATCTATTGCTGTTTTCAAGCTAGAGCAGCAGAGTTGCAGAGCTCCAAAGAAAAGACATATTGAAGGAATTAAAAATTCAGTATGGCTTGAGTTTGAAGTTTCAGGCAAAGAATGGTAAGAAGTGAGATTAGTAAGGTGTATACAGCCTTGTAAGCCATAATGAAATGTTGGAATTTATATATAAAATCATAAGCTCTATTGGCAGGTAGGAATGGTTCATTCTGAGTTTTCACACACTCTGGCCACATTAAGGAGAGTGCAAAGAACGAACACTAATGCTGGAAGAAAGCAGTTAAGAGGCTGTTGCAGCCTGCCCCACACTGTGCACCAGGAGAGCAGCTCCACCACCCCAGCCAACTCCATGCCTTGGATTCTACAACCTGGCTGCATCAAACCACCAACTTCTAGCCAGCACTGAACTTTGGATCCCTTCATCACAACACTACAGAGGTGCCAACCAACCAACTGACCCGATCATCAATGAGGCCAGTGTCCTGGGAGAGAAGGAAGTCTGAAAGACTTGGTAGCTTCAGGGAGAAATTACAGATAAGCCAGCATACTAGCCCCAAAGAAAGCTCCCAGCTTTTGTAAACTACAAAAGCCATCAGAGTTTTACACTGAGTGTCCTTCACAATGGGATAGAGTTGAAGAAGATGTTCAGTGTCGCACCCTCCATATCACCCAAGAGCATTTAATTATGTGCCATTTTAGGAAGAAGTTGGGACTGAGCCACAGAACAATCAGGAATTGTGGTGTTAACTTATCACAGTGACTGGGTGAGTGACAGTCACAGGAGACAAATGTGAAGGCAAGAGCTAGATATAGATCCCTTGTTAGAAGTTCAAGCTCAAGCTGGCACTGAGGTCCAGCAGTCCCCTGGAGAAACCACCCCACTGCCTATATTCATAAGGGACCAGTGGTCCAATCACATTCCCATTTACCACATGAGTGGGGTTGTGCCTTGGCTTGGACATTTGCCATGGTCTGGGGTTTATAGATAGAAGGGCCTCTGGAGCAAAAGAGGTGCCTCCCAAAGCCACGGGCTATAAAGCTGGGAGAGGACTGTGACTTGCTAGAGTTCAAACTGCAGATGGTGGAAGGAAATCATTCATTAAAAAATACAAAGTATTATATTTTATTTATTTTTTTTTCTTGGTTAGAGCACTTTTTTTTCTCCTTTATTAGTGTCTGTATGTTTGCTTGTTTGTTTTGGTGCATGCGGGTTATTTTTCATTTTTTCATTTTCCTTTTTGTTTGGTTTTTTTCTCTCTTTTACTTTTTTCTTTTATTACTTTAGTTTGCTCCACTTTTTCTTTTAAGCCATTTTCTTATTTGTTCTTTATTACTCTCATCTAATACTAAAATTTTCACTTTATTCTTTAACAGGCTACTTTATTTTACTTTTCTTACATCTTTCTCATCTTCCATTGCTTAATTCTTTGAGCTTTATTTTTGTGCTCCCACTCCCCATGCCCTATAACTTTCCTAATACAACCATTAGGTTTCATGAATTTTTAGATAGTTAGCTATGTCTATTACTGTTGCACACTATTCTACTGTTAATAGAGATGGAAGTTGTTCCGTTCAGTAGATATTTACAGTCAGCCAATATTTGGTTAACCTTGGGCTGGGGATTTAGCTCAGCGGCATAAGCACCTGCCTTGCAAGCAGGCAGTCATGAGTTCGGTCCCCGGTACCGATAAAAAGGAAAAAGACAAAAAAAAATTTTTTTTTGGTTAACCTCACTTAGTATTTATACTAAAATCATAGTCTCTTTCTATGGTTAAGGATCATTACTGATTCTTAATATATGTCAAAATCCAGTTTGTCTTTAATATTATTATTGTTGCTGATTTTATTATCATAGCCATAATCATTGCCAACAATTAGCTTTCTCTGTATAGCGATATCTGGATTCCCTTGATATCGTTATCAAGGCAGGAATTAGGACACAGCCAAGAGGCTGGATGATAAAGTACGACCTGCTAATCATAGAGAGCTACTAAATCACATCCAAGATGGATGTGCAAAACAGTGGCAGTGACCCAGATGTGAGGTCAAAGAAGCTATAAAAGATAGCAGTCATTGTCTTTCCCACCACTGCCCTCTTATTCTTGCAGTGGTCTATACTGCATGCAGGGCACATCTTTCTTCTCTTTGGAGCCCTTCTTTTTCTTAAACACTTCTTTTTCTTTTTATACTTCTTTTACTCCTTTTATCTTATTTTTTTACCTTAAACAACTGTTGTACTTTTCACATTTATTTGTTGTCCCATCTAATTGTTTTAATGGGGGCAGCAAGAGCCTGAAAAAGACCACTGACAACTTCATGATCTGGTAACAGTACTGCATCCCACTCCTGGAGAATTGAGTACTGAGCCAAATATACTGCAGAACTATCTTACAAATAAATGAAGAAGGGAAAAAATGTGACAGAGGCCAAGTCCTATAATTAATTATGCCCAAGGTGCATCAGTGAAAAGCACTAATCAAAGAGGTTCTCATATTAGCAACAAAGTCTTCCACTATAATCAAGCCACAAGCCTCAGCACAACAAACAAAAATAGAAACATCAGGAAAGAAGGCAACAAAATCCCTCAAAAAATCCTCAGTTCCCCCAAAGTTGATTCACAAAGGCACTGAGAGGCACTAATACAACAGAATTATTTAAAAGGATAACAAAGGAGATTTAAAAAATAGCTCAATAGGGTGTGTGTCAAGCAAGATCAAGGAAAATATGACTAAACAGATAATAATCCTAATAAAATCCCTAGCAAGTCTACAGAAGACATTAATAAAAAGCTGCCTGTGTTTAAAAAAAATAGTGATGCAAAATATGAAGGCCCAGATGCCGGAAAAAATGGCGGCTTGCTAGGGGGCTGGATGAGCAGCCTCTGCAGAGAAATCAGATCAGATGCTAGAATTTGACAACGTGGAGAGAGCCAGATGATTGGATAATGATTCTTATCAACCAAGGCGGTAACCAAAGGAAAAAAAAAAACTAAGAAGAGGAAGGAAAAGCACAGGTGAAGAACTGAAACCTGACATGGTCACTGAGACCCGTTCTGCACTGTACTAGGTGTGCCTGGATCATCCAAAGTCGCACTGAGACTGCAGCTGCTGATAACAGGAGTCGGTGAATCCTGGCCCCTTAATGGGAGGATACAGTGCAGTGAGCAGAGGATCCAAGGGGAAGAACTTTATTGGCTCTTGATGAGTGCTGGAAATTGGGTCCTGGGGCCCCACGAAGCAGCCAGAGCCACCTGGCCATGCGGGAGGAGACTGCGAGAGGACAATACACCTGGGCGCCAAAGCCAGGCACCGCACAGTTTTCTGCCCAATCCGTGCTATGCTGGGGGCGCAGTGTGGAGTAGACCCAAGAGAAAGAACTGCATTGATTCCTGGTGAGTGCTAGGGATTGGGTCCCGTGACTGCTGTCACTGGCTGGAGGACATCTTGGAGTTAGGCAGAGCCCAGCACTGCAGCAGCATCAGTCAGCCACCCCTGACACAGAGAGGACTTGGTAGAGGACATTTTGGAGTTGGGCAGAGCCTGGCACCGTGGTGATGTCAGTCAGCCATCCCTGGCACAGAGAGAACTGGCAGGATCTGCTGGGGCTGAGCCACGTCTTCAGTTGGGACCCAATAAGCAGGTACAAAATTGTCACAACTCTGTGACGTCCACAAGGTACAGACTAACTTGTGCATTGACTGGCTCAGAGGCTCAAGGCTAGCCTGCACCGTCCCTGCATCCCTGCGTGTACCTCAGATAGCAGCAAACTGGGGAGGGCAGCAAAACCCCAGTCAGCACGCTTCAGAAAGACCCTCAGCAATACAGAGAGGGCCAGAGACCACCAGGACACACCAGTCTGAAAGAAACCAGAAACATGACAAGAGAAAGAAATAAAAAAAATAAGCCCCAGGAGAAGTAAATACAGAAGAGAACCAGTATAGTAACCCTCCAATACTAGACACAGCATCAGAAGACATTAAAAAATACTTTCATGACCTCATAGAGGAATTTAAAATTGTACTTCTGATCCAAGTGAGGCAAGATATAAAAAGATTAATTAAAGAAATGATAAGCCCCTCCCAAAAGAACACAGGTGGAAGAACAGAGGAATTCAGAAAAGAAAGAGAAACCTCTGATGAAGAATTTAAACATAAGCTAGAATACATGAAACAGATCCAAAGAGATTACCAGGAAACTAAAACCTCCACTGAAAACTGGCAAAATGCCTTGACAAAAACTAAAGTTAGCCTTTTGAAACTTGAAGAGATATTTATCATATGTGATTGTGAAAGAAAAGATCTCTTAAAAATAACAAGGAAACAGAAAGAAACAATTCAAAGGTTAGAAGACAACAAAAGGATATATAACTAAAGAATAAAACGTGAGCGAAGAAACAGGAGTAATCAAAAATGAACTACAAAGACTATTCACAGATATAATAAAGAAAAACTTCCCAAGCATAGGAAAAAGAAATGATATCCAGATAAATGGGGCATACAGAAATCTAGCCACCTACAACCAAAACAGATCTATACCCAGACATATAATAATCAAGATTCCAGAAATCCACCAAAAGAACAGAATATTAAAAGCAGCCAGAGAAAAGAAGCAGATTACCTGGGGCTGGGGATTTAGCTCAGCAGCATAAGCACCTGCCTTGCAAGCAGGCAGTTGTGAGTTCGATCCCCAGTGCCAATAAAAAGGAAAAAGACAAAAAAAAAAAAAATAAGAAGCAGATTACCTACAATGGGAAAATTATCAAAATAACAACAGACTTATCAACACAAACTCTCAAATTTGTGAGAAGAGCCTGGGGGGGAATAATCCAAGCCCTGAAAGAAAATAATCTACAACCAAGACTGATGTACCCAGAAAAACTCTCTCTCAAAATTAATGGAGAAATAAGATGTTTCCAAGACAAGGAGGAACTGTGGGAGTTCATGGCCACCAACGCAACCCTACAAAAAATACTGAACAACATTCCAGAGAGAGAGAGGAAAAAATACCAGGATTCCAGCAACAGTGGAGGAGAGGCCTCAATAAATGGGGAAGACAGTGGAATGAAGGAGTAAAGTGGACAAATTATAGCAGAAAAATAGAATAGTAGACATGCGGCAGAGAATGGTAAGCTATAATCTTTAATATAGATAGCCTTGATACACTAAAAAAAAAAAACAGGCAAAGTAGATTAGGAGGCAGGTTCCATCAAGATGCTCTGAATGGGAAACACACTCAACCCCAAAAAGGGTTAATAAACTGAAAGTGAAAGATGAGAAAGCAATGCTATATGTAACAGGAAACCAGAAAGAAAAGGGACAACTCATCTAGCAGCCGCAGATAGATTGGAGAGCTGTGACACTTTGGGGCAGTGTAGAACTACACAGCTGGAAGGAAGGAAAAGCCTATGACTTTAGTGAGTAAAGGAGTACAGCTCAAAATCAAGCTCAGGGGTAAAAAGGTTCAGCAACACTCAGATAGACAACAGGCTGGCTCCCAAATCTAAAAACTAAAGGGGCTAGTGAGACCGAAACACACAAAGCATCCTGAGAAGGGGAAAGCTGAAAAATAGCCTAAAAAAGGAAGGCAGAGGTCCTTGTTAATAGTGTATCAGAATTTAAAAGTCACAGTAGTCTTATTGCTCTCTTTAGTTTGACTTTATTTTGTTATGGTCTGTCCACTCATATCGGATTTGAGGACACAGATATCTAACCCCCAAAAAAGCAGGTTATACCACGGTAACTATCCTTAATTTCCTATTAACTTAAACTGAAACCCCATATTACTTACATTGTCTTACTATGACTGATCTGATTTGAATCTGGTTTGTTAGACCGCAGTTTTGCCTTGGCTGATTTTATTCGAATTTGGTAAGCTTGATAATATGAAGTCTAAGAGTAGAGGCAACTACTCTGAAGATGACAAGATGTAAAAGATATCCATATCAGTTTGATTATTAACCACTCTCTAGTCCTACAATGTCTTCAAAGTTGTGTTTTTATAAAAATAGCTATGTAATACTATGCTTAATATATTAAGCCTAATGATGTGGACAAGTCTATTGAAAATAATAAGAGAAAGCATAGTAACTATGGTAGATCACCTAATATTGTGGTCTTATGTGTCTTTTTTATTACAGGTTTTTCTAAGAATTTGTTTTGTTACCTTGTTATGATCTTTTTTTCCTTATAATACAGAGAGGATAGATATACATGTAGAAATAAACACATGGGAAGAATTTCTTAAACTATTTACAGGAACAGATTATATAATGCACGATGTAATGAACAAGCACTCTGAAGAAGAGACACTAAGAAACCCAGTGCTAACTCTGTAACATTATGATATAAAATCTAGCAATACTATTATTTACTGTTTGGAGTGATATTAGTCTAGACTCTTAAGTTCAATTTCAGCATACATAAAGCTAAGGACAGCTACTACAAAGAAAATGAGAGATATTATGGTAGTCATTATTGATTGCCCCAATGTCAGGTCTTGAAGACCTAAAAAGCCTTCACCGTCCTGTAATGATTTGATTAGTTCTATAATATGCAGTTTGTATTCAATGTGTGTGAAGATGGGGACAACTATTTGGAAGAAAACTAGAGACAATAAGATAGACAGTGAAGATCTCCAGTGGACTTGCTTTGAAATCTGTGTTTCTTTAAATTGTTTCCTTATGAACTGTTTTGATATGTTTAATCTTACCCTCTTTAAGATTAAAAAAAAAGTGTGTAGGACTGACAACCATATTACTAAGTTTTTGTTGGATCAATGAACAGAACTGTTGGTGGTGTCACTGTTTGAATGTCACTTTGTGTGCTTTAATTTTGTAACCTAAACAACTATTTCTAAGATGACAATATGTAACATCAATTAGTGATATTTTACTGTTTATTTTTCTGTAATTCTGTATTATTTCTACCCTTTTTTCTGGTTTTTGTTTTTTTCTCCTTAAATAAAAAAATGTAAAAAAAAAATATGAAGGCCCAGTACAGAAAAAAACAAAATGAGTCCATTAAAAGGAATCAAACAAGCCAGGTATGGTAGCCCATGCCTGTAATCCCAGCACTCAAAGAGCTGAAGCAGGAGAATTGCTGTGAATTTGAGGCCAACTTGAGCTACAAAAGGAGTTCACAACCAGCCTAAACTGCATAATGAAAGCCTGCCTCAAAATTAAAAATGCAGAAATTCATGACATCAAAAATTCCATTGAAAGTATAGACAGTAGAAGCATCCAATATGAGGCAGAGCTGGAATTAAAAGACAAGGCTGTTGTAGAAAATCAGATATTGATAGACACCTGAAAAATGGAAAGAGAGCATAAAAAAAGAATCCAGCAGGTGCTAAATGATGCAAAGGGACTAAGATTAGTTGGACTTACTGAAAAATCAGAACATAATGCAAATAGAAATCTTTTCAAATATGGAAAAAATAGCATACAAACAAAGAATTGAGCCATATTGAACCTCAAATAGTCATGATCAGAAAAGAACCTCTTCAAGACACATCACATTCAAAATCCAAGAAATCCAGCATAAGAACAGAATCTTGAAAGCTTTTAGAGAAGAGCAAAGAATCATTTATATATGAAAAGAAAATAGAATTCAAGAAGACTAAAGTCAGGAAAGCTTGGAGTGAAGTGTTTCAAGCCTTAAAAAAATGTCCATCTCAGGCTTACACCTCCTGCAAAACTATCTTTCAAAATTGATAGAGACATAAGATAATTCCTGAAGTTCCTGACCACAAAACCAGCACTCCAAAAATTCTTAAGGGTATCCTACAAGCTGATAATGCCAAAAGTTCTAATGAATATACATGGAGGACAGATAGTTAAGTAGAAGGCAAAGACAATAACTCATCAAGAGAACAGTAATGCAATGACAACAATTAGTTCCTTTCATCAATGACTTTGAGTGTGAATAATCTCAGTTCTTTAATCAGAAGACACAGATTGGCAGGATGGATCAAGGAAAAACTCCCAAAGTATGTTACATACAAGAAAAAAATTTAACCCAAACAAATTCACACACACACAAAAATCGAAAAATGGAAAACAATATTCCATGCAGAAGTAACTATGGTGTTTTCACCACAGTTACTGAAAGCACAGGGCTTACAGCAAAACTGATCATAAGAGACAAAAGAAGGCCACTAAACATTGGTTCAGGAAACAATTTGACAGGAAGAGATAAATATTATAAATGTATATGTACTGAAAAATAGCACACCCCACTTCATGCAGAAAAAAATACTGAACTTAAAAGATCAGATAAAATTTAAATCCCAATGGATCAACCTAGCCAAAGAAGTGAAAAAACCTTAATAACAAAAACTACAGTGCCCTGAAAAAGGAAATTGAAGAGACATCAGAAAATAAAGGGATATCCTGTTTCAGCTTAGGCAGAACCAACATAGTCAAAATGGCCTACTCTCCAAAACTGATAAATATATTGAATGCAATCCTGATCAAAACACCAACAGAATTCTTCACAGATCTAGACAAAATAATTCTAAAATTCATAAATGACACAGAATAGCAAATGCAAATCTAGGTAACAAGAGCAAAGCAGAAGATACTGCAATTTCATATTTAAAGTTATTTTACAAAGCTATCATAATTTTAAAAACAGCATGGTACTGGCACAAAAACAGCCAGGTGCACCAACAGAACAGAACAGAAGAAGTAGAGACAACCCGAGGCACAATCAACCATTTGATCTTTGACAAAGGAACCAAAACCATACACAGCATGCAGAAGATTCTAGATCTATATATTTCCCCCTGAACCAAACTAAAATAGAAATGGAGAAAAGTCTGAGTGTAAACAGAAACAGTATGTTAGAAGATAAAATAGATAAAACTCATAAAGATTAAGGACTTTCTTTTCCAAACATAACCCAGTGACACAAGAAATTGTACCAAGAAACAACAGATGGGATCACATCAACCAAAAAAATCTCCTACACAGCCAAAGAAATAACAAAGAATAGAGAGATAACCTACAGAATGGGAAGTATTTTTACCAGGCATTTGCAGACAAAAGACTAACATCTAGACTATATTTTATGAAAACTATAAAAGTTAGACCCACCAAAATAAAGACCCAATAAAAATTGGCAAGAGAAGTGAGTATACATGTCTCAGAAGATGTACAAATGGCCAATGAATACATGAAAAGATTTTCAACATCTCTGGCCATTAGAGAAATGCAAAGTAAGATAATAGTAAGATTTCATCTTACCTCTGAAAGAATGATCGTGATCAAGAAATCAAATAATAAAAAATGCTGGGAAGGCTGCTGCGAAGCAGAACTCTTTTACACTGTTGCTGGAAATGTAAACTAGTATGACTACTATGGAAATCAGTATAGAGATTTCCCAAAAGCTAAATAAACATGAGAATCCCATTTGGCCCAGCAATTACCCTTCCAGGTAACTTCCCAAAGACATAGTACAGTGATGCATGCATACACATCTTATAGCAGCACAATTAATAATGAATCTTAGAAACATCTTATATGGTCATAAATAATGACTGAATGAAGGAAAGGGTGCCATATTGGAACACTACTTTGTCGTGGAGTACGGCAAACCTGAGTCTTTTGTAGGAAAATGGATGTACCTTGAAATCATACTGTTAAGTGAAATAAATTAGATGCACAAGCTTAAATTCACTATTGTTTCTCTTATGTGACAAATACAAAATATAAATAAGAGCAAAATAAAGGATAGGTAATAGGAAACGGATCATTTTCAAAAGGAAGAAGGATCAAGGTATGGACAGAGTGGAAGGGAAGAGCAAGAAAGAAGATGAAAAAAATTGCGATCTGTTACGTACTCATACCAGTTTGACACAGTGAATGTAATCATTATGTAAAGCAAACAAGTACTAACAAAAAATAAAAAATGGAAAACAGGATATTGCTGTCATCCTGTTTTTAAAAATGGAGGATGGTTTCAACTAAAAAAATAACAGTGGTGGTGGGAAGAAGCAGAGGAACCTGGGAATTTTTCCCCACAAGTAAAACAGACTTTCCCATGTGTGTTAGTCTTGCATTCAGTTCCATGTAGCAGAAACCTTTCAGTGGCTCAGACAAATAAAGGGTTGCTTTGTTTTGTTTTGTTTTGTTTTGTGTTTTGTTTTGTTTTGTTGGAATATTTTGCCCCACATTACAAAAGTTTGAGCATAGTATGCAAATTGTGTCTGGCGAAGATAATCTCCAAAGACTATGTTCTTTGTAGCTCTCAGTGCATCACCCTAAGCATGTGACTCTAATATTTATGGCTGAAAAGAAGCATTCTGTTTGCAACTATTTTGTTTCTCTGCTTAGGAAGGAACAGATAAAGGGAGAAAGCGTGCGCGCGTGCACAAGCACACACACACACACACACACACACCAGCTCAGTTTGTTCATTTATATCAGGAAAACAATCACATTCCCAGACAGACTTCTGTTCTTTTTCCAGTGACCATTAATGGCTACGGGATCGTGCCCAGAGGGGAATCTGGAAGGGTCTTTTTATCGGAGCATATCATCACACTTATCCCACGTTAGGATGCTGAGTAAGAAAGAAGGATGCCAAGCAGATAAATGTAAAGCTGGATTTGATGGTGAGGAAGAATCAAAACTAGGTTTGCCCAGGTTCCTGATGAGGCACGGATGCAAGGTGCCACAGTCACCATGGGAGGAAGAGGAAGAGCAGAATGAAAGGAGCCAAGGACTAAAGGGAAATGGAAGCTCCACTTAGGACATGTTGAATAGGTGGCATCTAAGGAACAATTATTGATAATGAGATTCTGAAGCTAATGAAGAATTCTGAACTGAAGACACGTGGAGACACAACCTGTCTGCTTGAAAGTTTTCTGCTATGTCTAACTGGCATAATACACTCAAAATTCATTACCTTTTACAACATCAGCCATTCAGGACTAGTGCTCCAGTGATAACCTATAAAACCACATAAGTTTTTTTATTTATCCCCTGATTTTATTTTCTATTCATCAGAATGCAAAGAAAATGTAATTTGCATAGCATAGAGAACAACCACTTTTATTGTATTTCCTAATAAGATCTGTTCCATGTTTTGATGTATTTGGATTTTTGTGATTATTCAGGGTGGGAAAATAAAACTGGCAAACTGAGTTTCACTAAGCACTTTGACCAGCGACTAATGATGGGAGGTACCCAGTACTGAAGAAGCAACCTCCTTCGACAGGGTTGACATCGGATGTCATTGCCTTAGTATGCCTTTGTATGCCAGTGCCTGCATCCCGCTTTTGGCTATTCCAATTAGATAATAGGATGAGGTTAGGTTAATTAAATTTGTTCACTGGTTCAGATATTTGTAAGGCTGTTCCTCCTGACAGTGAAGCACACAGAATCTCTCTCACCGTTATCTCATCCTTGCTAATTAGAAGGGTTCTTGTTAAAACAAAGCCCCTTGTAAGATATCCAGAGTAACATGGGCTGTGAGAGGGCTGATCCATATTAGGAACTATGCTCATATTCCAAAAAGAAGTTTTGGGAGAGCAAGCTATGTCTGCAGCATATTACTAGCATAGTAAATGTTGGGTTTCTGTTGGAAGCCGAGTGAATAGAGTGTATTTAATCACACCAGTGAGTGGAGGAAAAGAAGTAGCTTTCAAAAATATAGAATACTACAATTCCTTATCATGATCACTGAATCATTCCACATTATCAAACATTAGTCTCCATAATTCTATGTTAATAATAGTGGAGAAAAATAATGGTGTAAAAATTTCAAGCTTCACTGGAAATATGCTCACTATTTTTTGTTTTGTCTCCATCTGGTTAAGCCCTTCTTATGATTATTCCCAGATAATGACCTCCTTAGCCTTCAGTAATTTTGTAGGCTCACTTGCCTAGATTAAGAAGGAAGCAGAGAATGAAGGTCATGAATGCTGTGATAGTTAGCTTCTTGTGGCCATAACAAATAGCTGTGATAAATCAGCTTCAGAAAAGGTAAATTCCTGGTTTAGAGGTTTCAGTTCATGGCCTTGTCACTTTTGGATCAAGAGAAAGATGCTCACCTCATGGTTGCAGAGAAGCCAAGAAAGAAGAAGCAGCTGTGACCCAGGGGACACATCTGTAGTGAGCCGACTCCCTCTAACCAAGCAAACCTCCCAACAGTATTACAGGCTAGTGACCGAGCTTGTAATTCACAGGTCTTGCAGGGTGGGAAGACACTCACCCAAACCACAGAAAATGCTAGTCACCAAGAACTATGTCTACCTCTACATCTCCATGGCCATTACACAAGCCCACATGGCTAGTTCTGGACAATGCAGAAGAATCACACATCACAACTGAGCCAGTGTGGGTCTCCTGCTCTCTAGTTACCTGGGCCAGTATCTGACAATATTCAAGGTACAAGAATGCTAAGTGACCAAGATCCAAAACTGCATGACAAACATATTCAGAATGAAAAAGATCATTTTATTTTCAGACAATGAAGTTTAGTTTGGGGTTTTTTATTAGCACAACATAGTTTGATTGATGTCCACAAATATACGGAGACACCATTTTTGGGAATACTCATGCATTCAATATATTTCTTTGTGGTGTTACATAAAATGGACATTAAAAACCTTACAACAAAAGAGTAGATTTATTGACAATAGTATATGTAAAGTTCTCAGTATACCTATGCTCAGTGATTACCACTATTTATCATTTTCATATATATTTTCTACCTTTAAATTAGTCTTCACATTTTAGTACTGCTTTATAATCTTTTTTATTTAATTTTATTTTGAAAGTATACAACAGAACAAGACAGAATAAAGCCAACTAAGATTGTACAGTGAAATTAGTACAGAACTTCACAGCAGGTTATCAGGATAACAGTAATAGGTATCACAGTATATTTTGTTATCTTTATAATAGTTGTTCTTTCCCTCACGTATATCAAATTGAGATGAAATATAGAACACTATAGAACTTATCAAAACAGAATATTGAATAGATCAGTACCACTAATCAGAAAAGAGCAAAACAGTAATAAAAATATTTGCCTTCAAAGAGATGGTAGAAGGAAGTCCCCCTTATTTGCTATGGTCAACCTCCCAGGAGACACTCAGGTTACTGGTTCCCATTTGCTAATGGGCAGTGGGGGGGGGGGGAGTAGGGGAAGTGGGATATATGACTCTAGGCCGAGCATCAGTAGGTTCACTATTGCTTAGCAGGGAGGCAGGCTGGTTGTTTGGTTTCACAGCATCCTAAGTTCCAACATGGCGCGGATCTCAGAAGCTGCTGCTGGTTCTCCCCCTGAAAGGGCCACAGTCTCTGCTTTATAATCTTTTCACAATAATGTATCTCATTATCATTAAATATTTATCTCTGTCATTTTAATGGCTGAATAATATTCCATCACATGACTACTAATAACTTAATAAGCTCCTTGCTGTTAAATACTTAATTACTTCTAATTATTTTCTCAAAAAGGAATATTTTCCTGCATCTATAATAATTTATCCAAGATCAGTTTCTAGAGTGACAATACTGCACCAAATGTAAGGTAAAATTTAAAGCCGTTTGATTTAATTTTGGCAAATCAAATTTTACCAAAGTAAGTGTATTTATTTCATTATTTACCTAGCTATACATGAGAGTATTTTTTATATACCACTATCACTAGTAATTCCCCAGGATTGTCTCAAGGGTAAAAATCTATTTCAAATGTAAGTGTTTAAGTCTTTTGCATTCAAATCCATCTTTCTTCCCTTTTGTTTTATTAAAAATGTCTTAGTCTAAAATGTATTGAAATATATTTTCTTGTAGATCATTTGTTATTTTATTTTTTACTATTTCTTTTAATAAGCAGCTGGAATGTATGGCTTTTCTGTTTATTTTTTGTGTAATGTGAAAAACATCTTGTTTCACTAACTAAACATTTTTGCTTACATCTAGTAGTTTAAACTATGCATTGTCTATATATTTTTAGGTCTGTATCTTGGTTACTTTTCTCTCATTGCTGGTACAAAATGCCCAATACCCAAAATGAAGGAAGGAAAGGTTTATTTAGCTTACTGTGGAGGTCTTAGTCCACAATCAGCTGTCACCAAGGCAGGGTAGCATGGCCCTGGGGCAATACTTCCCGACAGGAGCCAGACCAAAAGGGGAGAAGGATCTCTTCTCCTCCCTTGTATTGTATACAAGCCTCTCTCCATCCAGGGCAGGTGTAGCACTCACAAAATCTCTGTGCCCGCCCCTTACACAGGATGAGGATATTTACAAAGTAAGAATCCTGGATCCCTGCTGAATCTCTCAAACTTCTAAACTTCTGAAATTGACACAATGTATTAACCATAACAGTCTGCCTTTTGGTATATGTCAGTTCCATAATGATTTAATTATTGAGACTTTCCCAGTTTTTTTGTTTTTGTTCTTGAGGAGTAAGTCTGATAGATTTTTAAATTTTGATTTGGGGATGTTTGTTGTTGTGATACTGCTGATGGAATTCAGCGCCTTTGCACCAAACAACATGCCCACCTCATTTTTGAGACATAGTCTCACTGCGTTACAAAACTGTACAAGCTGGGCTTGAATTTGCAGTCTTCCTGCTTCAGCCTCACAGAGGCTGGGATTACAGGTGTGCACGCACCACCCCAGACTAGCGTAGTATTTTCTTTCCGTCTAAAAGCATACACAGGTAATCATCATTTTCCCTTTTTTGACTTATCTTCCCTGTTCCTCAGAGTGTTTTAATTTCTGCAGTCTTCTTGTGATAAAATGGGAAGGAGATTATTTGTCCTTTAATTTCTACTGTCCTCTTTTGATGCTCACATAAGGTAGGAAGATTATTAGTCCTTCTGGTCACCGGCAGGCCTGGAGCTGGTCCAGGAAAATCTGTCAGTGAAGGTAGCTTCACACTGGCTCTGCAGAGCAGTGACAGACAGTATGTATGCTAGGGTTCTAAAAATGGAACTCTTCCCGGTGGGTCTTTACTATATCTCTCCAGAAGATATTTCCTTAGTTACTTGATATTGATATTTGCTATGGACAGCACACCACCTGTGTCATCCCCATGTTAGAGTGGAAAAAGCAGACAAAAAAGAAATGACCTATTGTGATCAACAGCTACAACGGAGATTCATACAAGCTGAGAACATGTACCTTTAATAGTTTAGTTTTGGCAACCACAGATATCCAGGTCACACTTTGGATGTCAAAAAGAAAATATATTGAAAGCAACTGTCCCTTCTGTGGAAGGGTCAAGATTTCCCACACCCCAAGTTCTATATTCGTAGTGATGCCTATATTACAAATATCCTCAGTAGCCACTGATTTTATTAGGCATGCACCACTGCAAAATATAAATACTAAATAATTTATTGAAAGTATTTTTATTGAAAATATTATGCACGATTAATTTTGTCCTCGATAGTAAGATGCAAGCTGAATTGTTTTTATCTAATTGGCAGCTCCTTTCAACAGTTTATTTTCATTAGTAAGCACTTGTCGTTATTTTCTTGATGTAAAGTAAACATCATAGAGTGACCTTCTCCCACACTGGGAAACAGCTGGTGGCTGGAGTGAGTCCGGGTGCCATCCCAAGCCCTGGGGAGACTATAAGTTCACCTTTTCCGGAGCTCAAGGACCCACCCAGAGCCCAGCCACACTGGGCTGCACGTGGCAGGTTTTAGGTCTGCCCAGGACATGCCCATAGACCTTCTCCCAAACCGGGAAACACAGCTGGTGGCTGGGGGAAATTTGCATGTCACCCCAAGCCCCTGGAGACTTTAAGATTATCTCTTCCAGAGCTCAAAGACCCGTCCAGGGCCCAGGCACACTAGACTATCTTTGGGAGGTTTTGTGAAACCCCCAGTGACCTTCAATTACGGGATGTGAGAGTAGGTGAAATGAGTTCTAGGGCATTGGTCTTCACCCGGGGAGAGCTTTAACCATCATCCACAGTGATTAGCTGCCTGCCCAGCTACCTGGAACACTGAAGGTGGCATGGGAGGGCCTGATGGCCTAACTGGACTGGGCTCAGCAACTTCCATTCAGTCCCAGGAGCCTAGGACACAGGAGATGGTTTCCAACACATCCAGGGGAAGCCTTGGAACAACACTTGAAGCACAGAAATATAAGAAAATGACAAAGTGAAAGACCAAAATGAATCTCAAACCTCCAGCCCATCCCAAGAAACCTTAGGAGCGATGTACATAGGAGAAAATATATGCCACACACCTGAAATATCTGAAATAATAGCAACTGAAATAAAGAAGCAACTCCAAGAAGCTTTAAAGGAATTCACACTAGAAATAATCTCCCAGGTCAAAGAAGAAATAATAAAAGAAATGAAAGAGATGCTGAACACATCTAAAGAAGGCACAGTTAAAAACTGGAGGAACTAAACAAAACAGTAGAATCCCTGGATGAGTAATATAAGAATTAAACAGAATACATAAAGCAGATGCAAACAGATATACAGGAAATCAAAAATTCCATTGAAAGTTGTGAAAACCGTCTCAATGAAAGTGAAGATAGAATTTAAGACCTCAAAGACAGGATTGCAGCTAGTGAACAGGAAAGGCAAGATCTTCTAAAAATAACAAGGAATCAAGAAATAACAATTCAACAGCTGCAAGATGATGCAAAGAAAAACAACATACGATTGATAGGAATGAAAAAGAAGGGGACAATATAAAGGATGTCAAGAGGATATTTAGAGAAGTAATAGTTGAAAATTTCCCAAACAGGGGCTGGGGATTTAGCTCAGCAGCATAAGTGCCTGCCTTGTAAGCAGGCAGTTGTGAGTTTAATCCCCAGTACCGATAAAAAGGAAAAAGACACGAAAAAAAAAAAAAAAAAGAAAAAGAAAATTTCCCAAACATGAGAATGGAAACTGACATCGGGATCAATGAAGCATATAGAACTCCAAATAGTCATAACCAAAATAAAACTACACCCACACATATAATAATCACCATCCCAGAAATCCAACATAAGAATAGAATATTAAAAGCTGTCAGAGAGAAAAGACAGATCACTTATAAAGGAAAACCTATCAGAATCATAGCAGACTTCTCAGCACAAACAATAAGAAGAAGAGAGGAAATTATAAAAATCAGAGCAGAAATTAATGCAATGGAGAGTAAGAAAACAATCCAAAGAATCAATGAATCAAAGAGTTGGTTCTTTGAAAGAATAAAGAAAATTGATAAGCCCCTAGCCAACCTTATTTTTAAAAAGGGAAGAAAAAGCTCAAATTCATGCAATAAGGAATGAAAAAGGTAAAATCACTACAGACTCTGTAGAAATACAAAAGATCATCAACACCTATTTTGAAAATCTCTATTCTCATAGGTTTGATAACACAGAAGAAATAGATAGATTCCTAGAAACACATGAAGTACCAATTCTAGGTCAAGACGATGTAAAACTGCTGAATAACCCAATTTCTATTAATGAAATTGATAATGTAATTAAGTCCTTACCTACAAAGAAGAGCCCAGGCCCTGATGGATTCACTGAAGAATTCTACAATAAATACAAATAAGACTTAATGCCGACACCCTTCAAACTCTTCAATGAAATTGAAAGGGAAGCAATCCTTGCTAAGTCATTCCTGGAAGCAAATATTACTCTAGTACCAAAACTTGAGAAAGACCCAACTAAAAAATAGAACCACAGGCCAATCTCCCTAATGAACACAGATGCAAAAATCCTCAATAAAATATTGGCAAATAGGATCCAGCAAATCATCAAGAAGATTATACACCATGACCAAGTGGGATTCATCCTAGGCATGCAGGGATGGTTCAACACATGTAAATCAATAAATGTAATCCACTGCATCAATAAAGCCAAAAGTAAGAATCACATGATCATTTCTATAGATGTAGAAAAAGCTTTAGATAAGGTCCAACACTCATTCATGATAAGAACCTTACAGAAAATTGGAACAGATGGTCTTTACCTCAATATAATAAAGGCCATCTATGACAAACCAATAGCTAGTATCATACTAAATGGCCAAAAACTGAACGCCTTTATCTTAAAATCAGGCACAAGACAAGGATGTCCCTTATCACTGCTCCTATTTAATATAGTACTGGAAATAAAGATAGGAAGAAAAGAAGCTAAATTATCATTATTTGCAGATGACATGATATTCTACATAGAAGACCCCCAAAACTCCATTGAAAGACTCTTAGATATAATAAATAAATTCAGCAATGTAGCTGGATACAAAATCAATACTCAAAAATCAGTAGCATTTCAATATATTGACAACAAAATCACAGAGAGCGAAATAAGAGAAGCCATACCATTCACACTAGCAACCAAAAAATAAAATATTTAGGAATTATTCTCATGAAAGAAGTGAAAGACCTATATAGGGAAAATTATAATACACTGAAAAAAGAAATTGAAGAGGGTCTCAGAAAATGGAGAGACATCCCTTGCTCATGGATAGGAAGAATAAATATTGTGAAAATGGCTGTTCTCCCAAAACTGCTATACAGATTCAATGCAATCCCAATAAAAATACCATCAACATATCTCATAGATCTAGAGAAAATCACTCCTCAAATTCATCTGGAACCAGAAGAGACCTAAAATAGCAAAGACGGTTCTAAGCAGCAAAGACAAGGCAGGAGGCATCACAATCCCTGACTTGAAGTTACACTACAAAGCAACTGTAGTAAAATCAACATGATACTGAAATCAAAACAGAGCCAAAGATTAATGGAATAGATTAAAAGATGCAACCACAACTACAAACACATTCAACCACCTTATTTTTGATAAAGGGGCCAAACATGTTCACTGGAAGAACAACAGTCTCTTTAATAAACAGTGTTGGAAAAACTGGCTCTCCACATACCGAAACCTAAAACTAGACCCATGCTTATCACCATGTACTAAATTAAAATCTAAATTGATCAAAGATCTGAATATTAAAACAGAAACACTAAATCTATTGGAAGACAAATTGGTTAAAAACCTTGAAGACATAGAGGTAGGTAGAGAATTCATGAACAGGAATCAAACCACACAGGATACTTCCCAGAATCAATAACTGGGATCGCCTCTTATTAAAAAGTTTCTGCACATCAAAAGAAATCTCCAGCATAGTGAAAAGAAAACCCACAAACTGGGAAAAAATCTTAGTGAACTATCCCTCAGACAAAGGACTTCTGTCTAAAAAATATATAAGGAATTTAAAAAATCAGACCCCCAAAATTCAAAGATCCAATCCAAAAATGGGCATCTGATATGAATACACAATTCTCAGATGGAGAAATACAAAGAGAAAACAAATACTTGAAAAAATGTTCATCATCATTAATCATTAGAGAAATGCAAATTAAAACCACACTGAGATTCCATCTCACTCCTGAAAGAATGGCCAAGATCAAGAAAACTACCAACAACAAATGCTGGAGAGGCTGTAGGGGAAAAGGAACTCTCTTGCACTGTTGGTGGGAGTGTAGACTGGTGAAACCATTGTGGAAGTCAATCTGGAGATTTCTCAAAAAGCTAGGACTGGAAATCCCATTTGTTCCAGCTATTCCACTTCTAGGCATATTCCCAGAAGAACTGAAAGCATCATACCACAGTGATATATGTGCACCCATGTTTATAGCAGCACAATTTGTAATCGCCAGATCTTGGAAACAACGTAAGTGTCCATCAACTGAGGAATGGATAAAAAAGTTGTGGTATTTCTATACAATGGAGTATTATTCAGCTATAAAGAAGGATCACATTGAGATATTTATCAATAAATGGGCGCAGCTTGAGATCATACTCATAAGTGAAATAAATCAAACTCACATGTATAAATACTGAATAGTTTCCCTAGTGTAAGAAATGGTAAGTATACATCGAAGTATGTGTGAAACATGACTCCCCATTATATTGCTTTGAAGCCTTATAATGTTTTCATTCATTAATTGAAATGGTTTTATTCTGGGTTGTTTGATTTTATTGTCTGTGATGGTATGAACAGTTATTATGAAGAAAACAAGACAATTAAATAGCTAGTGCTGATTTAATATCATCTTGTTTTGAAGTCCCATTAAGCTTTTGTTCTTCTGTCTCCATTGGTTTATTATGTTGCATCTTATTGAATTTTATTACACGTGATAGTATAAACAAAAATTTTTATAGACAAGGAGATAATATAGAAACCATTGTTCATTTTCTGTTGGTTGGTTCTAAATACCCTATAATACTTTCACTCTCCTGAATGGTTTTACACTGTCATGTTGTGTTTGATGCTATAAAATATGAAGTTATACTCAAATATTTCAAGGAAAGAGACACTATGGTAACTACTATTATGTCGGGTTATCTTGTAGTGAAACACTATGTTGCTTAAATTGTTCTGACCTGTTATTATGTTGTTATGTCCTCTTTTATTTTAATCTCCTTCTTTCTTTTAATTTTTTAATAAAAAAGGTAAACATCATAATTATTCAGAATGTTCTCAGGCTTGAGATGAGATTTTCTGCCTGACTCCAAACAGAGGCAGTTTCATAGACAGACCCTTGTTGGACACCGGGACCTTGCTGTTCACAAAGTGTCCAATGCATTGGCTTCCCTCAAGAGTCTGTAAGAAATACATAAGTTTAGTCTCCATCTAAGACCTTCATTTTAATAAGTGATTGTGTGCACAGAAAAGATGTGACACTTGGAAGTCATGGGGAAACCCAGGGCCACAAATATCTCCCTCCCCTCAGGAGGCCATGATGATAGGCTGGGGCTTAGCCCTTGCATGCACAATGTACCGTGGAGAAAGATGTGACCTGTGAAAGAGAAGTTTTACAGATCCATGCTCCATGCTGCCTGAGTCAATGCCTGCTCTTTCTTCCAAGCTGTGTTTTGAAAGTCCACACAATCACTGTTGTTAATATAACCACCTAGCGCAGGAAACAAGTCAAATTCTGGGATTTTTTTTTTCTAGTGCAGAAAATTGAAAAGAAATGCCTAATGTAGGATATTTACTTTCTTTTTTTTTTTTTTTTTTTTTTGCCAGATAGGGTTCCATTGTGCAATCTAGGCTGGCCTTGAACTCACAGTGTAGCCTTGGCTGGCCTCTAACTCACAGAGATCTTCCTGTCTCAGTCTCCTGAGTGATGCAATCATAGGTGTCCACCAACACACCTGGCCCTAAAATGTTTCTTTTTAAAAATTCTTTTTATTCTTTCATGAAATGTGATACTGTTCAACTGTGGGAAAAAATGAATGCTGGATGAAAATTCAATAAATGTCATTCACATTGAACTAAGGTAATTTTTTAGAGAGGCTTTTACACAGAACTCCAGATTTCAAGGTTCAAAGAGGCCTCCATAATCTCCTGGGTCTTGCGTTTACTTCCCAGTAATACCTCATCCAGTCTTTTTTTGAGCATCTCTGGTGATCAGGAGCTCACTTTCTCTAGCCTTCTGTCCTATGGAAGAACAAATATTTAGAGGACTTCTCACTCCTTTGACTGCATGAAAATGCCTCTCCGTAGCTCCTTTCCTGTGGTCTGAGGTCTTGGTCTGTGAATTCTAAAGAACAACCCCATCTCTTTTAGCATGAATTAGTTCCTTAAATACCTGAAGCCACCCATGAAAGCTTTCCCTTCTCCAGACAGGATCTCCATCCACTCCAGATGTAAGTAGTAAGAGTAGAAAATCAACTACTGGGCTGGGGATTTAGCCCAGTGGCATAAGTGCCTGCCTGGCAAGCACAAGGTCCTGAGTTCAATCCCCATTACCGCCAAGGAAAAAAAAAAAAAAAAAGAAAATCAACCACCAACAGGACCAGCAGTAGTTTCTTACAGTATAGACTTCCCCTGAGTATACCTCAGTGTACATCCAACCATATTCATGCATTAATATATTCATCCATTTACACAATAAATATTTAGTGAGTGATTGAGCACTTACTGAAGTCTGGACACAGTTCTAGACACTGAGAACAGATTATTGAATACAATCAACAACATTCTAGCCCCTATGGAGCTTGCGTTGTAGCTATAGGATATGAAATCAGTAGTTATAATGGCAATTACTATAAAGAAAAGTAGAGGACTGAAAGAAGAAAAACCAGAAAAGCCAACATCTGAGCAGAAGACTAAAGGAAATGAGAACTTCATCCATGTGGGTTTGGAAACAGCATTTGAGGGAGAGGAGAAAATAGGAAGCTGGCAAGTGCAAGGTCTTGAATTTGATTCCTGGTACCAAAAAAAAAAAAAAATAGAAAGGTCCCCAAAAGGTAAACAACTGATGTGGTCATGGAACAGCAAAGAAGCCATGGGAACAGAAGCTCTATAACCTCAGAGTGAGGAGTGAGGAGCTGAACATATAGAAATCTGGATATATAGTCACTATTCAAAGGACTTCAGTTTGTTTTATTTAGGCTTGGTTAGGTATGGTCTGTCTTTCTGAACGGGCTAGAAAGTCATTGGTAGAAAAACCAATAAATGACATAATCTAACCTACTGTTAATACACCCCTCTGGCTAGAGAGTAACTAGGCAGTGTGGGGAGACAGAGTGGGTCAGAAAAAAGCAGAAAGACATTTTGGGAGGATACAGGACTAGACCAGGAGAAGGATGGTGGCTTAGATGGGAGTAGCAATCCTAGAGTCTTTGACCAGGTGTTCTTTCTACTCTCGGTGCCCATTTTCTCCTGAGAATTTTATCCAAACTGATTTATATTGTTTAGAACTTAATATAGAAAATGCCCTATGCTATAATTCCATAATGATAGTGATTTCTCCCAAAGAAATATTTTAGCTCTGATTTCCATAAACTTTCCTCTGCCCAATCTCCTAAGAAATGTTAGAATCTCCCATATTTTTCCTAAAAACTGTTGTATCTCGTGTGGAAATGGGATGCAGTCTCCAAACACACACCCATCCCAACAGAGACAGAGACAGATGCCACCATGTCTATACTGCCCCCACAATTTCTGTGCACCTGGAGTGCTTCCTGATGCAAACATTGTGACTCTTCACTTTCAGGATTAAGAAGGCTCAGCTAATAAGTGAAGCAAGCCAGAAAGCCCGGAAGTATGCTACACCCTGGAACAGCCCTTTCAGTGGTGCAAGTTGGAGGTGTTAAGTCCTAGAAGAAACCACACTCCAAGGTATGATCTACTCTGTAGTGAATAACCCACGGCTGCCCACAGGGGCAACTTTCTCATTAGTTTTGTGCTTTCCTTCCTTCTCTCATTTCCCTGTTTCTCTACCAGGAAGCTCTGACAGCACCTTTAAGTAAACTATGTGATGCAAAGCTTTATCTGTTTCTGGGAAGCGGAATCTGACACAAGCATGCAAATACAACAAGAGCCATTCCTCTTAAGAAAGCTGTCATAGGGGAGTAATTATTTGGCACTTTGAGAAAGGAGAAGAGACAGACACCATGAGCAACATAGAAAAGTAAGAAGCACCTGATTGCCCTTTCTTCCATGAAGACACCAATTCAACAAAAGCATGTGGACAAATCTCCTTTGGAAGAAATCCAGAAAATATTTGAAGTCTTTAAAAAACCAACTACATAAAAGCCTATAAAAAATTGTAGCATCCATTCACCATAGTTCCTTCCCACAGCTCAGCACAGTGTAACAGCAAAAAATCTCCCAGTTTCTGATTGCCACTAGTGAAAAAAAGAAAGAAAAAAAAACTAGGACATGCATCCAATGTGCAGACTTCTCAAGAGCCACTCAAGCGACTGGTTTCTATCTTGTCCAAATCTAAGCACTGAGAATAAAGGCAAAAGCTTTAAATTGAATGTACTCTCTCACCACAGTCCCTCCTTCCATCTCCAGGCACAGAAAGAACAGGAGAAAAATCTCAAACTCCAGGCTTCTTTCTAGGGAGAGAAATAATCAGAATATATGTGCAGTATTCCAGCTTTTAGGAGAGATGTGCAAGGTCCTGGATTCTGTCTTTGCTGTCCCTGAATGCTGATGAGACCTAGCATCCCCTAAATGCCTACAGGACATTGAGAGCAAAAGACAGTATGAGAGCTTGCCAAATAGTCAGAGAACCTACAGCATCACTAATAGACACAAGAAGGAGCAAGAGATTAAGAGCTCCTAAAGGAAGAAACTAGCAAATATTCCTAATCAAGAATCTACATGTACACATCTTGAAGAATACACATCCAAACAAAAAGTTTTAGGGGACTCCAATTATCTAGAAAGCTAACGATAAAAAGGATTTTTTGTTTTTTTGCAAATGTGCAGATGACAACACAAAGCAGAAATCCACCCTAAAGAATGGAGGTATATAAACTATCTGACAAAGAATTCAAGTGACCAATATGAGGATCATCAGCAAGTTTAAGAAAGCAATAGGTGAATAAAGTGAGAATACTAATAAAAGAAAAATATATTTAAAAAATCAAAACAGAAATGCTGGAGCTAAAGAATATGATAAAACTGAATTGAAACATTTACTAATGTAGTCTAACAGCAGATTTGATCAATCAGAAGAAAAACTAAATCAATGAATATGTTTATTTGAAATTATTCAGTCAGAAAAGAAAAAGTGAATTAAAAAAATAAAGCAAGCTCAGAAGACGTGAATAATATCGAAAAGAAATGGAAAAATTCTTCGAATCATATAACCTCCCAAGATTGCATCATTCAAAAACAAGTGAAAATCTGAATCAACTCACAATGACTAAGGAAATTAAGCCAGTAATTGAGAATCTCCCAGTGAAAAAAGCTCAAAACCAAATGTCTTCACAGAGAATTCCAACAATTTTTTAACAAGCATATGTCACTCATCCAAAAAGGGAAGTGTGGATATTTCAAATGCATCTTATAAAGCCAATATTAGCCTCCTACAAAAGTCAGAAAAAGACATTTCAAGAAACAAAAATTACAGGCCAATTCCCTTATGTACTATGTAGATTCAAAACTCAACAAAATATTACCAAACTGAACTCTGAATTTTACTGAAAGAATATTACACCATGACCAAGTGTAGTTTACCCCAGGGATGGTTCAACAAACAAAAATCAATCAGTATAATAAATCATGTTAACAGAACAAGGCATTGAAATCACATGATCATCTCTAGAAATGGAGAAAAAACACCAATGAAATTAAAAATCTTTTCATGATTAAAGAAGAAAATACTCTACAAGCTATGGTGGAATGAAGTTACCTCAATAAGATAAAGGTCATAAATGAAAAACCCTGCACTAGCACCATGTTTTCAATGATGCTTGTTCTCCAAGATTTGGAAGAAGGCAAGGACTTCCACTGTCACCACTTTTATTCAACACAGCACTACTGGAAATCCTAGATAGAAAAATTAGACAAGAAAAAGAAATATAAGTCATCCACATCAAAAAGGAATAAAATTATCTGTGAAGATAGAGTTCAGAAAACAAAGTTCTTAGTTTCTTTAAAAAAAACTGTAACTAATAATCAAATTCAAAATAGTGGCAATACTCAAACTTAACATATAAAATCAGTTATGTTTCTGTAAACTAACAACAATTAGAAAAGGAAATTAATTTTAAAACACTATCACTTATGATAGCATCAATAAGAACTACATACTTAGGAATGAACTAAAACAGGTAAAAAAATCTGTACATGGGAGAATATAAAGTACTATTGAACAAAAGTAAATAATACACAAATAGAACAGAAAGATAACTATGTTCACAGACTGAAGGACTTCACACTTGTTAAAATGTGTAAAATAACCAAAGTAATGTACAGATTCAATTCAGTATCTGTCAGAACTCTGTAGAATTTTTTGAAAAAATATCTAAAATTTATGTGGAAGTACAAAGTAACCCACATAACAACAACAACAACAAAAAACTGGAGAAAAAGCAAAGTCAGAGACCTCATATTCCCGACTCCAAATTATGTTACAAATCTACATTAACAAAAAAAAATATAGAATCACACATGGATGGGTATATAAACAAATGAAACAAGAAATCAAGTACAGAAATAAACCTATATATATTCAGTCCTCTAACCTTCAATAAAGTACCAAGAATACACAATGGATAGATAATAATGTCTTCAATAAATGGTGTTGGAAAACCTATATAACCACCTGCAATAAAACTAAATTGGACCCTTATTTTGTATCACACATAAAAGTCAATTCAAAATGGAGCAAATATTTAAATACAATATATGAAATGATAAACTGCTAGAAGAAAACAGGGACCAGGAGACGCTTCATAACATTGGACTTACCAACAATTTCTTGGATCTCAGACGAAAGGCAACAAAAAAAACGGGGGGGGGGGGAAGGAGACCACTTTAAGCTGCAAAGCTCTTCCCAGCAAAGGAAATAACCGACATTATGAAAAAGCAATAGAAGAAGTGGAATAAAATATTTGAAAGCCATATATCTGTTATATGACACATATTGAGGCCTTAACTAACTATACTCAACAGGCCTTAAATGACACACTAGCTGGTCTCTCTCTGCTAAATGAGAAAGTAAAATTAATGACACAGGCCATATCCTCCAAAATCAGATTGGCATTAGACATTCTCACAGCACAGAAGATATTTGTACAATTGTAAAAACTAAATGTTGTGTGTATATTTCTGACTCTTTTGCTAATGTCTCAATATTTGTTCAAGATATTAGATGGCAAATCAATGACATATCAGACTCTAAAATTCCCTGGCTTATCCTTATCCTTGTTAGGGCTTATCCATTGTGTTAACTTGAGAATTCTAGAACTCAAACTAAGTGACTCAGCTGTTGTACATCCTGGGGTGTGGAGAGCAAGCTACTACCATTCTAGGATATTGTTCATTGTGTGGATTTGAGAAGATCAGAAGTTTAACTAAGTGATTCATCAGGGGACCAGGGTCCTTAGTTCATAATATCCTCAGCCTGTGCAAGAGGAAGGCACAGAGATTTTGTGAGTGCTACCTCTTCCCTGGGAGCCAGGGGGTGGCCTGCATACAATATCAGGGAGGAAAAGAGGCTTGTTCTTCATCCCCTTTTTGTTCTGGCTGCTCTTGCTGGCTGCTGCCTTGAAGTGTTGCCCTGGTACCATGCCACTCTGCCTTGGAGCCAACTGACTGTAGACTGAAACCTCCACAAACTGTGAGGTAAGTAAACCTTTCCTTCCTTCATTTTTAGTGTTGGGTATTTTATTCCAGCAATGAGAGAAAAGTAACCAAGACAAACCATTTCTAGTTCCTTCTGGTGAAAATCTTTAACTATACTCATAATTACCTGTTGATTATATTATTTGGCCCATGCATACTTAATTGTTTCTTTGGCTTTGTATCCTCTAGACTTAAAACTATGCCTACCAAAGTACTCTAAAGGATATAATTGTACGTATGTTTAAGCGTATAAGATATATGACCATATACATCATTGAACAGAATGGTTTGCACTGTTAATATTTGAGTATCTGTCCACTTTTTATGCTTTGGTTTTGTAACTTGAACAACTATTTCTAAGAGGATAATACATAACTTATCAACTAGCAATTTCTTAGTGTTAATATTTTTCTTCAAAATTATGTATTACCTCTGCCATTTTTTCTGCTTTGTCTTGTTTTTTTTTTTCTTTTTTTTTTTTTTTTGTTAAATAAAAAATAAAAACTATGCTTATCCAAGATGAAAATGCCTGGTGTCTATCAAGTGCTTTTAGATAGAGCCTCTGTAGAGTATCTCTGACAGCCAGTCAACAACTACAACCCCATCAGCCTGAAGAAATCAGATTGGTCATCACCCGTTTCTCCCTTATGGCAGTTTGAGATACTTCTTCAGAGGGCAGAATGTTGTAGGCAGCTGAGTTAATTGGAAATATTATAGGCAGTTAGACAGGGCTGGATCTTCAAAGAGCCAGTGCAGTATCTTGCAACTTTGGAGGACACATAAACCTCTACTGCAAGCCAGATCTCAAAGGCAAAACAATTGCAAACACACTCTAAGTACAGATACCAGGAATTGATATTCTAATTGGTACCAACCACCTTGAGGAAGCCAGAAGGAGCCACTAACCCAGGCCCTTCCTGGCAAAGACTCTATTCTGTATTCATGCCTGCTTGCTATATGACTCTCTTCCTCATTTGATCTTGATTTATCCGATTTTACCTGAGCCATTAATCTTATTGGTTTGCTATAGTTCTGTCCCACCTCATGCCCACCTTGGACCCACCTCACTTCATGATTTTGCTCTATAAAATTCCCTAGAAAAGACCAAGTCCTCACCAACCCATTCAGGACCCCTTATGTCTCTCTCTCAGACAGAAGCTTGCTTTCTCTCACTCAGTATATTCTGCTCTTTAAAAAAATGTTTTAAAAATTAAAGTCAGATAAGCCATTATAGATGAAGTTTGCACCTCAAACCTAGAATCAGTGCCTCTTTGTTTGCATTGTACTACTGATCAACTGTGTAACCATGATTAAGTTCCTTACTTTCTCTGAGCCTCAGTTTCCTCAGTGGAAAGATTGAAATAAACTCAGCTTAAAATTGGTCCCAATTTAAAGTCTTGTGACTTGGAATTTTTTATGTACTCAATGTAACCTGAATGATAAGAAACAAAGTTCTCAATTGCCCTTAAAAAACTTAATTTTGTACAAAGGGTTTAATCAAAAATGTGAGCTTAAGGGGCCGGGAATTTAGCTCAGTGGCATAAGCACCTGCCTTGCAAGCAGGCAGTCATGAGTTCGATCCCCAGTACCAATAAAAAAAAAAAAAGTGAGCTTAAAGCAAGGGGGGAAAGTTTTAGTATTTTGATGAGGATTAATGGCAATGTATCTTTTATTGTAATATTTTTAAAATTTAAACATTCACCATATTTTACAGTCATGTCTCATCAGGCCAACATTTATGTATGATGAGTCCATAGCCACCTTGTCCATCAGCTCTGACACTGTGCAACTCATGGCTCATCACCCCACCATGAAGCACAAATGTTTCAATCAGTTCAGGCCTTCAAGGTTGCTACCACTACACAATGAAAGACACTCATGAGAGAGGACTTTCAGAACTGCTTCAGAAGGTGGAAATACTGATGGAAGTGTTTGAAGCAAGGCAAGTATTTTGGAGCGTATTAATGGCAATATGGTTTTTTATTGTGATTTTTTTAAATTTTAAATATTGCCCATAGGTTTTTTATCATAACTTGTATTTTTAAGTAGCTTATTGAGGCAATTTCTTGCCTAGCCCATTGCCTTGTGCTGAATTTTGTAAGTCTGGAATTTTTTATATTTAAGTGCCTCCAGCAAAACACTGAGGGAAACCCATGAACCCGTTATGCCCTCAGTCATCGGAAGTAATTACGAGTAATCCTAATGCTGGGTTATAGTGTGCCTGTCGGTAATTACAGCTGCTGCTTAATGCTTTCAGTGTTAACATCAGCCTGGAGTTACAGCTCCCTCCCCGTCTTAGGGACACGGAACTCTGAGTAGGTTTCAAAGCAAGGTTTGCTGCTTTTTTGTCTGGAACACTTTTTAATTGAGTATCATTTAGAAACCTCCAAATTCCATTTTGGAGCTTCTGGTCACTGCGTTACTTATTGAAGCCCTAAAAGCTAATTATGAGGCATGCTTAAACTGTGAAAGTGTCAAGGCAAAAATTACTGTCATCTCTGCTTTCCTCACAAAATTAAAAAGAGCCATCATCTTGACCTCTTTAAAATGTATACTAATAGACACGAAAGACAGAAAAGCAGTAAGAGTCCTTGTGAATTTGGGATTGAAATTGCACTTCTAATTTAAGAGTTTTCCATCCAGTTAGCAGCCTAGGTACTTAGCCAAGTTTGGTGTTTCCATCCAAGTAACTAACTAGAAGCTGTAGTCACACTTTTACCTTCACCTTCTCTTCCCTACCTACTTCATAAAAGCCAAATACTCTTCTCCTTCTACTTCCTAATAATTTAGGAATCTACTCCCTCACTCCAACTCCTCTCCAAAAGGCACCCAAGGATCTCATTACTTCTTTAGAGGGTAAGAGGTTGGCCTAGTCCCAGCTTCTCTTTACCTCCAAACTCTCCTATACAGAGACACAAAAGAAGGATTTACAAAGCACAAATTGGAGATTTTCTACTTAAAACTATATGATGGCTCCCTATAGAACAGTGCAGTTTAAGCCAGTGATGGGGAACCTTTTAGAGCTTCCAATGATAACAAACAACCCACTGTGGCATGTGTACCATAGGCTTGCCACCATTGGTAAGCCTTAGCTTATAAATTCCTACCATCTCTCAGATTTCTCTTTTATCATTTCCATCCTCAAGGAAGCCACCAATAAGGCCAATTATTTGTTACACTCTGAACCCTCAAAAGCTCCATGCACTGCTAAATATTTCTGGAGCATTTTTCTCTCCCACAAGTACCCAACTTTATTGAAATCCTATTCATCTTTTAATATGAACCTCAAGCATCATCATCTACAAAACTGTCAACAACACTGAACACGGTTCTTTTCTCTTCATATGCTTCCTCAGAACACTGATATATTCATGTGGTCATTTTTTTTCCAGTCACCAAATCTTTAAAAAGCAGCTAACTTTTGGGGGTATAGCCTTAAATAAATAATTATCATTCTTGCCCTGGGGAAACCCACTTTCCTATGAACCTCTTCTACCGTATTTGCACTCCATTAACTTTTTTACCTATATATTGGCTGCCATTTCCTTCACTGAACCACAAATCCCTAAAGGAAAGAGATTATACTTTTTCAGTGCCAGCACAGTACTATTGTTGAGCAAGTATTGAATTTAACTTAAATTGAATTGGCTTATTGCTTAATATGTATTTGTACTCCATCTAAGTTGGCTATAAAACTTTATAATTTAATAGCTATGGACTGTCCCAAACATGGCTATATGTCCCTATCCATCTTAAAAGAGTGGTTGGCATAAACACCTCAGAAACATTAATGGATATAATACACAAGTGCATTTATCACAGTGAGTGGTACATTAAAGTGTTAAGTAAGCACAAACTCTACTTTGACCTAATATGAGTACAGATTCATTTTTCAGATTAAAAAATGAAACAGACTTTGTTGAAGTCTGATGGACTTTTCCAATACTCAAGAGTTTTCAGCTCACCCATCTTCTCAGAGGGTCACCATTACATCTGGAACATTTGCAAAGAAGAATAAAAGGAGTGAATCTTTTAATTTGAAATTTCTAGACCAGCTCTGGCATGAAAGTCTCTTGGAAAATTGGTTCATTTCTCTGTTGATTAGTTCTATTATCTGTTAGGAATGATGATATTAATACCACCTTTTTATTCCTGAAGAGTTTTATGAATGTAAATATAACAACTATAAAATTAAACTAAAAAAAGTGGTAAAAGCTTACCTCACGTGACATATTATTTATGATAGTAAGAACTTATAAAGCACTCTCATGACAGATCTATCTGTCAGGGATGTCCCTAAGCATACACAAGGCTGTCTGGTAAATTGAAACATATTTAGGTAAGGATTTAGAGGCAAGAGATAAAAAATCCTTCCCAGGTCCTCTCAGGGCAGATGAGGAACAAGTATAGCCAAACCTCAGTGACCTGTGATAACAAGGTTAAGGATAATATGGATAAATGGATTTACAGATTATCCAAAAATATAATTCTCACCATTGATGCCCTCTGAACTTCTGCAGAGATGCCCTAAAAAGAAAAAAGTTACTTTCACCTGGACCTAATGCAGGGGGTTTTGCCACAAGTTCCTGCCCTTCCCTATGCCCAGGGGGTGGATCTCTGGAGAGCAGCCACACCCAGCGCGGATCTGTCCTGCAGAGCTCAGGCCATTTTGCTCCAGAGACCTGTGCAGTGCCAGACCAGTCTACATTTCTGAGGGTGAGGAAATAATAGCCCGGGTCTGCCAATCCACAACATTCTGTTTATGATCTCAATCCTCAGAGATTTCCCCAAGCCACCGGAAGGAGCTGATCTCCCGGCAGCAATGAATCAGCTCCTAGATAATTCCTAGCCTGGAACTTTTCTGCCAATATTTCCAAAACCAGGGTGGAAAATGATTTAGAAATGAGTAAATCTGTTATTTGAATTATTCAACAATTCTTTCCTTGACAACCCCGGTGAGGGAGCTGCCTCCTGTCATTTCTCATTATGATAGCTTTTCTTCCCATGCTTTTTGCCACTTCTCCTGCAATATTGTCAAGATGATTCAAAAACACTGTTTAAAGTATCTTGAAAAAGACCCTCAACAAAACAGCAGCCCCCTAGGCTGCAGCCAATTTAATCTTATGCAGTCAACAACAAAATCTGGCCAGGTGAAAAAGCAGAAAATCACCAACACCTTCTTAATGGGAATTAGAATGGCAAGGAGGAAAATGGACCAGGGATTACTCCCTTTGCATCAGCACCATTTGTTCACTCATAGATTTATCATGTTTGTTGAGTTCTTCCTCCTGCCAAGACAAACCAGAGAGAACACTTGGGGTCTGTCTGCCCAGTTTCTAGAATGTTACCAATAACTGTAGTATGCGGTTCCCCTCCAATTCTATTTTGCATTTTATGCCAATCAAATAAGTAACTGATACATTAAAGAGAGCTCATCTGGACATGGTAGTGTACACCTGTAATCTCAGCACTAGGGAGGCCGCAGCAAGAGGATTACAGTGAGTTCAAGGCCAGCCTGAGCTACATAGTGAGACTCTGTCTCAAAAAAATAGTCAAAATAAATAAATACATAGAAACATTCAAGAGAGTGCAAGGGTCGGTGATCAACCATCCCAGTTTGCCCAGGACAAAAGGGGTTCTGCAACATAGAACTCTTAGTTTAAAACTGGGGTGGTTCTGAGAAAACAGGAATTTGCCCTTTACCCATTTGTGTGATCTTCATAATATAAAAAAAAATTCTTTAGGACTCAGTTTCCAATCTGTAGGATAAAGGTACACAACTAGATTATCTTTAGGGATTACTTTTTAGAATAAGTATCCTAAAGGCATATTTAACATCTTTTAGAACTAAAATGAATTTTGAAGAGGTTTTGAATGTTCAGGGAATTTCTTACAAATCCATCCACAGATTTTTAAAAAATCAAGTTGAAAGGCATTAGGATCCTAACCATCCTAACCACAATCTTACCTAAATTCACATCACTCCTTTCAATTAAGCATTCTAATTCTTTTCCTCAGATCCTGGATAAACTTAGCACAACACTGAAAAAATCCACTAGAAGCCATGACAGAGAACCCTAGAATCTATCTGGGAACAAAATACTTCAAAGCTATATTCAATGGAACTGCTTCAGCGAGTAGCCCAACTGATTATGTCGTTGTAATTCAGGTGAAATACACCTCTGTTGCCAGTAGGTGCTTTTGTGTCAAGGGTAAGATTGCAAAAGAAATGATGAGTATACTCCCTGCTGACCTGTCCTGTCTTTGAAAGAGCCATGAGTAAAAAGTCAAGGGATAGGAAGATAGTGCAGAGGAAAAGAGCCTGACTTCACCTCTAACATAAACTTGAAGATTGTCTTACTTTGCTTGCATTTTAATAGGACCTCTGTGAAATGGACAGAAAATATACCTCCCAGAACCCTATAAGGGTGTTATGGATTAAGAACTGGTGATCAACTTAATGCCAGCTGGATTACATCAGCATGGCATTGAGTGAAGATGCTCCTCCACCTGAGGAAAGTTGCCAGGATAAATAGGTGGAGAAGAACGGAGGTGTTGAGGGTTGAGGCGTTAAGGAGGCATTGCGGGTTCTCCTACAAGTTGCTGTCTGAGCTGTTGGTTCTCCTGGAGAAGCTTTGGTCTTCATATCGAGCATTGCTTCCTGGCTCCGAAGGGGAAGACATGTGCTGCCTGGTCTCCAGGATGAGTTCGTCATGCTGCTTCCTGGCATGTACCTGACTGTGTTTGTCGTAGGAGGAGCTCAGGGCCTTCATGTCGCTGAGGTCGGCTGTGGTACCTTTCAGGATAGTCCTGGTCTTTGTTGTGAGTATGACTTCTTGGCTCCAGCGTAGAACCCTCATCCCGCTAGCACAGCTCCTTCATCCTGCTGGCATACACTTTCTGGCTTCCACCGCTGACCCTTGGGTCTTCTGGGCATGGATCCGTAAAAAAGACTGGCATGAATCCTTCTTGTGGGTGCTGGGCCTCCAATTGGACTCATGGGAGGCATTGTCCTAAGCTCTGGGTTTTTATCTGGACTCATGTGGGACATGTGCTGTGCTGTGGGATTCAGGCTCTTGACTAAATAATCTATGTCTTTGGTGTTGTGGATAGATTTCCTGCATTTTCCTGTGTTAACTCCCAGTGGCCATTATAAAAATATTATAAACTCCATGTCCTAATCCTAGTTGTTCTCTGTGTACAATCCCTGACTACGACAAAGGGTAACCTTATTTTCTCTTTTTTTTAGCCTATTGCATGCATTTGATGTATATACATTATTTATAGACAAATTTTCTTTTATAATCCTATCTTTAAATTTTACATACATACAAATAGAATTGTATACATACCTTAAATAATGAAAGATGGATTTATAAAATGACACTAATCCACATATGTCCACATATATGTTATATATTATATACATAAATTATGTATCTTACCAAATATATATAATATTATAGAGAGAGAGAGATAAAGAACATCTACTATATGCCCTTGACATTTCGAGATTAAAACAGAAAGCTGTTGTTGAGGTCATCGCCTGTCTCTGAACAGCATTTAATTCTCAGATTATGGAACAAACAATAATGTAAACATATCCCATACCCCATAGCATCTCATGCCCAGAAAGTCCTCAAGAGGCCCTTTTACTGCTCCAACCAACTTGGACAAATCCTCACCCAGCCTCTGAGTGAGCACATTCAGGCCAGAGAATTCATGTGCTTTGTTTTTATGTATGTAATATGTCTTTCCAGATTTACCCCAATGCGGATCCCCTGATGGCATTCTTTGGAATTCCTGAAGTTAATAATGTGTGTGCTTGTACACTGTACCTTGATGCGTGCACGCGCACACGCACACACACACACACACAGAGTAGGTGTATAGTAAATGCTATTGTCTTCTTTTGCTCTACTTTCTCGTTGCTACATAATTACTTACTCAAGTTAGGTCACAGCATTCTTATACAAAAATAAAAAACAAAAATAAATTTTCCCAGATCTGCTGTGGGCTGACAGCTAGGATGCTCCTCCAAAGAGTACCAGTGGAAATTCGAGAGGAATGGGGGTGGGGTGGTAATTTGGTACCAGGTCTGAATTCTATTTGCAATCAAAAGACTTCACCTGTAGACTGGCAAGTAGCCCAATAACTGCTAAAATTCCAATTCAATAGCAAAAATCTGCTGCTAAGACCTTATGCAACTGACATTATGATGTAGTCCGGAGTTTGATTTAACTTTCTTGCCAATACACAGAACAGGTTGTTAGGAAACAATTATCTCAGGACCTCCCTCAGAGCTGTGCTGTTTTTCAACCCCATTAGTGTTGAGATAGCAGGGTACAATTGCAGGATGATTTATCTCTCAATACTGATCTGTTCTTACATGGCTGGACATTTCCTCCACAGCTGACTCCATCAATCACGCAATCATCTGAACACTGCAGCCATGCTTACCCGACACGGCCGCCCTCGCTATTCATCTTTCACACCGTCTCTCACTCTGTCAGTTTTAACTCTGCTCCATTCTCATCCTCTTCTATCCCCTCAGGGCTCTGTCTGGGACATATTATTATTCACTATTTACAGTATGTCATTTGAGAAGTGTCACCATCGCAAATGACAAAAATTCAGGGATTGGCGCAGAATCATCTGTGCCCCAACCACCATTTTGAATTTTTATAAAGTGGTGTGAATTACACATCTACTGTGAATTTCTAAAACTGTTAACTGGTTCATAGGAAGCCTTGGGACAGAAGTGAAGTAATTTCTAAAATCCTTTAGGTTTAATTGTGAAATTTCTATTTGGTAGAAGAATTTATTCAAGTCTCTATTTTTTAGAAAAATAATTTAGAAATGCTTCCATTATTATTAATGTCACCCAAATTGGTGACATTGGTGATCTATTCTTAAGCCTCTAAAATTTATAATTATAAATTGTCTGTGTCTTACTATCAAATCTATTTCTCTATTAATGATTAAACAGAAAGATTTATTTTAGCTGACACCCATGCAGTACTTCTGAAGTCTTGTGTTTTAAGCATGTACACACATAAATGTTAATCCTCAAAACAAATTTGGTTCCTATTACTGTCAAAAAGGATATTTGGGTAAACCATATAAATAGAATGACAAGTCCAATTATTTAAACATACTATATACTTGGCTTTTGCATAAACATTGTCTTTCAAATGTTGAATATAGTTGTGAAGATAAACATAATTACCTACATGCTCATAGATGAACAAGATTAAACACCAAAAGATTAACAGATTCAAATAGTAACTCAGCCAATATTTTAACTTTTATCAGTCTAATTCCAAATATTCCACTTCTCAGTGACCTGCCATGCCAACCCTTATCTTTGTCTGTAGAGAGAGATCTGAGAAGCGAGGTTACTATGAAAACTTCTTTCTTGGAGTTTATCTTCAATCTTTGTCCTGGAATAACCTCTTATCAAAGAATAGCCATATTTCTATATCAGCAGCAGCAGCTACATGTTTCCTGATTCAACATGAAGGAGACAGACGACTTGGAAAATGCACTTGCCTTTTCCCTGGATCAGACTAAAATAAACTAAAATTCTTCAAGTCATTGCACTTACATCGCTAACAGACCACACAAGCTGTCTGAGCTTACAGGGGAAAAAAAGCATCTTCATGAGCCACACAGTCTTACTGGAGCTCTATATCTGGGTCTGATACCCAAGAAAAAAATTTTACTTAACTTGCTTCATTCAGTGTAAGCAGCTCCCCTAAATGGTTTCAACGGGGCAGTGACTGGTTGACAGGAGATGGCAAGTGCTTCTTGGTCCCCTGGCCATCTCAGCATACCACAGACAAGGTAGAAGAAGTAAACTGGACCAGCAGATCCAAGGATTAGGAATATACAAGAGCCAATCATGGAAGCAATTCAGGCAGACCATGTAACAGAAAGGGACCCAAAAAGATTAAAGTCCGGGGGACAGTCTGATGGGAAAATAGATGACAAAGTTATATGCAAACATGGCAACTTTTATAGGAACCCCAGACACGGCCGGAAACAATGACCCAATCTCTCGGATGACTCAAGGAAATGAATGGAATACCAATCTTTGGGAATTTTTCCGCTGGATGAGTTATCAACACATTACTACTAATAATAACTTTTTCTGTAGCAGAAATGTTATTAACTCTTAATCATCTTCTCAACAAGCACGTGAAGCAAGTACTATCCCTATCTCCTCTGTGTTTATAGACCTATAATGTAATATAGCTCACAACTGAAGGAACAAAATTCCAAGCTAGGATGTACAGGCTCTCAAACACACTTCCCACTTATTACTATCTTTTTGTGAAAATGAAATGCCAGTGTTGCAAACTGAAGCAGACAAAATTAATACAAGTATTTATTTTTACCCACTATACATTTATAATCATCTGATACAGTATGTGCATCAGCACTTGTTTAAGATCACAAAATCCACCTGCCATGTTTTAAATATCAATAGTTATAGTTCAGACGATTAGATGATTACAATTTTTTTAAAGGCTGAGTAGCAGAGTCCAGAGAATCACTGGGAAGTTTCGCTGATTGGAATTTATGCAAGTGAATCTCAATACCCACCCAACCACCCAAACTCACTGAAAACCTGAATATTCCCCAAGAAACTTTCACTTGCTTCTCAGCCAGGAGCCCTGCAGAAAATCTATCTCAACAGTCTCGTCTAAAAATCACTTTGAACCTTACATACATCTACCCACACATCTGCATGTAAACATCTTCCCTGGAACATACCCTTCTTCCTACAAAATCTTACATAATTCACAGACTTCATCAAAATCCATACATGAAAGGATGTTCTAGGAGCAGGATTTTTTTCTTTTTTTTTTTTTTTTAATTACTGGAAATTGAACTCAAGACCTCATATTTGGCAGGCAAGTACTACACCACTGAGCTAAATTCCTGGCCCTGTTTTCTTTTTTTCTTTTGGTTTCTCTTCAATATCTAAGGAGATTTAGAAACTGACAAAAGACATATCAAGTTGACAACAGACAATCTGGTATAGTTGAATATAATTACTGAGACACGAAGGGGTTAACTGATTTGCCCCAAATCACACAAGCAGTAGTCATAAGACCAGGATTCTAACCAAGGAAATCTGGCTCCAGAACCCATGTTCTCCCATTACATGATGAAATATTTACAGAGGTCTTAGCTCAATAAAGTACAGCACGCCCATTAAATGTCATACCTCTCAAGTATCAGCTGGGATATTTATTATTGTTTTTGTATGAATTGAATTAATATCTTTGTTTTCTCATAATTACCGCCCCTAGGATTGCTCAACATTACCTAAAAATACTGAATACCTATATTAGCATTCAATCCCACATTCTAAGGCAAGCTGGGTAGGTTTTCATTTCATAACGAATCTATCACTATGACTTAGTCCTAGATTTCTAAATAGTTACCATCTTTTTAAATTCATTTTGTATTACTATAACAGAATACCTGAGGCCAAGACATTTATAAATAATAGGAGTTTATTTGGGTCTTGGCTCTTGGAAGTCTCAGATTGAAGTCTGCATGTGATAAGGGCCTTCTTACTCTCATCCCGTGGTCAAAAACAGAAGGGCAAGAAAGAGAGGGGAGAAAAGAGGGCCAGACCCATCTTTTTAATCAAAAACCTGTTCACAATAACTACTAGAGTCTAACAATATCTAACCCACTCTCACAATAATGTCACTGACCCATTCAAAAAGGAGAACCCACAAAGTCACCCTGAAGGACTACCCCTGTCCAGATGGTCATACTGAGGAGTTCAATTTCAAAACATGATCTTTGGAGGATACAGTCAACCATAACACCAACTCTTTAAAAAATCAATGTTCTGAGTAGCCACAGATCCACAGATTGTATGACTACAAGCACACATGGACACATATGCATACATCCATACACACACACACACACACACACACACACGGACACTGTGAACAACAGGAATTTTACTGTATTTCCATTGCTGCAATTGATGATGGTAAGTTCCAGAAGCTTCACCCAGCAATCCCAGCTGGCCAATTATCAGGCAACCTGCTCTCACATAGTTCTCTCACAGAAAGAATGTCCAAGACACTAGAAAACAACTCTTAAGTTGCAGCACATGGAGAAACTGACACCGAGCGTTAGACTTGCTGGCTTTGGTGTGCTTGCAATAGCCTGGATGCATGTGCAGTCTCTGATTCTATCTGTAGGCACTGCAGAAAGGGTCAGGAATTGGATAGTGCTACCCAAGCAAAAAGTGTGCCTTGCTTAAAAAACAGCACCTCTGAAGAAGTTCAAAACTTACCAGAGGAGAAACGTACCCTCCTGTTACCATCAGTGTTCTAGAACTGCCTGAAATCGATCTGAGCTTTCAGCTGCATCCTTTCTCTGACAGCTCACTTAACCATGCAATTAGGAAGTTACGTACATGCAAAATATTTTAAATTAAGCATACTTCTCATCAATCCAGTGATCAAAACCTTTCACTTTAGAAAAATGATCAATTTGCTCTTTCCTCTTTGCTCTTTCTTCAGCCTTCATTCCTAAAAATCTCCAATCACTCTTAGTAGGGAAAAAGGATGGAAGAAACAGGAAGTTTATCTTAACTCAGCAATTTCATGATTTCTATCAGCAAAAGCAAAAATAATAAGTTGGAATATTTCAAATGAAAAGGCTATAGAGCAGAGCAAGGGCATGATCACATGGCTAATAATGTATTTTGCAAATGTAGAGGAGAAAATTATGCATGAATACCAAATTTCCATGATAGGAAGGTGAACAGCCTGTTTAAGGGCTGCAAATTCAAAGCTGGAAATCACATCGCTCTGAACAGGTATAGAGTATTATATTCTGATTGAGAAAGGGATGCCATGTGAATGCACTCGTCAGAAAGGTAGCCGAGGAATATTGCATCTTTAATAGGATTTTTGATTCAAATGTGCTGAGCCAAACCATTTAAAATTACATTTGAATAGTAAACAGATAACATCATCATTTTTAAAAACCTGCACACTTGTGCCAGATCAACAGAGAGCCTGCAAAATACAGACAGGGAGAAGGAGGTATCAACTCTGAATGGAAAATAAAATTAAATATGTCTTCTCCTCCATGAGGCCTTCTTCAAGCCTCGGGAAGGTAAAGCAAGTTTAACTCCATCCTTCCATGGTACAATTCCAATATTTCTGAGCCAACAGTGTTTGCTCATGAAAGTCTCTTTTTTAGATACAGATTTAATTTGGATGAAGATTTTACTGGCCTCTTCCATCAAATTGCTTGTATTAGTCATCAATTTGCATTACTGCTACTTACCACATGATAGCAAGAGCAGCTTAAAGACATCATAACATCAGCAATTCAAATTAAGACGTTTGAAGAAGTCCAAGAAACTTCGGTAACCACTACCCTTTCCAGGAAACTCAGTTTTCCAGAATCCTTTCAAATAAATTGTCAATATTTAGCCAAATTTCTGTTTAAGTGAAAGCTAGACGTTTATGCCTTCAGGATTTCCATCAGTACTGATATTTTTCAGAAATTTTTAACACATTTTTCTGGGTAGAGTAATCAATCCTCTGAGGCATTTGTTCATTTGTTTTCGTCAAATTTTTGTAGCATTATTCAATAGAAATTTATAGATGGGATGAAGAATTTCACACGTCAGATATGACATAAATGGCAGTAAACTGAGGAATTCCTCAAATTTTTAATAGAATTTCTGAGTCCAGGAATTTGCCATCCGTCCACTAGGCAATATCGTTTTTCTTTTGTCTGTGTGCAATGTCTCACCAGATGGCCATCGTGGCTTTTAATAGTCTGTTCTCCTTGAAGAAAAGGGAATATTAAAGGGTCAGAGTTTTAGACCTGCTTTGTAAGCTATCGGCGTCATTACAGAAACATTCTGTTGCCACCTAGAAGTCCAGTCTCAGTGTCTCGAAAACTCTGACTTGCCTGTGAAGCAGGCAAAGGCACAATCAGAGTCAGAGTCAATATGGCAACATGATCACCTGAAGGATTTTCTTGTAATAATATGGTTAACTTTTCAATTCTGTTCATAAATTCTAAATGATTAATGACCAAAAGTATCAAAAATGTAAAAACATACAGAAGAACACCTTGTCTCTGACTTTTGCCCTCTACCTGGCTTCTTGTTATCCATTTGAGTAGATAACCATCCACTATGCTGTTATTATTTTTATTCATGTTTCCCAGGAAGTTCAAGTCATGGTTTCTTTGTTGTATTCATTGCTTTCCTGTCACTGAGACAAAATACCTGACACTCATAAGTTAAAGAAGAAGAGGTTTATTTGGCTCACAGTTCTAGTTAAGAAGTCTGAAGAAGTCCAAGAAACTGCAGTAACCACCACCCTTTCCAGGAAACTGTTTCCCAGAATTTTACTTTTGAATCAGGTCAGCAATCAAAAGTAAAGCCAGCATGGTAGAAGAATCTGTTAGAGGACAGCTGCTCATTCCATGATCTCCAGAAAACAGAAAAGAGAATCCAGGGACAAGATTTCCAGGTCACTCCGCAGTGACTGCCCCTTTTGAGGAGATCCCACCTCCTTCACTGCACACTCGGCTATTGAGTCCACTGATAATGAACTTTAAAACACATCTGACTCTTGGGGCACACCTGCAAACTAAATCATAACATTAGTTTCATCAAGTATCTCCTAAGCCTTGGCATCCTTGATTTACCAAGTCTTGGTTTGCTTTAAGAGTCAGACTTCTCCATTTTTACACTGATCATCTAGCAGAAAGTGAAAAATAATCTTTTCATTCTGATTTGGAAATCACTAACAAGAATATGTTTAAAACATTTTCAGCTTCCTGGATAAATTTGATTGATGCTTTAGAATAGGAAAATTCTGCATTTCTTTGGTAAATTTGTGACTCTGACATAATCTTCAGTAAGGATGGTAAAAGAGATTAAAAACTATCTTACCTACTCATACATTAATTTGTTCCCTTTGAAGAAGAGCTAGATTTTGCTATGTCTGAAATTCACAGTTGATGATATTTGCTACTTTATGGTATCTGTGGTAAACATCTGCGGGTTTTGTTTGCCCAACAATCGTTCCCCATTTGGCAACTATACTTGCTTTCAGTTGGAGAGCAAGCCCCATTCTCAGCCCACGTGTTTCAGGTTAAATGAACAAAATCCTCAGACCACGGGCATGGACCTGTAACCCTGGGCCAGCTGTTGAGAGCCAAATTTTCCTGCGTACTGTGTTTTGTTGTGGGAAAATCACATGACCTGGGAAGGCAAGAATTTGTTCTGGCTCTTTCACTGGCTCTCTTAGGAGAGAAACCCCTTGTATGCCTTGGAGTTGCTAAATTAATAGATTTGCGGGTCCCAAATGACTGGCAGTCATCTTTTACCACTGCTGGAAGACCCAACCCAAGAATGAAAGCATCACAAAGGAAAGCCAGACTGAAAGGCAGATCTTAATTGTTCAATACTTGGATCCAAATATTTCCTTTTCAAAAATGTGAAGCAACTCTTCCCCTTTTTATTAAAGCAATTTGAATTGATTTTCTGCCACTAGTTGATCTACATTTACTCCATTTAAAACTGATAATTGGTCTGCACTTACCACCTATACACCTCTAAGATGTAGTACATGGAGACAGGGAGAAACTGCTCCCCAAAAGATGTTACTTACTTCTTATTTAGACACTAGGCATCAAAATATGCTGGTCCCAGGTATCAGCTGCTATTCAACTTGTTCAGAAGCCTGATGGCTTTTCCACTGGATTAATCCTTTAGGTTTCAAAAAATGCTCTTCTGGGACCAACATTTGCAATCTCAGGAGTTCACCTAGTCCAGAGATTTTCATCCCAGCAGATGTCTCCCCACCTGACTGCAGAATCAAAACCTGCAAAAACAAGGCCCAAAAATCTTTATGGCTGGTGTTTTACTCTGTACCAATTTCTATCTTAGCCAATTCCAACTGCAATAAGAGAATACCACAGACTGAATGGCTTTTAAACAATTAAAATTTATATCTCACAGCTGTGCATTTTGAGAAGCCCAAGACCAAGGTCGGACAGGTTTGGAGTTTGGTGAGGGCTTTCTTCCTCATTCATAGATAACCATCGCCTCACTGTGTTCTCATTGCTGAAAGGACTTAGAGTGTTGTCCAGCGTCTCCTTTGTGAGGACACTAATCTCATTTGTGACAGCTCTACTTTCCCTATCTAATTGCTCTCAAAGTCTTCTTACAGTCCCTTTATGGACTACGGTTGCAATATATTAATTTAGAGACAGACACACTCAGTCTAATGAAGGTAACGAAAGCCCCATGGGAAGCCCACTGCATTCAGCCCAGAACTAGTCTTTCTAAGGAACCCTAACAGAGGAGCCCAGCCTTTTCAAAACTGACATCAAAAGATACATCTATTATCTAAGTTCCTACTGTTCTCCTTTTGCTTCTGTTTCTACTTGCTCTGCCTCAGAATACTTACAGGCTTCGTTCCCAAGAAAAAAATTGTGTAGACAATTGCATTAACACACTAAACTGTATCAATGCTCAGTAAATCAATAGGGCCGTCTTTTGTTTGCTGACCCTTCTATTTCCCGTATTTAAAGACTGGATATTTAAAATCTTCCATTAACAACTTTTACTAAACACCCCAAGAGTGAGACTGGGGGTCTCGAAGGAAAATCTCACGACCAGCTTTTCCCCTGGGCTCAACGCACAGCACATCAAGTTCTTCTGCTGTTTGCGACCAAGCATGGTGCCTGACATCAGAATAAATTTCGATAAATACTTGCTGAGCACAAACCATTTCAGTTAAATGGAAAAACTCACTAGATCAAAACCAGAACACATTCTCAGTCATCTCTTTTCTAAAATAAAAAGTGCCTATCTTGAATTCTTCTAAGGAAATCACTGAAAGAAACAGCGACTCCACAACTCAGCTTGCAAAGGGATGACCACATAGCCCACAGCACTCACTGGCTCAACCCAGAATCCTTTAATGGTTTTGGAGATTGCATATTTCTATCCCTTATGGATCAGATTCTGCAAAGTTGAATGCCCACAGGCATGTAAATGGGGAAAGGAGAACAGGTGTAGGACTTCTGGTGCTCAGATTTTGTCATTTTTCTTTTATTTTCAATCCCACACAACACACTTGGTCTCAGTCCTAGAGAACCACAGAATTAGAATAATATTTATTCTCCATGAGAATGATATCAGTCCTGAGTGAACAAAAAATTATTTTTTGGGGAGTGAAGGGGTTGTGAAAAAGTCTTAGATATCACAATGAAATTACAAGATATTGCTATTAAGTATATTCGTGGTATTAAAAATTTGTGGAACTGGGTATATAATTAGAAAGGGGCAAATGTTCTCACAGGCTCATTAGGAAAATAATAACAATAAAGATGCTGAGAAACATCACAAAAATGGAGAACTTAGGAATCGAACAACAAACAGCTATGTTTCAGCTCCAGCTGATTTGTGGCTTTGTGAAAATATGACAAGGCCATATTTTTTAAGAAAAATCATAAATCTAGGAATTTGGATAAAATTTTCCAATTTTTAGGTTAGTTTGATTTTTAAAAAAATCAGCAAAATTCTTTTGCAAATCGAATTACATTTCCAAGGTCAAGTGGCCTACCAGTAGTCAAGGGACAGGCCAACTCTTCTGTGGAAATTTAAAGGAATTGTTATGTCCTTAGAGCATTTGGTGGCTACTAATTAGTTAAATTAGATGAAGAGCAAGACATTATTCACGCTGTACCCATTTAGGAAAACCCTTCATCATTTAATCTAAAAGTGGAATCATCTGACCACTGCCAAATCTAAGAAACATCTTTCTGGCTCTTCAGTTAAATTAATCAAGGTGTCGATAATCTTCAAAATTTCCTTCATATTTCCCAGCTATTTTTATATGAACAGAACAATTGTCCCATGGAAAGTGTTCTTGTGGTACATTGAAAGTCTGCTTTTCAAACTAGCAAGCCTAGTTTCTGCATAGTTAGAGATTTGTTTATTTTGCTTATCTCAAGCCATGGCAAACACCATCCCTGTCTTTAAATGGTCAGATTTCTGCTTTCCATATCTTAATTCTGCTTCTGAGAGATAACTCCAAAAAGTTAGAGACTGTGTTTACTGAACTTGTTATACTCACACAAAAGGATGCTAAATATTTGATAATAATCTTCTTCTTGAATTAATGAGTACCAATCTAATGCAGCACATGTTGAACGAAATTTTTATTTTAATTGCATTCCTCATGCTCCTTTCCCTTCATATAAATTCTAAGAATAAAATTACAGTCAGCTCTAAAAAGTATGTCTTTCTTCCTCTAAATGACATGAAGACATTAGTTTCGCCTTAATCACTTTTCGTTTGAGCAGCTTAGGAAGGCTCCACATGAAATTTTTATGTGTCAGATATACTCCTCCACCTACTCAGCCCTTTCCTGCTGTTTCTGCATTCCTCCAATTTGGAAATCTGCTTCCTCCAAGGTATTTGGTATTTTTGTATAGAACTTGTACCCCAGTGAGTTGGGGCAATGCTGAGTATAAACTCAAGCAATTCAGTTCACATCATAGAGATGTATCAGAGTCATGGTGAAATTCGGGGGGCACCCATTAAGTATCTCTCTGCCAGGCTGGAAAAAGTCCCGAACGTCCTGGGAAGCAGTTTCACTTCCAAGATGGGTGAGGATTTTATTATTTCCTGTCTGTGCTCACCTAGAGAAGATAAGTTCAGGAATTAAAATTTAATGAAGAATCAAGTTTGAAATTCTGCACCAGAGCACAATGCTTATAAATACACCGCAGTGATACTACCCGGGTATTATAAATAATACAGGTAATGTTGATTAAAATTTTGATGTAAATTTCTAAAAACTTTATTAAAGTTGTAAAATAACTGACATGGGTTGTTTATAGTTAGGTGACAACTTAATTAATCAACTTCTGTCTCCACTGCAATAAAGATGAGAAGTGCATATTCTCTATTTTTATCCCTGAAGAATGAGCCAGAAAACACAAAATTATCTCCCTTTCAAAACACCAAATTATCTTTCTTTCAAAACAGTCTGAGTATTAATTGTGAAGCGTGACAGCACATAGTCTTTGCCTAGACTAATAATTAATCTGGAAAATACAAATCTGTGACTCTCAATTGTAAAAAACTAAAGTGATAACCAGGGAACGCTTATTCACACTCAGCCTGAAAATGATACTTTTGTCTTGGTACAGAGAAAATTTTCAATTTTCAGGTCAATAAACAACTTAATTCTTTATTTGAAATTTAAAACAGTTCAACACTAAAAAGATCACCACATGAAAAAAATTTTTATATATGTATATATATGAATTTTCTTTCATTTTTAATTTTCTCATTTAAAAATAATTAAGTCTCATAAATACAGAATTCTGAAACAACCAGAAGCCATATATATATATGAGAGAGAGAGAGAGAGAGAGAGAGAGAGAGAGAGAGAATCGTTTTTAAATGAGAAATGCCAGGATAATTCCGAAAGTAAATAAGATGATGGTTAAAGTAACACCCTTATACTACCAGTATTTTATTACTTTTTCATTATTCTTTGCCAAGAGTTTTGTTTTAAATGAAATACTTTAGGAATGATAAGATACTGACTCTCACGCAAAAGGATATAGTTGTAAACAAATAGAATTTTCATTCATTCATTTACTCACTCAACAAACTACATTGAGACACTGTAGAAGGTTGCCAGGTCACTAGCATGTAATTCCAAGAGTTTATAGTGTAACAAGCAAGATGCATTTGGGACCTGACAGTAGCAAGCAGACCACCAAACACCACCGAGCTCAAATCCTGACTCCGTTTGATCTCTCTAACATTCCTCATCTGTAATGTAGCGATGCTGGGTAGCGATGTTGCTTATATTATAAATGTGCTACAAGGTCCCAGTGAGATCATTCATGACAAACTTAATCTTTCTTCTTCTAGCTGCAGAGTTACTGCTGCTGTCACTGTTTTTGTCACTCTGTAAAGCAGTGACAATCACCAGGATGTGAGCTTTTGGCATACGACAGAAGAAATTACTTATCTTTATCCAGATGTGCATACTTTTAAGTTCCCTACACACAAATGATTCTGCTTTTACTTCGGGCTCAGCCATGTGCAGTAACTACCTTCTTTAACCGTGCTTCAAATCTGACCATGTTAGTAGCCACTAGCATAAACATCAGTCCTCAATTTACCACTGACCAAAGTAAGCTCATGCACAGGACACGAAGGGAGGGAAAGAGCCACCTTGATTTTTTCCCCAGTAGCATGCTCTTGGCTCTATGCTCTTAGTTCTTTCAACACCACACTCAAATTTAATGAAATTTTTAGAAATTTTTTTGTCCTTTTTGGTTTATTTTATGTTGATCATCAGCCAGGCGTAGTGGTACATGCCTGTAATTCCAGTTACTTGAGAAGCTGAGACCAGAGGATCACAGCAAGTTTGAAGCCATCCTGAGCCACATAGTGAGTTCAAGAACAGCCTGGACTGCCTAGCAAGACCCTGTCTCAAAAACATAGGAAAAAAATAATCTGCATTATTTCAAACAAATGCTTAATCGGACGCGATTAGTAGAGGTGGTGTCAGAGATCGTGTTTGTTTTCATCTCATAGATGAGCATTTCTGCTTCCTTCTATTATATACACAGCTGACTGCATCTGGGTAGTATTTAATTCATCAGCTGATTTGTGTAACAGACCCTTAATTTTGTTATCTTAGGCAATGGAAGAGCATAGGAGACTCTACTGTGGGACTCTGCGCACAGCATCAGCTGGCCTTACTCCAGCCCTGCTAACATCCCCAAGGCTGCACAGCCTCCCTCGTCTCTACTATGCTAACAAACACCTTCTCAGGGACATTTGAGTCTGACTGCTCATTCTTGAGATAGAATTGCATTGAGTATTTTCATAAAGTTCAACCTTGCAGGGATCTCTCAATATTATGTAATACAACTTTCCCTGGAAAGTCTAAGTCTCCTTTGCTTGCCCTAAAAATCTTTCTACTGTGCTTTTTACCATGTTCTGCTACTTACTGTGACTACTGCACTTGGTCTGTATCTCAAGGAAAACCCAGTTTGTGCTGTCATTGCTGGCTTATCTCATTATCTCTTGAGGATTGCATCTCGCTCTTTCTGCCTTTCATACATACACAGTGGATGCTCAATACATACTTTGAACAAATGAATTTGTAACTTAGTAGAAAACATCAAATAAGTAGCTGAAATATAGTTAATACTTCTTATCAAAGTCCTAACCAGATTGAGGTTTAACATCAAAATTAAATACAGAAATGTTCTCAAAGCAGAATTGCTTCATCTAAAAAGTTTCTAGACCCAAAAATTCAAAATTGATGACTATTAGCACTCACAGGGCTAATAAAGAGAGTATACAGGATGTTCTTCCCTCTCTGGAAATATAAAAAGCAGTTTTGAGATGTACTAGGTCATTTATATCTCCTCCATCCACTGTAGCTCATTTTGAAGTCATTAGTAAAATATCAGTTTGCCTAGAATTCTTGCCCTAAACCACTAAACAACCTACTCCTTCTAAAAACACACCTCAATATAAATGTCTGGTTTTGCAAATGCTACACATCTTCCATGTTTCTTATCTAATGGTTCCCTTTTTGTTTAATGGATTTAAAGGGCAGCATGTGAAAGAGTTGATTGTTCTCTCTTCCTTGATATACTTTCTTCATGCTTGTCCTTCTTCCCAATCATCTTATCTGGTCCTTCCCTGCTCCCCAAACTTTGATCAGCAGAACTATATGCACATTGCAGTCCTGAGACGTGTCATCATGTCCTTAGTGACTTCCTTAGAAACCTCACTCACATAGCTTTAAATACCAACCATACATCAGAAACTCCCAAATAATCACCTCTAACCCAAACTCACTCAACAACTGTGGATTTACAAACTGCCATACAAACACCTAGTAAGCATCTCTAAGCCAATACATCTACAATGAAACTTTTATTACTCCCATCTCACAATTATAATAATTCTTTTCTTTTTTATATTTACTTTAAAAATTCTTTCAAATCATACCTGACTGTTGTCTTCACCTCACATCTTACACCCACTTTATCCAAATATTCTATCTTTGAAACACATCCAGAATCTGACCATGTCTCACCACCTCCTCCCTGGCCAAAGATCATCTGTTTTTCCTTGGATAATTACAAAAGTTTTCTCTGCCTGATTTTACCCTTTCTTTCTCTATAGTTCATTCTCAGTACATTAACCCAAGAACCTTAAAAACTACAGAATGTCACTCCTCGGCTCAAATCCTCCAGTAGCTCCCATTTCACTCAAGCAAAAACTAGAAATTTTACAATAGCTTACAAGGCCCTGGAGGGTCACATTATTTACCATTTCTTTACCTTTGTCTCATTCATCTCTCGCCATCTCCTCCTCCAAGCTTTGCCCCAGGCATCATGCATTGCTTGTTTTTTTGTTTGATGACCACTTATAGGGAGGAAAGAAAGAAGGAACAAGGGAAAGAGGCGGGAAGAGGGAAGGAAAAAAACTAAATAACAATTTGGTAAATCCCAAATTGAATTCAGAAGAAGAGTGAATGTTTTTAAAAATAATATTCTCTATTATTTTTATATCATAAAAAAATTTGGGGTTTTGATACTAACTTTAAAGCTATAAGTCTGTAGCGATGCTCACTACTCAGAGTTTTCAGAAAATCACCTGCCCATGAGCAAATGAAATGGATACATTTTAGAGGTTCAGAATATTTTCAGAAACAATCAAAGCACTCTATACAAAAGAAAAAAATATATATTCTGGAGTATTACTTACAGGAACACAAGACTTTATTTCATGGACAAATCAGAATTACAATGCTGAAGAAATTGATGTTACGCTAGAAAAAAAATTTACACAATTTAAGGAAAAGATTGGGTTAAGAGAATAGAATTGACCAACCCATGATAAAGGATAAAAAATTCAGAATGAGTATCCATAAGCTTGTAATAGACACAGTTGTTCAACACTTCACAGATCAATTTGAGAGGCATTTTCTTTGTGCTTTAGAAGCCACAGACGTGGATCGGTAAAACTTCAGTTAGTGAAATTTTAATACCCTTGATATTGTTTTAAGAAAAAGTTTCATGACCTCAAAGCCCACAGACTGTGGAGACAAAGTAAGTTTGGGATCCAAACCAAGAGTGAAGAGATTCGGCAAAGACACAGAACAGAGAGAAGGGATCTCTGGAGAGAGAAGCAAAACCCTGATATCACCACTTGCCCCACAAAATTAAAAGTGACTCTTCAATATTTGATGTAATTGCTTTGGATGTCACCTGCTCTGAAAAGCATTTCAATCGCTCCCTTTTTTCTGTCTATTCCACCTAAGTGATTTATCCAGATATCTAAAGCTTACATGATTAAGTATCAGCATTTTGTTTAAATATGCCTAGAATGCATTACCTTCCTGTCTACTTTCTTAGGCAGAGTTCACTGGATGTAATTTAACATATTTCTGATGGGTCAGCTCCTGTCAGAGAGACCATGTAATGTAGCAATAAAGAACTGGATTTAAAGACAAACTGACATGAGGAACTGCTCACTCTTCCTCTCACAAGATGTTTGACCTTCAACTAAGCTATTTCAACTCCCTACACCTCAGTGTCCTCATCTGAAAAATAGAGACATTACCACTATGCCTACTGTTTTGTGACCCATCTCTTTTCTTCTACATGAGTCAGCAGCACAGTCACACCTGACCACACTGGGTAGCCAAGCAGATATCGCCCAAGAAAATCAATCTGGCCTTTCTATAGTGCTTAGACATTGGCACAGTTTTACTAGCTTCTTCCTTTTTCTATCATGTCTTCCACTGTGGCCCCAGAATGCTTTGCAACTAAAATTTTAAGGTCTCAGCTATAACTGTTCTCATATCTCTGTGCTAGGTATCTTCTGGTTCCTCCCTCCTTTCATTTGACCCACTATCTGTGCTCTCTATCTGTATGGCTTATATTCTACTGTGACTGGTTCCCAGGCACTGCTAGAATTACTTAAGTGTAAATCCACTCCAGATTTCTTAGATAAGTAAAGAACATGTACTTTATGCATGATGTTTGAAACTGTGATTCAACCACACAAGACCTTTTTGATGGGGACAGAAGACAGAGGCAGGATGTCAATATCTACCAGAAGTTAAATATCAGTAAAATATCAGTATCACAGCACAGTACAGTATTAACTATTAACAGAAAAGTAGATAATCACTGAAAGTTACTGATCTGTGTCTACCATTCACTCATGTTCTCTCTTTTAGACCTGTTAGTATTCTATTTTACTTGCCCAGGCTTACAAAGCTAATAAGAGGTTGAATTTCAACTTTTGGGTAGTGGAATTCAAAATCCTGTGTTGTACCAAACTGCTCCTCTATTGCTCTCCAAGGGTTCTTGGTAAACAGAGTGTGTGTGAAGAAAACATTCCAGATTGAGGGAATGTGCTGACAATGGAAACTGATGAAATGGATTAGGAGATGAAAGGCATACAGAGAGATGTTGTTTGTGGGAGTGAACTGGGAATCAAAGAAGCAAAGAAAGGGGAAGGAAGAGAAGACAACTAAGCAAGAGTTCATAAAAAAACAAGCAGTGATGATCCAAAAACAAAAAAAGAGGAGCCAGTATATTCCCAAGCCTATAAACACTTAATAAAATGTATTAAGTCCCATAGGTCATATCCTCCAAAGAAGTCAAATATTGTCTGTTAGGATTGTCCTGACCAGGGTGAAACGGAGTATGGTATTAATCCCTTTGGTCCTCAAGAGTGGGACCTGGGAAATCAAACATGCAGAGATAGAAATTCATTTACCTCTGCATCCAAGGTACGGCAAATACCATGATATGAAGGAGGTTAGGAAGCCTGGAATAAGCTACTCCCATTCCTTGCTATTCTCTTCATAAACTCAGCAAACACTGGTACCTTCTGAACATTGAGATTTCTGCAATCTGAACCCTGGAACAAGCAAAAAAATCAAACTTAAAATGTCAAGAACTGAGAAAATATTAATGAAATGAGATGCTTCGAGCAGTTACCAGTATTCTAAGAGATCTAATAGGGCATATACAAACAAAAAAAAATGTTTCCACTGAAAATAATATTCATGGTTCTAAGCAAGTTTCACTGACCTATTAATTCATAGGATATCCAGGAATAAGCCAGAGATATACCAATGAGTACTGCTCAGAAGGAATGAGGCAGGCTCATCTTTGAAGTTTATAATGCTGAATCCACCGCAGCAAGACTTATTCTAGACCTGACCAAGTGGAGGAGCTAAGTTTTTGACAAGTTTCCTACCCAAGTAAAGAATAGCTCAGAAACCGAGTGAGCCTGAAAGTAGTGGCTTAGCCTTTCAGGGCTGCTATTACAAGTGATGTCATGAGGTATCTTAGAATTAACAAACTTCTCACACTTCTGGAGACTAGGAAGTCCCACATGAAAATGCCAGAAGATTTGGTGTTTGTAAGCACTGGTTTCTCATCGATGGTGGCCTCTCACTGTACTTTCAATTGATGACAAGGCAAAACAGCTTTCTGTAACCTTAATCCTATTCATGAGGTCTCTGGGGGAGCATGGTACTGGCATATAAATGTAGAGAAACACAAAGTTTCAGTCCATTGAGGTAGGAGCAAAAGATAGTTGACTTAGTGAAGTAGAATACATTGATTGAGTAGAAGAATATCTCTTATACAAGGTACAAGTAAATGTCATACTTTTCCCCAGTACCTAGTATCTTGAAAATCATTGCTCTGAATAAACAAAGGATGGGGGCTGGGAATTTAGCTTAGCGGCATAAGCACCTGCCTTGCAAGCAGGCAGTCGTGAGTTCGATCCCTGGTACCGATAAAAAAAAAAGTCATAAACAAAGTGATGTCACCCTTGGAAAGCACATAATTAGTACATGCAGGCAGGGAACCACATCCCTTACTGTCTGGCTCCATAGTCAAGAAGACCACAGGAGCTACTCTTCCACAAAACCAAAACCAAAACCAAAAAAAAAGGTAGACTTCCATGGGGTGCATTTTTCCTTCCAGTGTCTCTCCTTTACCTTAATCCGTCTTGGCCCCCATGCCTGTTATGAAGTCATGAGTCACAGTTTCTCAAAACACTTTCAGGCTGCCAACCACCCGAGCACTGCAGATAGCTCTACTTGCTAATTCTGCAGGCTTCATCTGCGCTGCTGCCTATTGTAGCAATCTGCACCTCATTCGGTCCTCGTTGCTGGCAAATAAAAGGCCAGGAAGATGTGTTGGCAAGTCCTTCCAGATTTCTGGATCCAGGCAAAAACAACTCATTCCCGCAGTGCTGATGGACAGTTGTCCCCAGTGCCAAACACAGAATTTCTGCAGAACACACTGTGAACTCTAAGCCTGGAAGGTAAAATGCCCATAACGGAGACAGCTTTCTGTACCCACTGCTCGTGTAGCTCAGTCTACATCACTACCTGCCTCTTCCCCACCCCCCTCATTCCGGACTTAGACTGTTTGGAAAAGGAACCTCTTGCCTTTCCCTCCTTATCCATAATAACTGAGAATGTCACCTCTAAAACTTTTTCCTCACCTCAGCTTTGACCAAGCATCCCAGCATCCTCCTTGGCATTCAATATCATATCAAATTCAAATAAATCACAGTTGACTTTTAAAACCCTCCAGCAATTCATGTCTGCCTACATCAACTCCCACGCTCTTCAGGTGTGCTTGTCACATAAGCCTTCTCGCATCCTCTTTCCTCCATGACTTGCATTTTTTGCCTTCCTCCCTTGCTCCTCACCACCTGAAGCAACCTCCCATCACTAATGATCACACCGCTGATCTGAGCGGATGCAGGAGAAGGGGGAGTCATATTCTTCTCCTGCTAATTCCTGATGGCATGACCCTGGGAGACAGCAACAATAGTGCTGATTACAACCACGGGCGTTTATTGAGCACTTTGTTTTTGAGCTTGCTCGATCATGACAGCAACCTTGGGAGGGAAGGATGGCCATGGCCCCATTTGAAGAAGGTAAAAATCACTCCAACACCTGAGCCTACATTTTCCTTTTCCAAAATTAGAAATGATAATGTCTGATTGCCAAGGATACAAATGAAGAGAAATGTGAAATACACAGCATAAATTTAGATCGGTATCTTCCTTCCTTTCCTCCTGCCTCCCTTCCCCCTTCCCTTCCCTCCTGTTCTGTTGGCAACTCCTCCTCACTATTTCCCACAATTTCTGTCTTTCAGGAATTGCTGCTCAACTACATAAAAGAAAGACAAGTGCCTTTCTCCCGTAATTAAATACTATTCCTTTTCTTCTCCGTGATCTATAAGAGCTAAGCACTAAGATTTGTTTGTTTGTTCTTAAAGAAACGGGTGACATTTACATGCCCCAGAAATACAATAACCTTCAGCTCAGCACTGCATGATGCTTGACTGGAAGCAAAAAGGACCCTCTGCCTTCAGGAAGTGAAGCATCCTAAGCGTGTGCCTCAGTATTTTCCCTCTGCAGCCTCACTTTGGAGGAAAAACATCTTACTCCGTGTCACTGAAATTGTTTTAACCAGAGGACAAAGCTTTTCATTCCACAAAGCTAGGTTTAAACTGCCAAAGTATTGTGGGTCAAGCTAATGCTTGAATGTGACTCCAAGTTGTCTGTTTCAGATTTTTTTTCTAGCCAGCAAGGGTTGGCAGAGATGACAAGCGCACAAGAGGTAGGCCCTGAAATCATATCATTCCTCCCCATGTCTAGTACAGAAACACTAGAGCTCTAACAGAGCTAAAAAATACTAGTGCTCGTGTGACTCTCAGCCAAAGATATGGATAAACTGTGACTACAACCCATTCTTAAAAGAAGACACACCTCAGCTCACAAGGTGGTCCACATTTGCTGCTGCTTGTATACCTTTGACATTATTTGATAATTAACATTCCTCTAATCACAGCCTCAAGTTATTGAAGTTGCCAGTATTTCACATATTTCAAAGCAGAATTGAAATTAATCATCCATAAATAAGTGCTATTTAGTTATAAAGAGTATTTTTCCACCTCAGTGAAAGAAACAGGATAATATCAGTCATAATTTTCCTGAAACTAATAAGGTAACAGAATATGCAGTGTTGTTTCAGACATTCTGAGATACCCTAAAAAATCCCTGCCTCCTAGGCACATCCCCTCCCCTTGAGAGTTATTTGGATTTACTGCCTTGCATCTAATTACAGAATATGTCACAGTAATGGGTGGCATTTCTAAGATCAGATTCTAGAAAGATTAAGGCTGCTGTGTTGGGTGCTTAACTTTTTTATTAACGCTGAGGAATCCGGCTGCCATGTTTTGAGCACTCTGTGAAGTCCACATGGCTAGGAATTCAGAGAGGCCCTAAGCCCCAGCAACAAGAAAGTGAGACCCTCATTCTGACGGTCCTGAAAAACTAAATCCCTCTGAGCAGTGAGGGTAGAAAGTATTCCTCTCCTAGCTGAGAGGAGCAGGTTCACATAAGGACGCAGCTGACACTGTGACTCCAGCCTTGTGATCTTGAACTAGAAGAAGCCGGGTACACCATTCCCAAATCCTACCCACGGGAATCATCAGATAACAAATGCTTGTATTTAAGCCACTAACATCTAAGGCAGTTTTGATACCCAGCAATTCATAATAAGGAAGAAAGTCTTTGGAACTCCTTTTTGAAGTCCCAAGGGCTATAATTGCAACTTTTAGGATCATAAAAATATCAAGTTTTTCATTTTAATAATTTATTTGATTTTAATGGGATTCGGAACATCAGACAAGCTACAACTTTCTTATTTTCTAGTATATTTTCTAATGCTAAAATAAAAGCAAAATTAAAGCATTCTGGTTTTTACAATTAAACATTTGAGGGGTTTTTTAAACAAAAGAAGACTTTTAAAGATCACATGATGAAGCAGGATTTTTAAAATGCCAAGTTAACTGCACGTTATTCTAGTCTGTCGTGAGAACAGCAGCATTTTGGAGTTTATGATTTCCTCTAGGCCAGTTGAAATTTAAACAAACTGAGCCTCAGAGGAGTCAGATGACTCTCCAGCAGTCACAGAATTAGCACATGGCAGAAACCCATATTTTCTGACTCCGGATCATTGCTCTTCCTATCTCACTACTTTGCAAAGCCAAGAAAGCATGGCCAGCTGTAATAACCTGGTCCATTTTACCAAAATAAAAATGGTACATCATTGGAGAAAAATTAAAATGCCCTACAGCAGGGCAGCAATCCCTGGTTGGTCATCATAATTTTCAATTTGCAAGAGGCATCTCGGCAGCACGTGGCTAATTGACTGGCCAGTTTATAAACACTCCTGATTTCACAAGCAAATTTTATGGGGCAAGAGCTCTCCTTCGGGTTAACTTGCTCTTCGCATAGGTTAATTTAAATAGCAGGGAAAATTTAGCTTGAAAGGATAATTACAATACTTCACCCTCCTTTTTATCTCAGGTTATGTAAATGAGGCTTTAATCTTCTCACAGTTCATATTATATTAATACAGGGAATAAAAAGATCTCAATATATCGTATGCTGTCAATCACTTTAGAACATGCCCGCGCAATCATAGTGAGTAGGAACTGAAGTAATTCTAATCGTGTACTGTGCATATTATCAACAAGTAAACGGATGGACTCAGAGTTTGGCAGGGTTCTCACTTGGGCAGTATAAGGTGCCATCTTTATCAGATTGCAAGGTATTGAGGGCTTTTTTTTCCTTTTTGACATTTTTCCAATATCAAGAGTGTTTATTGAAAAACTAGGGATGGCCCTAGCAAAGCAAATCCAACTTCTGCCCCCTTTTAACCTACAATTTTCACATCCTGCCAAAGGTAATGAAAGTACTAACCCTGAGTGACAAGACCTCGGCTGTACCCTTATCCTAAGCTTTGCAGCAAGCTCTTGTGGGAAAGTCTGTCACTCACAGTGTTGAATAGTGAAATGTGATGGCTGGAGAACCGCACCATCGTCAAGTTTAATAAACATCAGGAGGGAGCTGGCAGATAAGCTTTAACCCCAGGGCATTTAAAAAACAATCAAAATACTGTTTTCCATCCACACAGTGTTAACACAGCACAGTGTGTTTATATTAGAGTTTCGAGGGAAAGTGAGACAGAGGAACAAAAGTTTTTCTATTATGCCTCAAGGCCAAGCTCAAGGTCAAATTCTTCCAGGAAGCCTTTCATGATCATCCTGACTCTAAATAATTATTCCTTCAAGTGTGTGACCACAGGGTGTTATTACTGCCAGTGACAGGTGCATGGAAGAGTGGTTAAGAGTCAGTTCTGTGAATTGACTGGCTGGCTTCAAACTTGAACACTTGTACTCACTAGTTAAGGGCCTGGAACAAAAGAACCTAACCACTAAAGTCTCCAGTTTTATCTATAAATACAGATAACGTCCGCCCCAGTTTGAAATAATGATTTAAGAGGTTGGAACTGCACGGGAACGCTGTTAACTGTAGCCCCTGTGTGTTTAGTGCATGCCTATGCGAACATTCACCTGTTTTATCACTTAAATTTTCATAATGAATTAGATACATTTGACCCCATTTTATAAAGGGAATCAAAGCCCAGAGAAGTTCAATAATCAGATGCTTGACACACTAGTAGCAAATCACTGAGTGAGTGTCTGAATCACAGCGTTCCCAGTACCAAATCTGCACGTCCCACCTCTATGAAGCATAACTAACTACTCACGAACTTCTGGAAAGCACTGTCATCAGTCCCCAGTTATTCAGCCCACTCATTACATACACATCCGTCTGCCTCGCTGCACTGTTCATGTACCTAGGACAGCAATTTTTTCTTATTCTTCCCGGGATTGCTGAAATCTAGCATAGTACTTAACCTGTAATGGGTGCTCATTACATTTTCTTAAAATAAAATGAGAAGGTTGCAACTGGCCTATAGGGGTTATTATCCCTTATTAAGGACAATAGTCCATTAACGAAGAAAGGTCACAGATTTCCTTGAGTAAAAAAAAAGTGTTCGAAGATGAACAGACACAGTCATGAGTCCTACGCTGTCAAAATCAAAAATGGAGCGGAGCGGAGGTTCTGCCAGAGGCGTCTGTCTCTGCAGAAGCCCGTCTGGCGGTAGCTGCTGGTGACCTTCCCAGGCTAAACTAACCTCATGATATCAGTGGCTGCCAACAGCAGGTCAAGCTGACTTCTGACACTCTGAGGAAATAAAACAAGTGATGATCCAGCCCTAAAGGACACTGCAAAACCTCTATTTCAAGTTGTCCATAAAAGCTGACATTAAGACAATGCGAGTACAAACAGTTCTATTCAATTATCCGACAAAAACTTAGAAATATGGTTGCCTTCTTACACACTTAAACATACATGCAGTTATAAGCTGTAGAGCACTTTTTTCCCTCTCTTTTTTACAGTTTATGCTTTCATTTTGTGACTTGGAACAACTATTTTTAAGGTGACAATATGTAATATATCAACTAGTGATTTCTTAGTGTTTATTTTTTTTGAAATTCTGTATTATTTCAACCCTTTTTTCTGTTTTGCTTTTTTTTCTCTTTAAATAAAATTTTAAACAATTTTTTAAAACCTGATACTTCCATCACTCATGATCTGTCACAGGAAGTCCCCTCTCTGGAAGATACTACATTTTTTCAGTTCAAACTGAGGAAAAGCATTGGTGGATATTGCTCCTCTCTGAGACAGACATAACTGTTACAGATGCAGCACCCTTAAAGTGCAATAAATTTGTTTTTACCTCATTCTGGGTCAATACATAGAAAGTCTTAAAGTTTTAAAGATATACAAAGGAGGAAAACATATTTTGAGGATGGAGTCGGTGGATAGAAATGACTACACTTCCACATGCAAAAGAATGAAGTTGGATCCTGACCTCACACCACACACAATAATTACTTCCCAATGAATCAATGACCTCAATCTAGAGGCTAAAACTGAAAAACTCTCAGAAGACAACATAGGGGTAATTTGTATGACATTAGATAACTGATATAAATATATATTCTTTGACATAAGAATAAAAGCATAAACAACAAAAGGAAAAAAGATAAACTAGATTTTGCAAAACTAAAAACTTTGCATCAAAGGGCATTATCAAGAAAATGAAAGGAAAAAATACAGAACAAGAGAATGTGTTTGTAAATCATGTATTTTATTGAGCTTTGATTTTCTTAATATGGAAAGAACTCCTGTGACTCAATAAGAAAATAAATAATGCAATTTTTAAATGTGCAAAGCTCTTAACAGATAATTAACCAAAGACATACACAAAAAAGCACTAAAAAAAAGCTCTCAGCACCATGATCCATTTACAAAATGAAAATTAAAATCAATGATATATCACTTCCCATGTACTGAATAAATATAAAACTAAAAAAATAGAAAGTAACAAATATTGCTGCACATGTGGAGAAATTGGAACCTCATATTACTGAAAGAAATGTAAACAGTGAAGCTTCTATGGAAATAGTTGAGCAATTTCTCAAAAAACTAAACATAGAATGGCAACTTGCCCTAGCAATCCCTCTCCCAATTATACATCCAAGACAATTAGAAACAGGAACTCAAACAGATAGTTGTATACCAGTGCCTATTTCAGCAGCATGCACAATTGCAAAAAGATGGAAACAACCAAAACACGCATCCATGGATGAATAACCCAATTGTTCTGCATGCATGTAATGGAATATTACTCAGCTATAAAAAAGAGAGTGAACTTTTGGTATGTGACACAAATTGATTAATCTTGAAACATTATGCTAAGTGAAATACATCAGACACAAAAGCAAAATATTCTGTAAGTCTAATATATAGAAGAGGCAAATTCATGGAAACAGAAAGTAAGTTAGAGATTTCCTGGGACTATAAGAAGAGTGTAATGTGAAATTATTGTTACTAAATTTCTTTCTGTTCAGTGACGAAAAGTTAAGGAAATAACGTCAATAGCTGAATAAAAATGTAAATATAATTAACACCACAGCATTCTATGCTTAAAAGTGCTGGTAATGGCAAATTTATATTATATAATCATGTTTCACAGGTTTTGAAAATGTCTACAGGGAAATAAAAAGAATCAGTGAATGGAGTGTTGCCCGCCCCTCTCAAACAGTCCTTTGAATCAACTCCTGTGAGCAGCCAAGTGCATTGCCCTGGTGGCCAGCGAGCTCTGCCGTTGGATGGGCAGCTTCTCGTCACTTCCCTCTGTTCCACAGAAAACCCAGCATCCGACCCTCTGCCAGAAATTACTTTCATTTGTAAACTTTCCCCCATGAAGCATGGACACAGAACTTAGCCCAAATAAGACTATCTCACGAAATGACAGAAACCAAGTTATCTTCAGTACAGTCTGAATTCATTCAGGACCCTACAAGGGAAAAGAGACGCCATAGAAATTCCACTCCAAGTTTTAAAGTGAAGTTAGTTCACAACAAAATGCTCCTTTCCTCTTGGGGATCTTCTCTAAGTATCTTCCATAAAATCCCCCTGAGGAATGAAGTAGCAATTGTCCTTAGAGTGGGATATTTAGACTCCTAAATATCTTCTCAAAATGACAAAACATTGACTTTTAGTTAGAACAAACCGCAAAAGATTTATTGTGTCCTAATCATCCATGATGGGATGTTTAAACCCCACACGTTAGCTTATCTATGCACATGACACCGAACGAGGGAAAGGTGAGACCCTCAGCTGGAGTCCTCTGCCACTCAGGTGAGCCGTTCACAGGACATGCTGGAGGAATCATAACCCATTCCGCAGCCCTACACTAGTAACGTGGTACCCTCAAGAAGGCATGAGTAAAGCTTACTGCGCCAACAGATTCACACCTAGAGCTAAAGGTCTGTGTTTTGAAAACCACAAGCAAAATGTACAATAGCCAAGTCACATTGATTTTTATATTTGTAGTTTTTGCAGAAGAGCATTTTCAGACTCTGCTTTACTGCATTTCCATTTATCTATTTTTTTACCTCCATACCCATCTGGTGTTTTTAGTTAATTTTATTGGTACATCTTAGATGTACATAGTAATCACACTCATCGTAGGGAATTGGCCCTTGACCATGACATCTGTTGATCTTCTTTCCCCCTCAATCCTCTCCCCTCCCTTCGACCGCTCCTTCTCTCCTTATTTACAAAACTTTGTATTCATTTTTGTCTTTCTTTTTTCCTTTCCTTTCCTTCCTTTCCTCCTCCCTGCTCCCTTGTTCCCTTCCCATTTGAACATTTTCTTCTTATTCCAGTATCTATTGTACATCTATTGTACATTCCAGTATCTATTGTTCCAGTATCTATTGTATTCCAGTATCTATTGTACAATAGATATTATTTGCATATTATTTACACTTTTAGATTCTCACAACAGAGAAACAATTATTATTTGCATATTATTTACACTTTTAGATTCTCACAACAGAGAAACAATGCCATATTTAAACGTGTGTGTCCAATTTGTTTTGCTTAGAAGTATGGTCTCAAGGTAGATCCATTTACCCATAAATGTCTCGACTTTATCCTTTATAGCAAAGTAGTACTCTGTTGTTTAAAAAAAAAAAAACCGCTTTGTCCATTCATCTGTGTATGGGCATTTGTACTGTGTCCAAGATTTATCTAGCAGAGTAAAGAGACAACCCAAAGACTGGGGGGAAAAAAACATTTATCACCTGTTCCACAGACAAATGAATAATGTCTAGAATATATAAGGAATTCAAGAAACTCAGGCCTGGGACTGGGGATTTAGCTCAGCAGCACAAGCACCTGCCTGGCAAGTGTAAGGTCATGAGTTTGATCCCTGATACCAACCAAAAAAAAAAAAAAAATCAGGCCCACCATCCCAAAACTGCTCATCTTAAATGAACAGACAATTCTTAGATGAGGAAGCACAAACGGCAAATAAATATATGAAAAAATGTTCATCATCACTGGGCATTTAAAACATCACTGAACTTTCGTCTCATTCAGAAAAAAATTACTGTTATCAAGACATCAACCAATAACCAATATTCTGGCATAGCTATTGAGAAAAAAAAAAAACCCTTCTCCACTGTTGGTGGGAGTATATAGTGGTATGGAAATTGGTGTGGAGATTCCTCAAAAAACTAACACTGGAGATACCATTTGGCTCATCTTTTCCCCTTATTGGTGTCTTCTCAAAAGAATTAAAAGCATCATCCGAAGCAATATATGCATACCTAGACTTCTAGCAGCACAGTTTGTAGTACCTACATCTTGGAAAGAGCCCATTTATTTCAGACCATGAGGTTCAAAGCACCTTGAGAGAGAATCTTCAACTGTTTTTGTACCTTCAATGAGAATTGAGAAGCAATTCAGCAATGAAGCTTATGAGCACATTTGGGACAGGAAGCAATGCTTGGAAAACAATTCATTTGTTTATTCAACAAAACAGTTTGAATGTTTATTATAGGTAAGGCAGTTTGGAGGAGTGGGCTTTCGGTATCCATCTTTCCCTAAGCATCTAACTTTTCTCTAGGCATTCCCTCTCTTCAGAATCTCCGTGCCCACCTCTTACCTCATCGCAGACACATACTCTCCCCTGCTTCAAAACTCTACATCCAGAAAAACTCCAACATCCACTTATTTATTTTATCTCCAGCAGGGTCGGCTCCTACTAATAAAGCTAATAACTTATTTATTCAAACAATTAATGCATACTTGCTGAGGCATGAACAAATAAACCCTACCAAGACTCAGTAAATAAGTACTGTTAATCAGACTATTCATTCTCAAAATAACTAGAAATCATAGACTCGTCCTTCTTTAGAAAAGGTACACAAGTTTGCATGGAAAGAGCTTGAGAAACCGAAGTAAAAGGGCGGACCAAACAGAACTGTATTTCTGGAATCACTGTTTGGTTTAGTGTGCTATGTTTGCTTTACTTTGCCCATTTTATATCTTGACAACTAACAGGTGGAAGATATGCTGACTCTATAACATCCTGAAATGGGTGAGGTAGCTTCATGTGCTCACTGGGCAGAGAAAAAGCAGGCTGAGTCTTTTTGTATCTGGCTTTACAGTAACACTTAAAGAACTCATGCAAAGTTACAAGTTAGGGAAGGCCTGACACAGGTTTGCATATATTGTAATTTTTGACCCTCATTCTCACAAAAACTATTTTATGCCCACAATAACTAAAGTTGGTTAATTTATGTGCCACTTACTTTGAAAAAAATCTAACTTAAAAAAAAAAAAAAAAACGTTCTCACCAGAAAGAAGTAAGCGGAGTCCCATGTCAGGCTGGTCCCTGCCTATCATGGCATAGCTTCTTCCTGAACTCGGGAAAATTCTTTAGAGGTATTGCCCTGCAATTTCAGAAACTTTTTAGTAGTCAGTGTTTCAGGGAACTGAAGTCAGTGGACAATTGCTACTCATGTGTTTGAGGGAAGGTTTATATGCTTCAGAGTCAGACAGGCATCCTCTGAATTTTAGTTCTGTTTCCAACTAGGAGAAGAAATAATTTTTTTTAATTTTCCTAGGCAAATTATTTAACTTCTGTAAGCCTTAACGTCCTCATTTGTTCAAAAGCTCATGTAAGGAAACAGAAGTAAATTGCCTGACATGAGTAAGCACCCTAGGGGTGACACGGAAAATGATGGCAGCCCAGAGGTGGAGGTAGGCATGAAATTTATGTCAGCACATGCTAAGTGGTGGTGAGGAGAGAAGAGCAGAAAAGTGGTTTTAAGCAACCCTCATGTGCCAGCTCCAATTCTACTCTCCCAGGGCTTCACTGCAGGCTCATCCCCACTTCACAAAAGAGAAAACAGACCCAAGGAAGTTGGATGTAATTTATTAAAAGTTACTTAGCCAGAAAGAAGTTAGGATTCCCACTAAATCATCGCAACTCCAAACCCAAGGCCATTTGAGTATCATACCATAATAGTTCATAAGACTCGTATAAATATTGTAACATAGTCCAAAATGCAATCAGAATAGTGACCCGTTCAGCTGGGATTCACTAGCCAAAAACATTGAGGCACTGTAAATTCTAGTAGCCAGTCAATCCCGGTAGCATTCTGTGGCCGTATTGTCAACATCCTTCACGTTGCACTCACATATTTAGGCTTCCTCTCATTATTATCCAGCAGCCGGAAATGGTTCTCTGATGATAACATTCAGTTCCACTGACGTTATCGGGTAGCCGGTGACATTCAATTAGTGAAAGACTATGTTCTTCTACTAACAACACTCCAGAAAAGATTTCTAGATCTGTGAAACTGAGCATAAACTTGAGTGGTATTTAGAAATAGGAAGTTTGTGGGAAGCCAGACAATACTTTGGGCTTTTACGTGGCCCTTCCCTTTGTATTTCTATTTCCCTTTTCAAATATAAGGGTTCATCAGTCCAGGTTCCCATCTCACCATGTTTGCAACTTAGACAGGCTCACAGAGAAGTACTTCAGGCAAGACACTCAGAAGCCTCAGTTAGTGTTTCTCAGAACGCATGTGACAAATCACACAAGCGTAAACTGAACTAAACCATGGCAAAAGGCAATATAGGCATACTAGGCGGACAAAAGCAAGATAGAAATTAAATGAAGTTATGAAAGTAATATGATCTATGAGGAATAATATTAAGGCAAAAATAAAGCTGTAAGATTCTGACAGTCCAATATTTACCTTTTTAAATATGTTAATTTGACTATAACCTCCATTTGTCTTTGGGAAAAAAAAAAACAAAATGCATACTAATACCACAGAAGAGACGAAACCTCTTCCTGGAACTTTATATGATAACTTCCCTACAGAAATATGAGTTATGTATGTAATTTTTAACAACCACAAAAAAAGATTTTAATTGATGAGAATTTTAATATTTTATTTATACCAACATATTCAAAATATAATCATTGCAATTTTAATGAGCATACAAAATTACTAATGAGATCGTTTCTTTTTTTATATATTTAGCCTGCGAAATATATGTGTAATTTATACTCATAGTGCATCTCAAGAGATTCTAAATTATTGGAAATATTTGGTCTATATTTAGATTTATAATGTGCACATTGGACAAAGGCAATTTACATACTCAAGTTGTTCTGACATATTAAATTGCTGAGTATTCATTTTTAAATTTGCATTAAATAAAATTATATAAAATCCAGTTTCTCACCCACACTGGCTACATTTCCAGTATTTTGTAACCACAGGTAAACAATACAGACTAACTGAATGGTGTTGTCAAGGTCTTCATGCCGAGGACACGAATTAACAGAATATGCAACACGAAATAGCAGCATATGCAACACTGTCCCTACAAACTTCATTTCTTCTGAGCACATCTCAGTGTAAGCTGAGTACCAAATTCCAAGGTCCCATATAGTTTTATGCAGAAAAATTTATGAGGTCTCATGATAAAGTGACCACTCTCAGAATACTCTATGAACTACTCTGTATATATTAGTTTGTCTACAAACTTTTCTCCTTGACTGAATTTTAGATTTGCAGACTGAAGAAGATAATATTCACAGGCAAAAGCCTAAAGTACTGACAGCATTTTTCATGATTAAGAATAATTCAAGCCAAGCATCATGGTGCACACCTCTATGCTCAGCACTCTGGGAGGCTGAGACACAAGGATTGCAGTGATAATCAGAAACACTGAAACCACAGACAGGATTTGGAGGTAGATTTATTTAGGTCAAAGGGCACTGACCAAGATCACTTCCAAAGAACCAAGCTCTGATCTCTGGTGGTCTAGGGCTTATATGAGATAAGCAAGGAGGAAGCACAGAGGCACCACAGCTTGTGAATTGGAGACTGGTTTATATAATGCGCATCATAGTGACCAGCTATGCATCACAGTGATCAAAGGTTTCTAAGAGACAGAAGCAAGCAGAGCTACCATAGGAACTACTACCTTAATAAACTAGAGTACACTGGTGGTGGGGACGGGGAAGGGGGCATTTCCTGCTGCAGGATCAGCAGTTTGAGACCCACCTGAGGAACTTAGTCTCAAAAATTAAATAAATAAATAGGAATGTGAATGTAGCTCAGTGTAAAGCCCTGGGTTCAATCCCAGGGGGTGGGGGAGAACAGAAAAAAAAAAAAAAGGAGGAACAATTCATATTTTTTAAAAAGTAACCTAGTTGACAAGTAATAAGTGCATCAACAAATTGAGTCTTTGGGAAAAATAACAAAATATAAATACTTCTCTTTGGGAGTTAAAAAGACTACTTTAAGAAGTTCAAAATTCAAGCAACATTAATACAAAATTGTAATATTACTTTGAGCCTTCCTTATCCATGGGTTATGTGTCCACAGATTCAACGAACAGTGTATGGAAAATATTCCAAATAATCATTGTTTCCACAAGGAAGTTCATATGGACTTCTTCTTTCGCCATTATTCCCTAAACAATATATATATAGCAATTATTTCCATAGTGTTTACAGTGTAAGTAATCTAGAGGTGACGTAAAGGAGGTAAATAGGCTGTATACTAATGCTGCCTCACTGTATATAACAGACTTACTTAAGCATTTTTGAAGTTTGGTTTCCACAGAAGACTGGAACCAACCTCCCAAAATACTTTTAAACTGAAAAAACGTGAATATAAAAAGCATTCCACTTTATTTTTACCAAGTCACCACAACTTTCATATCAAAACCTGAAAGCTATTTCATAGATTAAAATAAAATACAAATTAAATTAAGTTGAAAATGACAAATTCCATTTACAAAGAGATACAGAGATTCATCAGTGAAATTTGAGAAGCCTTTGCACTATTCTGCTCTTTTCAATTCCCTCCTCTCTCTAAGACGGTTAAGAAAATGATGAACTCAAGCAAATTTATGTCAAAAGATAGGTTACAAGGAATTGAATAAAGTAGTAAGAAAAGGAAGAAAAAAGATGGTTTCATCAAAACTTTCCAAGTAGAATATGAAAGAAAATCCCCTCCCCCACTTTCTCTTTAGCCATTAATTACAACTCTGAGATTTGCCTGCAGATCAGATTCCTGGGTAGTCACCACTGAAACTGACACATCCATCACTGCAGGAGAATCCCACTGGGCAGGGCCCCAGCTCCTCCTTGTCTCCAGCAGGTTTCCCTTTGGCAGCCAGAGATGATTATCTCCACCATGGGGTGTGCAGGATAAATAAAGGTTAAATAATTATCAAAATGTGACCAACATCTGAGCAAACAGCATGCACCTTGGCGGGAGAACATTGGTATTAAGGCAGATCACATCCAACTGTGGGAGTAATCTTGGCAGATGCAGGCAGGAGCTGCTCTCCTCGCTGCAGACTTTCTTTCGGGCTGGCTCCCCTGAGAAGGTGTCTGCAGTGGTTCCACAGCACCTGGCCCAGCGTCCCAAGACTCCGAGACTGGATGTAACCATCCAGACCTTTTCCTTCTGTCATCATTTATTTTCATGGCTATAAATGTCAGAGACTCTGGTATTTGGTTCCCATGTCAGCTTTGCCGGGAACTAGACAAGAAAACAGTTGTGTAATTTAAGCAAGAGGTCTCTGGAGGGGGGAATTTTTGATCTGTTGGTCTCCACAGTTAACAAAGTGAGAGATTTTGAACAATGTTGACAGGAATGAGATGTCTCTTAAGGGAATAGAGGGGTAGCATTTACTATGCACTGAGCACTGTTTGAACAGCTTGAATTGGCTCATTTCCTTCATGTGAGACCCTGTGGAGTAGCTTCTATTATTACCTCCATCCTTCAAATAAAGAAACTAAGATCCAGAGAAAGTAGTTAATTTGCTCAAGGTCACACAGCCAAGAAATGGAGGAGCTGAGATGTTAGCCCCAAGTAGTGTCTCCAGAAAATGCTCTTAACTGCAATGCCACAGTGCCACCCTATGGGCCTTCTGGAGAAATCCATTTGCCAGAGAAATCCAGTGACCACAGCCTGAGTGTTTGTGTTCCTCTTAAAAGTCACATGTTGAAAACTAACCCTCAATGAGAAGGCACGGTATTTGTCAGTGGGACCTTGGCATGCGATTAGGTCAGGTGGGTGGGCCCCACATGGATAGAGTTTGTGCCCTTTAAAACAGGTCTTAGAGAGCTCTTCAATCCAGGGGGGCCACAGTAAAAGGAACTGTCCAGGAACCAGGAAGTGGGCTGGCTCTCTGGGAACACTGAGTGTGCTGGCACCTCATTTTGGACTCCCAGAGCCCAGACCTGTGGAAAATCAATGCCTAAGCCACCCATTCTATTTTTTCATAGGAGCCAAAACAAAGATACCAATCAAATAAGAGTTTAATCAAAATTTAAATCTAAGGAATCTAAGGAACACATTAGAAAGGATTAATTGTAAGTAGTGACTCTATTACAATATGAATACTCCACAGGTGCACGGATTGCATACCGAGCAGAAAGTAACCCTTGAGTGCTAGAGAAGAGCTAACTCATATGCACTGGGAGAGGGAGGACGAGATGGCAAATGAGAACCATCAAATAGTTGTGGAGAGGAAATGTGAGAATAACTTTCATGGCATCAACTCAAAGTTCAAATGTAGCTTTAAAAAATGATACTAACTTTAACTTCTTGGTATTTTGCATAATATTTTCAGTGGGATCTTTCAGAAATAATGAATCTTACAGTAAATGAAATTTCTTCTAAAATTTCACATGTTCCTCACAATTCAATCAAATTAAACTTAAAATTTTTTTAAATTTTGAATTATGAGCAGTATATTTTAAACAACTATCTGATATTTCAATTTTATTTGATACTGAAAACATATTAATAGTCACATGCTAATTTATAAAAGTACCTGTAGAACAGTTTCTGGAATGGTGTGTGACTAATGTGAATGCTATTTGTTTCAGGATGAAAATATTTGGGGAACTCTTATTATAATTATTACTATTGCCATTATTAGTATTTCACTTTTGCAGTGACACATGTTTATTGAACATTTACAATACGACAAGAACTGTTCTTGGCTGCAGGACATGGCAGAATATAAGACAAACATCCCTTTCCTTGAGGTCTTCTGCCCCCTATGGAAGACAGCCAAGAAATAAATTAGCACAGACTACAATGTCAGGAATTGAAGAACAGTAAGAAAAAGATCATTATGGACAAGATGGGCTCTCTTTACTGCAATGGTGAAAACAATTTCAACATGGTAACATTTAAATGGAGAATCAAAAGACATACAAGAGAGAACCATGCAAGAATCAGAAAAAAATATATCAATAAAGAAAAAGCTGATATCAATGTCCTGAGGCAGGAAGGCCCTACCAAGTAATAAAGAAAGTTGATGAGATCTAGTACTGAAGTTTCAAACTTGAACAAAGTATTTAGGAAGTATTCTAGCACATTTAATTTCACAGTATGTCATGCACTGAAAAATCTTCAAATTTGATCTAGCTTTTATTCATTTTCATTATTCCATTGCCTGACCCACTGCCCCCAGCCTCTCACAGCAACCTCTGTAGGTTTAGATCAAAGTTTTTTATCTCATGTGAAGTACTGAAATGAACAGATAAGCTTTCGATGTCTTTTCCAACAGTAGGGACTGCCCCAGTGTTGCATGTTAAGTGCTTGCGTAACTCAGCTAATGGCAACGCTGAAAGTTTTATTGACATTAAACCCTTTCAAAAGTACCTGACAACCTGGCTAAAAGCATATACACTGTGTGAATCTCCTTCATTAATGAGGCAATTAATCGTGAGAATTAGCAAACTTCCCTGAGAACCAAGCAGGCTGCCGTGAGCACAGAGCTCGGGTCCTCACCTGAAATCCCCAGTCACAAGGCAGTGCCTCACGCCGGGGAGGCCTGCGGTGATTGACAGCTGTAGTTATTGATTTGGGATTCTGAGAACAGCTCCCAGGGGGCTGCTATCCGTGAGTCAGAGGCAGAATTTGATGGGGCAGATGGGACCCGGAGGGAATCCTCATAAGGCAGAGTGGTAGAGCGCCCTTTCCTGACCCTCGCAGGCACGATGAGAGATGGTCACTTGTTCATTTTCCCAGGGATTCATTCCCACCAGGCTGCATCTGAAGAAGATGACAGGCCAGAAGAGCCTTACTCTTTGGGGGAAAAAAATTTAAGCTTCTTAAGTACAAACTTTCAAACTACCACCAACAGGCATCTGCTTCAGGGAAGAAGCTAGGAGCAGACGGTCTGGTACGCGGCTCACACTGTATTCACAGACTGGGCTGTGTTATAGATATTAAAAGGGAATGTGCATGTGTGTGCATCTCTGTGTGTGTGTGCATCTCTGTGTGTGCATGTGTGCAGGTGTGTATCTGGGCATGTGTGCATGCGTGTGTGCATGCGTGTATGCATGTGTGTGTTCTGTCTACTGCGTGTCAACAGATTCCAGCAGCATTTCTAGAGCTGTGTCATAGTAAAGGAGGACCTTCACCTTGCTCCCCCTGCTACCTGCGGTCAGGGACAGATGGCAAGATAATGCTAAGCAAACAAGACAGCAGGCCATCTCTGTCATCTACACCCACATTTCTCAGACAGGCGCAGGTGAAGGAGCTCCAGGGAGTCTTGAGCGTTTTGCTACATGTACGAAAGAATGATGTGCTTAATTCCATCATCTGTAATAGGAAATGGCTTCTCTGGCAGAAAACATGACCACATGATGTGTGTGCAAAGTAAAATCACAACCAGAAACAAAAAGGCCCTGCGGGGTGAAAATTGTAGATCCAAGAGGAAGCTATATTTCTGGGAAAGTTTCCGAATCAATATCCTGTTAACAAGCATCCTTTTACTTTCTCATCTCTTCCCATTTTGCTACATTTAAGCACTTACAGGTGCCAGTATTTTAATTAAAAATTATGAGAGGGCAAATTTAAGTTGTAAACATTCCAATCTAACTGCTAACTTAATTACAGTCTGCAAATTAGACAAGATCCCTGTTATCTGATTCTAGCAGTGAAACACTGTTAAGGTTTGGACATAGTTTGTCCCCATCAGAATTCATGCTAACATTAAAATCCGAATGGAGTGGATTTGAGAGGTGCAGGAATCAGGAGGTAATTCAGTCAGGAGGGCTCTGCCCTTGTGAAGGGATTAGTATGGTTCCCACCAAAGGAAGTGAGTAACTGCAGCAGCTGGTTGTTACTAAGTGAACCTGATATCTCTCCTCACATCTGTTCTCACATGCCAGCTTCCCCTTCCACCAGGAGGCCATCAACAGAAGTCAAGTACATGCTGGCACCATGCTCTTGGACTTCCACAACTGTGCATTCAATCAACCACATTTCCTTGTCAAGGATCCTGCCTCAGGCATTCTGTTACAGCAACAAAAACAGACTAAGATCAATGCTTTCAGGTGTGGTCAGTGAAAACGTTGTATGAGACTCACACCACTGCTCTCCATGCTTCCCCAAAACCTTTTCCCTGTGATGCATGACCCACTCTTTCCTATCCTCAGTAAGATCACCATGGTAGCTAGCAGACTCTAACAGGATCAAGGGAAGTCACTGGGAAGGCAAGAGACTTCAGGTTGTCCACCAAATCCATTCGCTCTCAACCTTCCAAATTGAAGTAATCGACTTGACAGTGAGCACAGGCTGCTTAGCCAGACTGCATCTCCTAGCCTTGTTTTGTCCCTGTGGGCCTGATTGTTGGGCACAAGACGTGCCACTTCTGCCCTCACCCCTGCTGATGGCTGGAATCTGGATGTGACATCAATCCAGTTTCAACCATGCAAAAAACGGCAACACCCCAGGGAATGGTAGAATAACAACTCAGAAAGTTGCAGCCCTGCCAGCCTGGACCATTCCCATCCACACTGTTTCATAAGAGAGAGAGAACGTCTCTGTTTATCAAAACAGTGTATTGTCAGGCATCTGTTGCAGCAGCTTAGTCTTCATCTATTGAATATAGAAATTAATCACAAACCTACTGCAATGCTTGACTTTATGTGTCCACTGGACTGCACTAAGGGATCCCAAGATAGCTGTTGAAACACTATTTCAGAGTGTTTCTGCGAGGCTGTTTCAGGAAGAGAAAAGTATTTCAATCGGCAGACTGCGTAAAGATCTGTCTTTATCCAAATGAGCATGCATTGTCCAATGCTTTCTGGGCCTGGATAGAGCAAAGAGATAAAAGGGCTAATTCTGACTCCTTGGTGTTGATATGGGACATCTTTTTTCTCCCCTGTGAGCTTCTCATTCTCGGGCTTTTAGGTCCCAGGACTTACCCCAATAATTCCTCCCAGCTCTGTAGCCTCTGGTCTTGAACTGAATTACACTCCTGACTTTTCTGCTTCCCTCCTTACAGGTGGCAGATTGGACGAGTTCTGGGCTCATATGAGCCAATTTCCCCTCCTCTAATACATCTGCCTGTATCCATTGGTTCTGTGTCTCTAGAGACCTCTAACATATTTACACCATGAATACACAGGACATGGAACCACTAATTAACTCACAGCACTTAGCTTCTTCCTTTGCACTTTTCCTGTCACCCAGCCTTTCCTTTTACCAATTCAAGTCCTTCTCCCTCCAGTTTTATCTCAAATGCTCCTTCCCCTGGGGTAAAATCAGCCACTGGCAGTCCATTCCACCTGGTCATGACCGCAATCCATGTGAACGCCTCCTTCACAGCCTGATCTGCAGGAGGCGCACAGTTCCCTTCCTGTCAGCTGTTTACCATCTTCAAGCTCAGCAACTCAGATTCTTCTTGTGAACCTCAAAATGATGCTGTGGACTGTAGCTTGGGAGCCATGCTAGTTAGTTAAGATGAAAACAGAACAACCATGAAGAGAAAAACAGGGTGACCAGGCAAGAAATGAAAATTGAAAGGTGATCTGTAAGAAAAGAAAAACAATATTTCAATGAATAAATTATCACCAGGGAATATTATAGTTGAATCTGAAATGTTAAAGGGTTAATTCCCTGGTTCCCGACTGCTGATTCTACTCAGAGATGGTAGAAACTTTAGGAGATGGAACCTAGTTAGAGAAAGCATGCTATTGAAGGTTCTCTCTCTCTCTCTCTCTCTCTCTCTCTCTCTCTCTCTCTGTCTCTCTCTCTCTCTGTCTCTCTCTCTCCCTCTCTGTTTCTTTCTCTCTGTCTTTCTCTCTCTCTCTCTGTCTCTCTCTCTCCCTCTCTGTTTCTTTCTCTCTGTCTTTCTCTGTCTCTCTCTTTCTCTTCCCCATTCCCAGCCACTATGATATTTAGAAGTACCAGAGTCAGTGACCCTGCACTGAAACACTGAAACAAAATAAATCCTTCCTCCCTTTGTTTCTCAGGTATTTTGTCATGATGACAGAAAGTTAACTAACACAGGGACAAGCCACCAACCTCACAGCCCTTAATGTAATTGGGAAACTTACCAATAGGCACTGCAATTCACTCTGAACAAATGATTTCATTCCAAATCTGATTGCCTTTATCCCTCTGCACCTTTGTTATTTTCATCAGAAAAAAATACACTAATAAGACATGAGAAAATTTTATGAGATAACACATGCATCAAAACCAGAGAACAAAGCCAGATGTGGTGGCGCATTCTTATGATCCCAGCACTTGGGAGGCTGAGGCAGGAGAATTATTTCAAGTTGAAAGCCAGCCTTAACTACATAATGAGAGCCTGTCTCAAAAAAAAAAAAAAAAAAAAAAACCCTAGAGGGTAAAATTGATGTTTAAAAAACAAAATAGTGTGTGTGTGTGTGTGTGTGTGTGTGTGTGTGTGTGTGTTTCACTGGTCCATACACTGTATTCTAAGTGAGTAAAAATACAATGATGTCTCTGGGGATAACATGATTCAGGCTTGGGAACGGGCCAAAAATAGACGATGAACACATCAAGGTTAGGTGCTGAAATATGGATGTGGTAAAGCAAATGCAGATCCTCTCATCAAGAATGACCTTGCCTTCACGGCCAAGCCCCCAGAGCTACCTTTCTTCCCCGCCCCCCCCCTGAATTTTTTTTTTATTTTATTTAAAGAAAGACAAAAAAAAAAACAGAAAATAGGTAGAAATAATACATACATCCAGAGAAAAAAATAAGAAATCACTAGTTGATGATTACAGATTGTCTTCTTACAAATAGTTATTCAAGATACTAAAGTGGAGCATATAAAGTGGGGATTCAAACAGTGAGACTGCAACCAGTTCTGTTTGACTATCCAACAAAAACTTAGAAATATAGCTATCAATCTTATACACTTAAACATACATGCAGTTATCCATATCTTCAATTATGTTGAAATTGAATAAACCCAAGCAGGCTAATATCGATCTGAACAAAGAATAATACTATTTCTGGGTTTCACATTATGACACTCCAGGATCAGCACTGGGTAATTTAGTGTCTCTTTTTCTTCCAAATACCTGTCCATTTCATCATGTGTCATAAAATCAGTTCTCATAAACTGTTTATAGATTCTACACATGCATGGGTCTTAACATGTATTTCTATCATTGCTATATTAGAAGGAGAAACAAAACAAAACATATTCCTATAAACACATGAAATGAAATTAACATATAATACCATTGTACAAAGAATTCTACCATGGTTCCTATGTTGTTCTTTGTTAACTCCAATAGAATTGGCTATATCATCAGACATAGTATAATTGAATATATCAATACATAACAGTATTAATAAAAACACAATTTTGTATGTAGTATAGAACTTCAAAAACCAGCAGTTATCAAACCAGAATGTGTATCATAGAGTCCTGTCATCTTCAGTGTAGTTGCCTATACTCTCAGACTTGATACTATCAATCATATCAGTTTTGAATAAAATCTTCTCTGCCTCATTTCTGTTATGCTCTTTTTTCGCCATCAGTTTTCTGCTTATCTTCTTCATTCTGTTTTCTTCTCCATTCATTGAGGCCTCTCTGCCACTGTTCTGGAATCCTAGTACTTTTCTCTCTGTCTAGAATGCCCTGGAGTATTCTCTGTAGAGTTGGATTGGTGATTGCGAATTTTCCAAGTTCCTCTTTGTCGTGGAAGCATCTTGTTTCTCCATTAATTTCTAGAGACAGTTTGGCAGGGTATATCAATCTGGGATGGAGGTTATTTTCTTTCAGGGCTTGGAATATTTCTCTCCAGGCTCTTCTTGACTTGATGGTTTGTGTCAAGAAGTCTGTGTCAAGAAGTTCTGATGGGCCTTCCTTTATAAGTGATCTGTTTCTTGTCTCTAACACCTATTAATATTCTGTTCTTATATTGAATTTCTGGGATCTTGATTATTATATGCTTGGGTGAAGCTCTGTTTTGGTCGTAGGTGGAGATCTGTATGCCTCGTATATCAGAATATCATTTCATTTTCCTATGTTTGGGAAGTTTTCCTTAATTATTTCTGTGAATAACCTTTGTGCTCCTTTGTTTGTACCCCAGAGATCCTCTTGTCGCCTTCTAGCCTTTGTATTGTTACTGCTTGTTTCCTTGATATTTTTAAACAGTTTTCCCTTTCATAATTTCACATTGCAAAACTGTCCTCCAGTTTGGATAATCTATCCATAGTTTCTTTCAAGTTGATTTGCCCTCTTTCCACAGAGTTTTTAATTTCCTGGTAATTTCTTTGAATCTGCTTCATGCATTCTATATTTTTTATATTCTTCATCAAATGGCTCTCTCCTTTGTTTGAGTTCCTCCCTTCTTCCATCTGTGTCTGCTTGAGGGGTGCTTAGTATCTCTTCTGTTAATCTTCTTATATCTTGTTTTACTTGGCTAAATAGTTCACTTTTGAACTCATCTATGAGGTCCCAAATATATCTGTTTATGTCTACTGATGCTGTGTATGATATTGCATGTTTGCTGTTCTCATTCTCCTTTGTATTTACTTGTCCTGGGTCAATGTTCTCAGGGTTGGGTCCTGGGGACTTTTCGCCATTGCTTCCTCTTCCTATCTTTTTTGATTCTTCCAGGAGGCCCCCAGTTTCTTTCTTTGTTGGTTACAATTCTTCTGAAGCGTGCTGACTAGATGACCCTTCCCACTGCCATGTGCTAGTGTGTTGCAGACAGGGACAGCAGATACTGGCCCCTCCCCTATGGATCAGTCAACCTGCTGTGGCCTGCACTGTATTACTTTGTACCACCTCCTCTCTGGGTCAGTCAAACTTCTGAGGCTTCACTAGGTTAGTGTGTGCCACCACTGTAAAGACTTGATTTCAGACAACCTTCTTGGTCTCAGCCAGGTTGCATAACCCAGGCCTAGCTCACTCCACCAATCCCATTCAGGAAGGGAACAGCTGACTGAAGTCACTGCTGCCCCTTGTATTTGGCAGTCCTGCCCAATCCCAGAATATTGTTAGCCGGAGCCCCCCTTTCTGTGGAAATGGCTCCACTCCCATCACTCAATGCAGGTCGATTCAGGCACCTCACCATCTCAGCTCTCCATTCAGCTCGCTGACCCCCAAACTCAATGTAATTGCACCTCCAGTGAGTCGAAGAGGCAGGACTTTGGACAGCTCGGCAGGTGGCAGTGGAACTCCGCAAGTCACAGCGGGACCTTGGATGGTAGGTAAGTCACCCACTGCAGCTGGAGCACTGAACCTTTAGTTGTTCCAACAATAGCACCAGGACTGTATGTTTCATTGGTTCTTCTCACCTTAATTTCTTCTTGGGATGCGAGAATTCATCTCCCTCTGTTTGGGGCTCCCCACTATGTATTACGTCGAATTCTAAGTTGACTATCTCAGCAAGCCTCTGTAGCCATTTGTTATCTATCTGCCATCTTTTTGAAGCTCCCCAGTTTTTGATTTAGCAGCATTATTTTCTCACTGTAGTTCTTTGCTGCTTTGGATTTGCAGTGGCTCTTCTGGGCTCTGCCGCACTATTCTCCTTCCTCCTGGGACTCGGGCTGATCAATTTAATACTCTGATAGGTGGCAGCTGCATGGAAATCCAGAGCTGCCCTTCTAGACCTGCCCCCAGGCGCGCAGTCTAAGTACTCTGTGACCCAGATACCAGGGGGCTTGGAGAGGAGTGTGGAGGGGACGCTGGCAAGGCTTTGCTTCACATCAGACTTGGACAGACATGGTTTGTGAAATTATACCATCGGCATCTGTTAGATCAAGAATGGGCTTTGATGACTTTAAAATATGTTTATTAATGAGGCCACCAGCTTACATACCACATTCAGCCGTTTAAGGGCTCAGGCTCAGTGGTGTGTCTTTTCACCATTTGGTGATTAAATGTTACACTTTATGGGTCAGGTACTGTGCTTGGCATTGGTATAGTTTAGCATGTTTTTTTTTTCCCCAAAATTAGAGTTTAGCTCCAAATATCCCATAGAGAAGTTTTATTTGGGGAAGGACAAAATGGAGCCAAGCCCACACTATTTTAAACCTTCAGAAAAATTATATTCTAATAATTCCCTTGTCTTTCAACAAAGATCTGTTGAATATAAACCCTTCCGAAAGCACAAAGCTTAGCATCCTAGATAATAAAAATAGTAAAACAGATAATAATATAACTGTCAAATGCCTTATATGTGGATGATCATATAAATGAAGTGTACCCATTAAATGAATCCAATGTACCCATGCTGACCCTGTGAGATAAATGTGGTGACTACAGCTATAAAGAGGAAACTGAGATCTATAAACATGTAGCTGATAGCAGGAAAGTCTCAGTGGGTGCTGAAGGGGACTCTCTGTACCACATGAAATTCACTCTTTCCAGATCTGTAATGAAGTTTGAACCACAATTAATAACATCAAGATATGCACGAGTCTAGAGAGAGATATCCAAAGTTGGAAAGTTTTGTTTAATAAGACTTTGTGGACAGGCAGATTTTTGGAGGATGAGCTTTCACCTGTCTTAAAGGATACACGGGAATAGAAAGGTGAAGAGATAGATAAAAGAGCAGGAAATATTTATCTTAAAATACTATAAATTGTTTTAAAGATTTTATAAAACCATCATTTTTAGAAGTGAAAAATAAATCTATTCTGTTATCATTTTCTTGGAATAGGATTTTAATAGAAATAATAAAAATAAGTCTAGCATAGACTGCAGAGAGCTTAAATATCAGGCAGTGGAATCTGGAATTTATTCCCCAGGTTAGGGCCATCCAAAAACTTTAAGGAGATAGGTATGTAGCTCAGTGACACAGTGTTCACCTAGCATGGCAAGGCTCTGGGTTTGCCCTCCAACATCCCCCAAAAAAGTTAATATTGTCCACAAGTAACTAAATCCATAGAAAGAATGGAATTCTTATGATAAGCACCCAACATATCTCCCAAAAGGCTCATTGGTGGAAGGCTTAATTGCTGATGGGCTTCAGATAAATGATTGGATTGAGAGGACTTTAACTGCACCTGTTACATCTGTGTCCGCAGTGGGTTAACCTATCTATGTGGTCACAATGCATCATTGCCATCCTTATGGGAAGTGATGGAAACAGGGGAATGCGCCTGGTTGAAGAAGATGAATCCTGGCATCATAACCACTGTAATCTCAGAAGGGCTACACCCAAAGATAGCTTGGTCAGAATCTGTGTTGGGACTCTTGATTGCAAATAATGAAAATTCAACATAGTGTGACTGAAGCCCTTTCCAAACCACTGCCCCTCCAAAAAAAAAAAAAAAGAACTTATTTGCTTGTATGTTAGGAAAATTCAAATATAGTCAAGACTTTAAGGTTATAGCTATACCCAGGGCTTAACATACTTAATATACTAAGATGTTTATTTACTCTCCTATTTTCTTCTCTGGCCTCATTTCCTACCTGCTTTTCATCACATGGCAAAACAATATTAATCAAAAACTCCAAGTCTAGGGCCAGGCATTTAGCTCAGCAGCACAAGTGCTGGCCTGGCAAGTGCAAGGTCGTGAGTTCAATCCCCAGTACCAAACAAACAAAGAAAAAAAACCTTCACGTCTATACTTTGTAAATGTAGCACCCCCAAAGGAGAACATTGTCTCCAAAGGGTTCCAACCCAGACCTAGGACTGAGCTGAAACACCCGCATAGGACCACACCATTAACTGTGCATTGGTCATTCCAGTTGTGATGGTCTATGTCTGAGAGAAAGTTTCTTGGATTCAAAGAGGTAAGATTTCAAAACAGGCAAAATAGCAGATATCCATGCATTGCACTGACCTAAGAAGACCCTTTTCTCAAGCCACAGAATTTTAGAATATTCTAACTAGTAAATAAATAATGATAAAGCTCATAACACTTTGTGATCAGAGTAATATTGCCACAAGGCTTTTTCTACTGGTGTCATCTATAAATGAACACGGACTCAGTAAGCAAATGAACAGGAAGGGCTACAGGGACTTATTTGAATTTGAAGGGGATTTATGTGGATGACTCAGTGTTATATATGCTGTATGAAACACCTATATCCATTTATAACTCTCTGTGGCTTTATCTATCTACCTAGTGATATGCTTACTGTTTCCTGTCACTGACACATTAATCCTTAAACAGAGGGAGCCTGAATGGTCATTTATACCTCCCCATGCCTATTCAGTTCATGGCCACGTACTTGACACTGCGAATGACACAAAGAAAAGTGAAAATGAGCTTTGCTTGCTCCTATGATGCTCAGAGTCCAGTGGAGGCCTGGAAAGCATATAAACAAGTTCAGTAAAAGGCTCAGTTGGGAAATAAACACTAAAATTGCTCTGGAAACCAGAGTAAGGGAGGCTAAGGAGATAGCTCTTGCATGGTGTATGTTTTTGCATGTGAACATGATCATATCCTTGTATACACACACACACACACACACACACACACACACACACACACACCACTGCAGGGCACACCACTCCACTCCACTTGGAGTATTTCTATGACTTTCAGGATAATATTTGAGTCACCACTATAAGTCAGTAGAATTATGTGATTCTGTTGCCAGCATCAGTATTGATTTACTTCCTGCCCTCGGAGAAGCTCTATAACTTCCCAGGGACATCATCTCCCGTTTTCACTGAGAGAAAGGCCCTCTATGGCAGAGGTATGGGGAAAGTCTATTAGCTCACTGTCACAAGCTAGGGCTTCAGATCAGACTCAGACAGCTTAGTTCACAGGCTTCAGTTCCCAGCTAATGAGTCCGCAACCCCATCTGTAGGCTTAAGTTCTTCACCCCTGGTTTAACTTTACCAGTGGCCGAGTCCTTCTGTGGGTGCTCTGACGTGGAAAGCACGGCAGGCTCCTCGAGGCTTAGTTAAAGCTAACTTCATTGCGCTTGCAAGTTGCTTTCCTATTGAGTCAGCAAAACACAGTTCTCTGCCCTGTATCACTTTTCATGTTCCAGAGGGAAATTCTTCCATGTATCAGTAGATATACCTACTCTTGAAAATTATTTATTATAAAAGTCCAAACTCTTCACTAATCCTCTTGTCTCATATGGTAATTATCTCATGTTGAAATTAAAGTCCTTCTTACCAAGTCTGTTTGGGGATCGCCGTCTTCCACTCCCAGACTCACTCCCCTAAGGGGCACTGTCTGGTGGAGGCTCCCAAATTTCATTCAAGGAAAGACTGAAGAGTGAGGATTCAATTGGAGAGAGAAGCTGCAGACTGACTTAGGCATCTATTCATAAAACAAGTGCACTTTGATTTTATCTATTTAATTTGAGCTGCTTGAAACTACTTGCATGGGAAACTCCTTGTTTTCACTTCTAGTGTATATTTACTTTTATTGTTACTCTCACCATAGGTTATGGGTATAACGCTACCCGCCAAATTCACATATCAACACTAGAATTAGATGCAGGCATTAGAATTAGATGAATCCATGATGGTGGAGTTTCCATGAAAAGGGATTAGCATCATTATAAAAGCCCTGAGAGAGCAGGCTTCCTTTCTCTGCCATGTGAGGATACAGTTAAAAAAATGAGTCAGGAAGAAACAGATCCTCATCAAACACCACGTCTGCCAACAACTTACCCTTGGACTTCTCAAACTCTAGAAGTTCATTAAGTAAAAGTTAAACCATTTGGCTTATGGAGTTGGGTTATAAATGACTGGACTGAGACAAAATTGTCACCCAAAGTCAGGTATGAATACACTAAATACCTCAAAATGTGGAAAAAGTTTGGTGACTAAGCAATAGATAGAGACCCAAAGAGCCTTGAAGTGTATGCTAGAAGCATCCTAGATTCCCATGAACAGACTTTTAAAGGTGGTTCTTTGAAAACTCAACAAGAAAGAAGAGATTCATGGAGAATATTTCTTTCTTTTCTAGGGAATTCATAAGTAATCGTGAATGTTGGTAGAAATACCGACAGTAAAGGTCATCCTGATATGGTCTTTGAAAAAAATAAGACATGTCGTAGGACAATAGAGACAAGATGAGCTTGTTAGAAAGGCTCAAAAATTTAGAGTGAATTTTGTCAATATAAGGTTTTGTGGAAGGAAAACTTGTGGGCCATGAAATGGGATTTTTAGCTGATGAAATTTCTAAGCAAACTACTACAAGAACCAGTGATTTCCACTTGAATACTTATAGTACAATGCATGAAGAGAGAAACGATTTGAAAATAAAATCTTTCAGCGGAGGAAAACTAGAACTCAGCTTATACACATTGTAAAATGCAAGAAAATACATTTGGAAGAAAACACAAAGTACATGTCCAAGCAACCCTGGAATAGTGTGAGCGTGAACCTTGGATTTAGTCAGATACTTCAGCAAGGAAGTCACCAGTTTGGCCCAAAGAAAATGACTCAGGAAAGAGTAAAGGAAGATTAGCAGACTTATATTTCAGGGCACAGCAACAGGGCGCTATTCAGTTTCAGATACGTGCTGTTGTCCAAAACAAGGAGAGGGGGCGCTGTTTCAAAAGCAGGGGCATCACCTGGATCAGGCCAGATGACCTGATCTAAGGCTATGGGAGCCAGACAATGTCAAGCAGCGCTTAGGACAGTGATCGTGAACCTTTTAGAGCTTTCCATGATAATAAACAGCTTGCTGCTGCTCGTGAGCCATAGGTTTGCCACCACTGGTTTAGGGAAACTCACAGGAATTAGGCGGATGATGCAGCCCCACCCCCAAAATCATCCTTGACAAGCCCATTAACTGGAATAAGTCTTGCTCACACTCATATTTTACCTGGCACAGTACAACCAGGAACTGCAAAGTTTGGCTACGGAGAGATGTACTGACATGGTGAGTACATGATCCAGAGACCACAGCAACACATTTGAGAAAGCACTGGCTCACACAGCTACTTCTAGTGCAAGCTCAGTCCATACCACTACAGCAAGGCAGTGTTCACGAAGACCATGGGGGGGCCTGCCTACTGTTTACCTACCCAACAAAATCAGCCCTGTGCCAACAACAGTCTCACTGATTTCCCAGGAATCCTACAGTGCGTCATCTTCAGACAAGCTCTCTAAAACTTAGGGGGAAAATGTTAGCTACCATGTGGTCATCAGACACTAGAGAAAATACACATTTCTCAAAACCCAGAGCACCAAGCCCTCTCCATAGGCATCTTGCCCATTAGCATGCTCCTGTCTTGATCCAGTACCCTTGAGGGCTCTTAACAGCAGCTTTACAAGGGTAATTGAAAGGGTATTACTAGCTGCCTATTTATCATCTCTTGATCACCTAATACCACGGTAGCTATTAGGATGAGCTGGAGAGTCTGTGCAAAAGGTTGCCTCAGCTGGAAGCTTTTCAGCTGCTTCTCCAACAGGAGACAAACAAAACAAGATTGTCCTTAAATCCTCTCATTTTGGGCCAGTCTTATGTGCTAATTAATCATGATTACTCTATACAGTAAGCATATTTGAGGAGATTAATCTGCACTAGCCTCAGGTAGTGCCCTAATTAACAATATGCTGAAGCAGCACACTTGTAAATGTAAATACAGTGCTAATGCGATTTGGAAGATGACACTATGACTATATATTAGGCACACTTGCTAGTGAATGCTGCATTAGTCTATTCCAAAGCTTTCTGTCCTCTGACCTTTCTGACTGATTGGCTTAGCTGGACAGTTGCCTACCAGGAAGTACTTAGAAAGTATATGCTTCTTAGAATGACTTAATCAAAAAAAAGACCAGGACATTATTACAGAGGTAGGAAACCTTAACAATCAATTATTTGCTTTCTCCTATCAGATTTAGCAGCTGAAACTTCACCCTGCATTGATCAAGATGTGATGGATAATAAATACAGATAATACACATCCTCTTCTGGTTTGCTTTCCCCTAAGCTGCATGTGACCTTTGCCTTCTTTTAATGGTCTTTCCCACTCCCAGATGTTTCTGTGTATCACGGAGTTTCTAATTTGATCTAGAACTTCCATACCATGGAAAAAGCAGAGGAAAATCAGAAAGAGTTAAAAACTCAATCTATTTATACACCTATCTCAGATTTGGCTCAGTTATATCATAGCTGTTACATAAAAGAAAGAAATCTCTTGCAAAGATTAAGCTGGAATGAAGGAACGGGCTGATCACACCTTGTGGTTGTAATTTGTAGGTAAAAGGCAAAAAACTGATATGGAAGGAAGCATCTCACTGCTGACTTTCTCCAGAAAAACAAAATAAGTGGAATGGGTGTGAAATAAAGGGAAATATTAATCCGGAGAAGTCACCAACTATGGAAGGAAAGAAAAAGGAAGGGGCAGGGTTACCAGGAGGGGAAGTTGGTTTGTTACACAGCCTTAGCCAACCCCACGGGGAGCTCAGGAGCTAATATGATCCCTCAGATCAGCAAACAATATGTAATTGCTTTTTTATATTTTATATTTTAAAATTGATGGAATCTCAGTATTTGTGGGTAGAATTGTCTCAGGGCAGGTGTTAGAACTCTGTGATTGAGATCAGCATACAAGAATTTCATGGAGGAATGCTCTTAGCAGCAATGTGGGTAAAAAGAAAACATTTTTTCTAGACTAATATTATAAATTCATTCATGTTAAAAGTATAAAATAAATTTTTAAAGTATTAAAAGCCTACCATGTGCCAGACACTAGCTATTGGGGACACAGAGAACAAAATATCCTAAATTTCTGTCTGCTTGGAGCTTTTGTTAAAGGAAGAGACAAACAATCACCTAGCACACACCTGTAACATAACATTAAGTGCCTATAAGCAAATGTAGGAAGCACAGGGCTAGAAATGGAGAGAAGCAGATGGTGATTTTAGATAAAGTGGTCAGTAAAGATCACTGTCACAATGTAATATAATAAGCAAAGTGGGCCATACAAATATCTGGACAAAAAGCATTTTAAGGAAAACTTGTGAAGTACATTCAAAACACACTTGATTGTTATTCTAACTCCCTGAGGTTCTGTAACATGGATGCTGCATAATTCATCCATCTACTTTTGAGTGAGGAGCATTCAGATGCTTTTATGTTTTTCCATTTCAAAAATTGTCCCACAAATACCTTTGTATATGTATCCTTAGTTACTTTTTTTTTTTACTGTGGAAGGTTATCAGAAAGGAGATTTTTGAGGCAAAAGACAATGATCTTTTTTGATAAGTATTTTGCCATAATATAAAATAATTCATAATCCCACGAACCATGTACAAAATATTCCATTTTCCCATATCTTCACCAGTTCTTATCCAATTATCTTGCCTAATTATGTTAATCAATTAGCTTCTCCATATGGCACGGAATGAGTGGTTTGTAAATGACACACAGACCTGGGAATCTGGAAATCTAAGGTTAGGGGCAGCATGACCTGGCTCTGGGGGCCACCTTCCTCCTGTTGCAGATACCTGAGCTCTCACTGTTCCCTCACGCCACGTAGGGAGAGAGTGTTCATCTCCTCACCTCTGAAGGTTCTACCCTCATTACTGAATTACCTTTCCATGTCCTGATCTCCTAACACTTTTATATGGGGAAATTAGCTTTCAATATGAGAATGAGGGGACACAAATATTCAGCTCATAAATTTTTAAAAGTTTACAACTTTTAAAAATTTTTGCCCGTCTGTTGACCATTGTGGGCATCTCATTCTTTTCATCTGCATTTCTATGATTACCAGAGAAGATGAACAGCCTTTCCCATTTATTGTGAGCTCCTCATTTTAGCTTATGCACCATTTGTAATGCTAAAAATATTTTTGTAGATTAAGGTAATTAACCCTTGCCATTTGTATGTGTTGCAAATTTGTTATTCTGTCTGTTGCTTAATTTTCTACTCTCTGTGTGACACATTTTTTTCCAATGCAGAAGTTTATGGTTTGGTTGGTAGATCAAACCTATCAATCTGAGTTTTATAGGCTCTTAAAAAATGAAATTTATCCATAAAAAGAGAGTTACAGGGAGTCGGTTTTGGAGCAGAGTCTGAAGTTCACGACTGCTAGAAGGGGAGCAGAGTGGAAAGGCCCTCAATGAAGAAGAAATTTCAAGTGGGACTTCTGGGAGAACATGGTGGATAGATAGCAGCAGCTTTGGAGGCTCTCTGAGAAACTGCACTTAAAATCCAGGAATGGTGCCAGGCGAGAAGTCCTAAGCAAGGGGGGATATACTTTGCCAACCCAGGAACAAACTAAACTAAGAGAAACCAACTGGAAACACAATCCCGGTGATATAACAGGAACAGATAAGTTCTCAGCGCGGAAGCTGGGGCCCATGCCACTGGAAGCCGTGATTTGAATTTCCTGCAGCCTCTGCTGCATCCCAATTGGCACAGCAAGGAGAGAGGCACGAAAGCTCTGAGAGTGGGAAGCGGTGAATGGAGCTGAGAGTGGGACTGCCTGGGAGCCCTGCATCAACCTGCAGTGAGTGAGCAGATCAGGGACTCTTCCATAGAGTAGGAGGCTTCAGCAAAGAACATATTGGGACCGGGAAGACTAGCCGGAACAGGGCACTGTAGTGACTTCAGTCACATATTCCCCTCTCAAGCCAGATTGGTGGAGAGTGCCTGGCTTGGGTGACGTCACTGACTAAAACCCAGTAAGCTAGCCCAAACCAGATCCCAGCGCCTGGAGGTGCACCCTAGCAGTGAAGCCTTCGGTAGGTCGACCTGGAGGGGCAGGCCCAGCATAGGCTGCCCAGGTCTGTGTCTCCCTAGTATACTGCAGTGGGCGGGAACACCTAGCCAGCACAATTCAAATGAACTGTAACTGACAAAGAAAGAAACCGGGCCTCCTATACACGCTTGTATAAAAGGAACACAAAATATGGGAAGAGGGAGCAACAAGAAAGGGTCCTCGGCCCCCAATCCTGAGAAACATGCAGTATCAGACACAGCACCAATAGACATAAAGCGCTATCTCCAGAGTCTCATAGACGAGTTCAGGAATGAAGTTATTAACGACCTGAAGCAACATATAAGTAGAATAGTTAGAGAAATGCTAAGCACTGCCCAAGAAAAAACAGATGGTGGAATGGAAGAACAGAAAAAAGGGGAGAATTGTTTGATGGAGAAAATAGAGAAAACATAGAATACATGAAGCAGGTTCAAAGAGATTATCAGGAAACTAAAAACTCTATCGAAAGCTGGCATAACAGCTTGAAAGAAACTAAGGATAGATTATCTGAACTGGAGGGAGAGTTGTAATATGGGAGCATGAAATGAAAAACTTCTTAAAAATAACAAAGAAACAAACAGCAACAATACAAAGGCTAGAGGTTGATAAGAGGACCTATAACTTAAGAATTAAGAACATAAAAGAAGAAGTAGGGACACAAACAAATGGACTACAAAAGCTATTCACAGAAATAATCCAAGAGAATTTCCCTAATTTAGCAAATGGTAAAGATACTCAGATGTATGAGACATACAGGACCCCAGCCACCTACAACCCAAACAGACCTACACCCAGGCATATAATAATCAAAATTCCAGAAATCCAATATAAAAACAGAATATTAAAAGCCATCACAGACAAGAAACAGATCACTTACAAGGGAACACCCATCAGAATTACAGCAGACTTCTCGGCACAAACCATCAAATCACAAAGAGCATGAGGGGAAATAATTCAAGCTTTCAAAGATAATAACCTCCAGCCAAGATTGATATATCCTGCACAACTGTCCTTAGAAACTGATGGAAAAACAAGGTGCTTCCAGGATAAAGAGGAACTAGGGGAATTTGCAAACACCAATTCAGCTCTACAGAGAATACTGCAAGATATCCTAAAAAAGGAAAATACCAAGATTCCAGAAATAGTGGCAGAGAGGCCACAATGAATGGAGCAGAAAGCAAAATGCAAGACAAACTGACAACAAACGACAGAAAAAGAGCTCAACAGAAATGAGGCAGAGAAGATCAGATGGTAGGAACAGCTATTTTGGAGAAAACAAGACATCACAATAGCTAGTACTGATTTAGCATCATCTTGTTTGAAGTCCCATCAAACTTGTATTCTTCTGTCTCCATCGGTCTTAAAAGGTTGTATCTTATTGGATTTTATTATATATGATAATATAAGCAAAAACTTTTATAGACAAGGAGATTATACAGAAACCATTGTTCATTTTCTGTTAATTGGTCCTAAATACCCAGTAATAATATCATTCTCTTGAATGGTTTTATAGTGTTTTGATATGTTTGGTGCTACAGTATACAAAGTTATATTCAAAGATATCAAGGAAAGAGACACTATGGTAACTATTTTTATGTCAGGATATCTTGTGGTGAAACACTATTTTGCTTAAATGGTTATGTTTTGACCTGAGCTGTTCTGTTGTTATGCCCTCTCTTATCTCAATCTCCTTTTTTTTAAATTATTTACTTTTTTATTTTTGTCTTTTTAATTAAGGGAAAAATAAATAAAAATAGCAGTATACATTATAATAACCTACTTTGATTTCCTATTAACTTGATTTGAAACCCTGTATAGCCCTCACCATCTTGTTTTGACTGATTTTCCCCTATTCTGCTTTGCTTGATAGTACCCAGTTCGAAAGTATAGGCAACAACTGTGAAGACAATAAGATTCATTATGATGCCCATTCTGGTTGACGATTATCTTCTTTTAAAGTCCTGTAATGTCTCCAATGCTTTGGTTTCATTCTTTACTGTTTTGTTCAATTTTATTGTAACTGGCAATTCTTCTTAAAATACAAGAGGCAGTATGGTAACCATTGTTGATCACCTTGTATTTTGTTTTTACATTATCTATTATGTCTATCCTTTTGATTTGACTGACTGTTCTGATATGTCACATTTGGTTTTACTCTCTTCAAAAAAAGTAATAAGAACTGTGGGAGTAATAAAACCCAAAATATGTAATTGTCATTGTACAAAAGAAAAGAAAAGAAAGTGCTCTAAAGGTTATAACTGCATATATGTTTAAGTGTATAAGATAGACAACCATATTACCGAGTTTTTCTTTTTGGATCATTGAACAAAATTGTTTGCACTCTCACTGTTTGAAAGTCCACTTTATATGCTTTAATTTTGTAATTTGAACAACTATTTCTAAATGAGAATATGTAATCTATTAACTAGTGATTTCTTACTGTTTATTTTTTAAATTTTGTTATTACTTGTACCCTTTTTCTGTTTTTTTGTTTTTCTCCTTAAATAAAAAAAATGAAGTTTAGTTAGGATAATTTAATTATTGCTACCTTTTATCAAACCAGAATTAAAGTTCAAAAAATCATTTTCCCTTTGTTGAGAAATGAAAATGATATAAAACAGAATTATATGCCAGGCTTGGTGCCACACACCCATAATTGCAGCACTCAGGAGGCAGACACAGGAGAATCTCCATGAGTCTGAGACTAGCCTGAACTGCATAGTGAAACCCTTCTCAAAAAAATAAAACAAAAAAATCCCAGAATTTTAGGAACTGAAATCAGAATCAAAACATTGCAAGTTCTTAAAAGCTGCATATTCACTAAAAATAAAAAGAATAAAGTCACTCTAATTATCTTAAATTAATAATGGATGTTATAGTATTAATTTCCATTTACCATTCTGGCTTGAATCTTTGAGTTTCTTAAAGTGTCAGTGCAGAGCTTGTAAATTTCATTCATTCCTCCCTTCCCCTGGCTCCTCATTCACAGGATCAGTGCTTCCCTGATAGCATGACTCAGAAGATGCCTCCTGCCGCCTCCCTGAAACACATGTCCATCGCATCCTTCCTCGTACATGTCTCTCGCACATCTTCAACTTCTCCTCACAGATGTCACCTGAATACCCTTCTGAGTTCACTGTGCTTTATCTTGCTTTGTCTCCCAAAGGATTCACTGAAAAAAATCTCTATCCTTCCTCTGCCATCTGCTTTACCTCCCTTTCAATTCCCAACTCCCAACTTCCTCTCTTTCTAATTATCCCCAGCAGAAGTGACTCACAATCCACGCGATTCTGTATTTTTGGAACTCAAATTCCAACAGCTACCAAACAGGTGTGCAGAAGTAGATTTCACTGTTTTAGTGCATTTTGAATTTGGAAAAAAGATGACACCTGCACTTACTTTGGAAAATGGCAAGCACTATATGGAAGATAGTGATCTGGTTGAATAAATGCTCATGGAGAATTAGTCTGGGGTATTAGTTTTATGCAAATTTGATATGAACTAACAAAGTTATAATTTAACAGAAATAGAAATTTTCATATATCTCAATAGACATATATATCCATAGCTCTCAGGGGCTAGGAAGTGTGGAGGGATTGTCCTCATCAGCCTTCTGCTTTTAAACCAGCCACTGACAATGAAAATAGAACCAAAATGATGAACTTAGACAAACTGATTCTCCCTGGGGGCTGGGGTCAGCAATCCTGGAAACAGATGTACATAGAGGAATATAAACATATTCGGGGAAAGAGAAAAATAATTTTTGAGGCATAAGGCAGAATGTTGGTTTCCCCTCTCTATGTTTCTTTCCATGATATGAGAGCTCTGCCTTATACAGTTCCTAGATCCCATCCCATCCCCAATCGAGTGGTACAGATAGGTAAGACAGGAATTGAATGATGTCTCTTATTGGTAAGTTTGGAAGGATGAATTGGTCAGGCACTGCACAGCACACCACCCCATCCCCTGCTATGAGTAACTTTGAGAAACATACAATCTCAGCTTTTGGCTCTGTATCAGAAAGAGGCAGGACATTATCATAAGAGACCTACTAAATAGAAAAAATGCATTAAATTCAGAGGATACTTAACTTCTACTTGATGAGCCAGGAGCACTGGGAAATAGACAAGATATAAATAATGCAGATAATTCTTTATGGACTTGTGAAAACTTCAGTGGTGCACGAGACTTGGTCTTCACATGTAAGCATATATATAGGATGTGTGATGGATTGAGTAATACCCAAGAATTGACATGTTGGAAGCTCGGTCCTCAATGTGGTGATATTAAGGAGTCAAGGAATCATTGAAGTATATCTTAATAGGAGGTTACTGGAAATACCGTTTTTGAAAAGGATTAAGGATGGGACCCTACACTAGTCCTTGTGAGAATATAATTACAAAAGAGAAAGCTTGGGTCCTCCACCTTCTCTGACTTCCTGTCTCTCCAAGTGATCTCTTCTCACACATTTTTCCACTGTGACACTGCTCAGCATGATCTGACAGAGCCATGGACACCCTCACCTGAGCTAGAAACATACTGATTAAATTTTCCTGTTTCAGAACTCTGAGCTAAGTAAATCTCTTTTCTTTATAAAATACCCAGTCTCAGTATTTCATGGTAGTAATAGAAATGGATTAAAACAGGGTAGTATTACCTTTTTTGATTCTGATATATTTATTTTGATCTACAAAACACTTTTTTACAGATATGCAGTATACTTAAACTGCTGAGACCAAAACAAGAAACAAAAATATAGCTTGATTGTGTGAGTCATTACTGTTCAGAACAGCTTACCCATGCAGCAGCACCCATAGGAAAGTCTAAAGCAACCAAATTTTATCAAAAAATAAAAGGCAAAGAGCTCTTCAAAGGCCAAGGTCATAGAGATTCCACCAAGAAAGGCATGTCACCAACCCAGCCCCTGCAAGATGAGCTCCATTCCAGGCATAAAGACTGTCCTAGGACATAGATTACTCTAGTTTAAATTTAGCATTATTTTTGTCAAATCCCCCAGAACCTGCTGAATTACACATTATTCATATGTGAGCCATGTAGTCAAAAAATGCTTCCAGGAAAAAATGATGAGGATTACAGAGGAGAAGTCAAAAAAAGATACAATGAATAGTTGTTAGCCTTAATTCAAAGACTTGGTACATCCTAAGAGGTGTCTGAAATATAGGTTATTCCACAAAATTTTCCCTGCATTAACATAAGGGCACTGAGTAATTAAAATCTGCACAAACATGGAAGCCAGCACCATGATAAACCTGCAAGGATGAGATATGTCCTACCAAAGCTCTGGTTTTTATTTCAAATGACTCCTCAGGCCAGAAGGAATTTCAGGGAACAGTAGCCTATGAGGTCCTTCACTTAGGCACTGAAAATTTCTCCAGTTATAATTGACAAAATTAGAAGTTTACAAGATCAATCATTCACTTGATGCAAATATATCAACTGGATCTGCCACAACCTGATAACCTTGACAATGGTAAGTCTATTCACTTTGACAGTGAAAATCACACTAAGATCAATTCCGATATTATAATGAACCACTGTTTTGGTTTAGATCTAACATGACCCCTAAAACCTCCAAATCAGAGTTTTACCTGGCTAGTTACAGGTCACTGGATACTTGATTTACAAGCTGTATTTTTGTTTCTCTCTTCCCTTGTCTTTCTGATTCCTGGCTGCTAAGACATGAGCAGCCTTCCTCCACTGAGTTCTTCCACTATGATGTTTCCTCCTTGGAGTCACCAACCATGGACTGAACCTCCTGAAACCATGAGTAAAAATAAAGCTGTCCTCCTTTAAATTGGGGGTGTTGAGTATTTTATCCCAGGATGAGAAAGTGACTAAGACAGAAAATTGATTCAGAGAAGTTGGGTTTCTCTTGTGACCATATGTGACCATGTGATTCAAAAACCTCAGGAGAAAGTTTGGAGAAGTTCAGAAAGGTATAGCAATTCAGGATTTTTTTTAAAAAGCCCTAAGATATGGGCACTATTTGAATGATATTAATCAGATCTCAGAAGACCAAAATGCTGACATGAACACAAACATAAAGACCAAGATCAGTAGATTTCAGTTGGAAACAAGGATTGTTAGCAATTGCTTTGGAAACCAGTATGTTACTTTCTGGCAGAAAATTTTTCTACATTTTGCCCAAATCCTGGGCTTTGTGGAATACTAAGATTTAGGGCAGTGAACTAATCAATCTGACAAAGGAAATTTCAAGGTAGTTAACATTGAAGGTATGGTATGAGTACTTTTTTCTGCTTTTATACAGAAGTACAGTAAGAGTCAGGTGCAGATGATAGAGCAGAATGATTTGAAAATTCATAGTTTTTCCCTAAAGGAGGTACCTACAAAATTAGCCCAAAGGGAAGAATAGTTACTGAAAGATTGGCAATAAAGAGAGAGGAATTAATTTGTACAGGAACAAGAAAAAAGATGCTATGAACACATCCCTAAATCAGCAGGACATCACCCATCACAGGCTCAAGATTGTGAAACTTTGATAAGAGACTCCCTGGAACACCTAGACAATCAGGACTGCTGAGGGAAGAATATCCCCAAGTTCAGCCACAACAGTCATGGTCCAGTGAGTCCCAGCAACTGCTCAAACTGGTGGCCAACCTTGGCATTATCTGTGTGGTATTGGTTTTACAGAAATACAGAATGCATGTGTTGGGGTCCCCAAAGCTTCTGCCAACATTTCAATAAAAGACACAGGAGGGCAGGCAAAAGTGTGTGAGAGGTCACAGTTCCTCTTGGGTGCCCCTGAGAGGGCAGTCTATGAAATTGGGAGAGTGAAGCCAAAAGAGCAGTTGAAATCCCATGAAGCTGGAGATGTCAAAAATGTAGAACGCCTGAGGAAAGCCACAAGGAATTAACAAAACCAACCCAGGAGATAAACCAGGAAGGCTACATCTACAGCAATGCTGTCGGATAGGACCACTCAGTCTGTTTGGACTTCACATCTTGCCACAGCTTGCCCTGGGTGCCGGACTAGGAACTGCAGGATTTACTATTTTCCCTGTAAGGTTTGGGTCTTGCTTTGGTTCCATTGGCTTCTATACCTCTATTTCTTCATTTTGGAATGAAAAATTTACCCTGTGCCATTGTCTGTTAAAAGTATTTAGTTATTTTATTTGTTTATTTACAGAGGTTTACAGCTATGAGTTTGCCTTAAGTCTTAAAGAAGGTTTTGGACATGGGCTTGTGAGCAATGCTAAAACTATTAGGCTTTGGGGCTGGGATATGGCTCAGTGGCACAAGTGCCTAACCAGCAAGTGTAAGGTTGTGAGTTCAATGCCCGGCAGTAAAAAAAAAAAGTCATTCCAGTACTTAAAACTGTTAGGATTTGGAAACTCTTAGAGGTGTACAAGATACATTTGATCTAAAGAGATGTGTATATGCTTTTGTAGGCAGAAAGTGAAGTTTTACAGTTTAGATCTAAAGTGACTTCTAAAAGTCTCACTTTCAGAAGTGGCTCCTGGTCAGAAGGAGCAAGCCACTGGAGGCATGCTTTACAGGGTGTACTTCGGTCCCTCGCTCCTCTTGTTCTCTCTCTCTCTCTCTCTCTCTCTCTCTCTCTCTCTCTCTCTCTCTCTCTCTCTTCTCGCTCTCTCTCCTTCCTGGCTGCCATGACATGGACAGCTTCTTTCTACCACTGTGCTCCTCCACCACACTGTTTCTACTTTGGAACCACAAACCTTGTACTGAATCCACTAAAACAATGAGCCAAAACAACCTTCTCTTCTTGAACGTGCTGATATTATACCACTATGTTGGCCCACTTAGGGGTCCAAGGGAGGTTTTTGCCGGTATGAGGTCCCCAGGTTAAAGGATGCAAGACATCAGCAAGAACAGCAGGCAGCATGCAGCGGAGCAGAGGGCAAAAGCACAAGATCACAAGGGCTGCCTGTATCTTTATTGTGTAATTCTTATATAGGTTGTTATCTTAAATTTACAACCTCACATAGTGCCATAACCAGTACATATGTTTTACCTATGCTAAGTCATGGTTATATAACTGTATCCCACTGTGCACCTGTGGGATCCTCAGGTGTCTGTAGATGCTCCTGAGCCTTTAAGCAATCTGAGTAGTTTCCCCACACTTTGTAATTATATCATAATTTATATCATAGGCCTAAACCTATGATAATGGATATCATAACTCTTATATAGTAATAAACCACACACTAAGGGCAGGTCTGATAACCTTTTCCATGGGAACTCTCCACTAACAATCAATTGCACAAGAGAGAAAAGGTCTGGGTCCCTAGTAACTTCAGGAATCAACTCACCAGGTGTGAACACCCTAAACCTGGATTTTATTTTATTCAAGATTACTCTTCAAATTTTAAGCTCCTGTAGTTGATTTTCTATTGCTAGAAGTCCAAAAAGAATTCTTACTAATACAATTTATCAACTACTTTTAGAAATTTTTAAATTCAAACTTAAAACAATGTTAGAAATGAAAATCTTGTTTGAATTTGGTTTAGGTTTGGGTTTGATTTTGTTTGATTCTGTTTGCTTTAGTTTTGCTTGAAGGTACAAAGATTGTTACATTTTTCATTCCCAAATTTATGCTTAATATGTTACATATATATTCTTTCATACATGCATTTATTTATTCTTTGATTCAGTAAATATTTATTAAGCACTTGCTGCCTGCCAAGTACTGTATTAGACTCTGGGGATGTTAGACAAACAAGATAGAGTCCCTTCCTCTATAAAGTACAGATTTAGTAGGAGAGACAAAGCAGGAAGACAGATACTACAATGTAAAGTGTCAAATACTTTGATAAGTGTTCCAACAGATAGGCTGTGGCAGAGAGGAGGGAATGAGTTATTCCTCTAGTGCTGGAAGCAAACATGTAAATAGCAGGCTCCACAAAAGAGCCACCAAGGAAAACATTAAGTGTGTTTTCAGCTGGGTGTCATCAGCTGGGTGTTGCAGCTGTCTCTTCTGCTAGGAAAGGGACCTAAGAGCTCTCTCATCAGTATGCACACAGTGAATAGGTGCGCGCGATGTGATGAAGACACCAGCAGCATACACAACCCTTATCTCACCGCCATCTCAAAGGCCGTTAAAGAAAATGCAGGAACTGTCCTTGAAAAATCTTTGCTCTTTCCTTTTTCTCAGTCTTTTTGATTGCATCATTTTGTTTTTGGTCTTTTTATTATTTTCCCATGAAGTTGCACTTTTGAAATTCACCCAAGATTGACTCTTACCTTCCAGTCACATTGAATGTTTTCAAAACTGCGGAGATTTTGTATCCAAATGACAGTAGAGTTGTGCCCTGAGATAAAAGAAGTTTTTATGAATCATTTTAAGGGAGGTATTCTCTTTAAAAGTTTTCTCTTTTTAAATTATTTGCTACAAGAAATAGACGTATAGTGAAACTTGCGGAATAGACTAATAAAGGACTTAGCCAGGACAGAAAATAGAAGAAAGAATGAATCGTGCTGTCTTTCCAACCAGGTAATATCACCAATGGTTCCCCTTGTCCACCAGTAGATAGGAGATAAGCTGGTGGAGTGTGGATTGGATCACATGTTCTTTTTATCAATTGCTAGCTGGGTTGTTACCCTCAGTGAGTGCCCACACGCAGAGCTCAAGCAAATATTTCAATATTTAAACCATAATGCTTAGTGTAGAAAGGAATAAGAAAGAAAACATAATAAATCCATCTCCTTTGTGTGACTGAAAATACAAAGAACATAAGGCTTCACACTTGTCCTCCAGAATGTCCTTGCTCGGTCATTTGCTGGATGTTGACCCTTCCCAACCTTATATTGCCTTTTCCTTTATCCCAACTCCTCCACCCTTTTAATTCTTTCTCTCCTATCAGAGTTTCCTGCCTTCATCCGCATGGGGTTAATGTGAGTCAAGGAAAAAGGAGCGGCAGCAATAAGTGAGATGCTGCTGATAAAGAGAGTTCAGCACAAACAGGAAATGAGAGCAAGAAGTGACTGGGAAGAAAAGATAAGCTTCCCAAAACTTTGTTGAGATATTAGGGGGCAACCAGGGTCTCCCACCGTCTAGGCTATTGGGATTCCAACTAATTTAATTTAACGGCAAAGGGCTGGGTAAACCTAGCAGGCTGGGAGACTTGTGGGTACCTGGGCGATTCACATTAGTGATTATCTACACATAAAAATCACTGGCAAAACTACTGCTGTGGTCAAGGTGTCTGGAAAGCTGCAAGAGAGAATCCTGCACACACAACACAAACAGCCCAAACTGGCCACAAAATCATATTGCCCTTACAATTATGAAAGAGCTAAAGATGAAAAGCCCTCAGTGAATAATATACAATAAAATGGCAAAACTTCTTTAGGGGGAAGATGCCAAGGGCCTTCATCTCTGCTGGAGCACTGAAAGAGGGAGGATTTGCAATAGATGTAAATAAATGTGCCATGAATGGTCAGTGCTGTGATTTGGGATTTGTCTTCCAGAATTCAGATGCTGGAATTTTGGTCCCCAGTGTAACAATATTAGAGTTGGGACATGCGACAGGTAATCAGATCTTGAGGGGCCTGCCTCCTAAATGGGTTAATACATTTATAAATTAATAGATTAATGGGTTACCTCAGGAATGTTTTTGTTATAAAAGTGAGCTTTCTAGCACACTTTTTCTGTTTTGCTATGTGATGCCCTTCACTGTGTTATAATGCAATGCAATAGCATCTTTCAAATATGGACACAATGCTTTGGGACTTCACAACCTCCTGGTCAAAAATTCTCTGGTGTTTATAAATTTCCCAGTCTGTGATATTCACTCCTAGCAACAGATAGTAGACTAAGACAGTCATACATCAGCTGACATCATGGATTAAAATCATGCATGAGTCTCCAGTAATGGGGTAGCTCCACCACTGGACAAAATTTCCTCCAGAGCTTTCTCTGAGTAGATAAAAGCGTCACCCAAGACCTTAAAAGAGCAGGAAGCATGCTAGAAATCCACATAGATACAAGAAAGTCTACCAACACTGTTCTGGACTTTCACCAGGTCCACTATAGCTGCTCGATAAAGGATGGAAACAAAGCAGAGGGAGAAAGAGAAACATTTCTGGGTGCATAAAACATCCAAAAAGCAGGAAAGAAAAGCAAATATCTCCTAAGTGATCTAAACAGAAGATAGTAGCCAAGTTATAGAGCATAAAAGGGCTCCCTGTAGTTTAGCAAACTGGTGACTGAGTCGTAAAGCATAACAAAGATTCCCAGAGTTTATCTGGTGGTAAATTCTCAATCTTTATTGAAGGAACACTTCTGAAGCCATACTCAAAATATTTTAAATCTAGCAGGAATGGGATGGAACTGAAACTTAACAAAGCTGCAACAAGATCCAAGCTCTCTTTGACCACAGATTAGACTAATTCAACCTCACATACGACCAACCTGACAATAGGAGGCACACTTTCTTTACAAAAGGGAGCAAATATTTATTTACTTTGTATCTGCTAATTATTTAAATTTAATCATGAACTTATAGTCAAATATTATAAGATGTATGATGAAGTAAAACCAATCACCCATATTTGAAAGGATGGTAATTGGTAGACACATTTCCACAGATGGCCCAGATATCAAGGTTAATAACTGGATTATATAATAACTCTGATTTTTAAAAACAAGAAAACTCATAAGTAGATATGAGGCAACAGCAGGGAAACAAGAATTATAACATAAAGAAAATGCTAGAAAGAAAAATCTTAGCAGAAATACAAAATTCACTTTAAGTCTCAACAGCAGATTATAGACAAATAGCAAATAATGAATAACTTTAAAATAGTTTAACAGAAATTATCCAAATTGAAGTACAAAGAGAAAAAATAATAATAAAAGGTGGAAATGAACACAGGAGATCTGTGAAACCACATTAAATAATCTAATAGCAACTCACTGGAGTTCCAGAATATAAGCAAAAAGAGCATAGAAGAGTAACAGAAGAAACATTTGACAACATAAGGACTGCAAAAAGTGATTAAAGAGGTACTCCAGAAATGTAAGGATTCCCAAAGTGGTGCTCGGAAGTCTTTCAGTATTCCAGAAAAATATGTCACATGGAAGTCTAGATCTATAAAAAGAAATAAAGAACTTCAAAAGAGGTAAATATTTCTACAAATATAAAACATTTGGTTGCCTGTGTGTGTTTAAATTTCTAATTTGGAACTAATAATGTAAATCAAAATTAATGAATATATTTTATAAAATTTTTAAATATATTGAAGTAAAATATGTGATTCAAGATAGGTTAACAAAGATTGAAAAGTATAAATGGAATTATCAAATTGCAATCTTCTTGCATTGTCCATGAAACAGTATAATACCATGTATTTATTTTTTAAACCCCCCAAAAAAGGCAGGAAAAGAGGAACACAAAAACAAAAAATAGAGTTAACAAATAGAATATAATTATATCAATGGCTGGTTTGAATGTAAACGGATTATATACTCCATGAACACTGTGAAGAGAAAAGCTTCATACAAAAGGAAAAGCAACTTAACTAAAAACATTTCAAGAAACACATAGTAAATGTAAGTATATGTACGCACTGAAAATAAAGCACAGAAAAATAGATATCGTGGGATAAAGAACAAGAAGGCTGATATGGGTCTATTATTGTAAGATAAATTAGATTTCAAGTCAAAAATTATTACCAAAAATAAAAAAGTACTCATGAGTAGGTTCTTTCAAAAAAGAAATAATAATGCTAAATGTGTATGTACCTGATACTAAACATCCTAAACACATTAAGCAAAATTTGACAGAATTAAAGGGGGAGACAGACAAATTCATCATCACAGTCAAAGGTTTTAATATGTGATAGACAAAAAAAGAAGAATGTTAGGGTAAAAAGGATTCTTCTAACGGAAACTGGGTTTAGAAGCACACTGAGAGCTATGATTTGTTCCCAAAGTTTACCTCACCTGTTAAGCCACTGATAACTGCTAATATGTTGCTCTGTTTTGGGTAAGTATTCCCCAAAGGTCCACATTTTAAGGCTGGTCCCAAAGTGACACTATTGTCATGTGTTGAGGCTGTTAGGGACGAGGTCTTGCAAGAGGTCCTCAGGTCACTGGGTGGCCTGTGGAGAGGTTTTTAGGCACCTGCTCCTCCCTCTTTCTCTTTTGCTTCTTAGTCATGAGGTGAGCAGTTCAGCTTCGTGACATTTCCATCAGGCGCAGCTACCACAGGTTCAAAGCAATGTGTCCCCAGCCTTGGGTTAGAACCTCCAAATCTGTGCAATAACTTTTTGTAACTTAATCACCTCATGTATCTCATTATGGTGATCAAAATCTAACATGTTGATCTCCATTTCTTTCCTCCATGTGTGTGAAAGACTCCCCTTTCTGTAGGTTTCCTTCTTACAAGTCCTTTAGTTCCAAAAAAATCAGTAACAGAGAACATTGAGTTACTGCTACATTACAAAGTTAGTATACAAATTTTGGTATATTCCATTATCATCTTGATCTACAAAAGAGGTTCCTCAATAAATTATGATGAGAAGAGACTTTTCCATTCCCTTCTTTCTGCCACCAAGCTACCATGACCCATCTTACTACCACCATTGTAACTCTCTCTGTATCGTTCAGCTCAGAATTTAAATGAAACATCTTCAAAGAAGACATCCTTGACTACTTCATCTAAAATACACACACACTTTCTCTCTCAATAAACTTTAGCCCAGCAATAATAATAATAATAATAATAATAATTCACATTATTAAATTTTTCTTTCTCTTCGCTAGACAGTCAGGTGCATAGAATCTGTCATGATATCTGCCTTGTTCACTTCATCAAATTTTAAGAGTGGAAATCTAAGACTAATGGAGGTTATAGTATTTGCTCAGCTTCACACATGTAGAAAGTGACAAAAGCAGGGTTCAGACACTGGTCAATCTAATATTACTTTTTTCCAACATCCAAGCTGCTGCATGAACTGCTACGGCCTCATATGAGCAAATACACATGTGGAAAGTCTCTGGGTGTCAAATCTGTGTGTATAGCAGGTCTCAATGTTTCTCAAATCGAGACAGGCTTAAGGATGACCTGGAAAGCAAATACACAGATCCCTGGAAATTCCGATTCAGAGGGACTGTGATGAATCTGAAGAATGTGCATCTCTGACAAGCTCTTGGGTGATAGTGATTCTGCTTCCCCAGGGCTACATTGAGTAATGCTGGTCTGTATCACATCTGCTGACATTTTATTGGCCAGCACTCAGTAGTACAGCTACACTCAACTGTGAGAGTTTAGGAAATACAGTCTGACTTTATGCTGAGACAGAGGAAGAGATGAATTTGATGAACAACTGGATAGTCCGTTCGGGGTGCCTTTTTTATTACAAACTTATCCAGGCAACAAAAGAACCATAAAGTCAAGAGAAATTTATAAATACATAAGGTACAATTCCCTCTTTTAGTCAATCCTCTACCCTGATTAAGATTTCTTACTCAAAGAATCAATCAAGTAGAAAAAGATCAATGACTATAATGACTATAATGAAACCTTTTTACTATATCCCAAAAACTTGAAGCTAAGAATGAGAAAGGGAAATTAAAGGCCAAGAAATACAAAAACACAGACACACACAAAACACGACATTAGCCAAGAAGACCATGCTTGTATACTGGCAAATAACCTATTCCTGCAAATGGGTCTTTAACTCTTAGTAAGATATTAGTAGTCCTATAAGTACATACACAGTCATCTCCAAGAGACTAAATTTAATGCACACAACTCCCTGACCTTTAAGATTTTACTTGCAATTTAAAGATCACCCTGACAGTCCTTACTGTGTTCCATTTAGCCATTGGTCACAGGATAACACGTGATATGAGTAATTGCTCATAACATCATTGCCCCCTAGGGTTTCCTTCTTCCCTAGAAAGATTGAGTCTGCAGGATTAGAGGGATTTAGAGAGGTCAATTAGTCTTTTCTGGCCTTCTGGATGAAATGTGCTTAAAAGTTGTCCCAAAGAAATAGAAGTCTGAACTTCAGCCAGTAGCCATTTTCCATTTTCAACCACTCTCCCTAACCAGGAATTCTGTCTTGGTTTAACCTAAGTATCTCCAATCACAGCTTATTTACTTCCCACTCACTTTGTCCTCAGGGAAACAAGCAATATGTGCCCAACAGTTTTCTAAGTTCAACAGCCTTTCCAAGATGTAGACATCCAATGCATAAATTTTTTATTTACCACCACACTCTGTGACTGCTTCACATTGAGGTCATGGGTAATAGGTAGACAAGTCTTTCATCTGAGAAATGGAAAAGTATTCATTAGCAATAACAAAGCACTAATCTTTTCAAATACTATTTCTTCCAAAGAAATGATTCCATAAGATGAGCCTCAGAATAGTAAAGATACAATAGGCAACAGTCACATTCCTCTTCCTAGGAACCAACCAAAACTGGACCATCAGCATCTGGGAGTATATCCTGTCTGTAAGACTAGGCAACTAGGAAGCCACCTCAGCGTCCTCTGTCCCAATGCCAATGTCACTCACGATTCACTGGGAGCCATCTTTGGACATACTGAGCTGAGTATTGCAGCAGACACAAAGAACAGTCCTTGTCTTCTGCCCTCCTAGAAGCTGAGAGAAGCAGTCCATTTCAGGATTAGAATTACACTGTCACTGTAGTCAAATCGATGGGTGTAATTGTGTTAAGCGCTTTGCTGAGAACCATGAAGTTTGGTCTAAGATGATTAGCAATGCACCAGGACCAAGTAGCAATGCCTGCCCAGAGCATGGACTATGGTGATGGTAGCATGTCTTCCAGATGTTTTCTATTCTAATTTAGTATTTGAGACTGGTATTTAGCAGATAAGAGAACATTACTTGTACTGCCTACAACTTTCTATTATCGAGGGTTCCTGAAGATTATAATAAAGACCCAATAACAAGCCAAAGGTGCCTTAGTCCTTGGTGGATTAGTCTTTATACTTCTCAAAAGAAAGAAAATATTTTTGTTACTGCCCTTTCTTCTCTCCACTGAAGAATGTTTGAATTGCATAGAATCTCCTCTTTCTTATATAGTTTGGTGTGATAACTCCTGAACTATACAAGTAGGTACAAGGTAGAACGACAGGAACAAATATTCTCAACATCCAAACCAGGATTTTTTTCTTCAAGTTTTCTCACTTTGACTTTCCTCCCACGGAAGAGGCCTACATGGCTCTCCCTTTGAAAGACTGACCTGAGAATGAACAAACATGTCTTTCCTCAGACAGCCTGACATTTTCATAAAGAGCTCATTAAAATCAGACAGAGAGAGAAAATAATTGCAGAAATGCTGATGGTGTAAAAAAGGGTTTAATTTCCAACTCCAGTGATCCTAAGAATACCAGTAAAATACAACCAAGAATAATGAACCCCCAAATTTGTCATGCTCAGGGAGCACCCCATTTACACACCCTCAGGTAGTTGGTCTTCTTTAAGGTCTTCTTTATCATCCTGACACTAGGTGCTGGCACAAGGACAAATTCCATCTCTCTTTCTCTGTCTCTCTCTCTCTCTCTCTCCTCCATCTCGTTACCTCCCCCTCCCTCATGCCTTCCTCCCCAGTTTCAGCTCTGAGCCACACACCCAGGTCCCAAAAATGTGCAGACAGTGACACCTGATTCTCGTCGAGGTCTAATGAATGATACCTCTTTTGTCTTTACCTAATTCCACTGAATTCTGTAAAGACCAATTTTACTGAGTAATTCCCCCATCTCCTTACCCATCTACATAAAAATTGTCTTACAAAGTCCACTCACTAGAATTTGAACATATCCTAGCTCACTTACCAGGCCTTGGCAAGTGACACACTCTTTTTAGGAGTTCTTGCCGGTTCCACAGGAAAGATGCAATGATCAGTTCACAGTGTCTGCCTCACTGGTAGGAGGTCCACTGGCATTGTCCCCAGATTAATTTAGCATCCCTAACTTTAACTGTATAATAACCATAATACCAATCCAGAGCTAGCAATTTGCTGAGCTAAGGAGCATTAAGTCTGTTTGAGAAAGCAGCTATAGCGACCATGGAGAAGCATAAGGAAAAGTCTACAATGCTGATTAGCCCTTTTCGTAATTGGCTCCCAGCCTTCTCCACCACTCCTGTTAGATTTTCTGAAAAAAGGTCCTCTTTCAGAAAGGCAGAACCCGTTCTCTTAATAACTACATTCATCCCCTTTGTACGGATATGGTAGAAATTCAATGGCAATAGCTGTCTGTAACACACTCAGGCCAAAACCCCCAACAGCAGGCAGCTTGTTGGCCATCTATCCCTCAGTTTCTGAGTAAAACAGAAATGTGATTGGGTTTCCAAACTAGATGGTATGAATCACAAATTAATTTCTTCTTATGTAATAAGCCTAAGATCAAAACAGATACTCATTTCATAGATTTTAAGATAAGCAAGTGATTTTATTCTACCAAAAATATGCAAGATTTTAAATGCAAGTGCTCTCAAGCTAGATATCAAATGAAAGCTCCGGGTCCTATATCTGATTAGGTTTCTGATCCTAACATAAGAGCTCGCACAATATGAAATAGGAAAAAATTACCACCTTGGTATGTTTTTATGCCCACAGAAACCATATCAAAGACCGTAAGAAATACAGTGAAAATTAGTAATAGAGATTTTTTAAAGGCAAAAATTTTACTTACATATTGTTTAAACTCTCAGTAGCAACAAAGAAAATAAAAATATGAAGAAAGGAAGAATACATTCTCCAGTACTTCTAGCCCTGCACTTTCAGTACACCAGTGCCTCTAAGATTCCCCCAAATTAGGGCTTATTGTGATTTGGGTTTTTGAGTGCTCTGTAGTGGGTTGAAGTATGTCTCTCATAAAGATATGTCTGAGTCTTAACACCTGATACCTGTCAATGGGACCTTATTTAGGATCAGAGTCTTAAAACAAAAGATTTCAAGGCAACATCATCCCAGATTTACAGTGGGCCCTAACTCCAATGACTGGCATCATTATAATAGAAAAATGGTGAAATTGTGGAAAGAGAGACACAGAAAAGAAGGCCATGTAAAGACAGGCAGAGCTTGGAGATGGGCTGTCCTTAACCTATAAACACTAAAAGCTGTCAGAAACTCAGAGACGAAAGTCTTCCCTAGAGCCTTTGGAAAGAGTGTGATTCTACCAAGACCTTAAATTTGGACTTCTGGACTACTGAACTCTAAGAGGAAAAATTTCTGTTGTTTTAAACCATGCATTTGATTTGAAACTTTTATAATAGCTTTAATAAACCAATGCATGCTCAGCTTTAAGGAAATGATTACACTGGCCTAAAAGCTTAAAAGTCTAGCCCTGTACCAGTTGTATAACAGTGTACTTTTTCAATTAGTGCTCTGTTTCTGCACAGAAATTTTGTACATTTGTTTCAGTGGGCACGATGTGAGGTTATACTGCAGTGGAAATGCCAAATCGAAGCATCTTGGGTTGGCAGGGGACTGTGTTCTACATAACCACTGAGGGATCAGAATCCACCACGTTGTCACATAGCCTACAGGACACACAGCCCACTCAGCAGCAGCAACAAAAGACAGCACATGGAAATTTCACCAACACCTCCGTAAAGGAGAAAAGCACGACTTCTATTCGGAGCCCACCAGCAAACGCTGACCCATGGCCTGGCCTTGCTGCAAGAGCAGTGGGAAACGGATGGCGTAAATGATGCATTCTGGGCACACTGCTTTTATTGTGAATCCATACGGTTAAAAAATGACTCTCCCCTTAGTAGACTCAGAACAGAAGCTACTGTGCTTGTAAGATTAAGGTGAGACCTTGAATGATGGCAAACTTCTTTTGTACATTTTAGAATTATAGCCGGTGGCTTTTTTTCAATTTTTTATATATATGAGTGCAAAAATTCATAGTCATCTTGGGGACTGGGTGCATGTTTCCCTCCCCTCCTCCCTCCTCCTCTAATTCCCTTTGCCCCTCTTTTCATTCTTATTATTAAACCTAGTTCATGTTCATGGCATATAATTTTACATTTATTGGTGTTATGATTAGTATCTTGTGCATGGCTTATCTTTATTTGCTTATTCCGCCATCCCTCTCCCTCACCCCTCATCCTGAGTCTCCTGAACCACTTCCTATATGCAAGAAACCATTTCCTTGTCCCCTCCTGCCCTTCCTTTATTATTCTTTTTGTTTATACCATATAGTATTTAAGCTTGTGTTTATTTCACGCAACATTATATATTTTAGGTTTATCAATTTTCCAACAAATATCTCAAATTTTTCCTTCTTGATAGCTGGGTAGTATTTCACTACATTGTATACAGATGTCACATTTTCTTTATCCAAATGTCAGGTATACAGGATTTAGCTGCTATAAGTTGTGCTTCTACAAACTTTGGGATACATGTATGACTGTAGGATGACTTACATCTCAACTTCTTTGGAAAAGATACTAAAAGGACATATAGTACTAAAATAATAGTTCATCAATGAAAAAAGAATCCTCCCACATACTAATATTTTAGCCTTATGTACAAAGAAAAAATTTTAATTAATTTTCATTTTTACAGAATAGAATGTTAAAAAACATTCAAGATCCATCTAAAATTTAGTATTTGGTGACCTTAGTTCAAATATTGCATTTTTTCTGGCATCAGAGTACAAAGGGCACATCATCCCCACCCTTCAACCTCCAGGCACCATAAAAATTTGATTTTCTGGGATTCCCAGGAAGGAGAGTACTTGGGACATTAAAATTCTTAGCAATTGCGGAATCAAGACCAATAAAGAAAGTTTTATGCCAAACCCTTACCTCAAATTCTTCTCACATCTCTCCTGATCTTTGTGACTCACTAAGTGGAGCAAACATGAAGAAACTTCACTCTCCTGAATCACGCAGCACCTCACCATCACCGTGCTTCACATAAACACTGTTCCCGCCCTGCCCCAAGCAAGAGGAGAAGCCTTCAGCGGGAAGGGCTTAACCCAGGCAGCCCGCCTCACCCTACACCCCTCAGACATCACTGGGAATCACACGTATCCGGTCTCACCCAGATGTCAAGAGCCTGAACTCATCCTAACTTTACTTCCCATCATTTTCAAACAACAACAACAAAAAATCTGGATTCCAATCATTACCACTAAGTGTGATTTAGAGGGGAAAAAAGTAAGCACTCTTCAAATTGCGATCTGCTACAATTTCCAGCTGAGGTAAACAAGCTTTGCAAACACAAACGTTTGCAGAAATTCTTCCTGTGCTGGTAAAAACTGTTTTAAACAGATGCAGGTGGTCCTGGTGTGACTCCAGCCAAACACTCAACACTCAGGGATTCCCTTAAGGGCATGCTCTTTTCTTGCTATTTAACTGGTATTTTTGTGTACAAATTAATAGGCATTGTTAACCTGGAGTTGGTATTTAAATAGTGCTTGGGGAATTGGGACCTCAGAGACCGCTACACAGAAGAGGGGAAGCCAGGTCCCTCCCTGAAGCACTGTCAGTGCATGTAATGACGCCTTGAGGTCAGATGTAAATGTCTTACCTTGCAAGAGAATTGGCCTGAAGGAAGAGCAAAGGCAAGCTCATTTCACTTACAGCAAACCATCTAAAATTGGTGGGACTTATTACAAGAAATGTCTTGTTCTGTCACCATCATTACACTGCACCCCATTACTCACTTAAAGCAAGAACTCTAGGGGACTTTTGAAGGCAGTGTCAGACACCACCACGAACAAGGTCCTGAATATGGCAGAAACAATCAGACCCTCCCAACAGACTGGTTAAAAAGGAAGCGGTGATCTAGATAGTTGGTTAAAGAGGCAATGAGCGCTGTGTGTACCACAGGTAACTCTTCCATTTAGACTAGAAAGAAGCTGCTAGCACTAAACATTCCAACAGTCTTGCATTAGCAGGTGTTTTCAGTCGATGGCGACTTAATGAAAGCAAAGGTAGCATTTTGGGCTTCTCAACGGATTGTGCTGAATGACTGATAAATCCAAGCAATGGCTCAAAATGATCTACATTATTTTATCATTAAATAATTCTATTGTGATAGACTCTTACCTGTCACTTTTATAGAAGCAGTACCCCAACTTCACTGGTTTAAATACTTATATCCTTCACTCTAATTTAATGATGTTTTGATGACATGAAAGCCACATTGGACTGGCCAATAAGAACATTACATCGTCAGCCATATGGATCATAATAAACATCCAATTAAAACTTATGCCTGTAATAGGGCAGACACCCAGTTAAAACCTCCTTCTTTGTCTGAGAAAATGGCTAAAATAGGGCAGGAAATCAGAGAACAAGACAGAGACTCTCTTACTGTCTCGTCTTCTGGCCTGGAATAGTCAGAGCCAAGATACCACCAAGTGGGAGACACCTGAGATGTCAACCCTAAAATCAAACCACAGGAATCGAAAAAGAAGGAGGAAGGGAGATGAGGACCTATGATCATTCGTGACATCATTTAAACCTGGATCAAGCCACACCTACAAGCATAACTTTTCTGCTAACATCAATAAATTTTCCTGGTCTGTTTATTTGAATGTGTTTAGTAGGAGCTGTTTGTTACACTACACCGAACTATACAACTTTACATAAGGAATATCTAACAGTGAAATTAATTTTAAATTACAAAACACATAGAATCTTCCCTCAGGAAATTTACATGCTAGTTAAAATAATACATATGGTAGTATTCAGGAGTAGGCATTCATTGTTATGAATTAAATAACCTACCACTCTGATATGTTTATAGGAAAAGAAATTATTATGGTTCTGTGGGTAAAGGAAGGTTACCTGAAATTATGTTTTTAATTCAGGCTTCTGATTACAAAAAAGGGCCCATTACAACGATGAGTTAAGAGTCTTATTAGAGAAGATTTAGAGACCTCGGAACCTCCATCCAGCACCATCATTTTTTGCCTTATTGTTCACAGTGCCTAAAGCTTTGGATTTTGAATTCTGAGCTCTTTTGAGTAAAGACCTGACATGAGAATCTCAGCTACACAATGCACAAAGACTGTCAGACATGCCCATAAATTATACACGGCAGCAGTGATGAGAAGAAAGGAGTTCCAAAGAAATTTTGCTACTCAGAGCTTTATGAAGATAATATTTCAAATTGAAACCAGAAAATCTAAGAAACAGTTTGTACTATGTGGTGTAAGACTGAAAACATTGGGGGCCTGTGCCTCTAAAGTGATTAACCTAGCAATGGAAATAGAAACTTTATGACCTGGAGCATTCTCCCTCAAAAGAATGACTTGTGCCTATCTTTGAGAACTGTACAGAAATGAATCTTTAGGTTAAAAATATTTTCATGAAGCCATTTCTGTCTTGCATGATCTATGTATTTGGAAAATTGGTATATAAACTAAATGTTAAAAATGAAAACTATAAAACATTTTGAAAATGAGTTTTGATGTACTTCAGGAAAAAAGATGATGTATTTCAATAGAGTATTATTCTTCAAAGTTTGACATAGAAATTGACACAAGTCAAATGGAGATTCCAAAGAGATATTTTCAAATAATAATCAAACAAATGTGTGGCATAAACATAAACTAATTGTCATTGCTATCTTTGATTCTCTATTTTTTCTAGAACTCTTCCCCCCAAAAGAAGTTAGAATGGCCCATATTATAAATAACCTGAGCAATTGCATATATACTCTAAAATATCCAACTTACTGCTCACTTTTTGTAGTATCTAAGAAGGCAAGAGGGAAAAAA